>NC_139384.1:31539166-32162500 GCF_054392235.1 Sus scrofa
GTTTCTTCATCTTTTGAAACATAATTGTTAAAGTTACCAACCACTGCTGATGATTCTTACAGAAAAGTGAGGTAGGTTCCTCCAAAGTTCAGTGCTAGCAAAGTTTGTCTCTTTTGAAAAGTTGGATTTCTTCCTTCTCTTGCACAAGGAGATATGCAACTCCTTTTATTTTTCTTTTTGACCTGGCTATCCGGAAGCTCAGCGCTAAGATGTATGTTCAATTACACTAACTATCTCCACTCTATCATTTCTAGAATTAATCCAATCTTTCTTTCTCACTAGCTCCATTTAACTCTTCTCTTTCACCTTTGTTCTAATGGCTTTCTTAAATCTGTGTTTTTATAAAATAAAATTTGAAGCCAGTGGAATCCTTATCATTTACCATCAAACCAGGATGCTTTGGGGACTAAAGGAAAGCAATTAATAATTAAGCTGGGACAACAGCTTAAACTGAGGCTGTCCTGGGCAAAATCAAAATGTGGTGTCATTCTAGAAATAAATAATAAATATAGAAGATAACAACAATTACTCCATTCCCAGGTTGGGGATAATTAAAGATAAACATGTACTCTAAATAGAGATTCAGATTTATGTGCTTCTTATTTATCATGTGTCAATCTGTTGATTAAAGTTTAATATTTATTATCTCTTGGGAAAATTTGTAATTAGCCTCTGTATAAGTAGAGAAAAAAATCCTAAGGCCTTCTCAAATGTATTTAATTTCTACCAAAGGGGAGGGGGGGGGGATCTTTTAGATCTGGAACAGTGATCACAATAGTTTCATTTCATTGTGATTTATGGAGACTTGGAATAAATGCACTATTGACCAGTATCAGATTTCTAATGACTCTTATCTTGTTTTTCCTAAGCAACTTCTCATAAACTTTTGTAATATCTTGAGCAGCCAGCTGATACTATGTTCAAGCCTGTTTACAGAGCTATTAATAAATGCTATGTGGCAGCTTCAGGAAGAAAGTCAAACTGCTTTTTCTCTTCATTGGCTGAAAACAGTTTCCTGCTTATTTTGAAAAACATAGGATTACCAAAATCCTTGATATATGCTAGATATTCTGCAGAGAAACCTGGTGTGAAGATAAATGGGATTCTAACTTTTAACCTAACAGCTCATGGTCAAAAAGGAAACATTGTCAATGCCTTGATTGCAAAGTCTTTCAGGTATCAAAGAGTGGGATTTCAGTGAGGTATAGGGTAGTGGGAAGGAAGAAGGGTATTCATCTTTGTGTGTGCTCAGAATCATGCTGCAAATTCTTGCTCGCTGACCTGTCTTTTGAAGTCAGTTCATATTCTCTGATTGGACAAATTAAAATTTTAATTTCTGCCATTTATTGATTTCCAACTACATGTCAGGCACCATGTAGACACTTTTTACAAGTATTCCATTAATTTGTTCTCAAAACAACTCTGTGAGGTGAAGGTATTATTTGTCCTATTTTACAGTATGAAAATTAAGGCTCAGAGAGAATACGGAAGTTGCTCAAAGTAAAACAGAAAATAAGTAGCAGAGGAGGATTTAAACCCCAGCCGTCTGATTCCTAAGCCAAATTTTTTATACTATTCTGTACTTCCCAGAATAAGAAGCTATTGGTGTGAAAACATAAGGCCCACCTCTGAGCCCAGGAAAAGGTATTTCTACCGGAGAAGAGTAACAGTAACACCCACAGAGCACTCACTCTATGCCAACTATTGTTCTGAAAGTTTATCTGTCTCTCATTTAATTCTCACAACAAGCTCAAGAGAAAGGCCCTGTGCTCACTTTACAAATGAAGAAACAAGAGAGTAAGTGATGCACCCCAGTGCTCCCCAAAGCACTCCTTTCCACAGTTAGTTCCCATGTTACAGATCATCCCGATGGTCCTGTGCAGTGCCCAGCACTCTACAGTTTTCAGATCACCCTGCGTGCTTTGTTTCATTGTTCTTATCATCCTCCTTTTCCAGATAAGGGCCCTGAGCTTAAATTATCTCCCCAAGGACATGGTCATTGGCAGAAAGAGGATTTGAACCCAGGTGTTTTTTGTTTTAGCTAGCTCAGGATTCTTTACTCTGAACCAGCCTGAATACCCGAAATGTAGGGAAGAATGCAATCCTATGCTTTTCAAGCTGATATATTAGCACTGAGCCTTCTGTATTGAAAGCTGATTTGGAAGTGAAAGCCACGTATTTCCTTGTTTTGGGGCCCAGGTATAGGACAAGACAGCTTCACTTTATTTTAAAGTGGCAACAGCCTTGCTTAAAATCAACCTCTAAGGGTTTCCTTTCCTGCCATTCCCCCTGATCCAACAAGAACAAAGATTGCTACATTTTCTTAACTCACACTAATATGAACTCTAAGTCTAGAAGTCATCAGTAAATTAGAAGCAAAAACAAACAAATCGAGGCTGTATGTTATTATAGATAACAGTCCACCATTTATCGAGTGCTTCCATGAGCTAAAAAATTTATCTGCCTTACCTCTTTTAGTTCTCACAACTTGAATTGATACTGTTATTTTTACCTTGAACAGAAGAAAATCAAATTTTTCATAGTTTAAGTAACTTTCAGTCACTCAGCCAGTGCTAGCAACTTTAACCCAGCTCTACCTAAACTGATTGCATAAAGTCCACTGATTCCTAAAAGCTGCCTTGTAGGCAGAGATTTATCTGAACCGAGCATTCCAAATCCTTTGAACCGTCCCTGAATCCCTGCATTTTGACAAGAGGGTGGGGTACTTACTAAACACAATATAATGTGGCAGTGTGGGTCCAAGGGGGAATGAAGTTCAGGCCACACTTTGCTCGCATTCCCATCTCACCTTAAGTCCTCTGCTCCAGCAGGCCTCCTACTCCTTTACAGCAGTTACGCTATCTGAAAGCATCTGACTTGTGTCTTGTAGTTTGTCTGCCATCCTTACTGGAATGTAAGCCCCACAGGAGCAAAGCAGAGCCTGTCCCCACGCTGCTGTAGTCCCAGTCCATGCTACAATGCCTGGCACGAATAGTTGCTGCATGGTGAATGACTGAATGGAAATGAAAGGATAAGGACGCCACTGCTAAAAAAGGAGAGGACTATTCCCTTTCTCTGATAATCTTGACTAAAAAAAAAAAAAAAAAAAACCTTCAGAGCAATCATTTCTAAAAGGCAAAAAAATGCCCTGCCTTGCCAAGATTTACTGAGAACTGTGGTCATGAGCTTTGCGAGCTGTTTTTCAACATTTTTTTTCTGATTTTTGTCTCGGTGGGAATTCTGGCAACTCCCCTTACTCCCCCACCCTTTCTCTCCCAGTCCACCTCTAGTGAATACACATCCTTCTTCTACCGACCAGCTGCACATCCGGGTTCGCAGACGAAGGCCCAGGTGGATCTTCACTAATGGCTCATCCGTTATCTGTATAAAGAGCCAGTGCTTTTCTAAGATTTTTTTTTTTTAAGCTAAATTAACCTTTGGAGAAAAAAAAAATGTATCCTATGCAAAGCCATGCCTTTTTCTCTTTATTTCTTTTCTTATTCCTGTGCTTCCCAGCAAACATATTTTTTTAAATGTCTACTGAATATTCCAAATGCAAACGATTCAGATTCTTCCTTTCTGTCACACTTTTGGAGCAGGACCGTGCTAACAGGCTGCTCTAAAGAATATTCCCTTCCTGCCCTGCCACGGCCCCCATATTCCTAACTCAACATTTGGATATTTTTTACAACATATATTCAATTTGAAAGATAATACTGATACCTTGTTTAATGCGAACATTTATACACCAGGACCCTGGCAGGGGACTGACTTCATGGGGATACTTTCCGCTTAATACATCTGAATGATTTATATCTCCTTTGTCTAAGCATTTATGCTAATAAATTTAACAGATTCCCCAGTACTGCCTGGTCCTTAGTTTTCTTGGGGGGGGGTGGTCAAAGTGAGAGGAAAATAATGTGTTACTAAAGAAAGAAGGAAGAAAATGGCACAACCAATTTAGAACACAAAATTACCACAGAAGTAAAATTTCTTGATTACAGTTAAGGTGTAGCGAGAGTCAAAAAGAAAAGTTCCTAGATCTAGATAGATTTCTATAATTAAGCCGTTTCTCAAAGGCAAAATCACAAGTGACAAAACATTTAGCAACCTAATTTACCGAGGAATGTTTTGGTCCTATATAATTAAATCCAACACTGAGAAAAAAAAACTGACAGCTATTAAACTGAGTGCAGTCAGGAGAGGGAAAGGGGATAAGATAAAATCCAACCTATAAAAGATATTCCATTATCTTTTATAGGTTAAAAAACACAAAAGAAATACTTGGAAACAATCTTCTAAAATGGGAAGATTTTAAGATTGTACGGGGAATTTTTTTTTTTTTTTACAGGTGCAGAATAAGTTGGGTTTTTTTCTCTCTCTCTGTTTTTTTCTTTTTCCCATTTTTTTCTCCCGTTGTTTGTAAAGTTGAATCTGGGGTCAGGAGTTCTAATTGTAACCTCAGACTGGAATTCCAGATGGTGCGCTCAGGACTGGAAGCAACTCTCAGCTCATCAATTTCATGGGCCTGCGTATCTGCTCTAGCCACGGCCCGGCCTCCATCCCCACTGTGGCATTAATGCAGAACAAATTGAGACATATCCTCTATATAATTAGTTCCAGAATTTAAAAAGATTTACGGTATAATAATGGAGGCAGCGCTGCGGAATCCTTTCACTGGGGACTCCCTCGGAGCTCGGGGACCATCTCGCGGTGGCATCAGAACAGACGGGTGACCCTGCCGGTTCCAGGCACTGCGAGCCGGGAGAAAGGGGAAATTTTGCTCCGAGCACCTGGTAGGGCATAGGGGTCCTGAGCCTATAAACCAACCCAGTCGGAGAACCGAGTTTGAATTGCAGATAAGGCATTGCCCAAAAGGTCAATTACTTTTCAAAGAAACAGACGAAGCTGGGTGTGGACTATAACTAAAGTCCTTCTCTCTCTCTTTTTTAACTTAAATAAATGAAGCTACAATTTCTGCCGCCTGCGCGGGGATGGAAACCAGCCTAAGCGCCAGCCCAGAGGCCCGGGGTAGGCAGATTGCTGAGAGCTGGAGTCCGCGGGGAGAGGAGGCGCAGCGGTCAGGCACGCGGAGCTCCGGCACCGGCCTCCACGCTAGGCGCTAGCGCTGGTTCCTCTTGGGCGGCGGGCGGTCCCCCACTCCGCTGTCTGCGGCCCTAAGCGCGGGCAGGCAGCCCCAGCCCTTGACAGATCGCAGCGCTTCGCTGTGTTTATTCAGTTGTCGGCGGCCACGGGGTGACGCCCGGAGCTCATCTCGGGAGTATGCGCTGGTCCCTGGGGCCGCGGCCTCAGGGCCAGGGTGGACGCTTGGTCAGATGCAGTTGATAGAGCCTGGGTCAAACTGGGGGGGGGGGGGGTTTAGAGGACCTCACTGCCCCTTCCTACCCAGCCTCGATTTTTTTGATCTTGCAATAATTAAGCCCCTTCCAGACTAGGATGAGCTTTACCAATGATACCAAAGCCAAATGGGTTTCCAGAGTCTCTCTCCTCCTTTTCTTGACTCCCCATTACATTAGCTCTAAAGAGGCAGAGGAGTGGTGAATTAGGCCCAGAAAGAGACCTGGGCTTCAGCTGGGTTTTGCCACTAATTTTTAGGTGTCCTTGAACAATAATAGTAACAAAAATTGTAACATTTACTGAGGGCATAGGCCAACACTATTTTCTGTCTAATCCTCAGGACCCCTTGAGGTGGGTAATAGTATCTCATTATTCCATGTGATCACTAAGGAAACTGAGGCTCCTAAGGCTGCTGGTTACCTGGTGGAGCTGATTACTTTCTCTGGCCACCAAGCCTTTGCTCTTAACCTGCACACCGCACTCCACAGCAGCCTATCCCCTCTGCCTGGGCCTCAGTTTCCTTCTCTGTAGGAATTTCCCATTTGTAGAAATTTCCAGCTCTGGCAATCGATGATTCAGACCAGATCCTCTGCCAGAGGTCTTAGCGCTATGGAGGTTGCAAGGTGGATGAGGGAACCTAGCGGCCAGGTCTCCTCAGCCCTCACTACCCCGGAGGGCGGACTTTAAGCCACAGGAGGTGCAGCAGAGCGCCCTATCTGATGGGGTGGGCAGAAGCAGGGTGGACCTCCTTTCTGGCCAGACTGTCTGCCCCTCGGCCCACCTCAGGGCGCCAAGACCAACATACCGGGAGCGTCCCCTTGGGTAACAGCAAAGAGCTTGTACAGAAAGTTACGGGGGGGGGGGGGGGCACCCAGTGAGCTTAACAGTTTGCCAGTTCCAGAGGGCTGATCGGGGCACCTGAACTCCGGGGCATGGGGATGGGCTGGGAACGTTTAGAGACCTCTTCTCGGGTGAGGCCCTCTGACTGCCTTGGCTTGGGACGCACAGCACTTACTTCAGCACCCCAGGGCATGCAGGGAACTCCTCCCACCGCTTCGGACTACAAGGTCGAGGCGAGGAGGTACCCCAGAGTTGAAATGGGGATCACATCACTGCTCCTCTCTCTTTCAAGGATTCTCAAACAACAAAAGGCGGGTGAGAGAGAAATCTCAAATTTGCTAGGCCCTCCTTTCCTCTCCTTCACCCTACCCCAGGCAAAAACTTTTTTTCTTTTCTTTCTTTCTTCTTCTTTTTTAAATCAGAGAGTAAAATGCCTATGCCCTATCTGGGATTCAAAACGTCAAAACCTCACAATCAAGCCATCCTCCTCCAAATAGTCAAAAAAAAAAAAAAAACTTGAAAAGGGGGATTTTAAAAATATTTCGAGCTTTTTCGTTTAGAAATGGAAATCCCTGGCTTTTCATAAAGGGCTCGCCTTCCACTTGTAGCGCTTGAATGAGTCATAGTTAAGAAAAACGACTTCGAGGTAGAAATAAAAGTGGACGGTGTGAGACAGGGGTCTGGGGCGTCCTAGTGGCAACTTGGCTTGAGAAGTTTTATCTCGCGGGCCCTTTCCCCATCAAAAAGCCAAAGCGCACGTGCCCTCCGCCCGGCCCCAGCAGGTTTAGAGTCGCAGCGTGCAAGAGAGGAGAGGGCGGCCCACTGGGAGTGTATGGGGAGCAGGAGCTGGCCTGGAAAGCCTTTTCATTTCTTTAGGGGAAAAAAAAAAAGAAAAAGAAAGAAAGAAAAAGTTTCAGAGTGTTGACAAAGCTAAGTCAGGCACCAAAGTAGCACAGAGGAGTGTCCATCACCGCGAAAGTGGTCTGGCGATGAAGCACGTGTTCCCAACCTTTGCCCTCAGTCTTCCGCGCCTCCAGGACGAGCGACCCCAAGAGGAGGGAATTGTGTTTATTTAGCGTTTAGTTCTGAGCCCGCACACGCTTCGGGTCCGCAGCCGGAACTCCTAGCTACCCTTTACTCAACGCAAATTAACGAAGACCAAAATGTAAGAAACGGAGAGTAAGTCAAGGCTTTTTAAAACGCGCGACTTCTTTATAACACTGCAACTACCTTGACTGTTGCTTAACGTCGGCTTGGCTGAAAAGCTTTGGACTCCATTCCCGGCCAGACTCGAGTAAGAGGCCCGTGGGCAACCCGCCCTTCCCGCCCCATGCTCCTGTCAGTCCCAGGCTGAGCCGTCGCCGCCTCCTTCTGGGGTTTTCAGGGAGACGCCCCTGAAACGCACTCCAATCCAGGTTCCCAGAGCTTCTCCTTACCTCGGGTCTGTTCCCCCATAGAAGCCGACTATTTTGGAAGAACCAAATAAAGAAAACAAAACCCCAAATACCTGCTCTGGGGCTCAGGACTCCCAAAGAATTGTCTAGGTGGAGAGAGGAATCCGATTTGGTAGTGCCAGGCACGGGGAGCTTCCAACGGTGTGAACTCTGCTTTGGACCGGGGCTGCTGTAGGCTCTCCTTGTCGGCCCCCTAACCTGGCTTGTGCATCCTAGTCATCCAGAGTGGCACTCCCGACTGCAGTAAGCGGAGGCAGAGTTCAGCGGGAGTGGCTCTGGGAACCAACTAGTCCTTCGGGCTTTGTATCTAAACCTTCCTCATTCTCTACCCTCCAGACTCGGCGTCAGGAATCTGAGCGTTTCCTTAGGGTTTTCCTTCCTTGCAAACTAACCGCTGTTTTCCTTGCTTCACTTAGAAAAATTAGTTACTTCTCGCTAGAAAAGGGAGATTAAGTGATGCGGCCACTGATTTTAGGTAAGTGGCAACCGCCTTTCTTTGGGCACAAACTTCACCATGTCACCAACTACCGGACGTTGGAAATACGCCCCGCCCTGTATATCACAACTGATGCAAGCTCCAGGTCACCCACGTTCGCCTTGCGTTTGGCCTCTGGAATCCACAAGGAGCCACCTTGCTCCCCAGTGACCCCGAGAGATTACGGCTACCACTCCAACCCGACGGCTCTAGGAGCAATAGTTGGATTCGCCGGCGCAAGGCAGGGGAATCCACCTCTTTGAAGTCACGGAAAGTTCTCTGCGTTTTCCTTAAGTTCCCGCCCTCGTGGAGCCCCCGGCTCCTCCCTCCAGCCTTCCCTCACTGATTAGCAACCCCATCCCCACCCCCGTCACACAGAGATGCAGAGGGGACATTCACTGCTCACCTGGAGGGTCTCGCCAGTGCCCCGAGGCACCCACACTCGCGAAGGCCGAGAAGGGGAGGTGGAGGGAGGACCGTATCTCACAGGCCAGCGGAGAACGCTTGGCGGGTAGGAGAGGAGGGTGCCTCTGAGAGGGACCCTCCCTCGGGCCCGCCCCCCCCTCCCCACTACGAAGACGCCCCCAAGGAGTCGCGCGCCCAGCCTGGATCGGCTAGGGTAGCGGTGTGAATGGAGCGGCCGACACTCCTGACTCCTCCTCCTCCCCCGCTGCCGGCCCCTCTTATTTGAGCTTTGAGAAGCTGGGGGCAGCCAGGCAGCTGGGGTAGGGAGTTCAAGGCAGCGCCCACACCCAGGGGCTCTCGCAACTCGACCGCCTATCCGCTCCGCACTTCCCGCCCTCCCTCCCACTCATTCACCCACCCACCCAGAGCCGGGACGGCAGCCCAGGAGCCGGGCCCCGCCGCCTCCTCACCGCGATCCTGGACTTCCTCCTGCCACAAGAGCCGGCGTCCACGTGTGCCCCGGAGCCGGCGCCTTCGCACTCACTCCGCTCCGGGCCTGGGTGCCTTCAGCAGCCCGAGCAGCTGGGGATCCGGGGCCCGGGAAGCATCTGGGCCAAGTTAGGCGCGGCGGAGTCGAGCGCGGAGCGTCTGCAAAGCCGGAGGGGCCGCGCAGCGTCCGGTGCTGAGCCACAGCAAATGGGCTCCGACGTGCGGGACCTGAACGCGCTGCTGCCAGCGGTACCCTCGCTGGGTGGCGGCGGCGGTTGTGCCCTGCCGGTGAGCGGCGCTGCGCAGTGGGCGCCGGTGCTGGACTTTGCTCCCCCAGGCGCCTCGGCTTACGGTTCCTTGGGCGGTCCTGCGCCGCCGCCGGCTCCGCCGCCACCACCCCCGCCGCCGCCGCCCCACTCCTTCATCAAACAAGAGCCGAGCTGGGGCGGCGCGGAGCCGCACGAGGAGCAGTGCTTGAGCGCCTTCACTGTCCATTTCTCGGGCCAATTCACCGGCACAGCTGGAGCCTGTCGCTACGGACCCTTCGGTCCTCCTCCGCCCAGCCAGGCATCCTCTGGCCAGGCCAGGATGTTCCCCAACGCGCCCTACCTGCCCAGCTGCCTCGAGAGCCAGCCCGCTATTCGCAACCAGGGTAAGGAGGCTGGGGAGCGCCCCCTACACGCGGGGCGGTAGCGACTGGGTTGCGACCGCGCTCCGGCACTCCCCTGTGCTGCTCCTTCCGTGACCCCAATTCTTATCCAGCTGCCTATCCTAGGGCAGTGAGGGTAGAGGAAGCAGCAGCTGGGGGAGAGGAGGCCCAGGAGAGGGAGTCCTTGGCATGGGCCCTTGACATCTTTCAGAGTGGGGAACCGAACTCTTCGCATGAGGCGGGAGGTTATCTGGGACCCCGCAGACCCGGGGAGATTCTAAGACTCTTCGTCGTGGTAATGGGAAGCGGGAACCAGTGCAATATGTGGCTCTGCCTCGGGGGAGGATGTTTTGTTGCTCAAAACACCATCAAACTTGCCAGTCACTGGACTTTTTAGATATTTAGACTCTGAATTTGGAGTGGGACCAGCTCAGGGTGAACAATCTATCCAGGGGCCACACTAGCCCTTAAGACGATGTTGGTGCACATTAGAAACACAAGTACCTTGGAGCACTAGAATGAGCAAATGAATGAACTAGCGACTGAATAGAGGCTTTTCTGGACCCATGTCCGTGTCCGCGTTTGGCTCCAGGCTCTGGTAGTGTAGAGGTGGGTCTCTCCCGGACTTCAGCTCAAGTCGTGGGCACACGGGCTCCAGGGAAGCTCTGGAAGAGAACCCCTTTTATCCGATTCCGAGCTCTGCGGGATCCCGTCCTACCACAGGCAGTAGAATGAGGCCCAGGCGTCTGCCTGACTTTCAGCCCCCCTCAGGAACCTCCTTGTTGTCTAACGCGGGTCTTAGCTGGCGGAAGACTTTTTTTGCAAGCCTTGGAGGTTAGAACAAGGACAGGTTTATTTATTTCCGTTTTCAGTCATGGTACATCGAGGGACACAGTAGTTTTCTCATTCCCAGCAGGCGTCCACTCTCTTTTCTTTCTCAGGGACCAGAACGGAACCAATCAACCTCAGTATTTTGATTTCTAAATTTATTCTACTTAGGTTTTTGCATTTTTGTAAGCCTAAAACCAGTTCGGGTTGATTCGATATGTTAGGAAGTGCTTTAAGATACGCAAGAGCGGATGCTTTTTCTGGAGCAGAAATTCTCGCGGGCCTAGGGACTGGGATGTTTCTGGAATGCGTGGGTTGGGAAGAGCAGAGTGTGTGCAGTTTGCAGGATGTGCCGGGGGCTTCCAAGCCACAAGAAGGGCCCTGTTCTTCTCGCCTTCGCGGACACAGTCTGAACGCGCTTATCTTGAGGCTTTTCCTACCTTAGCCCAGCCCCAAGCACCTGGCCCCTCAGAAGTCCTGGCGAAACTGAAACCGCTCTCCTCTCCTCGTTGGGGGAATCCGGGATCCGTGTCCTATTGAAGAACCTGTAGCCCACCCACGAAATTCCTCCACCCTAGGTCTTTTGTAAATGATATTAGTTTCGTATTAAAGGTATTGGAAAAGCTCAGTGTCAATTGCAGAAGCTCTAGTTCTCTGATGGTGCCACCTTCAATTAGCAGGCTGGTGTTACCTTTGGCAAATCTCCAGGTCTGTTTCCCCATCGGTAAGAGGAGAGCCCAGACAGGGCATCTTGGTCTTTGAGTCTGACTCCACATTCTGTACCGCAGAAACAGAGGTCCGACCTTTCCCCAGCTTGGGATTCTAAATACAGAAGGCAGCGACCACCTAAACTTGACTGGACCGAGACTGACAGGCAGGTGTGTGATGTGAGTTTCTGTGTGGACGTGTGCTATTTGGAGACTCTTGAGAAGCCATTTGATCTTCGTACCCCCAATGCAAAATACTACCATTATCATATTTGAGCCCTTCTAGGATCTGTGGGGTTATTGGAACCTGGACTTTGTGGCTTTGGTTGGATCCATGTGGCCAGCATTCTACAGGGCAGTCTGGTGCCAGAATCCCATCAACCTAGCCTCAGAGGTGAGATGGTGGGCTTCCTATCCAGAGGGCACTACTACTCTTAATGGAAAAATTCCAATTCCTCTCTAGAAGATAGATCCAGGCTGTGTGTGTGTGTGTGTGTGTGTGTGTGTGTGTGAGAGAGAGAGAGAGAGAGAGAGAGAGAGAGAGAGAGAGAGAGAGAGAGAAAGGCTTGGGAGCTGGGGAGGAGGACTAGCAGGTAAAGGAGTCTCTGCTCCCCATCAGTAGCCCAGTAGAGAGGCGGCCCGGCAGATCCAGGCCACAGCTTCTAAGCTGGTTCCCCACTGCAGGTTTTCTCTTGCAATGAAAGTGTGAAGGGATCAGTCCTTGGGACTCATTCAGCAGCTGAGAACTGGGGTGGGATGTTAGAGACCCCTTAGCCTCAGCCCTTGGTGATGGCAGCCTGAGTGAGACCCTGAGATTTCTCTTGATTTCTGGGGTTCCTGAAGCTCCACCAGAAATGCAGTCTGGTGAGAAGCTTGAGCTGGGGAAAACAAGGGCATCAGCTCCTTCCCCAAAGTGTGGGAATGGCTGTCAACAGGCTGAGAGGAATTAAGACTCTGAATCCCTGTTCCCCATGCAGGGAAACCTAACCATGGCCCACAGGAGAGGACAATTGCTGGCATCCTTGCACCTCCCTGCACCCCAAGTCATCACACTTTTGTTTTTTCCAGTTTCTTATATGTTATAGCTGCTATCCTAATCTTACTTCCAGATATTAATTTGGGAAACATTTATTGAGCACCTACTCTGTGTCATGCACTGGGGATTAAATGTTAAGACAATTAAAGTGCCTCAATCTTTGGTAGAAGCTCACAGCCTGGCATTGAAGGAGCCCCTTATTTTTGGCTGAGGAAATCTAGGCCCTAAGACATAAGGTGTGTTGGAAGTCTTCTGTTTGTGGCAGAACTTGGGACTCAAATCCAGACAGTTCTAAGCTATTTCTACCTCTCTTCCCAGGGATCTTGGCCCCACTGTTGAGATGGATTTCCTCCCCCCTGCTTGATAGGCACTGAACCCACTGGAGTTTGAGTGCGAGGGGTGGGGTGGGACTGTCAGGGCAGAAAAGGGGTGAGGTCTGGGGTAGCCCCAGACTAAGTGCAGGACTTGGGAAGGAAAAAACAAAGACTGCTTGACAATCTGCTGATTTCCCTCAGCCCGCTGGCTTGCAGAACCCCGTCTCTAGAGAAGGCCTTGGCATCGCTAGGCCACCCTAAGCTCGCATGGGGACACCAGCGCAGCCCTAGGGCCAAGGGCGACCCCTCGGATCGCAGTGGAGAGGGTACTTCGTTGTGGAACAGATTTTCCCCATACGCTGCGCACTTCCGGAGTCATCATTTTCAGCCTTGCGACCACCTTCCAGACTGAGCCTGCTGTCCACCTCACCCCTCAGGTCCCATGGGGCCTGGCCGGGCCAGGCGGCTCCTCTGCTGCGGCGCGCGGGGGAGAGAGGCGCAGAGCGTGTCTCCTTTCTCCGCGCGGTCAAGGTTGCACTCCCTTCCCGGGCTCAGACTAACCGTGGGAAAGGCGCTACCTTGGCCTCTCGAGCCTATCTTCTAAGGCCTGTACACGGAGCCTTTGAACACGCTGCCCCTTCCTGCCGGCAACTGTCCCTCCCCCGCCGCGTGCTCTCCGCGCCAGACCCAGCCTGAGGCCCCAGACCGCGCGCTCAAATCTGTCCCGTGGCCCTCCTCCCTGAGGGCGTTTTTACAGCTGCCCACCCTACCAGGGGCGGGTGCATGGGGAAACCGGAGGGAAGGGTTTGGAGACTAGTCCCAGCCCACCCGGGTCTGCGGGAGGGGGCCTTGGGAGCCTCGCCCGGCGCGGAGGCAACGCGGCCGGCGCGGGACCTGCAGCCCGCGACCCCGATCCTCGCCTCGCACACGATTGCGGAGCCTGCCTCTGAGGACCGTGCAGTACCCAGGCCGCTGCCTACTCATCGGCTCAGGAATGGAGAAGGGTTCGTCTAGGGACGAACCCTTTTTTCTCTGTTTCTCCTTCTCTTTATTCAAAAAAAAAAAAAAAAATCTGTCAAAATTCGGCCTTCCCTCTGCAAGACGGTGCTCGGTGCTCGGAGACTAATTTCGTTTGTCAGCTGACTGGTAGGCCTCAATAACAGTATAGTCTCCGCTTCCAAAGGGAAGTGTCTGGAAGCGCAAGGGTGCTCACCCACTCCTGACAGCTAATTCGGCAGGGGTTATCTTTGCCCACTTAGCAGGCCAGAAACAGAGACCTCTGAGGTCATGCAAATTATAAAAGCTGGTGGCTTCTTAAGTTGTCAACCTGTGGCGCCAATTAGTGTGTGAGACTTGGCTTGCTCTGTACAATCCGGTTTTTAAGACCTGCTCCAACCCTCCCTCTTATTCTGAGGCACCACATTCCCCGGAGTGGACGGTAGAAGCTTGGCTTTTGTTTTTGTTTGGGGGGGGGGGTGTTTGGAAGATGTGGGTAGTGGACACCACTGTCCAGTCTAAGTCTTCGTTGACACTTGTTGAAGAGCCTTGATCATGCCTGGGGCAAAAGTAGGGGGACAGCCACTGCTTGACTCATCCAGCTACCAAGATCTGGGTGGGGTTTGGAGACTTAGCTCAGTGGCTGGAGGTGGGTGGAGGAGGGACTGGGTCTGGCCCAGTGGCCCTGAAGGGAGCTGATGTGTCTGGACCAGTCATTGTCACTTGGTCTGGACCTCAGGCCAGAGAATACCAAGCCTGCGCATAGGAGGGGACCCCTACCACTGAGTTCAGAGCTCAGAACTGATCCTTATTTTAGCTGGAGTATGCATTTTCCCTAGAAGTGGCTACAGTTATGCAGAAGCTGATGGGGTAAATATTTAAAGCAATTTAGTGAGAACAATCATAGAAGGAAACTACGTTTTTCAACCAACTCCACATTTTTTTTTCTCACCTTCAGAGAGCTGGGGAAGAATACCGGCGGTATGGCCCTGTGTTTTTCGCAGGAAAACTGAGGCACAGGACCCATGCATACCAGGGAGAGAAGGGATGGGGGGGATACAGTGTCAGACACACTCTGAAACAAACAGGCCTCCCCGGCTTGGAGCGCGAGGAAATTGGCCCCCGAAGTGATGGTCAGAGTCCGACCCGCTGCTGAGCGCGAGGTGGGTCCGAGGGAGGAAGGAAAAGGCCGCAGGGTCGAGGCTCCAGAGCCCAACTTGAAAGGCCCCTTCTTTTTCTCCTCACCAGCTTTCCCGAGGGCCTTGGGTGTCAGTGGTGTCGGGTCGCACAGCCTCAGACAGATAACATTACTCGGTAATTATTCTCCCCATTTAAAGACCATGCCATTTAACTGGCTCCGAGTAATTAATGAAAGTTGGTGCGCGGGCCTCTGATTTACGGCTCCAAGTCAGCGCCGGGTCAGCCGAGCAGATTCATTTGGGTCGCTCGCACTGCCCCTGCGGGAGAGCCCAGTGTTTTGTTTGGGGGGAGAGCAGCTTTCTCCATTGAGCGTTTGGCGGTTTTCATTCTTGCGAGGTTCCGTGCAGAAGCGGCGGACATCGTGAAAGACAAGGGCGTAAATAAATTGGGAAACGGCGTGGAGGTGTAGGTTTTTACTTGGGAAAGGGCAGGGAGCCTGCCTGTCTGGAGATCACATCGGGCCCAGCTTGCGGCCGAAAGCCTTGGAGGCTGATGGAGCGGGATGCGAATGCGGGGTTGGGCGCTCCTCGCCTGGGTTCTGGTTCAGACACTCTGTCCCTGTCTCCCTCCTGACGCCGTTTCTCTCCCGGCCATTCCCGCAGGATACAGCACAGTCACCTTCGACGGGACGCCCAGCTACGGTCACACGCCCTCGCACCACGCGGCACAGTTCCCCAACCACTCCTTCAAGCACGAGGACCCCATGGGCCAGCAGGGCTCGCTGGGTAAGCGGCGGGAATGAGTTGGGGTTCTCCCTTTTTTCCCTGCTACCCCCTTCTTCCGCAGGAATTTCCAACCCACAACAGATTGGGGCAGGGAGAAGAGGACACCTAAAGGAATGCTAGAAATAATTGGCTTGCTTACTCTCACCAAAAAAAAAAGAAAAAGAAAAAGAAAAAAATTACCCCCTCATCCCAAGTATGTTAGGGACAGCTTCACAGAACGGAGACTAGGAGTGTCCGGAGGATGTTTATGGTGTTCTAAGCGGTGACTGCTTAGAGGATGTGAAGCGAGCAGCTTAATTCTCTGTGATCCGGACGCCATTTCTCTAGCGTACTGGCATCCAGGGACAGTGCCCCCAGCGCAGCCTCGGAGCTCAGCTCAGGACGCTCAGTGCCCTAGCCTCCGCCCCGCGGCCTCGCACCCCCAGCCCTGGGCGCGCGCTCACTCTCTTCTCCTGGCTCTCTGCAGGTGAGCAGCAGTACTCCGTGCCGCCCCCAGTCTACGGCTGCCACACTCCCACCGACAGCTGTACAGGCAGTCAGGCTCTGCTGCTAAGGACGCCCTACAGCAGGTAGGAAGGCGCTCGGCGCCGTGTCTGGGTCCCCGCGACCCCGGAGGGGGGCGCTCGAGCTGGCTGGCGTGCGAACGTCGGACGCGGGGCAGCCCGTACTGCGGGCGTGCGGGTCCAAGAGGCAAAGGACGCCTTTAGCGTCACTGGCGTCCTGAATGCAAATTAAAGCCGATCTTTGAAAGACTTAGGTCTTCCCATCTCTTTCTGTTCTTACTCTATATAAATGAGGGCGATTACTGTTCGGAACAGTAGAAGAAAGTGCGGCGCTTTGACGAGTTTGTTTGTTTAAGGCTCTTTGCTGGGAGCACTTCAGCTCCCTCTGAACAAAGATTAAACATGGGGTCCACTCCCACTCGGTTCTTCTCACCCCTCAAGCCCCTCCTCGAGCACTGGCCACACCCGTCAGCCTTCTCTGGCATTGATTTCGAGGGCGCGTACATTCGGGCCACAACCTTCTCCCTACCTCTGTGCCAGAGTCTCGGGCGGCGGCAGCGCTTTGTGAGCGCCGTTCCCCACCTCGGACTCTGTGCGGGACTGTACTCGAATGGCAGCAGTGCCAGTGGGGAGACTGCAGCCCGCCCCTGTCCTTCTTCCTGTTCGCGGGAGGTGGAAGACCAGCTTCTTTTCCTTCCTAACGCTTTTCCTGTGCCTCGTCCCTTCTCTCGGCTGTTGCTCCACCCCCCACCCCACCTTCTCTCTCCCAAATTTATTCTTCAACTTTGGGTGAACTTGGCTAGCATCCCGCTTCGCCGATAGGGTTGCTTAGTAACTGCACCGGCTCCAGCGGGGCGGGAAGGTGGGGCAGAGGGAGGGAAGTGGCAGCTCGTGGCCTTTGAGGCCCGGGATTGGACGCGCATTACCTCATATTCCACCCCTACCCCCCACCCAGTGCTGCGGGGATCCTGATACCGACTGCCTCAAACTCATCTCCATCCTCCCTCCCCTCCGTTCGGAGACCCGGGGCTGACGTCAAGGGAAGGAGGTAGTGAGGTAATAAAGGAAGGAAAAGCGCCTGCCCTGAGAGATTGGGTGGAAGGAATGGCCGCGCCTGGGGGACCTCCAGTCCCACAGGTGGAGGAGGGGAAGTACTCTTCGCTCCCGAGGCTGCAGCAGCACATCCCCTGTCCTGATGTGTTTATGAAACTGAGCCTAGGACTCCTGGGGAGGGACAGGGTTAAGCCCGTCTACTTCTGTATGCCTGGGGCGCACAGACTTTGGAAACCCTTCTTTTTGATGGGGAAATCCGGCATATTTAATGTGATCTTGGATTCAAGATCACTGCCCCCGACTTCTCCACCTCTTTTTTTTTTTTTAAGACAAAAACAAAAACAAAACACACAAAAAACATGCAGTTTGCTATGAGAGAGGTAGTATGATCACCCTCCTCCTCTCCCTCCCTAGCTAGAACCCAGCTCGTTTTTTTGGCACCTGCAGGCCCAATGATCTGTCCAGCAACCATTTCTGCATCTTCCTTTGTTGGGTCACCTCACTGGAATAGGTACAAAACTGCCATGGGGTCTCATGGCTATCCTTTTTAAGGAGATGCTCTGGCCCATTGCCAGAGTGGCATTGCTCTTATTCTAGTAGCCATTGGGGGGTACAGTCGGAATGGTTCCTGTTGGGATAACCTTCACCCAGTCCTTCCTCCTTGGCTCCTGGTTGATACCTCACCTGAAGCAGAGAAGAAGACCTTGATGCCGGGGAATTGCTCTTTAGATGGGCTGAGATACCTCTTTGGAGGATGGGGACAAAAGAGGCTTTGGAGTCTGGTTCATTAGTGATACAGGTACACACTTTTCTTACTCCTCGCTCTTCTAAGCCTAAGATCCATTCTATGCATCCCTAAGAAGGGCTCAACAGTCTAGAAAGGAAAGGAGTTGAGGATAAAGTGATCACTACTGCTGGCTTAATAGCGGTGGTGGATTTTGACTTAGGGCTGAACTTGTGGTTGCTATGGAAGTAGGCAAAGTCACTTAGATTGCATTGTATACATGAAAATTTCACATTTTCTTTCCAGCTTCTAACCAGCCACTGTGTAAAGCAACTGTTAGGTTCATCTTTTAGAGATATTTGCTTATTCCTTTCTTCTTTGTACATAATTGGAACTGTTTTGCTTATTTTTATAGGAATGTCGTAAAAATACCATTTTCTCTTACTATAGAAATTTCTTTAAGTAATAACATCTCCTAAAAAAAGAATTTGTGACCCTTGTAGGAAATGTTTGTTGTTGTGACGTTTGTGTTCACTGAGTCTTTGAAGCCCCACCCACCCTAAATTCACAATATTTCTAATCTCTTTTCAAAAATCAAGTACTACCCCTGCAGTAATGATGACTGGACCCATGAAGGGATGTTTTAAAATTGGATCTCTGCATCAACATAACTACTTTTATGTCATTTCTTTCTGTCCTATGCCTTAAAAAGTTTGAAAAGGTATTTAAATGCTTTTGTGAATATAGTGTTTGAAAAGCATAGGAAATATGACTAAACTTTAATGACTTGATGGCTAAACTTTGGGAATTTAGATATTCAGTGATCCTTCTACTGGTCCCTGGCTCTGTTCCCTTTTCATCTAAAATTGGAACCCCCTGGGAAAGGCTGGCTTCTATTTTGTCCATCCTGCTGCACTTGGTCCCCTAAGGCAGCCTGCCCAGTTTCTTCCCCCTGTCCTTCCAGAGCTTCTGTTTCCCCAGTTTTGGATTTAGTCTCCCTTCCACATGACATAAAAGTAGTGGTGCAGTCACTGACATTAGATAGCAGTGCACAGTGTGAATTTGCTTTGTGAAAATTCTCAAAATTTTCTCCCTATTAGAGAACTGTAATGCAAGCCTCTTTCTCAGGTAACAGACTGGAGGAGTTACAGGTGTACACAGATGTGATCAGTACTGACTAGAAACTGCCCCCAGTCAACCTATGGGAAATAACAGGAGATGGTTTTCTCTATCCTCTCTGCCCCACGCACATCGAAGGTGGGTAGAGTTTTGTCTACAGGCCACTAAGCATTCTGGAACTAGATTTTGGCCTTTCTAGAACCCAGTGAAAGCATGAGCCCCTATGACATAATCACTGGGCTTTATTGCAAGTGATTGTGTGCTTCGGCACACTGTGCTGCTGGCTCCACTCAGTTCACTCATTTAATTCTGATTACTCTAGCCCCGACTCTACTAAAGAGGAGATGGATTCGGAGACTGGAAGTAACTTGCCCAAGTCACACAGTGAGTGAGAATCAGAATCAGGATTTGATTCTCAGTCTCTCTGCCTTCAAAGCCCATGTGTGTTCTGAATCACTGAGGGATTCCAAGCCATTCAGTGTCCTCCACCTGCAGTATTCCCCTTATACAATCTGAGCCAGCACTTTTGCTAATAAAAGCAAATGCTTATTTAAACTTCTATAACTTGGAAGTTTAACTTAGAAGCATTTACCTCCAGAAATCATTCTAAGCACTTTATAAGAATTGAATTACTTAATCTAGATTTAATCTGAAACTCTTTGAGGTCGGCAGTAGGTTATCACCCGCATTTTACAGAGGAGGATACTGAGGCCCTTAGGAGGTGAATTTGCCCAGTGTGGCGCAGTAAGGGACAGAGTAGGTGTTCACATTCAGGCAGTGAGGCTCCAGGATCCATCCTCTCCCCCTCTGCACCCTGCTGCCTCTCTTGATGGTTAAGTGCCATTTTCTTTGCAGAGGTAGCATCTGACCTCGGGTCTTGCGGGAGAAAAGTCTTGATTCTCCACGTTTGTGAAAGAAGCCCCATGATCCATTAGTTTTACCCATAGCTTTCAATTGGAGTTGATCAGTGACTCAGAGGCAGTATTTTCACCGGTGAGTATTATAGAGAAGCCATCGTGAGCTTTCTCTTGAGGAAGTCTTAATGCAAAAGCAGCTGCCTTTCAAACTCCAAACTCCTCCATCTTTGCCTCACCACCCCACTGGGTGTGGACTACTGGAGTCTAGTTCAGTCCGGGCTCCTAAAGAAACGAGGGCAGAGACCCTTCTCCCCATCCATCCAGACCTGGAGGGAGCACCGATTGCCTCCAGGGCCACCCTGGTTTGTGCTTGCTCAGCCACAAGGTCCCAGAGAAGGTGCGACCCTGTGCTCCCCTGAGGGGAGAGAGTAGTGAGGCCCGCCCCCACCAGGTACAGTTTCCCCCTGATTTCAGCCTAGAACAGGCAGCTAGCTGGGCCTTCCCTGCTCCCTTCCCTTGAATCTTCTTGCACAAGTCCCCTCTCTCCCTCTGCTTGCTGACCTCCTTGGAGCCCCCAGTCTCTGACAGTGCCCATTTCAAGGATGGGTGCTCATAGCTACTTTGCAAAGGAGTTCTTTGTGCTGTTTGAAAACTATTCCCATGCACATTACTTCTTTAGACATTCTAGTTTCCTTTTCTTTTTGTTCTTTTATTAGGTTTGCATATCCACTTTTAGCAACTATGCTATCAATTTAGATGAGACTACAGATTTTCTTTAGCCCCTTAGCAGGTAAAACCACTCCAATTTGGAAGCAGTAATTGCTGATTTGCATATTTTTAATTGAATGTCGTTGATTCACCAGTGTTGAAGTTGACAGTGGAGCCTGTTACCAGTAGATAGTCTTCCATGTGGGAGAAGCTTCCTTAGCAGCCATGGAGCTTCTGGGGAACCTGGTCAGAGGGTAGCACATGATCTACTGTTGAGGTTGGCCTTCACTGTAGACTTGAATCAGAGGACAGCTCTCACCTGAAGACATAAAATCATAAGTAATAACACCTCTTCTTCCATGTGCATCTGCATGCCCTTTACACGGTATATAAGTTTCACTTGACAGTCCTGCTGTTTGTTTCCCATATAGGTATGCATGAAGGCAGAGAGTCTGAAACCGTTTCCAGGGTGGTGGGCAGTGTTATCAAAGCCAAAGAAAGGCTTGAATTGGACTTGTCTCCAAGGAGGGGGGAAAATCTAGTTTCAAATATTCCTGCAACTTTTGTGCTGACCAAGTGTTTATTAATAGAAGTTGAATACCCAGTGGGTTTTTCTTTGATAGCTGTTGAGCTTGAGCGAAATGACAATACCAAGAGACTGACTCAAATGATTATTCACCATGGCCTGCTGGGCAGAAATTTCTGAACAGGCAGCCTCCATGGCGCCTGGGAGGGAAGAAGGCAAGAAAAAGGCTGTGTGGAAGTTTGGCAGCAGCCTCTGTGCATGAGCCGTGGTTATCAGGTAGAGCTGTGGGGCAGAGCTAACAGCAAACTCTGGAAACATTGTGAATTTTTTTTTTTTTCTGCTTTTCAGGGACGCACCTGGGGATAGGGAAGTTGCCAGGCCAGGGGTTGAATCATCGAAGCTGCAGCTGCCAACCTACACCACAGCTCATGGCAACACCGGATCCTCAACCCAATGAGCGAGGCCAGGGATGGAACCCGCACCCTCATGAATACTAGTCAGGCTTGTCACCGCCGAGCCATAATGGAAACTCCTGAAACATTGTGAATTCTGATCACAGATGCCAGTTACATCTTTTTCTTTTTTTTTTTTTTTTCTTGATCCTGTGGGGAAACACTTTTCTTCACCAAGATGCTGGTTTGCCAGCTGGCAACCCTCTGTCGCAGGTAACCTCAATCTCGATTAGGTTGGACAGTTCCATTCCAGTGGTGACCAGATCTTTTTTTTTCTCCTTGTTCTGCTGAATGTAGTAAACACACTTAAAGATGAAAATGTGCTTGAATTACACATGCATTTGAAGAAGGAGGGAGTTCTGGTCCAGATAATAGCCGAGAGCTCTTTTCTTCCTTTCTTTTTGTGCAGAGGTCGAGAACTCAGGAATACTGCAATCCAGGCCAAAACAAACTCTATATGATCTACTACCGATTTCCTTTTAAGTTCCCCCTTTTGCTAGGACTGACTTCCTTTTATTTTACTCCAACTTGCATTAATCCCAGTTATAGAAGTTTCTTTCCTGGGTCACTTGTTTCCAACTTCAAACATTTCTTACATAGGAAACCAGTGACTTTTTTGGTTTAAAGATCTACTTAAAAAAATATAAAAGACACTGTGACTTTTGGAATATATTTTGGCAGCCAGCGATTTCAGAGTTCACTTCCGAACAGACAGAGTTAGACGAGGAGCTAAAATGCCTACGTGACCACTGTGGTTGCTGTGAGCCAAACCACCTGCTTATCTGATCTCCTCTGGGAATGAGGTGGTCGACACCGCAGTGGTTATTTAGTAATTAGATGCTTTATTTGCCAGGGGCCATATATTCCTTGACTGGTGCTGCCTCTTTCCGTGGGTTTTCGTGACGAAAGCTGGGTGTTGACTCAGGGCCCGAAGAGATCAGAGCTTGAGCATGTTTGGGCCCAGTATTTTTAGCTCTAGTTCACATTTTGTCCTCCCCCAGCAACAGGCAGCTATTGTCATTGCTGTCGTTGACTTCCAGTGGAAAGATAGTGCCAGCCAAACCCGACTGACTGAGCTTCTGAGGCGCTTCAGCCAATCAAAGGCAGGATGTGGTTAAAATTGTGCTCTGACCCTATCACCGCCTCAGGAAACCTATTTGGGTTGGGTTTTTTTTTTGTTGTTGTTGTTGTTTTTCTTTTTCTTTTTTGGTTTCTGTTTGGGGATTTTCCGAAAGTCCCATCCTACCTTCGCTCTCCTTATGAACATTTGCAGGCTGAGCTCTCAGGACCACTAAAATCCAGAAGTGGGCATCCTACTGGGATCAATGCACCCTACTTAATCAGCTGAAGAGGATGTGGCACCTTGTATCTCGTAACTTTCTGGAGATAGAGTAGGTCATGATGCTCCCTTGAGCAAGTTCTCTTTTACCCTCAGACTCCTGTCTATTATGAGTGTATTATTATTATTACTATTATTTAAATGGTAATGAGAGGACAAGGCTCAGAGGTCAAATAATGCCAGGAAGCCTTTAAAGAGGCAGGGCAGGTGGAGCTGGGAGCATCAGGCAAGTCAGCACTAGGCATCTCCCTGAGCCCTAATCCTCCTCTGATAAATGAGGACCCTAATTACACCTGCCTCACAGAGTTGTGAGCAGTATTGGTGATGTGTGAATGTACTTGCAAAATTTGATGGATTAGAAAAAGTTAAAATATACTGTTTGTTTAGTCTTGAAAGAGCCATTATTAGAGCTTCCCAACATCCCTGTAAAGTTAGACCGATTGAGATTAATATTCCAGTTTAACAGATGAGAAAACTGAGGTACAGAGAACTGAATTGATTTGCTCAGGGTCCTAAAACCTACAGAGTAGCACTGTCCAGTAGAAACATAATGCAAGTCGTCTAGCTAATATGAAATTTGCTAGTAGCCACATTAAAAAATATGAAAGAGGAAATTAATTTTTTAAATGTTCTATTTAACTCCCAAAGCCCAAATCTTACTTTAGCAGGTGGCACTCTCCATATTTCAAGCACTCAATAGCCCTGTCAGACTAGTGGCTACCATATTGGGCAGTGCAGTGCAGAGTATTTATCAAGCACCCGCTAGGAAGGTATGTATATATAAAGCACAGAGCCTGTATATAAGACAGTTTGCTCTCTGGAAGCCAAGAAAATGTCCTTAAAATTATTTTCTCTTGGGGTATTTCCTTAGAGAGACCCCTAGGAATCTCCTGGGCTATGTAAGTCTGTGAGAAAATTCCTAAATCATAAAGTTAGCTATTTGGGACTCATTGACCTACGTGTATAAACTTCTGTCACTCAGCTTACTTCTCAGACCTCTTGAAAATTATGATATTCTCAGTCTTAGGCAAGGATCAAATAATTTCACAAAATTATGTGAAAAGATTCCCTATCCCAGTGGGACCTAGGAAAATTGTCAGCCGGGGCTGAGTGATTTTAGTTGGTGAACAATTTTTAAAAAATCAGTGATGAAAATAGAGAGCTGCCTGGGGAATACAATGCCTGTTGGCTGAGATTAATGGCAAGATTAATAAATGGATTGCTTGATGAAAAGGTGCAGGAGAACAAAAACCAGTGGAGATTGTGGAGGAGGCCGCTTATTAATGAACTGTCAGCCCAAAGAAAGTTCAAGAAACTCTCCCGTGTTAAATGCAGCAGGCTGGCACTTCTAATAAAAATTGAGGTCCTTCAGGAATTAATTACACTGGCCTTACAGCAAGAATTTGTGGAATTGCGAAATGTAGTGGCACAGACCAGCACCGGCTGCAAACGGGGAAGCTGCAGGAGAAACTAATCATTTTTTTCATTGATATGTAGGATATTGTAGTAGCATAATAGCCAGTCAGACATGGGGATGAATGATGGGGTCCAGATATGCACGGACTAATGAAACTACACATACTTCGAGTTAGAAGTCACTTCACATTTCATATGTAAAATTCCCTCCTGGAATCCGATTTCCTCCTTATCCGGTGTACCCGCCGCCAAGGAGTTCCAAATAATTGTCAGTGATTATATGAGAGGCAGATGGACTCCACCATGATTTATCAAGCTCTGCTGAGAGAGCACACCGTGCTCCCGTATTCCAAGGGGTAAACGCTGTAATTTCCCTCACCCCTCCACAGGTTCCTAGGTTGGCTGGCCTGACCAAACCTTCTCTTAATTAAACTCTGGTGTTGCCTCTGCCGGATGGATGAAGCAGCCCGAAGGAATGCCATGACGAGGTGGAGCTTGTCCAGAATCTGCCCTCTGGTTCCACACATTAGATGCTGAACACTTCTTACCTTCTTTCCCTTCTGCTTTGAAGGCGGAAGTGAAAATGTTATTCTGCAATGGGTTTAGACCAAGGGTTTCCAGACAAACCATGAATCTCTTGGGTCTCAAATTTCACAATTAATCATTTCTGTTTAGGACTAAATTTATTCCTAACAGAGCTTGGTTATTTGGGAGATTTCTGATAATTTATTTGTGTGCTAGTTTTTTTTTTTTTTCAGGGAGGAGACATAAATATATAATTAATAAAAATAAGGGCCTATAATAAAGATGTTTATGAGTTATATGTGTCAGGTACCTTGAAAAGAGTGTTATTTCAGGAAACAGAGGTGATAGCTCTTCTCTAATGCATTGAGAGAAATGTTTTAAAACATATGCAATAAAGATGTTTATAAGACTTGTATGAGCAAAGAAAGGGAAGAGAATTGCTTTTGGTTGGCTTGTATGGTGGTATATTTTTCCTATGGGGTCTTAATGTACATGATCAGCCATTGTTTTTCTTCATAGAGTATAGAACTAGCTTTTTTTTTTAAAAAAAAAAAACTCCCTATGTCTTATACCGGGACTATAAAATTTATAGAGAATGATACCTTCAGTTGTGTCTAGAGTTTATCATCCTCTTTCGTTTGCTTGTCACATCCTTGAGTATGAGACCATCCATCACCCATCACTCTCTGACTTTTCAGGCCCTCATAATCCACATGATACTTATCCTTTTGATTAAAACAACTTAATGGCCTTTTCACGAATAATTAATCTGCTGTCTTTTTACTTTCAGCTTCAGGCTTTTAACTTTAATGTTGAGCTATCCAGCCTGTGTTGCCTTTCAGAGTTTCACTCCCTTTAGCCTCTTCCCTTCAAAGGTTTAATACCTCTTTAGAAACTTCAATGTTTGCTCTACTAAGATTTTTTTTTTAAAGCTTCCAAATTACTCTCACATCCTTTTTGCTGTGTGTGAAGTGAATAAATGTACAGAGATCAGTGGGCTAAAATGAAAATCATTTCAGGCTTGTGTATTGTGTCATTCTGGAAAACATGGAGGCTTTCATGTATATATAGTATTATGCATTTCTAACTCTCATGGTTTTTTAACAGTGACAATTTATACCAAATGACCTCCCAGCTTGAATGCATGACCTGGAATCAGATGAACTTAGGAGCCACATTAAAAGGGTAAGGTCTTCTCTATTCCATTTTCCTTAACAAGTAAGAGTTTGAACCATTTTAAAGGTCCTTATAACCTGTAAAGAGAGTACAGTTTTGGAAGAATAGGCATGGCTCTCTGAAGAATTAATATGTTTTCCTCCCTTCTCCAGTTTGGTCATCTGTGTTCAGTATTAAATTTTCAGGAATATACAGGATGTTTTTGTTTAGAACCAGGGACTTGAGAATACTGGGAAAACTTAACATGCCCTTTCCTTATTGACTGTTTAATTCTTCAAAATTGTGTCCATTCAACCTTGTTTAATGTTTATTTTTTGCTAGTGATATCACAGAGGTTAACCCTTACATTATCTTATCACAAAATGCTTTGAGTTTACAAAGTCCAGGATCCGAACTCGTATTTGAGAGAAGATGATTTGGACCATGCAAAGTCAGATGTGCTCATACCTGGATGCACCAACGGGCATTTATTACACTTGATATACAACCAAAATAGGGAGAGAGCCCAGCAATCAAATATAGATAGGGCAATTCTCTGCACCTGGAAATGAAAAAAGAAGGCAGATGGCGCTTGCTTTAAACAGTCAAAGAACTCACCTTTAGTTTCAAATCGGATTTGATGGGCAGTAGGATATGACACCGATGAAGCACCTGTGATGTGTCAGGCGCTCTTCTAGGTCACTGCGTCTAATCTTCCCGACGGCATTATGATGCCTAGGCACTGTTATCCTGTTTTGCAAATAAGCAAGTCAAGCTCAGAGAATTAAGTAACTTCCCAGGTTCCCGTCATACTACGTGGTACAGCTGGGATTCCAAGTTCCAGATCTGACTCCAAAGCGAAGGCTCTTTGCAGCTTACTTGTGGTGCCTTCCACCCCGCCATCAGCACCAGTGCAACTGGGGACTCAGTTCAGCACTCTTGACTAGACATTTGGCTTCACATCTCTGTGTGTTTAGTGACTTCTCATTGGATTATGGGATGTGGGGGGCTTGCTAGAGCCATGCACGCTCCAGTCCCCATTCCCCACCTCTTCTTCTCTTCTAGAGTTGCTGCTGGAAGCTCCAGCTCAATGAAATGGACAGAAGGGCAGAGCAAGTGAGTGGACAATGCGATGATGACAAGGCAAATGACGTAGGCCTTGTTGACTGGCACCTGGGCTGATGCAGGCATAGAACTGACAGTGGGTAATCAGGGTAGCAGTTGGTGCACAGGGATGGGAAGAATCTATCCATTTCTTTCTCTCTCTGCCTCTTCTTATTCATTGTAGACCTACTGTGGGTTAAAATGAAGGTGATGACATTTCTCATCAACAAAAAAATGTTGCAGTAGGAACCCTGAGCATTTCCTGGTGAATGTTTCAAAAAGAATACTAAATTTGTGGCATTACACATGTTCCTCTTGGATTGATCAAATCTTTCAGTGATACTTAACTTGCTTTTTCTCTACTTACTTTTACATCTCTCAGGGAGATCTTAATATTTATCCCAAGTCTGTGGCCAGACTTTCTGCAAAGTCTATGGCCAGTGTTTCTGCAAAGACTCTTTTTGCTTCATTCCTAAACATCTCTGTTTTCCCCAGCCTTTTAGCCTGCATGGTGGGACATTTCGGCAGATGTTTCTTTTGATTTTATTTTCTCTGCTTAAACACCAAAACTAGCCTCCCCCTTTTGTTGGTTCAGTCCTGTTCTTTGGATCACACTTCAGAGATCAGCAAAGTTGTTTTTCATCTTCCAAGACTCACTATTAGACCCTTCCCTTCACCCCCAGCCCCCAATTTTTCTATTTTGACCAAATCTCCGCTTCTTCTCTCTAGACCCAAAAGTCGAAATGCCTGGTGTTGATTTGAATTTTTTTTCTCTCCCCGCTTCCATCCAAGGGGCTGCTACCCATTTCGATATTGTATCTTTCCACCTTCTCTCAACTTGTCTTATGTTTCATGGACCGAGACTTTCCCTCTGGATATCTTCCTTTTCTTCTTTCTTCTGTACTCAAAATTCAGTAACACTTTCCAAACTACATGCCAAGAATAGATAGGACATTGATTGTGAAGTGAGAAGAACATTTTAAGTTTTAAAATTTCTTCATGCTGGAACACAGGGTTGGTTTGATTGCTCAATTACAAAAATTACACGTAAGGAATCTTGGCATGTATTTCAATCAGGATCTCTCCATACATGAGATAATTTTGACACTTTTTAAGGTCTTTAGACACATAATATTTGTCACTTCCTAGGGAGTCAGAGACTATATTATAAGGATAAAGCACAAAGTATAAATAATTTTTTTGTTCAATCCTATGTAAGAAACAAAAATTAGAATAGTTTTCATTGATCTGGTGCTTACAGTTTGGAAACGATTTCTGAAATTAAAATGTATTTCTTGAATACTTTCTTCAGAGAGCTGTATAAAAAGCATCAAATGACTCCAATAGATAGTCTTATAGAAGAGTAACTCTTTGGAAAGCAAAAATTACAGTTGTCTAATTTACTACTGTTTTCTTTCACACTGAATTTTTATCCCTTTAGCACATATTGTAAGTCAGCCGATGTTTGCTTCTGTGTGTCAACTGAACATTTATCTAGGGATTGATGTGGATATTATTGGGCCAAGTGTAAAAGGCTTTACATACCTTTCCTCTTCAGATCTCACGGCAACTCTAGGATACTGTGGTCACACCCGTCTTTCAGTTGAGGTTTGAGAGATTGAGCCACCTAACCAAGTTCACTTAGTTAAGTGTCAAAGCCATGTTGAAACCCACTTCTGTCTGACTCCAAGATCTGGGCCCTAGATTATTGTTTAAAACTTTCTAGACTGTGACCACAGTGAGAAATATATTCTGCACTGAGATCAAATGTATACATACACACACACAGAGATTTTTCACAAAGCAGTACTTTACTACATGCTGTGTGTACTGATGTTTTCTACTATATTCCATACCATTGTTTAAAATGCTGGTTGTGGAGTTCCCGTTGTGGCTCAGTGGTTAATGAATCCGACTAGGAGCCATGAGGTTGTGGGTTTGATCCCTGGCCTTGCTCAGTGGGTTAAGGATCCAGCGTTGCCGTGAGCTGTGGTGTAGGTTGCAGACACAGCTCAGATCCTGTGTTGCTGCGGCTGTGGTGTAGGCTGGCAGCTACAGCTCCAATTAGACCCCTAGCCTGGGAACCTCCATATGCCACAGGAGCGGCCCTAGAAAAGGAAGAAAAAAAAAAAAAAAAGACAAAATGCTGGTTGTGATGTGTGGGTTGATTTTATAACTTACTAATGTATCATGACCCACAGTTTACCTCTTTTAGCTCTAAAAATAGCAACTCCTTAGCTCTTTCCTCCAAGCCCATGAACAGCTGAGAATTGGATTCAATTGAAGCTGATAACCCAGTAGAAAGTAGTTTTTCCCCTGGGGGAGATAACCTGAGTAGCTGTCTTTTTTCTCTGTATCAAATTTGCTTGCCTTTGCCATGATCTGAAAACACTGTTGATACGGAAGATACATTTGAGAAAAGGTATTCCATGAAAAAAGACAAAGAGAAATAACTGCATTTTTGCATTCACCCATAGCTAGTGTCTTGACACTATTTGAAATAAATGGTAAGAAAAATCTTGGTGACAAGGTAAATCTATAATAGGGAAACTGGAGATCTGAGTCATGTTTTGGAGGAAAAAGATACGATTTCTAAATTGCTCATAAAAAAGGAGGTATTATCACGTTTTTATTAAAAGATCATGGGAGTTCCTGCTGTGGCTCAGTGAGTCACTGTGGAAGGGAGACATAGGTTGGATCCTCAGACTGGGACCTTGCATATGCATATGCTGTGGGTGTGGCCATTAAAAAAGAAAAAAGACCCTGTACCTCAGACTAATGCCAACTATATTTGTTCAAGTCTTCTTTCCTTGAAAATTTTATTTTTTTAGTAAAGAGTAAGCTTGTTTCCTTGTGTCCTAAGCAAGTCCACAGAGACATCTTTCATCAGAGGTCAGGGAGCAGTGTTGTTATACTGGGTGGGAATAGGATTTTAGGGAAGCACGTGGGCAAGACGGGATGAAAACATGATACAATGGGGAGAAAGGAATCTTGTCACTGATTTACTCCTCTCTCCTCCTTCTCCTTTTACTTACTCATTTTCCAAGCCCTGCGTGCCCATAGGGATCAGAGCTACTTTTATGACCTCAAATGAAAGAATACTGTATTTCAGTTTACGTCAAAGAGAAGGTACTTTACGAAACCATTTTCTTAACTCTGCCCTTTTTCCTCATCCCCCAAACAGATGGAATTAAATATTCTGAGTGTGTCACTGGGAGAAAAAATTGCCAGGGAATCTTTCTAAGCACTAGTCCACTTTTATAAATACTTCTGCGGTAGTGCCTTGTGTTGTTGACTGCTTTGTATTTCTTTAGAAACATTTTCTGTATATTTCTACTGCCTGATGATTTCCTAACGCTGCTCCCCAGCCCTGGCTACTCTGTCAGCCTCTGTTTTGTCTCTTCTGAAGAAAATAGCCTGCAAAATGGAGAAACACATCAACCTTGACTGTGGTCCAAGTTATTAAAACAAGGAAGAAGTTATTCTCTGGGGACTTGGGCAGGGGGAGTGGGAAATCGAACACAATGGAAATGTGAAAGGAGTGCTGAGCAAAACGAATGTCCCTTTGCTAGTCCAAGAAGTTCAGACTGTTGGGAACACGCAGTCTTTGACCTGTGGATGCTTGAAAGGAAAAACGAAAGGCCGAGGATGAATGATGTATGGTGAAAACAAAGCTGCCTGTTTTGGTAGGGCTAGGGCTATCGAATCTGGAGAAAATCCACTCTAGACATGGTCTCATCCCTGAGACCCGGTGCCAGAAGAGATAGCCGACCTCTCCGGCTGGCCGTTCCAGTACAGAGCCCAGCACCTTCCCTCTCCAGCTCGTGAACAGAAGGTGCTCATCCAAGAGATTTACTTCTTGCAAATGGATAGCTGCTTTTAAGTGGCTCCTGGAGCTTGTGATGCAAACACAAAGGTGAAGAGAAGCAGCTCTTGGGAATATCAGCATTCCTGAGGGCACGCCTGTGCCTCCCAGCTCCCAGGATGAAGCTCTTACTACTTTCTCCTTTTATATGATGATGATTATGCGTTGCACTTGCCAGGGTCTGCTCGCCATACTTAGGGACCAGAACAGAGCAGGGGACCGTACTAGGTTTGCAGCATAGAGATGAGGACTCCGATTCAGAGCTGTGCCCCCGTTCCTCTCAGTGGGAACTAATTTGGTGCCTTCTTTGCCTTTACTTCGCTTCTCCACTGCCACGCCCCCCTTACTAGTGCCCTGCCTTCCCTCCCCTTTCTCTTTGAGCATATATTCAATTAATGTGTCTAATTGTTATTATGTAAGTAATATGTATACATTATAGAACATTTAGAAAACATAACTTTAAAGGAAAGAAAATTAACACTCCCCCCCCCCCAGTATCCCGGATGAAACTGTGATGAATAATATGTTGCCACTTTCAGACCTTTTTCCTGCGCACGCGCGCACACACACACACACACACACACACACACACACACACACACTTGTGTCCTTTTTAAAATATATAACAAATGATTGGCATCAGCTTAGATCTGATTCAGCAAATGCACGTGTATAGATAGCCATTGCAGTGTTCTGTGTTTCGACCCTCTGGAGAGTGTTTTGAAAATATTCTCAACTTCGTACAAAATACTTCACTTAAAAAAGTGTTTTGGGCTTGAGAGACTTATCTCCACACTGTGTTTCTAACAATTCTATTTTACCTTTTGTCTTTTTTTGGAGGGGGGGCCCGCACTCACGGCACGTGGAGGTTCCCAGGCTAGGGGTCTAATCGAAGCTGCAGCTGCTGGCCTACACCACAGCCACAGCATGCCAGATCCGAGCTGCATCTGTGACCTACACCACAGCTCATGGCAACACCGGATCCTTAACATACTGAGCGAGTCCAGGGATCCAACCCGAAACCTTATAGTTCCTAGTCGTATTCGTCTCCGCTGCACCACAACGGGAACGGGAACTCCTAACAATTCTATTTTATTTATTTATTTATTGTCTTTTTTTTTTTTTTTTTTTTTTTTTGCTATTTCTTGGGCCGCTCCCGTGGCATATGGAGGTTCCCAGGCTAGGGGTTGAATCGGAGCTGCAGCCACCGGCCTACGCCAGAGCCACAGCAACACGGGATCCGAGCTGCGTCTGCAACCTACACCACAGCTCACAGCAATGCCGGATCCTTAACCCACTGAGAAAGGGCAGGGACCGAACCCGCAACCTCATGGTTCCTAGTCGGATTCGTTAACCACTGTGCCACGATGGGAACTCCACAGTTCTGTTTTAAGAAGGGAATTAGTTTTATCGTGTAAAAGAAAGGAAAAATGACGGGTTTGTTCAGATCAGGAAAAGAAAGAAGCCAAGCAGGAAAGATAGAAAAGGAAAATGGTGATGAAGGGAGCCAAGCTGAGAATGGGATTGAGAAGTGTGTTGGATTCCTGCAGGGAGAAGTTAAGGAGGGTTCCATTCTGTTGATAGAGACGTGTGTGTGTGTGTGTGTGTGTGTGTGTGTGTGTGTGTGTGTGAGGGTGAGAAGGCATATCAGATGATTGGAGGGTGCCTTTCATCACCTCAAGGACTCTCTGGACCCCTCACATTTGTGGTCCCATCTTGGGCTCTTCTGAGACCCTCTGCTCCCTATTTATCCTGCTCCCTGTCATCTGCCTGAGGGGGAAAGAAAAAATCATAACCTCTAGCTTGGAAAACATTGACATAGAAGCTGCACTTGTAAAAAGTCTTCCGAATACCTACTTCTCTGAAATGAGGGGCTGCTGTTTTTTTTGGTAGAGTTTTTCCCCTGTTGAAAGTGAGGAAGTTCATGTATTCTAGTTTTATTTCTCACTCTTCATTTTTTAAAAAAAGCCACAGATGTAAAGTTCATGAGGTTAAGACAGTGGCTTTATCAAAATGAAAACAACTCTTTTCCCTTTGATTATAAAAGTAACACAGGCTTATTATATATTGAAAAAATTCAGGCAGTACCAAAATATTATAAAGGAAAAAAGAGTAAGTCATCTGTTATCTCACTACACAGAGATAACCAGTTTTTAAAAACATATTGGGGTATATTTATATCCACAGAGAAAAAGTACTGGAAACATTTACTGAACTATTTGTTAATTGCAATGGCTTCTGGAAAGATTGGAGAGAAGGGGCAAAGGCCTGATAGAGATGGGTTTAAGAGCTCACAGGAGGGTGTTCCCTGGTGGCCTAGTCGTTAAGGATCCAGTCACTATTGTGGCTAATAGTGACACTAATGTTGTCACTGTTGTGGCTGAGGTTGGATCTCTGGCCTGGAAACTTCTGTGTGCTGCAGGCACAGCCAAAAGAGTGAGAGAGAGAGAGATCGAGAGAGATCATGGGAGAAGATAAACTGGAGATATTTTATTAAGACAACACACTTCCACGGAGTTTTGCAGCAAAAGAAAGCAAAGAAATGGGGTTCCGACTCAATGGGGAGAGACTGTCAGAAGATGATTTTTTATTGTTTCAATTTATTTATTAATAGCTAGAAGTACCTGTTTTTGTCTTTTATATTACAGTTCAAAAGCTTTCTCCCATTCCAAGATTTTTTCTTTAAATTTAGTTACTGTATTTTGATATACTTTTTACTGACTTCTGACATTTACACATTTAATTCATTCTGAATTTATTTGGCAATTGGAGTCTACCTTGATTTATTTCTAGATGATTAGACAATATTCCCAAACTTTTGAATAATCTGTCTTGCCCTCATTGACTTCATATGTATTATTTTTATCAATTCTTGAATCGTACCAAATTCCTTGGATCCATTTCTAGACTCGTTATTCTCTTCTTTTGATCAGTCTGGCTCTTTTTGCCATGTATCTGACTATTTTCTTTGCTATAATTTTATAGTCTGTTTAAATATCTGACAGGAAAGCTCCCTAGAATGGTCCTTCTTTTTCTCAAACTATTTCTAGCTATTATATCTTGTTTATTCTTCAAGATGAACTTTAGATTCAGTTAGTTAATGTCAAAGAAAGTCTTTACTAATATTGGCTCATTAATTGTGACAAATGCACCACACTCATGTGAGATGTTGAGGAAAGAGGGGTTAGTGCAGAGTATATCATAGCTGTCTGTATTATCTTTAGAAAATTTTCAGCAGATCTAGAACCATTCTAAAATAACCCAAGTTTATTTTTAAAATTCGTACTTGGAGCTTTGAGTGATTGTACCATTAACTTAAAGTTTAATTTTGGAGAATATTGACTTCTGAAAAATTGTTAACCCTTTCTTCAAAAATGTGGGTGGCACTTCTCAGCGTCTTGTCAAGGCTTGTTTTGAGTCAGATGTCCCTCCGCAGTTCGAGTTTCCCCCTTTCCAAATTTTTAACTGTCATGTCTTTGGCTTCAGAGTCTCTTGGAGAATGAGTGTGATTCCTTTGAATGTATTATAAGATTTTTCCTTTGCTTCTTCCCCTTGAAATACTTTGTGTTACTAACGTCAGCTTAGAAGGTGGTGCCTGTGGAAGGGGTGATTATGCACCTGGCCCTCATACCTATGAACCTCCATTTTATTTTTTTATTATTTTATTACTAAATGATTTTTTTTTTGTCTTTTTGCCTTTTCTGGGGCTACTTCCGCGGCATATGAGTTCCCAGGCTAGGGGTCGAATCAGAGCTGTAGCCACCAGTCTGCACCGGGGCCATAGCAATATGGGATCCAAGCCGCATCTGCGACCTACACCACAGCTCATGGCAATGCCGGATCGTTAACTCACTGAGCAAGGCCAGGGATTGAACCCGAAACCTCATGGTTCCTAGTCGGATTCGTTAACTACTGCGCCACAACGGGAACTCCACTCAATGAATTTTATTACATTTATAGCTGTACAACGATAGTCACAACTCAGTTTTATAGCATTTCCATCCCAAACCCCCAGCGCATCCCCCCCAACCCCCCCAACCTGTCTCATTTGGAAACTGTAAGTTTTTCAAAGTCTGTGAGTCAATATCTGTGATGCAAAGAAGTTCATTGTGTCCTTTTTTTAGATTCCTCTTGTGAGTGATAGCATATGACATTGGTGTCTCACTGTCTGACTACCTTCACTTAGCATGATAATTTCTAGGTCCATCCATATTGCTGCAAATGCCATTCTTTCCTTTTAATGGCTAAGTAATAGTCTATTGTATATATGTACCCATCTTCTTTATCCACTCCTCTGTCCACAGGCAGCTGATGTTGTTTCCATGTCTTGGCTATTGTATATAGTGCTACAATGAAAATTGGAGTACATGTATCTTTTCGAGTCATGGTTTTTCTCTGGATAGATGTCCCCAGGAGTGGGACAAACCTCCGTTTTAAAGGGAGAAGCAGGAAAGGTCTTAAGATCTCTGTGCTTGATCCTGGGGTTTTCAAGAAGACCTTTTTTTGTTTGTTTGTTTTTTAATGTAATTGAGCATGGTCGAACAACTTTTTCAGATTCAAGAGAATGTGAGCAAACTGTGTGGGAACCTTGGAGAACCCAGGCTGAAAAGATCCTGCTCATTTTTCCGTGTGGGGTTTGTCTATCATGTCTATTTGGGACACCTGTTCTCGCGGTGAAACTAGCGGCAGTTTCTGGCTATAGAGCCAAAGTGCTGGGAGTATAGAACCCAGGGAGTAAGATGAAATTAGGATTCTGATGAACTAGCATCTCAACACCAGACCCATGTAAAGGGAGATCCAGATATTTCTGTTATGGTCTGATGAGGTGGTCTCTGAGAACATGAGTTCCTATGTTTGTTTCTGTTGAAGTAGAAGGAAAGTCACGTGGCTGGAGAATGAGCCCATCGTATCCGCCAGGCCCTGGGTATGTACTCACCTCTGCCCCCAAGGAAATTAGATTTTCATTTGTAAAGTTTTAAACCTAAGTGTTCTTTTGTGACCACTAAGGCTTCCTAGGGGCGTTCTTAGCCCTAAGGCGTCTAGGACTGATTAGTTCCAGTCCAACTGTCTCTGGCTCATCCTTGTGCAAGGTGAGCACGTGTGCAGAGGTTAGGTTGTATTTTGTTGGCTGGCCTCTCTTAGGTCTCTTTTATACTGTAACTGTCTCCTCCTTACCCCTGCCCTCTCTTTTTCGCATGCGTGATTTGTTGGAGCTGGCAGGTCAGTGGTCAGTAGAATATCTCCCAATCAGGATTTGGCAGATTGCTTTCTCTTATAAAGTCTTTTAACTTTGGACGTCTGTCTCCTGTATTTCCTATATGGAGGCTTGAGTAGATTTAGGTTCCTTTTTTTTTTTTTTTTCTTGGCAAGAACAATCGAAGAGTGGTGGTATGTTCAGTCTCACATTTGTGTTTAAACTTTAAGGAAACACACTTTCTTAACATGGTTCCATGGCTCTTTTCCCTCAAAAGTGGCACACTAGACAGGGGTGCTGGTTATTACGGCTTGCAGCAAAGAGGATCTCCAGCCCCAAAGAAACCAGGCACCTAAGCATCGCATAACCCTGAGTGTCAAGGATGGAGAGGGAAGAAGGTGAATTCTGTTTTCTGGATGTACAAGAGTCAAAATGGTCCCAGGTGCTTCCCTTTAATCTGATTAACGCTGCACAGGTGAGAAGACAGGGGTAAAGATGTGGGGGAGGGGAATACACACCTGGCCAAGGATTAGAGGTGGGAGGGAGAAAGTACAGGTGGAAGTTTGCCCTTTTTGAATATTCACATCAAATGCCAATTGTCCTCAAAAGACTTTTTTTTTTTTTCTTCTACCTCTCTTGTTGATAAGGGATTTCAGGGCAGCTCTGGTTTTCCTCATCTGTAAAACCTCAATTCCTTTTTATTAATCTTCTCGTGCCTGTGGAGTATCAAAATTAATCATCTCTAAAGAAGCTACTCTTTAAATCTTAAGTTTTTTCTGGGCCAAACCTCAATGTACAAGTTTTTGGTATAAAGAGGGTGCGTAATTTGGGTCATATGAGGGACGTTTTTCTCTTTTTGCAGACTTTCTAAGGACATGAGTTTATGTATTTTAAAGCTGTCTAGGAAAAGCAAACTTTCTCAGGATCCATTTTAAAGCTGTTTAGGAAAATGTAGAGTCCACACAACCACCAGAAATGAAGTCACGAGATATATGCTCTGCTGATAACTACTTTGCTTAGTTTACTTTCCCGGTTAGGTAGAAGGAAATTTGCTTGTAAAAATTGTGCTCAATTTTGACTGCTCTATTGCCCATGAGCAGGCCATTTCCTGCAGCATACCTTTTACTTTCTTATGCCGAAATAAATATTGCGCCTCCGAGCAGAAGCTGAAGTGTGCTGAGAATGCATATTTTGAAATTGTTCCTCCTGACAGCCCCATCCTCCTAGTCTGCCCTCTCCCACTGTACTTTTAAACCTTCAGCATGCCTAATTTTATTCATAACCCTGGAAAAAAGAGCTGGGAATTGTTCAGATATCATGATGGTAGAAGTGAACCCAGGTTGAGTTTGCTCCACCAGAATTGTCTAGCTGGTTTGGAAGGAAGAAGAGTTACACTGACCTGCCATGTCTGACTCTGGGCAAGTAACTCAACCTTTCCTTAAACCTTAGCATTCTTTGCTGAAAAATGGGGATGATCCTGTTAAGTAATAGTTAACATTTATTGAGGGCATGCCATGCATGGGCCAAGCATTGTGCTTTGCTAACTTAATCTCATTTGATCCTGCAACAGTTTTCTCATTGAACAGGAAGCTGAGGCCAGGGAGGTTAAGTCATTTGCCTAAGGTGATATCCCTTCAGGACTCCTAGGGTTGTGCTAAGGATAAAAAGTGTAAATTTTATAGCTCTCCATCACCAGGCTCATAAGAAGCATACAAGAAATCATCTGTGTGGCTGTTGGTTGCCGACTGCCTATAGTCATAGACGGGAACATTTTGTTGGGATAAGGTTCCTGAGTGACATTTAACTTTTACTACACATATGGCTTAGCTCTTTGATTGTCAAACAAATGTATAAAATAAGTTGCTGCTTTATTTTAGGGGATGAATCTTGGTCACAGAGAGTTTAGATGACTCACCCATGACCACAGAGCAAATAAATGATAGAAGTGGGCCTGGAACACAAGCCTTCAGGCTCAGAAACCACATTCTTTTTAGTGGGTTCTTTTAGTTCTAGTCTTTCAGATTAACCTGGAGGTGAAGGATCCAGGTCCACTTAGCACTGTCCAGTGTATCTCTACAACACTGAATAGCTCCTGTTCCCTTGGTATAGTAGGCTGAATAATGACCCTGCACATACCCAAGTCTTAATCCTTGAAGCCTAGAAATAGCGCCTGATGTGGCAAAAGGGGCTTTGCCGAAGTGACTAAGTTAAAGAGATAGGAAGATTATCCTGAACATCTGGGTGGGCCCTAAGCATAATGTGTCCTTATAAACAGAGGGCCCGAGGGAGATTGGACTGCAGAAGAGCAGTAGGGGATGGACAAAGGAAGCAAGAGGTCAGAATGATGAGAAAAAGGGGCCAAGGAATGCAGGTATATTCTAGAAACCGGAAAAGGCAAGGAGAGTCTCCCCTCAGTCTCCGGAAGAAAATAGCCCTGCCAACACCTGGACTTGTGTACAATGAGGCTAATTTTAGACTTCAGATCTCCAGAATTGTAAGAGCCTGCATTTGTGTCGTTTTAAGCCACCAAACTTGTCATAATTTATTACAGCAACCACAGAAAACAGATACGCTTGAACTTGATGCACAGCAACTGCAGTTTTCTGTCTGTGACATTGATGCTTAAACCTGCTTTCAAGTGGGCCAGGGACATTTGGAAGTAAACCGCTGACCCCTGTAGATGTAATTTCTGGATTTTGTTCTAGCTGCACTGGCCATTCCTGCTGCACAAGTAGAGCATCTTTTCACATTTGCCAGGGTTTGGAAGATTCTAACTCTCAGGTCTCAAAGAATCAGGCACATGCCCACCTCCACTTTGTTGCCATGTCAGAGTCAATAGAATCCAGATGGAATTTTGCAGTTTGCAGCTTAAACTTTACTGCTCAACCTTTGAAGCAGAGGTTGCAAACTGTTGGTCCTTAGGCCAGAAGTATGTCTTGTTTGACCTGACATAACTTCCAGGAATTCTCTCCCCTGGGTGAGCAAGGCTTGAGCCGGTCCCAGATGGAGAGGGCTGCCTGCCTCTCGCACCAGGATCCTGGGAATCGATAGCGTAGCAGAAGCAGAGGGTAGAGGTTCTCAGCTCTGACAACCAGCTCATTGCACCCAGAGGCTTAAAAAAGTGCATGGGCCCCAGTCCCCGGACATAGCTCTTTAAGCATCTCTCTGTATTATGCATATTATACTGTTCGGTCATTTGCAGCATACAATTCAGTGGTTTTAGTATATTCACAGGGTTGTATGACCATTATCACAATTGGAGGACATTGTCACCAGTCACTCTTCATTGCCCCTCGACTCCCCCAGTCCTCAGCAACCAGCCACCCCGCTACTTTCTTACTCTATAAATGTCCCTTTTCTGGAAGGTTCTTATAAAGAGAATCACACAACAGGCGGTCTTTTGTGACTGACTTCTTTCTCTTGTCATAATCATTTCAAGGTTTGCCCCCATTATGATGTAACAGTACTTTATTCCTTTTTATCACCAAATAATATTCCATTTTAGGATTAAAATGTACTTTTTTTATCCACCATCAATGGAAGGACGTTTGGGTTGACTCCACTTTTTGGCAATTGTGAATAGTACTGCCAAGAAACAATGTGTACAGGTTTTTTTTTTGGAAACATATGGTTTCATTTTCTTGGGAATATACCTAGAAGTGGAATTTCCGCGTCATAAGGTGACCTTATGTCTAACCTTTTAAGGAACTGTCAGACATCGCCGAAAGCAGCTGCACCATTTTACAGAGGCATTTCTTTTTCTTTCTTTTCTTTCTTTCTTTTTTTTTTTTTTTTTTTTTTTGGGCTGCACCCATGGCACATGGAGGTTCCCAGGCTAGGGGTCAAATAGGAGCTGCAGCCACTGGCCTACACCACAGCTACAGCAACATCAGATACCAGCCATGTCTGTGACCTACACCAGAGCTCATGGCAACGCTGGATCCTTAACCCACTGAGCGAGGCCAGGGGTCAAACCTGCATCCTCATGGATACTAGTCAGATTCGTTTCCACGGAGCCGCGATGGGAGCTCCTACAGAGGCACTTCTTAAAACCCCCTGTGGTGAGTCTAGATGTGATTGTCCTGTGCTGCCCACATGGATTAGAATCTTCATTCTGCCTCACTTGAAAGCAAGATAACTGCAGAACAGATAGCAGCTTTTATCCAAAAGGGAGCAGACTTTTAGAGCAGTCCATCCACTCCTTCCCAGGTGTTTTCAGCGTTCGCCATCCCTCAGCTGTCACAAGTAGTCCAAGGTTCACCCGAGTTCCAGCCAGGGGACTGATGAGTCTCATGCTAGAGGAAGTTTTCTATCCAGTGTCCGCCTATGGTGTGGGTGGTTGCAAAGAGTTAAGTTCATCTGGAAAACTGATCTGTGGGTTATGTGGAAGAGGGCCACAGATGTGTAATCCCCACTCCGGAGGATGTGACATCTCTTCTTGTAAGTGTCTTCGCCTCCTTGGTGCTATCTGGTAAAAACTGAGTCATGAGGTGCTGACAAAAATTCCTTGCACTCAGTGTGAAACTTGAGGCATCTGCTAATTCCCGAGATACTCACAGCTGCCAGCCCTGCTGTCTGGAGGGTAAACAAGTTGCTGGGGATGAAATCCTGCCACCGTGACTTCCCCCGACTTGTCCAAGAGGCATAGACCCAGATGGTGCGCCTGGAGGATCCGAGTGCGGGGGGCTGCGGGGAGGGTGGGGTGGGGTTGACTCGAAGATGGAGCAGCCCTGCCTTTCCCAAAGCCCTGCTTCCAAAGTAGCCCCAGTGGAGGGAGGCAGAAACCAACCGTGTTGTCTCGTGAGCTTTTGAAGCGCATTCCTTCCGCTGCAGATGTGTATTTCCAGAGGGTGCCTGTGAAGGAACCTGAGTCTTATTCTCCCTTCTTTGTGTTTGCAGCCACGGCGCGGGGTACGAGAGCGATAGCCACGCCACGCCCATCCTCTGTGGTGCCCAGTACAGAATACACACCCACGGTGTCTTCAGGGGCATTCAGGTGAGTACGTGGGGGCCCTGGTCGCCTCCGTCCTTCCCACCTGCCTTTCACTTCCTAGCGGATGGTCATTGGGCAAGTCTGTTCCTAATTATAAGCTCCTGTAACAGTAGGGGCTCCTCTTCCACTGGGACAGGCGGGGAGCCTCCTCTGCTCCAGAGGCCAGTGTGGCTGTGCCACCTGCCTGACTCAGACCAGGGTGCTTCCTGCAGGAGCCTCTCCTTTCCTTCTTCACTGCTGAATCCGTCTTCTCCAGGGTGGGCTATGCACCTCTTGTACTGGGGCTAAACAGGCTTGAATGAATGATCTGGACTCTTGGCTTCTAGGAAGACTTGGTCCGCCTGGTAAAGTGTCCAAAGGTAGACTCTCCAGTTGCTAATAATAGCAATAACAAATAACAATAAAAACGGCTCCATGTACGGCCGGACACTTTCCATATGCCAGGCATTGTGCTAAGTTTTATACATGCAGTTTTTAAATTTTAATTTTAATTAATTTATTTTTTGTCTTTTTAGGACTGCACTTACGGCATATGGAGGTTCCCAGGCTAGGGGTCGAATTGGAGCTACAGCTGCTGGCCTACGCCAGAGCCACAGCATCACCAGATCCAAGCTGCGTCTGCGACCTACACCATATCTCACAGCAATGCCGGATCCTTAACCCACTGAGTGAGGCCAGGGATCAAACCCACAACCTCATGGTTCCTAGTCAGATTCGTTTCCGCTGCACCATGATGGGAACTCCTACATGGAGTGTTTTTAAAAACTAGATTTTTTTTCCAGCATTGTCAGATTTAAGGAAAGATTGTGCAGAAAGTACAAGGAGTTCCCACATAGTCTGCCCTCCCCCACCTAGTCTTCTATATTTTTAAGGTCTTGAGTTGGTCTGGTATCTTTGTTGCAAAGATGAGCCAATACAGATACATTATTCACTGAAGTCCATAGTTTACTTTAGGATTAACTTCGTGTTGTGTGTAGTTCTGTGAGAACGTGAACAAAGTAAAGTAAAAAGGCTAATGTTTGAGTTCCTGCTGTGAGGAAACAGGATGGAAGGCATTTCCGGAGTGCTGGGATGCAGGTTCAATCCCTGGTCCAGCACAGTAGGTTAAGGGTCTGTCTGGTGTTGATGCAGCTGCAGCATAGGCTGCAACTGCAGCTTGGATCTGATCCCAGGCCCAGGAACTCCATGTGCTCCCAGAAAAAAAAGAAGGCTAACATTTCAGAGAATTCAGGAAACTCAATGGAAGGGACCTCCCTGGAGCCTCTTGGGTGCTTGGAATCACATGCAGTACCAGGGATTTGTGTTCGTGACTTTGGCATGTGACTTAGTGGCTGCAACATGAGTAACAGCTGAGATGCTTTCACCAGAATAGTCAGTGCCCTAGAAATAAGTCATGAGTGGGCTAGGTGCCCACATGATGTGTAGGGCCAGTATCTCCGAGATGTTCTGATGAATGTTTCCAGAAACAGCATGGTGGTAGAAGCGTGCTCCCTCATCCCAAGCTTTGCAGTGGTGAGAATAAAGGCAAGATTACAGAAATATGGAAATCTGATGGAAATCATCCAGTCTCTCTGACAAACACCGTCAGGACCCTGGCTGACAATGACTTGGCGGTTTCCTATCCCATTGCCGTGTGCGCTGCCTCTAGGATGAATGAAAGGAAATGTAAAAAGCTCCTTTTGCCTGCCTTTCCCCAAAGCCAGGTTTGTCCGACTCACTGTTGGGGCCTCTGCTTGACTCCAGCCCAGACTGGTGCTTATTTTCTCCTAGCGCAGACCAGCCAGACATAGCTGTCTCCCCGTTGAAACTTATACCACCTTTTGCCTTCAGAGGCTGGCCATAGCAAAGCTGAATGTCACCACAGTACTTTTTCATCAAAAAAGATCTCACAGTACAAGGCAGCGTTGGTAGGAACTGGAACGTAAGCTTGGGGGTGGTGTGGAAAGTGCACAGGGCAGGAGTGGGTTAAGTACAGAAGGGGTTGCAGGTCTTAACCCAAACATAGATGTGCTCTTGGGCCTTGATGCACTTGCAAGAGTGCATCTGTGGGAGGCTGAGGAGGATTCAGTGGTCCCTCCGGCACTTCCGTCTGTGAGTCATTGATCCTGGGAGCCTGAAGGAGCGATTGCCTCACCATTTCCCTCTAGCTCCTTCTCATGGAGGACTGGCCATACACACACTCACTCCCACAAGATGAAGAGGATCAGCAGAAGGCCCTGTGCTATGCACTGGCAAGGTGTACAGAAGGCGGACGCAGTTTCCTAGAGTCTCTATTGAAGAGTTCCACTGGGAGTTCCCTTTGTAGCTGAGCGGAAACGCATCTGACTAGTATCCATAGGACGCAGGTTCAATCCCTGGCCTCACTCACTGGGTGAAGGATCCGGTATTGCCATGAGCTGTGGTGTAGGTCACAGACCCGGCTTGGATCCTGCATTGCTGTGGCCGCAGTGTAGGCCAGCAGCTACAGCTCTGATTGGACCCCTAGTCTGGGAACCTGCATGTGCTGTGGGTGTGGCCCTAAAAAAGACAAAATAAATGAATAAAGAAAGAGTTGCACGGGGCCTTCTGTGGCTTCAGTCCCCTTTACAGGCAGAGCCCCCACATCCCAGGGACTCCTTCTTCCTTGTCATTGATTCACATGTAGAAGGTCTATTCAGCTGGGGGCTCATTTAATATCCCATATTTTTCTCTAGTAAGGACTTGCTCCCTCAGTGCATATTGGGCCCAAGGTCATCTGGCTACGTGTCTGAGAGAGGGGGAATAGAAGAGCGCCTGGGACTTGGGACTTCAGTCCTCGCTGCCTCAAGTGGAGAAATTGAAAGACAAGTTGGACTGGGAGTCTTCCAGTCACCAGGGTTTCTTTTCCAGATGCTTTGGATCAGCAGCCCCAGACAGATTTCATTTCAAGTCCCTGTTCTAGTTGATCAGCAGTGATGAATGTGCTGTTGTAGAATATGCTGCTCTGTCATCCATTAGTGATGTCTGCTGTGGGTGCCTTGGGGTATGGACAGGAGTGGTTTTAGGCCCAGGCAGAAGAGGAGGAGGGCAGGCTGGTATTTAATAACCTCGAAATCCCCTTCTTGAAAAAGTGCATCTGCCATCCATTTTCAAGTATTTCAGTGCTTGCTTTCCTTGAGACCAACTCCAGTGTTTATGTGTGATTTAAAGCCTCCAGTTCTCTTGTACTCTGCCTTGCAGGACGTGCGACGTGTGCCTGGAGTAGCCCCGACTCTTGTGCGGTCGGCATCTGAGACCAGTGAGAAACGCCCCTTCATGTGTGCTTACCCGGGCTGCAATAAGAGATATTTTAAGCTGTCTCACTTACAGATGCATAGCCGGAAGCACACTGGTAAGTTCAGCCACCGTCCAGCCTTGGTTCTGGTGGCCTTTGGGTGGGGATGGCTCAGGAGCTCCTGCTCCCGGCTGTTGCACTGCTAGGACACAGGTGATTTCTGGGATGGAAAGGAGGCAGTGCTTTTAAACGTCTGGCCCAGGTGATGGAAAAAGGCTGCCAGGCCATGTTGTATCCTGATTGTCCATCCTTTCTTAAAGAAGGGCCGAGCAGAGTGGGTGGAGAGGAAATTTCACAGAATTAGGGACCTGTGCTTCAATTCTGGCTTCTCTACCAGGAGGTGTGACTAAGCAAGTTACTTTACCTCTCCCCAAACTTTCATTTGCCTCACATGGAAAACAGAGATGATAACCTACCTTAACACAATTGTCGAGACTAGATTCACTTCTAAAATCAAATTGAGTTAAAGGAGTTAAGAGATATGAGGAGTTCCGGTCATGGTGCAGTGGAAATGAATCTGACCAGGAACCATGAGGTTGCAGGTTCAATACCTGGCCTTGCTCAGTGGGTTAAGGATCCGGCGTTGCCGTGAGCTATGGTGTAGGTCATAGACATGGCTTGGATCTGGTGTTGCTGTGGCTCCGGCACAGGCTAACAGCCCCCTACAGCTCCAATAGACCTGGGAACCTCCATATGCCATGGGCGTGACCCTAGTAAAGACAAAAAAAAAAAAAAAAAAAAAAGAGAGAGAGATACAAAACATCTAGTACAGTTCCATATGTCAGTAGGTCTGAATAAATGATAGTGATACTTTTATCCTACTGTTAGCATCTCTTAAGAGAGAAGAGCTATAGGCTGTGAGTTTGGTAATTGGATGACTTAGAGAGCTTGATGTGCAAGGTCATTGTAATAAGACTAGTAAAGAGGTGATGAAGAGAACTTAACAGCTTCTAACGGGATAGGAATGGGAAGAGGGATTGTAGGTTTAATTTTTGGTTTCCATCTTAAAGAAAGAGATGATTGTTTCTGATGATGTTTTAAAGAAGACTGGATTTTCCCACAGGTCAAGAGGTCTGCCTCTGGAAAAGAGAGACTTGGCCGCATCTGGCCACCTTGAATGTGAACAGCCATTTCACAAATGTCTGCTCTTGGCTTTGTGGGCACCGGATGGGAGTGTGGCCGGGTCTCCCCTGTAGGGAGGGAGGGAAAAGAGCAGGCTTTCCTACTAGGGAGCTGGTAGTGTTCTTTCCACGACTGAAGGGTGGCTTCATTGTTAGGATTAATCATTATTATTTAACTGTCACTGTGGACTTGGCTTTGGGGAAGCTGGAGAATAAAGTGAGCTGCTTTCAGATCTCTTTAGATCATCGGTCCTGGCTAAGCCGTGTGTCTAGAGGCTGCAGTTCTGGCACCTAAGTTTGCACTTTATAGACCACTTGCTTTGAAACAGAAGATGAGAGAACCAGTTGCAGGTTATGTTTTTACATATGTTCCCAAACGGGATCCTTTGAAAAGGATCTGTTAAGATGATAAGGAAAACGATAAAGTAAAGTTCTGCCTGGAAAAACGCAAGAGAACACATTGAAGGCAATATGGTTGCAGAAATTTTAATGGGAAGGAGTGAGGGTCAGATGTCTGGGTGAAGAGAAGGCAGGGGTCAAAATAGCCACAAACCCCAGACCTGCTGGAGCCTTTAGGAAACTTCCTTGCAGAAGAGGAGGGGGGCAGGCTGGTATTTAGTAACCCAGAAATCCCCTTCTTGAAAGAGTGCAATCTTCTTGAATTAATTTTTTTTTTTTTTGTCTTTTTTGTTGTTGTTGTTGCTATTTCTTGGGCCGCTCCCGCGGCATATGGAGGTTCCCAGGCTAGGGGTTGAATCGGAGCTGTAGCCACCGGCCTACGCCAGAGCCACAGCAACGCGGGATCCGAGCCGCGTCTGCAACCTACACCACAGCTCACGGCAACGCCGGATCGTTAACCCACTGAGCAAGGGCAGGGACCGAACCCGCAACCTCATGGTTCCTAGTCGGATTCGTTAACCACTGCGCCACGACGGGAACTCCTTTTTGAATTAATTTATAATAATAGTACAGACTATTTTACTAAGTACTTTGATATTAAATACCTTTTATGGGAGTTCTAACATGGCGCAGTGGAAATGAATCTGACTGGGAACTATGAGGTTGCGGGTTCGATCCCTGGCCTTGCTCAGTGGGTTAAGGACCTGGCATTGTCGTGAACTGTGGTGTAGGTCGCAGACATGGCTTGGATCCCATGTTGCTGTGGCTCTGGCGTAGGCTGGTGGCTACAGCTCCAATTAGACCCCTAGCCTGGGAACCTCCATGTGCTGTGGGTGTGGCCCTTAAAAGACAAAAGACAAAAAAAAAAAAAAATACCTTTCAGGTGCCAAATTCTCTACACACATTATTTCATTTAATCCTCATTCGCAAAAGTCATCAGATGGATAGGATGTAAGGAAGCAGGACTCAAGCTCATGCCTTTTAACGCCACGTCACAAGCCCCTTTCTCAAAGAGTCTATGGTCTGTTTTGGAGCCAAGACATAGCCACATGAAGAGGGACGGAGAGAGCGTGCGATACTGTAGTGGCTCTGGAGGAGCTGAGAAGAGCCGTTCAGAGGATACTGTTTTGCATGAGTGTCATTCATTTCTTGGGAGAGGAAGGGCCCAAGTTAACCATCAAAATGTTAGCAGGAGCAGGCAGAGGTAGTAAAGGGTGAGCAGAAGCAGAAAGGCGGGAAAAGACATGAGACTGCTGAACAGGAGCATTGCTTTTCTCCAGGTTGCAGAGGCGCAGTGTAAGGCACTGAGCCGGATATATAGAGAGAGTTAAGGAAAGGTGTCTGCCCTCAGAATTTTCCAGCCCAAGGCACAAGGTAGACCTGGACACAGCCCCACGTTAGAGGTTCTGTAAGAAAGTCAGTGATGAGGGAAGAGGGGGCGTTCAGTTCGAACATGAGGTTTCCAGGAAGGCATCACAGAGGAAGCTGCATTTGTGAGGGACCTGAGCAGGCTTTTTGACAGGTAGGAACCCAGAGCCAGAGATGAAGGATGTTTAGTGGGAGCAGAGTTCGAGGCCGATGGCGGGAATGGTGAGCGCCATATAGCAGGAATTCAGATTAATCAGGGAAGCAGAGGAGGTCATGCATGGAAGGGTAACCAGGAGCTGCCTGGCAGCGGAAAGCGCCGGCCGGTCCTGGGATGGCTCGCTCTCCATCCCAGATGCCGGTGACTCAGAATTCTCATAAGGGGGTGGGAGGGGCCAGGGGCGCCCAGTGCACTCATGGGGCGCAGTTCCCAGGCTTTGGCTGAACTTTCTCCAGCAGGGACGGGGGCGGGGCTTCTCCCTTCTGAGGCAGGAGGTTGTGTAATCCGGCTCCACTTCTCTCAGGAGAAGGGATACCGGACACTCAACAGGCTCTGGCTCCTGGGTTAACTCGAGCATCTCACAACCATGGCACCATTTCTGCCTGACTCAGGAATGGGAAGTCAGTAGCAGGGAACACCAAATCTTCAAGCCATGAGACACAAATCGCTTACTTCACAGGGCCAGCTCCAGGGCACATCCATCCGGGAATTCTGCCTTGGACTCAGCCTAAGAGTCAAGACTCCTTTAGTTTATAATTGTTGAAATATTTCTGCCAGTATTTTTTTGAGCGAGGCACGGGGCTAAACCCTTTATGTGGATGGTCTGTTGTAATCTGTTTATAAATCCTCGGAAGTTGTTGGATTATGGGCCCCATTTCATAGTAAGGAGATGGCACCTCGTTCAGCCCTGTGAGTGCAAAGAGCTGGATGTGACCCCAGTGTCAGACTCCAGAACCTGAGTTCCCTTCACTTCCAACTCGGCGGTAAGGGACCGTCCTTATTCACCTAGCCCTCTGTTCCACACCAACTGTCTGTGAGTGTATATACCAGTAGGTCTTTCACCTCACACTGCACTTGGCAGCACATCCCTAAAAACCTCCAGCAAAGTGCCGTTAGCATTTGGGAGATCCCTTCAGTCTCAGTAAGAGAAGTTGCCTCTAATGAGATCCTCATTTTCAGTATCATTTTCCAATGGCATATGTGTCTTCCCCAAGGTGAGAAACCATACCAGTGTGACTTCAAGGACTGTGAGCGAAGGTTTTCTCGTTCAGACCAGCTCAAAAGACACCAAAGGAGACACACAGGTTTGTAGGCTCGCTTCTCGTTGCTGGCAGAGTGCTGCCTTGGGTCATGGTTGATCTGTGATTCTCTTGCTTGTTCAATATGGAAGGGAGAGGGTCAGCCATTTGTTTAGTTTCTGCAATAATTCCCCCCACCCCAATCTCTGGGATGACTTTCTCTTAAGAAAAAGAAGAAGAAAGGAAAGAAAAGGAAACATTCCACATTTTTGCTGCAAACCGCAGAACCGTGATAATTTGCTGGTCATACACTGAGTGTCAGTAAAGAACCCGGGCGGAGGAATGCAAAAGCCCATTTGTAGCGTGTGATTCACTTTTTCAGTCTCAGACACAGCTGAGACCTCGGTGAGAAGCTGGACATTTGTGGTTAAGCAATCATTGTTCCCAAGACTACAGGTCTTCAAGGATTACTGTGCAGAATCAGGTGGTTCCTGCCGGGCCTGGGGGACTGGGGAAATCTGAGGGCGAGGCAGACGTTGCAGGCGTGGCTGGAAATGCCCAGCTCCTGGGGCCTCCAGGAAGCAGGTCTTGTGGGCCTCGCTGTGCTCCCCACGGTTAGGGCCGCGGCTAGACCTTCTCTGTCCGTTTAGGTGTGAAACCATTCCAGTGTAAAACTTGTCAGCGAAAGTTCTCCCGGTCCGACCACCTGAAGACCCACACCAGGACTCATACAGGTAAAACAAGTGCGTAAACTTTTCTTCACATTTATTTTTCATTATTTTTTAATCGACTGTTGAATGGGGTTGCTTGTGATGAGAGAGATTGGAAAAGAATGAGTGTAAAAGTTCTAAGGAGGTTTAGATTCAGGGGAGAGAAAGAACAGTGCATGGCTATCTTTAAATAATAACATTGTTTAAGAAGGAATGGGAGTGGGGGGTACAGAGCAAAAGAGATGTGAAAAGAACTCTTTTCGTGCATGTCCAGAATGAAATGAAGAGATAAGCTCGGTCCCTGCCGTTCCCAATTTGTTGCATCACATTTTTTTATCACTGAGTCTGATAGGATCATCAACCTTACAGAAAAACAGCAGAAATTTTAGCAAGCCAAACCCTTATTCTCCTGAAAGCTCACATTTTATGACACTGTTTTCAGAGATCTGGATCCTTGGCTCTGCTCCCCGGGAGCAGTCATGGTTTCTGCCAGGCTCATATTGGTGTGAGGGCATTATTTCTTTCATACTAGAATAGAGAAGGGAATAGGGCATATATTCACTGGCTGCTGCAAGTTTTTGCTTCTCCACAAGGTTGGTGTGATTCACAATGAAAATAGCACCATCTTTGTTGTGTATTTTCTAGCTTTGGAAGGCGGGCCAGTGCTTAGGTTTTCTCATCTTACCTTCACAACATCCTTGGGAAAAGAGTAGAGTAGGAACCTTTTATCCCCATTGTACAGATGAGGAGACTGAGGCACATAGTGATGCAATGACTTTATCTAAAGTCACAAAACTAGGGAGTAGCAAACCCGGTCTGTCTGCCCCCAGCCTGCCTACCCACTGCGTTTTTTGCTGGAGAAAGAGCCTGGGTTCACCTTGCAGCCCAGGGAAGACAGACAATAAAGACCCAAGATCAGCAGAGTTTAAGTCCATCCAGAGACTGAGGAGAATGGAGACCAACAGGAGGAAGGGTGGGGATTTGCCCCTTAGGAGGTGACCTTGGACAGTGTGGCTGGGGGGAAGAGTGGGGCACCGGAGCCAGCTGAGGAAGAGCAGACCAACAGTGAGTGGGAGGTGAGGGAAATGCAAGGACCTGAACCCTGTGCAGCCCCAACAGGCTGTATGTACAGACAGTCGAGGCACCTGTGCCCCAGAGCTGGTGGGCTGGGCATCTTGTTCCTCTGCTCAGGTGCCTTTGGTGTCACTTCTTTGCCTTAATCCTGAGCTCATAATTTGGTGGGAAAGAGTTATCTCCCCTTGTACCCCACTCCCGCCCTGTGCTTTTCTGTATATGTACAAAGTGACGCATGTCACCGGCAGATTGCTGAGGCCTGTATTTGATTGCTCTCCCCGCCCCCCACCCACCACCTGGTTCTGACCCTGGGACAGTGCCTCCCCTGGGCCATTTCTCAGTGCTTGTCCCATCCGGTGGTTCTCAGAGAAGGCAAAGTGTGGGACAAGCCATATCCCGAGAAGATCCTCTGCTGGCACAGGCATTGGCTCCTGTGACATTTTTACTTAGGATAAAGCCATGGCTGTGTGTCCATTATGCTGAGAGGAGGTGAGATGCAGCAAAGTGTGTGGACTTTGGAATCAGACAGACCTGGATGCAAGTCCTCTTGCGTCTGCCCTCACTCGTGGTCCAGCCTCATCTGTAGAATGGGGATAATAGCGCTCACCTTACAGGCTGTTGTAAGGAGAATACAAAATGATGTGTGTACGTGTATGTGTACACACATACATAATAAGGCCAGATATGTATGTGCGATACCTAGTACAAGGCTTGGCATTATTAGGCATTTAATAAATGCTAATTGTCTTTATCCAAAATGAAGCTTGAAAGGAACTTCTGAGGCCTCCTTAGATGAAGATGCCTCAATTTTTTGGCAAGCGTGTTAAAAATTTCAAAGCCATGCCTCAACTGGAATCTTCTGTATAATGGATATTATGCTCTGAGTAAGCCTTTAAGGCAAAGAAGCAAATACCATGTGCGCTGATGCCAGTGATTTATTTAAAGATGCCGAGCCCGTCCAGAAGACCTATACAGAGACACTAAGGCTGCAGTCGCAGCTCTGCCACCACCTGGCAATCTACCAACAGTATCCAAGGTGATGGGCCCAAGGCCCTCACCTTCCAGTGAAGCTCAGTTCCCTCCTTAAACAGCAAAGGGGAAACATTTACAGTCTGGTGTCAGACGTTGAACCAAATATTGCCCCCTCCCCATTAAAGATGACTTGCCCAGACATTTCAGATAACTACGCTCATTCCTGCGCTCCCATTCCCCAAATCGTCTGACTCAAGAGCAATTTTATAATTTTCGTGATATTTTAATCCGTAAGGCCCCAGAGACACTGCCCGTGCGACGAGCCCGAGCCGTTAGCTTAAGGAAAGAGCTAGAGGGGATCTGGAGTGGGTGCCTTGTGGTGATTTAACTCTGGCCTTTGATAACTTGTGCCCCATCTCTGCACCGCAAGTGTCTCTGACTGGCCATTGTGTCAACAGGTGAAAAGCCCTTCAGCTGTCGGTGGCCCAGTTGTCAGAAAAAGTTTGCCCGGTCAGACGAATTAGTCCGTCATCACAACATGCACCAGAGAAACATGAGCAAACTCCAGCTGGCGCTCTGAGGGCTCCACCCCGGGCACCGCTCCGTGTCCAGGCAGGACGGTGTGTGAACGACTTTGCAAGCTGACTTTAACATTCCTCCTGGCTCGCCTCTCAAAGAAGGAAACGGCGGCCGACCTTCATCCAGCGTCCGAGACAAGATGCCTGAACCACTGGATCCTACCAGGTTTGCCTGGAGGAGTTGGTCCCTCTGCTTGGCCACCTCTGAGCCCTGGAGAAGTGGCTCTCAGTGTCCAGTTAGTTAAAAGCCCGTCGCCATGTGGTCTGGATCCTCCACTGTAAGAAGAGCCGTGGTTGATACTGTTCCTCCCCCATCCCCCCGCCCCCACCCCGTCTCCCTTTACGCTCATTTTCACAAGGAATGGAGTCATTGTACCATTTTCCATCATAGAATATTTATAGGCCAGGGCATGTGGATGTGTCTGCTAATGTAAACTTTGTCATGGTTTCCATTTACTAACAGCAACAGCAAGAAATAAATCAGAGGGCAAGGCACTGGGGGTGAGTCCCGTCCGACATTCCGGAGGTTAGGCAGGCTGCTAACCTGAAGGCAGGATGTAGCGCCACCAGGCAGCTTTGAAAACGCCAGCATTTCAAGCAGCTGAAAAAAAGAATCAGCACTAACCAGTACCTCTGCACAGATCTCTAAAGGAATCTTCCCATTCAGTGTAACTCAGTGTTAACAGGAGCACAGTGCTCTTAAGAAACTGTGCTTGAAGATCTGAGATTTTGTTTGGGGGTTTCTTCTTGACTTTTCGGAGTTGTAATCATAGGCATCTTCAGAGATGCACATATCTCCTCACACAAAGGAAGTGGAATCCATTTTCATCATCTGGGGGGTGTCCTTAGAATGTACAGACCACGCTGGTTATGGGGCTTCGAGTTGTTAAAAATTAAGGTGACTCTAAAAGGAAATAAGGGCTGGTCCAGGATCTCCCACTGATAAGACTGTTCCTAATAACTTAAGTAACTTTGGGTCTACAAGTATATGTGGAAAAAAAAAAAATGAGACTTGCTAGTGTGAGGAAATCCATTGTTTAAAGGTGGTTGGGTATATGTGTGGTTTTTTGGGTTTTTCTGTTTGTTTTTTAAGGGAGGGAGTTTATTATTTACTGTTGCTTGAAATGATTGTGTAAATATATCTATCTGATAATGATTTGCTCCTTGACAACTAAAATTAGGAAATGTATAAATGTTAGATGCATCACTGTTTTGGTGTTGATCTTCCAACATATTGATGATAACACTAAAAATGTAACCTGCATTTTTCACTTCGCTCTCAATTAAAGTCTATTCAAAAGGAAAGTGGTAAGATTCTATCAGCTGTATTGTGTTTAAATCTTGAGGACAGATGAGCTCTGCTAAGCAGGTGAGATGCTGACAGTGACATCAGTGACCACTAGTTAAGTCTGTCCAGGTCCTGACCACTATTTGTTTCTCTCCGTTGAACCTCAGGAGGCAATTACTGGTCCTAGAAGCAGCCAGAGAGCACGGCTTTCACCTCTCATCATAGAGCGATGGCTCTCATGCTGTGATTGCATAAGGGCAGGGGTGGGGAATTCTGTTTCCATGGTCATTTATATCTGGCTATCATTGCATCACTTCCTGTTCCAAGTCAGCAGAGGAGACCAGAGAAATACAAGAAATAACTGGTCTTTTTGGAAAGGTTCACAGATAGGCACTGCAGTCAGAAGGGGATAAGCTGAACACCTAGCACAACCTAATTCGCAACTGTAGTTGCTATAAATTAGTTCAGCAGGTTGAACGCTGCTTAGACTTTCCAGGCAGCTGAGTGGAAAAGCAAAGATCTACATTATCTATAAACTATAAACTCTCTTTCTGCTTCTGGTGGATGGTTTTTCAGTTGTAAATAAGGAGATTAATTTGGTGCCGCCCTTCTCAGTGCCCTTATCTGGGAGCTTGCAGTGCATTCCAGGCTTCATTTCTTCATTTAAAATCTATCTTGAGCAGACAGCAGCTCACCACAGAGACTTTTCTGCATTGAAGTGCAGCTCAAAGTTTGGGCCGCCGAAAAGTCAGGTCCTGAGGCCCCTCTTGGTTTGCATCTGGCTCTTGCATCACTGTTAATTATAGCGAGTGTGGTGACTCATTTGTATCAGCAGTTTTTATCTTTTCCTGCCAGAAGACAGCATTTCTCTGGAGAAGCTCAGGACAAGCATGGCAAACGTCAGCGAGTCAAAGCGAGCCAGGTTTCACAAAAAAAGCCGTCACATTGTTTCAACTGCATGGAGAAGACCAGAGATTCTCACACTACTGGAGCAGGTTAGCTTGTGGTTAAGGTCATGGGCTTTGGAAAGCAGACCAACCTGGGTCCAGATCCTGAGTCCCTGGTTTTCTCATCCGTAAAGTGGAGACTCTTTTGTCCCTGTCTAGTCCCTGTCACCAGAGTCGTAGTGAGGATTAAAGGGGGGGGGGGGAGCATGAAAACATCTAGTACATAGCAAAGGCTTAATAAGCATCATCTAGGTAAGTGATTACCTGAGAACTCACCTGTTAATTCCGTTTACCACCCCCGACCCCACCTTGACCCTCCTGCCCTGGCATCTTCTTGCAGTTTCTAGACATCTTCACAGGTCAGGTCTGCAACAAGACAAACAGACCTAACCTGTGAAGTCTACAAACCAGAGTTAAGGTTTGCAGCAATGGGGCTCTTCTCAGCCTCCCCACAGAGACCACATCCCTGTGCTTTGTGTCTTTGATAATGCACCTGGTGGCATTAAGTGTGTATTCAGAGACCCATGGTGTAGACCATGAGCAGATTGTCAGGATGCAAGTTGGTCAAGGGAGCGCTCTGTAGCTCAGGCTAGAGGCTGTATTAGATGCAAATGTCAAAATGTGTATCTTTCCATCTTGCTTTAGTCAAGTGTGTGGCCAATACTTTTAAAAGGCCGCCTCCAGCCCCCCACTGGATCATCCCGGGAACCTCTGTAGCACTTAGAGTACATAGCGTTTGATTATCCTAGTGTTAGGCTTTCCCATCCAGGACCATCTGTAAGGACAAGTATTTCTCCCTCTTTGCAGATGAGGAAGCTGAGACTCAGTGAAAGTAGTGGCTGAGGCAGGACTTGGTCTTGGTGCTCTGTATCCAGGTTTTCTTCCAAAATATGCTTTATGGTGTAGATGTGCACTTTGCTCTGCAGTTTCATGTTGCAAACCATGTGTGAGCTTCCAGAGGGACAGAGCAGAGCTTCCTGTGTTATTTCCATGGGGTCTTCTCAACCTTTAATATCCAGAGACTCGCCCTGAGGAATGTGTGAAAGTGCAGACTTACATTTGGAAGTTCTGGGCAGGGCCTGAGGCTGCACTCCTAACATGTTGCTGGGTGAGGCCCACCCCGTGGGACTGTGGGCAACACTTTGCGAAGACCTAAAGGGCAGGCCCCACAAATACTTGCCGAAAGGTGACTGATGAGCTTTGTACTGGACAAGCCTGGGACTGCCCTGAACCGTTTTAGCCCATAGAGATTGGCCAGGAAGATGGCCCTGGACTCCGCTGCCACAGTCAGGGGCTTTGGGGCAGGACATTCATGCTGAGCGTGGTCTCAATTGCTGCATGGAGACGCCCCATGAAGAGCCTGCCCCTCCTCTGTCAGTGATCACACAGCGAGGGAGACTCCCCTGGGTAAGGAGAAGACTGGTGCCTGGTCCCACCTGCACATCCAGACCTCATACCTTGCTTAGTCCCCATCTCCGCAACCAGCCTCTACCTCCCCGACGCCCTGTTTGCCAGCACCCACGAACCCAAGCCTTATGGCTCCGGAGAGGATTTGTTCCCTGCGAGCCAGGCAGGAATCCCCAATGTCTTGCTGCTACTAAGAGCCACTGGCTTAGCTCTGTGGACCAAAGGGAAAATGTCATGGCTTCCAGAGCCATGTCCTTCCTGCAGCGTCTTTGCACCACTGATCTGGACTAACAGGTGTGTGTGTGTGTGTGTGTGTGTGTGTGTGTGTGTGTGTGTAGGTAGAACGGTGGCTCTCAGCTGGGGGCATTTTTCTTCAAAGGCTTGCAGCCTTGCAGAGCGGCTCCTAGGAATCTCTCGCAGGTAAATGCATAAGAACCACAGTGATGGAAACAGGTCCCTAAGAAAACATGAAGGTCTGACCCTCCTTATTCAGGTCTTTGCTTCTCGTGACCATTTTATTTCAAGTGATCAAAATCTGTGCAAAACTTGATAAACAAATTTGTTTATTGTGTTTTTAGGGCCACACCTGCAGCATATGGAAGTTCCCAGGCTAGGGGTTGAATCAGAGCTGCAGCTGCCGACCTACGCCACAGCCACAGCAGTGCAGGGATCTGAGCCACATCTGATCACGGCAACCCTGGATCCTCAACCCACTGAGCGAGGCCAGGGATTGAACCCGCATCCTCACGGCTACCAGCTGGGTCTGCCACGCTGAGCCCCAACGGGAACTCCTAATAAGCAAATTAAAATGATCACAGTGATGATGACCACATGGCCTGATTTCTTACACTGAAAAAGCAGCTGCTTCAGGGGAGGGCTCTGGGCTTTTCTCCATTTTTCCTGGTTCTGTGAATTCTCAGACTCGCCTTAAGAAGGAACGAGAGAGCCAGGCAGCACAGTGAGAGTCATCCCTCAGAGGGGCTGGAAACCCACCAGACCAGCCAGCAGACAGCCCCGCACAGTCAGGGCATCCTGAGCAAAGGTTTGTGTCAGAAACTGGTGAGGGGATGAGGCCACACTCCCGAGGACCCAGATGCTGAAGCATCAGTGCCTTTAAGCACAGCCTGAAAACGAGCCAGTTGTGAGTGGAAGCCTCAGGCAGACAGACCTCAGGAGTAAGCAGCCAAGTCAGACAAATTAGCAAAGGTACGTTCATGAGATAAGGATATATTTTTATGGAGCAGAGGAGGATTGAAAGATGGTCCAGGGTGATGGGGTTGAGGCGTGTAGATGGTGGCTTGGTTAAAGCAAGTGGCTTCTCCCCTTCTCAGCGTTCCAGGAGCCTTCGTGTTGACCCCGGGCAAGAGGGACTGCCTGACATGGCAGGGGTTCTGAAGGCCACTGAGGAGGCAGTCCGTCTCTAGGAGAAGGGAAGGAGGGTGAGAGAGGGGGACAACTCTCAGAGGAAAGATGAGACTTCCGAGAGCTGGAGTGTGGGTGTCAGGTAGGTCTGACCGGAAGAGGGGGCTTCAGTCTGACAGGGCCTGACCCCCATGTGAACCCGCACCAGCTCCGTTAACACACCCAGGACCTGCCCACATGGAAGAAGCTCGAGGGCTAACATGCACGTGATAAGGGGCTTCCTTTATTGGACCTGTAGCTATAGACTTGGGCCATTTTACATGCACTTTCTTACTGAGAGGGTTCCCAGTTGATGGATGAAGAAACAGAGGCTCTAAGAAGTTCCTCATGAGGGTCCCACAGCCCGTATATGGCGGAGATTCTAACCCAGCTCTGACTCAGCCTACACTCTTTTTTTTTGGTCCTTTTTGCTTTTTCTAGGGTCGCACCCGCAGCATATGAGGTTCCCAGGCTAGGGGTCCAGTTGGAGCTGTAGCCGCCGGCCTACACCACAGCCACCGCAACACCAGATCCGAGCTATGTCTGCAACCTACACCACAGCTCACGGCAACGCCAGATCCTTAACCCACTGAGCAAGGCCAGGGACCGAACCCGAAACCTCATGGTTCCTAGTCGGATTCGTTAACCACTGAGCCATGACGGGAACTCCATCAGCCGATACTCTTAACTGTTTCATTCTACAGTATTTGTCCCCCTTGTCCCAGGGCATGGTGGCCCTAGGAATCAGAGGACAGGGATGCCAAGAGAATGCCACAGTGGCGCCTTTGTGCCCACCGGCTTGGATGGATACCAGGAGTGTTTGCCAAGCGCCCAGAGGAAGGATAGGCATGATTGGCACAGTGTTCCTTCCTCCCATATCCAGTTATGGGGCTTGTTTATAAAGTATGTTTTCCGTCAATATTTTATATTAAATACCGGAATTTAAATGACAGAGCATCATGTTAGTGGGACAGTGATAAAAGGGGAAAATGGAGAAACACATTTAAAAGTTCAAGGTCAATGAGTACTTTTTAAAAGCAGCATCCTGCTTTCCCAAGGAGCTCTACGTCAGCGGGAGCGGGCAGGGGAGGAAGCTGCTGGAGGCTAGTGATGGTGGGGGTGGGGGACTCTTATGTCGGGTCCTGGGGATAGGACTGTCCCCATGTCTCAGCAGGCGGCCTCCTTTTTTCTAAGATGCCTCTGACCCCTTAGCATCCAAAGGAAGAAGGTACAGAACCTGTCACAGATGTCTCTTGCCCCAGCTTTTCTTTTCTTTTTTTTTTAGGGCCATACCCTTGGAATATGGAGGTTCCCAGGCCAGGGGTCTAATCGGAGATACAGCTGCCAGCCTACGCCACAGCCACAGCAACGTGAGATCCGAGCCACGTCTGCGGCCTACACCACAGCTCATGTCAATGCCGGATCCTTAACCCACTGAGCGAGGCCAGGGATTGAACCCACAACCTCATGGTTCCCAGTCGGATTCGATTGTGCTGCACCACAACGGGAACTCCATTGGCCCAGTTTTTCTGAGCTTTAAACATATAATGACCCATGGCAGATGCCTTTAGCACTCGGTGTGGGCACAGCCTTCCTTCCAGAGAGAGGCTGCCGCAGCCCCATCCCAGCACCCAGCTGAGGGAGGCAAGATTTACCCCTTCTCATAGACTCCTCCTGGGAAAGACGCCTGTGAGTTCACTGTGTGGGCAACACAAGGCGTGTTCTGAGGAGATTCCCAAGGCTGTCGCATGGAGATAAGTGGCCACCATTTTTAGGCAGGGACTCCTAGACCCAAGGAGAGGCAGCCGAGGAGACGTGAATCTTGCAAGACTCTCCCTCCACCTGTAAGTATCTAGTAAATTCCAGCTGATAGTAGCAGGACACTGTGTACCTGATCCAGCCTGGTCCTTTCATTTGTCTCTGATGGCAGCAGGCTAGAAAGGCCCAGAGCAAAGGATGAGCGTTGTTGAAAGTGACCTTGGGGTGGGCGTGTCCTCTGGGAGGCAGGAACATCCCAGCCATGGGATACAGGCTCTGCCTCTCACACCGAGGGAAAAACAGCTTGTGACCCTCAGCTTCTGCTCAGACGGCAACACTGTGCACCTCCAGGGCTGACCTGAAGATGAAGGGGACGCTGTAGGCGCTCAGCCCACATGCTTGGTTGCCAGGTCTCAGGCTGTGCACTGAGCTGGGCAAAGTTGTTCCAGGGTTGAGGCAGAGGCTGCCCCGAGTCCTCACCCACACTGGCCCTGGGCTCTGGCCCACCTCAGGCAGAGAGGAGAGGTGGGCCGCGCTGGGCAAAGCTAGGAGGGGCAGGTGGTTACTGCCAACCCCGCTCATCTCACAGTTGTGTCTGTGATCCTTGTTTGACCTGCTCGAGTCAGGAGACTGAAGGGACAGGAGGAGACACATGGTCACCTTTCTACCTGTTGGTTACCCTGGGGAGGAGGCAGCTGTCGGGTGGGACTAGCTGGGATTCCCACCCCCCATCAGGTGTCAGGCCTACCCCCGAGGTGTACTTTGCTCTAAAGGTTCTTCCCCAACCCATCAAATGCCTCCTGCTGGTCTCAACTTCCCAAATGAGAGGAGAGGAAGAAAGTATTCAGAGGCTCCTGCACAAAACTTGGAGTGTATCAGCGAGAGGGACAGCATCAAGGAATCAGGAGATCCGTGGGTCTCAGTTTTGGGGCCAGATCAGGTCCTTGGAAACACCTCGCTGGTTCCAAATCCCTCGGCTGGTGCCCTGGACTAGAGCAACAATGGCTCAAATAACCAAAAGTACCAGCAATAAAAACCTCTGGGTTCTGGATTCTGAGGTGAATTTATAGTATGTGAGGGTTTTTTAAACTACAGTGGGGAGTTCATGTCGTGGTTCAGTGGTTAACGAATCCGACTAGGACCCATGAGGTGTGAGTTCGATCCCTGGCCTTGCTCAGTGGGTTAAGGATCTAGCGTTGCCGTGAGCAGTGGTGTAGGTCACAGACGCGGCTCAGATCCCACGTTGCTGTGGCTCTGGTGTAGATCGGCAGCTACAGCTCCGATTGGACCCCTAGCCTGGAAACCTCCATATGCTTCAGGAGCAGCCCTAGAAATGGCAAAAAGACAAAAACAAAACCCCACAATGATAGATTCATATTTTATTAAAATTCACCACGGTCACCTCCATGGTGCTACTAAACCTGGATGTTGCTGAAGAGTTTGACTACTGCCAAGCCTCCAGATAGTTCTCTCATTCTGCCTAGGCTCCTCCAACACGAGTCCATTTAGAATTATAGGCTCTGTGGATAGATGACACTCAGTTTCATTCTCCAGATCTGTCGCTTACCAGCCCCCTGACTTGGGATAGCTGGATGGAACCTCAGTTTGCTCATCCTTAAGTTGGGACTGTAACACTGACCTCATAGGTCAGCTGAATGGGAGAAATGAGGCCAAGTGCCTGGTGTGAGGCTGAATGATGGAAAGGAGCTAATCCACCGCAGCTTGTTCTTATTTTGTCTTTGACACTGTGGGCACCCACTGAGTGTCTGGCTTGGCATGCCCTGGGGAACCTCCTGGTCTTTCCTGGGCACCCCCCACCTGCTGGAAGTCCAGAGGGGAGCCCAGGGCAGCAGCTGGATGGCTGGTTTAGGCAGGGCATACAGTCCTGGTGCATCTGACAGCCCTTTTCCTGCCGCAGGCATTCCTTGTTGACTATGAGGCAGAATGCAAACCCCGGGTGAGTTCGGTACCATGCCCCAGCCTGGCAGCACACGCTCCTAGGAGCAGATACGTGCAGGCTCCAGCCCGTCACAAGAATTCATTAGGACAGTCTGTGATATGGTGCTGAAACCGAAGGCTCGTTCGGGCGGGGCGGGGATGGGGAATCTTGTCCCTGCTGAACCTCTCCAGCTGATAAAGGCAGCCTCTGCTGGCAGACTTCATTTTTCACCGGGCCATCTGCATCCAGTCAAGGATAACTTGTCTTTCCGAAAAGCCTTCTCGTCGGCATCAACTCTGCACTGCTTCCCCCCTCCGTGAGTCAAGCTCCACTCCTGTGCCTGGGGTCACAGGGACGGTGTGGCGTCAACAAACCGGTGTCATCTTAATATACACGGAAGCACTGAAGTGGCCGGGTGTTTATGTGGTGGATGCCCTGTTGCTTTTTATCAGCCCGAGTTATTGCTGATTTAGCTCTATGTTAGCTGGTCTATAAATCTTCAGAGTAGTGTTTTTATTTTCTTAATTTTGTCATTGCTGTTATCAGCTTTTATCACCTGTTTATGTAGAGAACGTTACTGCTCTCTGCAGTCATTCTTTGTCCTTTCCCTCTCCCTCTCGCCCCCTGCATTCCCTCCCTCCACTTCTCTCTTGTGGGCTGGAAATTCCCGGTGTGAGAGAGTCTAGCCCTTCCCTCTGCTGCTGGGGTTTCTCATGTCGGTCCGGAGGGTACATCCTGGAGGACACAGCTGATCCTTATGGAAACCTCATAGGTTTGCAGGGAGTATAAGAGAAGGATCAAGTTCCTATGATTGCCAACAAGTTTAAGGCCAACTGTAGTGATTTGGGTCTTCCCAGAACCTCCCTGCAGAGCTGAGTTGGCCAGGAGGAGCTGTTCCTCTGCAGGGGTCAGTTCCTGCCCCACAGCTGGACAAAGACTGACCCTACAAGGCACTGTTTTCCAACTGCTATGTTAGAATGGCTTTTATGGACCTTCTGGAGACAGGGCCATTCAAACTAGGTTAAGGAGTGATGCCATTCACTGCCTAACTTCAAATCAGAGGTAAGTTTATAACTTCATTCATTTGACAGTCGTATGCTGTGAGCTTCCCATGTGTCTGCCCCCTAGGTCAGAGATGCAGTGAGGCCCATTCCCCACGGGCCTCACAGTCTAGGAGGAGAAGCAGAAACATCAGCAGGTAATGCAGGCATGAGGCCAAGGATCAAGAACAAGATTTGCCTAAGGGGGTTGCAAAAGGCTTGGCAGTCAGAATATTTTTCAGCCTGCACATGAGGGATGCATAGGAGTTTCCCAGGAGGAAAAGAAGGGTAAGAACACTCCAAGCAAAAGGAACTGCAAGAATTTAAAGGACCAGGGATACCTTGGTAGATGCCATGGTGGGGAAGGAAGGCACTGAGCCATGTCCAGAAAGACTCCTCCTTTCTTGGGATGTTGTGTTCTCAGAGCTGGTGTACGCTGGCTTGTGAGAGGCAGTTGTTAAATACATAGGACTTCTGCAAGCTGTCAAAGCATTTTACAAATCGTCAAAGCATGAGTTGATTGAATTGGGAGTGTTTATACTACAGAAATTGGCAAGTGCTGCAAAGCAGTACTGCTCTTGTGAATTTATTCTTTAGAGCCAGTTTACACACACTACTGCAGCTACTCTGGATGGTAGGTGTAGAGTTACAACCCCACGGAGTCCGGGCAACATGTCCCTCTGTCCACAGTCAATGATTCCCTTCTCCTAGGAAGGCTGACTCTATGCTTCTTCTTAAACACCTGCTCCCTAAAGATGAGGTTAAAGAGAAAAGGAACAATCTGATTCTTTCTCTCTTGAAGATGGCTTGGTTGGTGAGGCCTGTGTTCCAGCCTGTATTCTTGTGCTTCCATCCATGTGCCTATTCCAGAGCCTCCTTAGCTTTACAACCTGCAGTCAGCACCCATTGTGGTCAGAGCTCTGCCCTTAATTTCCTCTCTCACTTGTCCAGGAAGAGATTCTGCAGGGCAGGGGCTGCACCTCAAACTCAGGAGATCTTTTATGTAGCCAATGTCAAAAAAAGGCCTCACTGTTTTTTTTCTTTTCTTTTTAGGTCCATGTCTGCAGCATATGGAGGCTCCCAGGCTAGGGTCGAATCAGATCCGCAGCTGCCAGCCTACACCCCAGCCACAACAACTCAAGATCCGAGCTTCATCTGCAACCTACATGCAACTTGCAGCAACACCAGATCCCTAACCCACTGAGCGAAGGATGGAACCCACATCCTCAGAGAAACACGTTGGGTCCTTAATCTGCTGAGCCACAATGGGAACTCCAGGGTTGACTTTTTAAAGAAATATTTTTTCTTCCTTTCACTGAATTGACCAGTTATTTCACTGTTGGTCGGCATAGCTTTGGCCTTGATAACTCGGTGTACAGTTGTTCAGACTCTGAAATCTCTGGCCATAAATGGTGTCCTAGTGTGGTAGAGGAAGTAAAAAAAAAAAAAAAACAAAACCCAAAGAAACATGTTCAGGTCGTGGCTTTGCTGCTGATCCGTGCTGGTAAGTGTATACAAGTTGTTTAACCTCATTTTCTTCATTTGGGTAATGAGACTAGAATAACCAGCTCAACTCATGGGGTTGCTGGAGAAATAAACTAGACTATATGTACCAAGTGCCTGGCTTTGCAGTTTAGTGTCTTTCTCCCTCATCTATTAGCTCTGACCACTCTCACTCCCTGCCTTATCCTCATTTGGTGAGTGGAGGCTGATGCTGATTTTTTAAAAATCAATGACAGATCTACTACCTACGTTTTTTTCTGCTGGACCCCATTCATCAGGGCAAGAGTCAGTGACCCATCTGGTGAGAGGATTCACAGCTGTGGCTTTATTTTCACTATGCTCCAATCTCTCTGAATCTGTAACACGTGGATAGTAATGGGTTTGAGGTGAGAATCACAGGAGACAGTGCATGGCAGGTGCTTAGCAATTTGCCTGGCACGTTGAGAGCCCTCAGTGATGGAAGCAACTGTGATTTAGTTTGTGTGATGAAATAGAGTTGGAAGGATTCTGAGTCAAAGGACCAAAGAAATGGAAGGGCGCTTAGAAGCCAATCTCTCTGTTGACATAACGAGTAGCAAAGCCAGGTGTCCTAACTCATAGTCCAGTGATCACCACACCTACTCAGCAGGAAATGGTTAATCCTCACACGGGACTTTTTTTCCTACCCAAGCTGGAAGAACAGCCCTCAAGGAAGATAATTAATATTGGGGTCTATTATTTTGAGGCTAATTAGGACGCACGGCTGGGTTCCCCAAGGGAGAGACTGTAAGAGGAGCCTTGGGCTTGGCTTCTGGGAATGTGGAAGCTGTTACACTTTGCCTCTGAGCACAGCCCCGGTGGGGACCAGAGTCCCTGAGATCTGATGGGACATACATCATCCAGAAATCTGGCTGCTCTGAGCCAAATACAAATACAGGCAAGACCCCAAACTGGGATTTCAGCTCTCTCTTTAGCAAAATGAGGCATTTTAGCAGATAAGACAAAGCTGGGAAAATTGGCAAAATCAAATATCAGCCTCAAAACAAATGTATTTGGAGCAGAATATTGACCATATGTAAAGTGTGTACAAGTGATTTTTTTTTTTTTGTCTTTTTGCCTTTTCTAGGGCCGCACCCATGGCATATGGAGGTTCCCAGGCTAGGGGTCTAATCAGAGCTGTAGCCACCGGCCTACACCACAGCCACAGCGACACGGGATCCGAGCCACGTCTGCGACCTACACCACAGCTCATAGCAACGCTGGATCCTTAACCCACTGAGCAAGGCCAGGGATCGAACTCACAACCTCATGGGTCCTAGTCAGATTCGTTAACCGCTGAGCCACGACGGGAAATCCCGAGAAGTGATTTTTAAGTAGATTATTTTCTCTATTACTTTTCCTGTGTGTTTATTTTGGCCATTAGCTTGAGATGACTATTGACATTCTTGATGATCGAATCTAGGAGCTGGTCTCATTTTTGCATTTTTTGGCCATTGTTTTAATCTGAAGCACCCAGGCTATATAAGCATGGGAAGTGGGGGGGGGGTGTCAGAAAGCCCATCACTCTATCTCATGTGGTGTCTTTACACTCCTAGTTAGTGTGCAGTGTGGCAGGGTGGTAAATGTCCACAGCTTTGGAGCCCACGGTCCCCGGTTTGTGTCCAGCTCTCCTGCACTCCTCTGACAAACCTGAGGACGTCATGTACCCACTCTCAATCTCATTTTCTTATCTTCCAAAAGGAAAGAATAATAGTACTTGCCTGTATCAGTCTGAGTCCAATCAGGAGACAGAAACCACACAGTGGTTTGCACAGGGGTGGTTTAATCTAAAGAAGTATTAAACTCAGGAGCATAATCACAGAGGTACAAAGAGAATCCTAAAGGGCAACCCAGGGCAGAGGGAAAATGCCCAGGGAGGGACAAACGTGGGGACAAGAGGCCTTTCTGAGGCTGAGGTTCAGACTCAAGTGGAGAAGGTGGGGGTGGAGCCTACTGGATGGCAGACAAGTTTGTTGGGTTGTTTGGCCCAGAGCTGGTCCACAGTGGCCAGGCAGTAGGAAACAGCCCAGGTGCAGGTGAGCCAAGGTGGGTGGGCAAAAGGAAGCAGAGTGTTGAGAGTCTACTTCCTGGCAGGTGACACTTGGCCTGGAATTCATGGTGTTGATGCTGAGAGGCCATCAGCAGCAATTCTCCAGGCTGCACGCAAGCCTGGGCTGGTGGGCAGATGTACAGGGGGCGGTTAGGGGGCCTGAGGAGAGGCCTGGAGTATTTGCAATGCAAAGGCCAGAGCGTAGTGGTCACTCTGGAAGGTCTCAAGGTTGCTGAGGGACTAGGCACCCTGGGTGCGATAGAACACACATGCATCAGCCGATGGAAACCCTCCTCCTCTTGTGACAGCTCTCCATCGCCCTCTACTGACAAAGCTTAGTATCGTGCTCAGTGTGAAGAAGAAAGGCTTCAAGAGGCTGGTCTAACATTGCCAAGCAGGTACTGAAGGGTGAATTTGGAGCTGAGAGGCAATAAACTGATTAGCTGGAACAATACTTCAAAGGGTTGTTTGAGAGATTAAGTGAAAGAGACTATGAGGCTCCTTATCACAATTTCTGGTAACGTTCAGTAAATGGAATCCATTCTTGTGTTTCCTGCTAGGGGGTACAATCACACATTTTTCCAAAATGTGTACTAAGGTCTTTAACTTATGTTTTTCTCATTGAACATGAAGCTGAGGCCAGGAAAGTTAAGTCATTTGCCTCGGGCGCTATCCCTTAAGGACTCCTAGGGTTGTGCTAAGGAAAAAAAGTGTAAATTTAATAGCAAGTAACAGCTTTAGATAGGCTTTTCTGGGTAGCTGCAGCCTGGGCTGCTCTGGAATAGGATTGTCATGACCTGTCCTCCATCCACCAAGATTTACAATAATGCTAAGATGCTCCCCAACAGAGAGACCTATTTGTGCCCATTTGTAGTCTCTCCCGGCCTCTGCCATGGTTGCCTGATGGTTCATTCTCACATTTCTTTCCATGAAAGAAGTTTGATTGGCTCTCAAGATCTTGTGAATGGCTAAGTTGAGGGGGACTTTAGAGGCCACTTGTCCTGGCTTCATTTTTTAGAGGAGGCCTTGAAAGCTGAAGTACATTTCCCAAGGCCATCCAGCTCCAGGAGGGTCAGCAACCGGAATCCAGGTCTTCTGTCTGCAAAGGGTGTGCAGCAAATGAAGCCTATGTTTTATAACCTATAATTGAGTTTCCAAAGATGAGTGGATGCCTGTGTGTGTATTTGTTTGTGCCCTCTCAAAATTCATGTCTTCCCCGGAACTTCAGAACAGGGCTTTATTTGGGAATAGGGTCATTGCAGCAGTAATTAGTCAAGATGAGGTCATACTGGGATATACGCATGTATCAAAAGTTATCAAATTGTACACTTAAAATTGATACATCTCATCGATTTTACCTCAGTTAAAGAATAGTCCAGTGTGCCTCATCATCTTTGAGGAAGAGAAAGAGAAAAGAATGCTTAGAGTACGGTCAGTAGACAAAATAAGAATGGAGACATGTTAAAAATCATTGAGGCTGAGTGTCAAGTACATGGCCATTTACTGTACTTCTCTCTCTATTATTGTGCATGCCGAAATTTTCCATAATAATTTTCAAAAATTAAATGCAAAAGCCAAAGCATCCTCAGAAGAACCCAAGAAATCCTCCAAAATGGAAGTAGACAAGGATGTCTGTTACCACCACTATTTAACAGGAATTAGCAACACCGGCAAGAACTATTCAAAGAGATATAGAGCCAAAAGACAATGGCATAATACAAAATACAAAAATAGAAACAGTTTTGAACAGATATTTCATCAAAGAAGACATGTAGGGAGTTTTCGTCATGGAGCAGCGGAAGTGAATCTGACTAGGAATCATGAGGTTGCAGGTTTGATCCCTGGCATTGCTCAGTGGGTTAAGGATCCGGTGTTGCCATGAGCTGTGGTGTAGATCGCAGAACAGCTCAGATCCCACGTTGCCATATCTGTGGCGTAGGCTGGCAGCTACAGCTCCAACTGGACCCCTAGCCTGAGAACTTCCATATGCGGTGGGTGGGGCATTAAAAAGCAAAAAAAAAAAAAAAAAAAAAAAAAGAAGAAGATACGTAGGAAATAATATCCAAAATGTCACTTATTTGTAGATTACATAATTATAGAGCTCAAGAAAGTACCTAGGCATGACTAGTGAGAGAAAACGTGTCCAGCAGATTTAAAAATCATGAGAATGGATTTGTACATTGTATCTGAAGTAAAAATTTAATAGAACAAATTGTCTTAAACATTATGCTTTAAATACCAATTATGTACAGATGTCTTAACACAAAACTATTGATATTTTTGTTTGATTCTTTGGCATTTCTATACTTAAGTATAAAAAGACTTTCCAATTTTAAAATTAATGAGGCATTTACCTTCCAAGGACAATTTCATCATCCCAAAATCATTTGGGGTTACCTTTGGCGTGATCGGGGCTGTATGCTGACTATGAAACTTTCCACGAGACTGATGGCACCCACTGAACTTTATTTATGGTCCAGTGTCTCAGACTTCCCTGGATTCGGACACACAACTCCTAGCCTCTGTCTCTACTCTCAGAAGTCTGTGTACCTCTGAATCTACTGCTTCACTTGACTGGATTTTTCATTTCTTTGAATCTTAAGATCTTTAAATATCTCTGCTCTAGGATTTTTTTTTTTTTCTTCTTTGGCCGCCCCTCAGCATGTGGAGTTCCCAGACCAGGGATCAGATCCCAGCCACAGTCACGACCTAAGCCACAGCTGCGGCAACCCCTGATCCTTAACCCACTGTGCTGGGCTTGGGATTGAACCAGTGCTCTCAAGATGCTGCTGATCTTATTGTGCCATAGTAGGAACTCCTCTGGTCTATTTTTAAAGTCCTCTAAACTTGGTAGATACCTGCAGCCTTTTAATGTTTTTTTTCCCTAGCTTTGGAGTCCAACAACACATTAAAGATATTAAAACAACACCCAACTAGATTCCAGATATTTCATACTGCATTGTCTGACCTTGTACTCACAAATTCCAAAGTTATCCTATTGACAGCAAAGACGGGACAGGAATTTGAAATGCCGTAACTATTTAGAGGTTAATGTTCCTTGAATTCCATTTTTCTCTTACGAAGTTGCTGTGTTCATAATGATCATATTTAAAGGAAATAAATTGCCTCTGGTGCCTCATAAATCTAAACTTTCCCTTGTACCAAATGGCACTTTTGCCCAGGAAAAATTAATTCCTCTCTCTGAGGGGAAAGTATTAATATTAAAACCCTAGGAGAAACTGCCCCATTCTTCTTACAAGTGGCTGTGTGCTCAGATGTGTAGATGGAGCACTCTCTTTGATGACAAGATTGAAATCAGAGCGAAGAGATCAACTCATTGCTTTTGTCCCTGCTGTCAATACAGCCAAGAAAGGCCTGCCCCCATCCCCAACACCCACCCAGCTTCTCATCAAAAACAAACCAGCCTGGAGTTAATCCTAGCAACCAACCTGTTGCCCTCCTGGCAACTCCAGAGGATACTGGCGAATTCCTGAAAATGCACTCAGGGTAGTTTTGTTTTCTCTGTACTTGGTTCGTGCTAACTGATGCCCCCACTTCAACCGGCAAACTGCCATCCTGTCTCTATTAATCCAAGGGACTCAGAATAAGCATGGACATCCATGCAACTACGGAATCTTCCTTTTCCTTGTCTCTCCTCTCATTTATTTGCCTTTTTTTTTTCTTTTTGTCTTTTTGCCATTTCTTGGGCCACTCCCGCGGCATATGGAGGTTCCCAGGCTAGGGGTCCAATCGGAGCTGTAGCCGCCGGCCTACACCAGAGCCACAGCAACACAGGATCCGAGCCACGTCTGCAACATACGCAAGAGCTCACGGCAATGCTGGATCCTTAACCCACTGAGCAAGGCCAGGGATTGAACTCACAACCTCATGGTTCCTAGTCGGATTCGTTAACCACTGAGCCATGACAGGAACTCCTTATTTGCCTTCTTTTTGTCCCTGCCCCAACCATGGTTCTCAGAGTGTGGTTTATTGAAGCACAGTCCAGACCTGAATACAATAATAATAAGACCTCCTATTTGTTCAGTGTTTAACTCTGTACCAGTCAGAGTGGCTAAGTGGTTTCCATGGATCCTTTCATTTAATCCTCACAACCCAAGGATGCAGCTGCTTCCTGGGCATCTCCATTTGGATATCCCGCAGGTATCAGCAACTCAGCATGTTCACAAGGGAACTTATCATCTTCTTCCCCAAGCCTCCTTCTCAGTGGCTCCAGCCAGAAACCTGGGAGTCATCCTGGACTCAGGTCTTATGCCCCAACCCGACATGCAATTAATCATCAGGCCCTAAATCTAAATCTAAACCTCTCTCCACTGCCTCCACCCTTCTCCAGTCCCCACGCCCATCTGCTGTCCCTAGATTTTCATAACAACCCCATACCTGTTCTCTCCATCACCCATCTTGCCCTCCTCCCCCAACCTATACTGGCTCTGCAGCCAAGAGGGACTTGAATAAAATCACCTCATCACCTGTTTCCCTCAGGATAAAGCCTGAACTTCCCAGGGGTTTACCAGGCCTTTGAACACCTGACCCTTATCTTGCCCCCAAATTCCTAACTCCAAAGATCAACTCTTTTCTTGATCATCTTTGAGGTTTTGTTCTAAACTTTGTCTGAATCCCTCCCTCTCCTGCCTCCTCTTCCCATGTCCTCCAAATCCCTAACTCTTATTCATCCTCCAGGTCTCTGCCTACACAGAGAAGCATTGCCTGATCCCCACACCTGCCATCCCTGCGAGCCCTTACAATCCCACCTGTCTCCTACTATTGCCCATAGCACCCAACTCTAGACTTTAACCCCCTGTGGTTGGCAGAATACTGGCTCTGCAAAGATGTCTCGATTCCTAGAACCTGTGAATACGTTACCTTACAAGGCAAAAAGGGACTTTGCTGATGTGATTAAGGATTTTTAAATAGGGAGGTTGTCCTTGGATTATTGAGGTGAACCCTATATGTAAATATGAAAAGAGAGAGAGAGACAAGAGAGTCTGAATTAGAGAAGGAGATGTAATAAAGGAGGCAGAGCTCAGAGTGATGTGGGGCCGTGAGCCAGGGCAAGTGGGCAGCCTCTAAGCAGCTGCAAAGGCATGGAAACAGATCTCCCTCCAGAGCCAAGGGAGGCAGCCCTGATGATTTCTTGATTTTAGCCTAGTGAGGCTCATTTTGGACCACGGATCTTCAGACAAGTGACATTTAAATATTAAATGTCACATTTAAACATTTTAAAATTTTAAAAATTTTGTTGGGTTAAGCCCCTAAGTTTGTGGTAATTTTCTGTAGCAGCAAGAGAAAATGACCACATCCTCTGTGCAGATTTTGTGGCTCTCCATCCCACTAGCACCCAGAACAGGACCTGGCTCATGGCTTGTACCCAGTCATATGTGGCAGGACAATATTTGGGAAATATTATCTTCGTTTTTCTCCTAGCATTTTGCTCTCCCTCTCCCTTTTAGCAGCTAGTCCATGGGTTCTTTTCCTCAGGAAATAAGTGTGACAAGAAGAAATGGCCAGCTGGTCACTCTTTTGAATTTTTACATATTTTCATATGTGTATTTGCCACAAAATCATGGAGAGAATGACTCTAGAGAGAAATTACTTAAGATATAAAAGAAGGAGGTATTTCTCAGGGAGACCAGAAAAATATTCCTTCAGGCAGAAGGAGGTGGAAAAAGAAAATGGGGCTTGAGATGGGAGATGGCGAGACCCCAAAAGAGAGCCTAATATTTTTGACTGTCCATTCATTCTGTCAATGCCTTCAAATAGTAAGATTATACAATGCAGTGCTCAAAGCAAGCACTCTGCTGGGTGCAAATCCTTGTTCTGTATCTTGCTATCTGTGTAACCCTGGGCAAGTCACTTAACCTCTTTATAAGAATCTATGAGTTAGGCTAGCACATAGGCTTCGTCAAAATTGTTTGAGATCAGATATGTAGAACACTTCCTTTTAGGTGTGCTGCCCAATTTACTTTGTGTTGAACCTTTAAAAAAAATCTGATGTATGTGTAGAAATTGAACTAATGTCCCTGCTGTAACTGGAGGTAAAAGAGGGGAAAGCTTGATATGAAAAGCACCCTGCTGGTGGATCAGTCTAGTTGCCATTAGCCTGTGAGGGCTCTGGTCTGCGCACTGGGAAAGTTCATGAACAAAACACAAAATCTTGCTCTCGTGGAGCTTACAATCTACTGGGGGAAATAGAAAAAACAATAACAATGAAACCAGATGAATATTTACTGGCTCAGATGAAGAATAACAAGGAGGGTCAAGGGGATGGGTATTCCATTTTAAATAGGGTGGTTATTGGATAGAAGTCTGAGGGAGGTGAGGGAGGAGGGAAGAGAGTGTTCTGGGCAGAAAAGCCAAGGGCGGGAATCTGGATGGGGCATCAACATGTACCTGAGGACCAGTAAAGACGTCAGTTTGTTGGGACCAAGTGTGCAAGTGATAGGTGAGAAGTTACGGGAGCCAGATCACAGAGGGACTTTGCAGGAAATTATAAAGATTTTTGTTTTTATTCCGGTTGGGAAGCCATTGGAGAGTTTTGAGCAGAAGAGTAATCTGAGATGACTTTAAAATTAAGAGGATCATGACCCAGCAATTCCAATCCCAGGTATTCAAACAAAAACTTATATGAGAATGCTCATAACAGCACTGCTCACAGTTGTCACAAGGTGGAAACAACCAAATGTCCATCACCTAATGAGTGGATAAACCAAATGTGGTATATCCAGCAAATGGAATATTACTCGGCTATAAAAAAGAATAAAGTGCTGATACATGGTGTAACATGGGTAAGACATGAAAATATGCTAAGTGAAAGAAGCCAAGCAAAAAAGGTCACATACTATACGATTCCATTTAATTTAAATGTCCAGCATGGGCAAATGCAGAGAAAAAGAAAGCAGATCAGTGGCTGCCAGGGGTCAGGGAAGGGGAGTGGGCAGTGCCTGCTTGATGGGTTCGGATTTCCTTTGGCAGGGATGGAATGTTTTAGAACTAGAGGTGATGGTTGTACAACGTGGTGAATGCACTAAAAGCCACTGCATTGTGTACTTCAGAATGTTTAATTTTATCTTATGTGAATTTTAACTTGATAAGAAAAAAGTTGAAGATCCCTCAGGCCTCTGGGTGGGAACTAGTCTGAAGGATGAAGCTCTCTGAGGAAGCTCTCGGCATAGTCCAAGGGAGGTGGTGTGGACGGGCTGGTGGTGGTGGAGGAGGTGAGAAGTAGGCAGATTTGGATCTAAAGCCTAGAAGAAAAATTCATCAGTGTCCTCCCTTGAGGCTCAGTTCTCATGGGAGCCCATAGGCTCTGAGCAGGACTAGATTTAGGAAGCCTGGCTGTTGCTCATCTTAAGGCAAATGATGGACCCGAAGATAACCAAAGTGATGGGGTGCCATGGGCCACAGAGACCTCCTGCCTGGGACAATGCGCTGGGAGTCACATTACCTCCGTGAAGGATTACACGCCACTTAAGAGTGGATGCCATGTTAAACCTCTATGTAAACTGTGTTCTTCTGTCCCATCCATAAACACTGCTTTGAAAGGGAGAGAGTGCCAAATGCACTGCCAGGTCTTAATTGTTCAGAACAGTGACTAAGCCCCACTTGGTCCAGATTTTCTTGACTTAGCAGTTGTCCAGAAAGTGACAAATTTATGATTTCAGTGCAGTTTCATGTTTCTGCCTGAATCACACAATAATTTGTGGGAATTAGCTACCTGATAAGATAAGGGGTGGGGGTGGGGCGCTGTGGAGGAGAAGGCAGAGGGCATTCAATGCCCCTCGGTGTTCCAGGGAGGGCTGTGGAATTTTCGGAGCAGCCCTGGACACACTGCAGGGACCATTAAAGGATTAACCGGCCCTGGTGGGGCGGCTGCACAGCGGTGAGGTTAGTAAATCATGGGAGGCTGGGTCGTTATCCCGGGAATTCATTCAAGTCATATCCGCAGAGACACCAGCTATCATCCGGTTCTCCAAGGAGAACACCAAAACCCGAAGCTGAACCCCAAGGACTCGAGGGGCCCAGATTTCCAGGTCACGGGCACCAGATTGCTTTTTCTTTTTGGCACAAACCCTCTCCCAAATCCCAAACCCTGCGTTCATTATCAGCACATGTTTGTGAGGGCAATTCCTTGCAAGTTTATGTCTCTCCACCAAAATTGTATCAACTTGGCATTTAATTCCTTTAGGAAAAAATCCATGTCTTTTCTGAAACATGATAAAAAGCATATTGGACAAAAGGAGGTTTTCTTTCGTGCATTTGTCAACAAGAGAGGCTTAGGTGTCTGCCTTTCCTCTTTCTTTGCATGGGGTTTTACTTTTTATTGGGTGGAGATGGGAGGGGGAGTTTTATTTTACTGAAACATGGAACTACTTTTAAAAAAAACCCTAACTCATCTGGCGTTATGGAATAAGGAGGTTCTTGACAAAGGCAATACGTGGAAATAAAAAATGTACTGGACTTACTTGTGTTTCACTCCCCAGTGCCCAGCAAAATGGCAGCAAATCTTTTCCCCTGACCCTTTATAGGACAATTATTAATTATGCTGCCGAGTGAGACGCTGTTTGAGGAATCTGTCTCTGTGTCCTTGTGGACTTTTGACCGACATCTTGAAAGATCAATTTTGCAGAAAGAGGGGATTTTGTGTTGCTGGTTTAAGGGCTCTTAGGGCCCTAATGCGCTATTGCTGAAGGGGTGTTAACAGATGAGGAGGAAGTATTCCGCTCCATTCAATCGACTAACTTGCTACCAAACAGAGGTCCTGAGGGCGTCGGGCCTGGGGTGGGTGGCCTGATAAATTGACTGAGGAACAAGACCACTGGGACAGGGAGGCAAGCGTGTGGTTAAGAGTCCCGTAGCCTGGATGAAATCCTGACACCACCACCACCCTTTGTCTGTGACTTATGGACAAGTCATTGGATGTCTCTGAGCCTCGGTTTCCTCATTAATAAAATGAATACTGGTACCTTCTATTTAGGGTAGTTTGAGGACCAGGAGAAATAATATTTACGAAGTGTCTGTCACAGAGTAGGAGCTATGTAGCTCGCTATCATGACCTTTGTTTTGGGGGGCAAAGGATTGCTTCCTCCCCTATGTCCAGGACAAACACAGACCATGGCCAGGGACGCTTTCTGGTACAGTGTGGGACAGTGCTTTGTTTGTGGTCACTTGCCTAATTTCACCTAATGGAGGGGAAAGAACATTGGACTTGGGGGCACAAATCTTGTTTCAAGTGCCTTCTCTTCCACTCATGAGATGAGCAGACTTGGGAAACATTCCTTCTTCTTTCCAAGCCTCAGTTTCCTAATTTGTCAAGTGGGGAAACTCATCTGGGGCTCACTGATGTATTGTGAGGATTCAACTAGATACCTCATGCACGTGGCTGTGCCAGGCACATGGAAAGAGGAGGCTCTGCTGAGCCAGAGGCTGGCGGCTGTTATAGCTGCTGGTAATGAAGGAGGTAGTGGGTAATGGACCACTGATGTCAGGGGCTGGCCCAGTACCCTCTGATGGCCTTGGTCTCAAGGGAGGAACTGGGAATGGAAGACAGAAGGGGTCAGAATGATCCTCACCCCATAGATGGCTTACTGCTGGAGGTGGGATTGAAGTGTCACCCTCACTGGAGAAGCCAGGTAGACCTTGGCAGGGCTAGGTCCTGTCTTGTGGTAGCTCAGCCTATATCAGGCAAATCTCATTAACATTAGCTAACTAAGTTGCCTCCTTCTCCTGCTTCCCCTGGGAGAGCCATTTGAAGGGTGGTGATTAACCCCATCCACCTTAAGCTCAAAGAGGCCTGGCCAAGTGCACAGCAGACGGAGTGGCTCTGGTAGATGTCACTGGCCCCTGGTCCCCAAGGTCAGGGGGAACAGGGCAGAAGCTGACCTGGGCCTGCTCTCACCAGCTCGTGGTTTCACAGTGGGAGGAAAGCAGCAAAGACAGACTAGGACTTCATTCAGAGAAGGGCCCAGTCTTTCTCTTCCTGGCATGGCTGAGCCTCCTTTTGTATATGTGTGATATACTAAGTTGCATGGTTTTGTAAAAGCCCACCCTCAGAGCAGCAAATGATTTCTGAGTGCCACGTGCCTTTTGCAGTACTTCTCACTGTCCTACTCACCGCCTTAGCAGGGAGCAGCTCTGGGTCAGATGGAATTTAAAACATGAGCTAACTGGAGTTCCCGTTGTGGCTCAGCAGGTTAAGAATCTGACCAGTATACATGAGGATGTGGGTTCAATCCTGGCCTGGCTCAGTGGGTTAAGGATCTGGCGTTGCCACGAGCTGTGGTGTAGGTTGCAGATGTGGCTTGGATCTGGCATTGCTGTGGGTGTGGTGTAGGCCAGCAGCTGCAGCTCAGATTTATCCCTAGCCCGGGAACTTCTATATGCTGCCGGTGAGGCCGTAATCAAATGCCCCCCAAATGTAAGCCCTCTCTGTGAACTGTGCGCATGTTTGGAACTACGGAAGCTGGGTTCATCACTCCCATTTCCTGTGTCAGCTCTGCACCTTTCCAATGAGGACTTATCATGGCTCATTACTGGCCCCAATCTCTAAGAACAGAGATCTTTGATCAAAATGTTTTATGTAACCTAAAATGAGCTGAGGAGACCATTCTGCATGCTCAGTTTGCTCTTTCCTCATTTTAGGCAAATGCATTCAGAAATGGATTTACAAGGTATTCCATGGCTTCCCAGTTGAACCCTTAAATCCAGCAAACCTACATCTAAAGTGCCCTGAGACAAACCTTCCATACAGCCTCGTATTTGGCCCCTTCTATTCTGGTCCGCACCCCAGCTTCCTGGAAGTATTGGCTTTTAGTCAAGATCAGTTGCCCAGAAATGGTAAGTGCAAAGTCTGATTCAGTCAGGGGCACAATTCCTATTTGAAGGCTAAATTTTTCAAGAAAATTACTATTACAAAAATAATGTATTTTCCATATGAAATAGTTCAAAATGAAGTATATAAAATAAAAGGTAAATGTAGTCCTTCCCCTTAGTCCCACTCCCCTCAGGTATATATAACATTCAAGAGAAAAATGGGGAGTTCTCTCTGTGGCACAATAGCTTAAGAATCCCACTGCAGTGGCTTGGGTCTCTGGCCCTGCACAGTGGGTTAAAGGATCCCATGTTGCTCCAGCTTTGGTGTAGGTTGCAGGTGCAGCTCAGATTCAGTCCCTGGCCCGGGAGCTCCATATGCCACCGGTGCGGCCATTAAAAAAAACTGAGAGAGAGAGAGAAATGGAATCACATTGTGACGCTGTATATATCCTCAGTAATTTATTTATTTTTTCTTTTAAAATTATCTTGGATATCTTTCCATGAGTATAAATTTAGAGCAGGAAACTGGGGTCCGTGGATTCCCCAGGGGAATCCATGGATGAACTTCAGGAGTTCATGGACCCTGAGATTTTATGTGAATGCACATGCATTTTCCAGGGTTCACGACATCTCACAGGTCTCAGAGGGTTCAATCACCCCAAAAGGTATAAACGGAAACACCCCAACCCAGCTTCAAGGCTGTTTTAGCACTGGCTGCTCTAAAATCACAGTTAAAACTTTTAGACATCAGTGTGGAATTGCTATCGTGATATATTACTCTAATGATGACTTTTATGAAATTGCTTTTAAATGCTAAATATCTTCAAGCATAGAAACTCACCCTAACTCAGTAACTTGCTCAGTAGACCACACTGTACCTCTCTTTGCTCTGTAAATTTTGCAGCAGCCTTGGGCCAAAAGCCATAAAATCTGACCTGGACAAATCTGTGTAGTAACAACCGTGCTATTAATGGGGTCTCTGTGCTGGGAGGCTGCGTGATGTTCCATCCACACAAAATGGAAAGTGAAAAGCCCGAGCGGAGCGAAAGATAGTCCTTAACTCAAGTAACCGTTTCAGAAGACGAATGGTAAAAGAATTTCAAGTCTAGGTTGCAAATCAGTTGCTAATTCTTTGCTTTCTCCAGCTGTGGCTCGGGTTAATGCTTGTTAAAAGTTCTCCTAGCAACTCTCCACCCCTGCTTCATCCCAACTGGAATTTACCTTGTTAATTGATGTTTCCTTGTGCATTATTTGTCTCCACTGGTACCTCCCCAGAATGCAAGTTCTCTCTTGGGGCTTGGTAGTTAACTGTTTCCTCAGTTGCCTAGGAAAGTGCCTGGCAAACAGTACTTAATCAAGTCAGCTAAATGAGTGAATAAATCAGTATTCACTCTGCTATGCTCAGTGAAAGCAGAACACCTGGAAAGTCAGGTTGGCACGGCCCATGCTTCCTGATTGTCAAAAGCTGTGGGAGACATAGGCACGTGTTCCCAAAGGACGAAAAAAGAGAAAGATGCCAGTTTGCGTGTCACAAATCAGGCCTGCCCAGCTCAGCAAGGCACGAGCTCCAGCTTTGAGGGATCAGGAGGACAAACGTCTTTTTCATTCCCTGGCTGGGAAATGGGAAAGCGCTGCTTTTTTATTTTTAACCTTGTCTTCATTGTAGGATGACAAAATGCACTAGCATGTACCAGGCGATGATCTCTCCCTCTGACACAAGTGGACGGGGCTGCCTGGAGACACGAAGCAGCTGCTTTGCCCTGCACCAGCACCCTGACCCTGTTCAGACCCAAAGCAGTCGGCAGTCTGTCCTCTGGGCCTGCCCTGCGGCCCAAAGCGAGGTGAGGCAGCCAAGGAGCTGGGGGGGTGTGGGGAAGAGATTGCCCCTGCCTGCCCTCCACCACCCCCTCTCTAGCACAGCCATGTCGTTTCTTGGACTCATAAATCCTGAGCCAGTATTTGATCCCACGAAGCAAGATTGTGGTTATCTGGGTGGATGGGCCTGTCATGGGGCTTGTAGACAAACCGCAGCCAGGCTGGGCCGCCCCAGATCATTAGTCACCAGGACAGAAGTTCTGCACCGGGTCAAACCCAGGGCCCGTCCAGCTCTGGCCTCAGACGGGGTCCCCGGAGGCCAGCTCATTATTGTTCTCAGGAACTTTAAGTCAAGCCTTCCCGTTCTTCGGGGAGCTGAGGGGGGAAGTAGGTGAGTAAATAAATCTCTGGCATCTGTCGGCAGGGCTTCTCCAGGCTGGTGTGTGCATGGGGATTCTCCTAGAGAGTGTGCTATCAATGCAAGTGTGTCGACTCTGTCTCTGGAGATTCAGATTCAGGGGGTCTTGTTCAAGAGGACCCTTAAAACCTGCCATCACCACCTTAAAACGTTGGTGCCACACCCCAAACGTTGGTTGCATGCTGTCTAGGCATGGCTCCACTCCCCTCCCCTTTCACCCGTGTGGGAGGCTGGAAGACAGGGAGCAGAGAGTCTGTCGGGAGTTCTGGCACAGCACAGCCACACCTCCGCTTAGTGGACAGGTGGCAACCTGGGCTGAGCAAGACTGGGACTGAGGAGCAAGGAGGGCTGAGCCCGGAACTGCCTGGGCCTGACACTGGGAAGCAGGTCAGCTCCTCAAATGATAATATTATGGACAACGGTAACACTGGTTACCAGTAACAAGGGCTTCCACATGCCAGGTACCAAGCCTAGGGTTTCTGGGCCTTATCTAATAAGGCGACCACCCTACATGATAGGCTTCCCTGTTATGTCCATTTTTCAGATGAGATGCTGTTGAGTCATTTAAGTGACTTTCTAACCTCCAAATGGAAATTGTTCTAAAGGCTTGTCTCTCCAGGTATGGACCACATACCAGGTACCAAGCCCAGGTATGGACCAGCAGTAATAGCATCTCTGACGGCTTTTTAAAATATGTCGACAGAGTATTGACTCTTTTCCTATCTAGGGGCAGAGCTTAATTCCTCTCACCTTCACTGTGGGCTGGAGTTAATGACTCACTTCTAATAGAAAATGGCAGAATTGATAGTATGTCACTTTGGGGATTATGTATAGAGACTTTGGCTTCTGTGTTCAGAGAAGCCATAACCATGAGCTGCCCAATGGAGAGGCCACATGGCGAGGAATGGAAGCCTCTTGCCATCAGGGACTGATGTGCCTGAGCCTGGAATCAGAGAGTATGGTCCCTTCAGAGACTGCAGCCTGCTGTCACTTCATGAAGAAGCCCAAGACAACAGTCATCCAAGAGAGCTACTCCCAGATTCCTGACCCTCAGAAATGCATGGGATAATCAGCATTTGTTGTTTCATGCTGCTAAGTTTCAGGGTAATTTTTTTTTTTTTTGGTCTTTTTAGGGCTATACCCACAGCATATGGAGGTTCCCAGGCCAGGGGTTGAATTGGAGCTGCAGCTGTTATCCTACAAGCCACAGGCACAGCAACACGGGATCTGAACCACATCTGTGACTTTCACCACAGCTCACGACAACACTGGATCCTTAACCCACTGAACGAGGCCAGGGATGGAACCTGCATCCCCATGGATTCTAGTCAAATTTGTTTCCACTGAGCCACAACGGGAACTCCTCAGAGTAATTTTGTATGTAGCACCAGATAACTAACATAGTATCGTCTCGGAGACTTTTAGATATGCAGACCTCAAGCCTCACCCCAGATCTCTGTATCAGAAGCTGTGGTTTAGCAAGCCCCCTAGGTGATGCACGTTAGGTCTGAGAAGCCCTGTTCTAAGCACTCCATTTTCAGTCAGGAAGAGAGATTTGAAGACACATCTCCTCACAAGGCATGTCTTTTAAGTTAGAGCTTGTGTCTTTCGTCTTTTGCTCTGTCCCTCTCACTCCAGCAAGGAAAGCCAGCCATCTCTGTCCATGGCCCCACCCCGGCTGCTGTGTCACCTGGTCTGCTGAGCATCCTTCCCCTCAGCCCCATAACCCAGCATGTGACAAGTGCCTCCTTGCACGGAAATCTCAGCAATGGTTTACGGGAAACAGCTCAAGGGCGTGCTTTAGATGGGAACCCCGGGGGGAATCATGGAGGCAGATAACACACGAATTGGGAAAAGTACCCAAGGGATGTGATGCCATAACATAAAAGTGTGAATTTGATTCATTTCCTTGATGTGGGGCCAGCTTGCCTCTAGGGGTCTCCTCCCTTAGGGGAGTTTTTAGTGACTTCAAAGGCCAAGTCAGCATATTGGAGAGGGAGTAGGAAGAGAGTGGAAAGGGGTGTTTTGATTTCAAGTTATGAGCAGAGAATCACTGAAAGAACCCGTATTTGCATGACTGTTTCTTTTCTTGTGTGGTTGTTGACAGGGTGTGCCTGCTCTAGGTGTGGGGGCTCAGATATTTCCTGGAGGACTGAGGTGGGCTGAGCCCCACTAGCCCCAAGAACCAAGGAAGGACCCCAAGCTGCTTCTCAGCCCCCAAAGGTGGAACAGGTGACAAGGTACTATTACCACTGTAAACAATTCTTCCTTTGCCTCAGCCACATGCCAGTATTCTGGAGTGTTTTAGCCAGTTCAGGAACCCCACGAGTAGTCTGGGAAGGTGGGTGATGTATGGCTCCAGCCATTTTTAGCCCTGTTTCCCACCAGTCTCCATTGTGCTTTTGTTACTACAGCCAGATGGAATTCTTTTCTTTTCCTTCCCTTTTTTTTTTTTTTTTTTTTTTTGGTCTTTTTGCTATTTCTTTGGGCCGCTCCTGCAGCATATGGAGGTTCCCAGGCTAGGGGTCCAATCGGAGCTGTAGCCACTGGCCTACGCCAGAGCCACAGCAACGCAGGATCTGAGCCGCATCTGCAACCGACACCACAGCTCATGGCAATGCTGGATCCTTAACCCACTGAGCAAGGGCAGGGACCAAACCCGCAACCTCATGGTTCCTAGTCGGGTTCGTTAACCACTGCGCCACGATGGGAACTCCAGGAATTATTTTCCATCCTGCAAAAACACCATGGGCTTCACACCTAGACCTTTGAATCTACTGCTCCCTCTGCTTGCAGTCTCTTCCTTCTCTTTACATGGCTAACTTCCACTCATCCTTCAATTCCTAGCTCCATCACCTCCTCTGGGAAGCCACCACTGGGTCAGGTGTGCCTCCTCTGTGTTTCGATAGCACCCGTACTGTCTTCCACACTCTTTATCCTCTGTAATTGCCAATTTACTTCTCTTACCTCCTAGACTGAACACTCTGCAAGAAGCTGTGTCTTAGCCATTGTTCCATTTCAGAGGGTCTGGCATAGAGTAAATTCTCAACATTTATTTGCTGCATAAATGCATGAATGAAGATTCCCTGTGCCTAGAACAGTGCCTGACCCCTGGCATGTGTTCAATAAAGGTTTAAGGCATGAATCAGTGTCTGCTGTTTGTCCAGAGAGACGAGAAAGTGGTGGAGCTTGACGGAAGGCCCCTGGAAACCCTGGGAAGTCCCTGGAAATCGGGAAGCACTTTGCCTGCCTCCCTCCCTCTCACACTGGAGCCGGCTGTAGGCTTAGCTAGTGCCCTGCTTTCATCATGCTGTTGCTTCTCTCACTTCTCTTGACTTGATAAATAGAACTGAACTCTCTGGTCTGAAAGGTGCTGCCTTATTGATTCAAAAGCTGGCAAGAGTGACCCCAGCACAGAAACATTTCCTGGGGATCAAATAACTGGCTCCTCTTAGCACTCATCAATCTGCAGCCTGGCTACATGTCCACTTACTCTAGGACTTACTACCTGAACCCTAACCCTAAGTCCCCCAGGCCAGGGGATGGCCCGAATAATTTACTATCATCTTCATTTCCCAGGGTTGTAATTTAGAAGGGCTTATGGTTTGAGGCAAAACAAAGCAATACTTTGGTTCACTCAAGCTTCTGAGTGGTGCTACTTTCATGGAATGAAAAGAATAATCTCCTATCAAAAATGCTTGTTTCACAAATTTGCTTATCTGGCTTGTATAAAAAGCTAGAGATAACCGTTAGTGTCTCCAGGACATAAATACGGAAATAAGCTGATGGAAGCTGAATAGATTGTCCTCCAGCCACAGATACAATACGCCTGCAGATAATAATAATACATAAAATAGCAATAACAGTTGTTTCTTTAGTGTTTATGCTGTGTCAGGCACTGCCTTTAGTACTCTTTACAGATAATCTGATTAAATGGTCACACTAATCTCATCGATTATGGGTGACTATTATTCTCATCTGACACTTGCAGGTACTGGAACTTAGGAAAGTTAAAGACCTTGCCCAGGATGACAAAGCAAGTCTGCAAACCCCGTTAGAACAGTGACCACATCTACTGTGCCCTCATTGCCAGCAGAGAGGTAGCAGGCGATAGGGAGTGAGTACCTAGCTCTTTTGCTTCCAAACATCACATCCTTCCCGATTTTCTGTTCCGCCTCAAATACCAAGAAGGCAGGTGTGCGCCATGTGTCAGAAGGCCAGTTGGGCCCACTTCCCATTGATCACTGAAGTTTTTTTATCTTCTGAGCCTCAGTTAGCACACCATCAAAACGGTCATAGTCACAGTCGCCCTGTATTAAGCACTGAGCACACAGGCAGCTCTGTTCCAGGCTCTCTGTGGGCCTTGATCAGATCCCGCACACCACCCTGCAAGGGAGGCTTTACTACCTCTGAGACAGGCAGTTGCGATTCAGAACGTTGAAATAACGTGGCTAAGGTCACCTGGTGCCCAAGTGGTAAAGCTGAGATGGAACCCACATTAATGCCAAAAGCAGATGCCACAATGTCATCTTTCTTTCTTTTTAAAACGGCTTTACTGAGATACAAGAAACTACACAATTTGCCTGTTTGATGATTAAAATTCACTGGTTTTCAGGATCATCACAGAGGTGGGCAACAGTCATCACACTTAATTTTAGGACATTTTCACTACTCCCCAGAGAAACCCCTTACCCTTTGACTGCTTCCTGCACCAACCCCATCATGGTCCCTCAGCCCTAGGCAATCACCAGCCACTTTCTGTTGCTATAGATTTGCCTGTTCTGGACATTTCATATAAATGGAAGCATGTAGTGTATGGCCCTTTGTGACCGGCTTCTTTCAGTTAATCTAATGTCGTCGAGGCTCATCTAGGGTGTAGAACTGACGGAGGACTTCACTCCTGTTTGTTGTCCAATAATATTCCATTGTATGGATATACCACATTCTATTTACCCGTTGATCACTGGTAACCAATTGGGTTGTTTCTGATGTTACCCACCCTGTTTGCCTCCCAGGGATGTTTTGAAGACCAAATAAAAGTTACACGAGGAAGTATTTTCTATTGAAGCGCTGTACAAGTAGGAGGCTGTAGTTCTTAATTGAGCTGATGGAAACAAATGAGGGCAAGTTGGCTTATGTTTGTTTATTTGTTTCCAACAAAGAACAGTGTATCCTGCAGCAGTAGTTGGAAATTTGGTAAAGGACTGAGAACTGTTTGTGTTCTTATCACCACTAGTGCCTCTTCAGCATGCCATTGGGTGATAATAGTTTCTATCTTGACTTTTATTTTTTGCTATAAAATAAATGATAGCAAGTGACTCTTTAAGGGAACAGTTTTTATTTGGAGTGATTCAAAAGTCTGGCATCTCACTTTTATGGAAAACAGATCTGTCTTCTGCCACTAAACTAGGGAATTGTTGACTGGAAATAATCTTACTAAACCAATTAAAAAAACTATTCATGGATCTTTCTCATCAGCAGCTCAGCAATTCATATATCTTTCAGATATCAGAAGGGGCTAATCATGTGTGTGTTACTAAGGAATCCACTGTGTATATTTTGTAAACACACTTAGATGAATCCAAGAAGAAAACCAGGGCAGTTAGGAAACTTACATCTTCTGTTCTTCCTTATCCTGGGATGAAATGAAACAGAAGTGGGAGATTATGTTCTTTTCCCCATTTTAATTTAGCAAACTAGGAATTGTTTCCACTAAGTTCTATAAAGATTGCATGTGCCGCACAAATATTCCTCGTATATAATATACTTTCAGGTTAGTTTTTTTCAGCAGCCAGGATGAAGGCAGGGTAAAAATGCCCCTGTAAAATCTTTCCTGTGTTCAGCAAAAGGCTGCTTCCACTATTTTTAAAGGGGCCTCTATACAATTCAATAGATTTATTGAGTGCTGACTGCGTCTGGCAAAGGGCATGGAGACAGGCATATAGAGAGGTACCAGCGGGAGCAAGAGAGAGGTGTTCATCAAGACCGAAAGAAAGGACTAGAGTGGGGAAGACAGAGAGAAAGAGAGGGAGGGAGTGATGCTGTATTGGGACAGCAAATACTAACAGCTAATATTTTTGCTTATACATTTACTATTTGCTAGATACTATGCTGAACACTTAGCACATATTTCCTTATCCATCCACCACAATTTAATGATGGAACAGACCACAAGTGGATACCACAAGTAGGTATCACTATTAATCCCCCCTCCCCTTTTAAGACAGAGACTAACTTGCCCAAGTCATATCCTTAGTAGGTGATGGAATTCAAGCCAAGTTCCAAAACTGCTCTAAACCAACTCTCAGTCAGAGACCAGCCTACTCAAGATGCTCCGTATAAGAGAATGGACACTCCTTTTTTTTTTTTTTTTAAGGAAAATAAAGTCTAATTTTCTCACTGCAAGTTGGACAATTTAGTTCTGAAATACGAGCACTGACTGTGAAAAGATCAGAGTTTTATGCTTTAACAATCTGAGCATTCTTGGGATGAACATGTTTTTTCGGTGGCCCTGAGCGAGGATGGGAGAGAGTGACTTTTTTTTCCCCTTTTGGCCTCACCTGCAACATGTGGAAGTTCCTGAGCCTGCAAGTGAACCTATGCCACAGCTGCAACCCAAGCCACAGCAGTGACAATGCCGGATCCTTAACCTGCTGAGCCACTAGAAAAGTCAGAGGGTGACTTTTATCTGTGATACTCCCACACGCCACCCCTTGTCCTGTGCTCAGGGCTGCTAGCTCATTCTCCACCTCTTTTCAAATGGCCATTTGTTTGCTCCTTACATCCAAGCTGTCCTGTGTCCCAGATCTAATATTTGTTTGAGGAAGTAGAATCTAGAGTCAGAAAAGACTGAAAGACATTACCTGGTCTAATCCTCCCATTGGGCAGATGAGGAAAACTGAGGCCCAGAGAAGTGACACATCCCAACTCACAGAGCTAGATAACAGGTCTTTGATGAATTGTTCCTTCTTATGTATAACTGTTGTTGTTTTTTGGAGAAATATGACAGGGGCCTACAGGATTCCCTAATGTCTGAGATGAAGACCACTGGCAGTTCTCAAGATGATTTAGGTGATGATCAACAGCATTTAACTTCCGGTCAATCCTTCCGGTTTAGGCCAAGGAGATCGTTTCCATTTGGCCCTGTGTTGAACACCCAATACTTGGTAATCTCTCCTTTTAACAAAGAGAATAAAGCTCAGGCTCAGAGCGGACAAGCAACTAGCCAGCAAGACTCTAAGAACCTTGTTTTGTTTTCACTGTATTTATTATTATGCCACTATTTATGGCAAATGATACTCATTTTCTGTTTCAGTGGTGATACAAAGTTTCTCCTAAAATGTACCCATGTTTTTAAAAATTGATCTAAACTCTTCAGCAAATAATATTGCAGATGGTTCACAAATATGACAAAAATCTTCATAAGGGTAAACAAATGATTTAAAAGCAGAAGATATCTGTGAACCGATTAAGTGGCAAAGAATAATGATCTGGGCCCCTGCGCAGGCCCCCGAGGCAGGCATATCTTGATCACACTGCCCTGCTCCTTGCCTACTATGAGAAGGGTCATCTTGGCGTGAGGATGAGGATAAATTCACGTAGACAAATCACTTGGCATCGTCCTCCCCGCCCCTAATGGTCCCATGGTTTGGCTTCCCCCCTGTGTGCCCATCTGTTTCTCTGCCCCCTCACTCCTCAATGTCCCTCCAATCCTGCAATGGCCGCCAAGTCCCCCCTCTTCCCCCTGGAGACCCTGACACAAAAGATGCTGGATATCTCGCAGGAAATCACTTCAAGCAGAAGACTGGTCAGTCACTGTAGCCTCCCTGCCCAGACTTCAGTGAATGCAACCAGGCTGTGTGTGGCTGTGGAAGGATGCCAGTCTGGGGCTCCTGTCCCCACCTCTCAGGAACTCGATGGGCCTTCTGCTGCGGGTTGCTCTTTGTCTCCAGGCCTTGGTTTCCTCATCTCTACAACAACACGCCCACCAGCCCCGAGAACTCTCAGCTCAAAGGGTTCTGTCCTCCATTTATCTCGCCTCTCTGCTCACAGGGAAGATGGGCTGAAGAAAGGAGGAAGGAGGAGAGAGGACACGGTGAGGGAGCAGGGGTTTTCCTGCTTGAAATGACCGAGGCCCAGATCTCCAGAGGTGTGGTGAGGATTAATTAAGCCCATGTCTGAAAATGTCATACCACAATACCTGGCACACAGTAGGGGCTCAAATTGTCATGGGGTTAGTCTATGGTCGTGGGGCTGCTGAAGAGGTGAGCCAGCTTCTAGAAACAGTGCAGGAAGCTAAGAGGCACAGGCTTCATCCAGGGTCCCCCGTGTGGGGGAGTCACCCCCACAGCAGCCCTCACCGGCATCTCCCCAGGCTGGACTGGAGAACGGACTCACCCCCTTCCCCTGGGTCTGACCAGGGACAGAGGGCACAGTCAGAAAATTAACACCAGGAAGAGAGTGAGGGGATTGGAGGCCCCTGTGTGGAAGAAGAAAAAAAAAAAAAAAAATGACAAGGAACCAGTCAAAGGTCAGGAAATCAATTTTTTTTCTCCTTACAGATCTATACGTTTAAAGGCTTGTAAAGGTCAGTGTTGCTTTTTTAAAGTACCTCCAGGATTTACATCCCGAGTAACACTTGGTTTCCTCCACGGTAAACATGAAGATCCAATTAGTTTTCCCTATAATTCAAAGAGATCCGAGAAACAGGGACCTTTCCGGTTGGAGTCAGCTTGGCTATAAAGTTTCTTGCTACATTATTCTGAGGATGAACTTTAATCCATATCTTATCTTCTGTTTGAAAATGAACATCCCTTCTCTTCTTATCATAATGTTTCTGCTTTCTTTTTCACTTTTTTCCCTGTTCCTTGGAAGCTTTGGCCATATTCCTTTTTGGCAATTAGAGTGAATTCTTCCTACTTAGTTATTTGCTGCACTCAGTTACCTTAAGAATTTTTCTCCCTGACTTGACTCCAGAAGGCATTTTAAGGTCCTGTCAGAGCAGAATGTTGCTGGAACTCGAGCTTTCTGGGCCCCGATTCTAAGTCTTTTACAGCACTGCGAAATGGTGATCACTGAATATTTCTCTTTTTTACGGTGTCCTTGGCCAGGGATGAAATCACTGAGGCAGCCGTTCCATGAACCCTGTTTACAAAGGCTGCTGAGTCTCTGGGTGTCTCCCTTTCCTTCTGGGTTTACTTATCCATGCTGGTCTGTCCTGGGGGACTCTGGGGTGAGGTGGGCAGTGGCCAAGTACAAACATCCCCCAGGGCGGACTTTTTCCTCATGCTGGGCTGGTGGGTGATCATGAACAGGGCTAGTCCTGAATTCCTGGGGTACGGGGGTGTCCTGCACCTATCTTCATGGAAGCTGTGAAGCGATGTGCCATGAACTTCTGAAAGGGCTGAGCTTTGAGTGAGAGATCTGTGTTTGACCTAAGGCTGGATGAGGGCTTCTCAGAAATCTGCAGGAAACTCACTTTGCTCTCTTTTGACCAAAAGAAGAGGCTTGAGCTCTTCAAAAAGATGATGTCTTGTACAGAGATCATTTGGAAGATTTGGCAGGAGTTACTGCTCTTCTCTAGCACAAGCCCTAGTGGACTGAGGATTCAGATAATCATAGTAATTAGTATCTCCCAAGTGCTTGCTATGAACGGGCCCTGTTTGAGGCACTTTACACATATTATATCATTTAATCTCAGAGTCTCCCTACGAGGGAGATACTATTATTGTCCCCATTTCCTTATTCAGAATCCAAGGCCCAAAGCCCAAGAGAGTAAGTGGCAGAGCACATTACACGTGACAGTTCAATACATCATTTTTTTCTCTCTCTTTGATGAGGGAAGAAAAGGTGGATGATGTCGCACCTACATAATATGGTTCAGGAATAGAAAAGTGTTTTTGCTTTTGCCTCTTGAAAGACTGCCGTTTGGTTTTCCTCTTTGCCTCTTACCTAATAGTCCAGATAGGAAGTACCTCAAATCAGAATGCATTCTGAAGTTGCAAAGAACAGAGAATCTGACTCAAACTGACTTTAATAAAGAAGATTTACGAGCTCATGAAATGGCAATTCCAAAACTAGAGAGATCCAGCACCTCAGTGAGGTTAGCATGAAGTTAGTGTCTTTTTGTCTTTCTGTTCTGCCTTCTGAGGGATGTACTTCTTCCATGGTGGCAGAATGGCTGTTGTGTTCCAGTCTTCCACATGAGTGGCTGAGAAGGAGCACATCTTGTCCGGAAAGAATCCAGAGTTTCACTCTGCATGGACAACTTAAGTTGCAGCTAACCTTTGAATCAATTTTCATTCAATGCCGGGAGAATGGAATGTATTGACTGACCTAAGGCCACCAGTGATCACCCCTGTTAAATGGGGGCAGAATCTGCTTCCACTGGCCACAGGGGATGCATAGAGCAGCGGGATACCCAAATAAAAATCTGGGTACCGTCAAGAAGGGGAGAGCCTAGAATGACTACTGGATAAATAATTCATATCTTTGAATTATTTAAAGCATGCCTTTGGTTGAAAGCGATTAGGATGCCCAGTGGCTGAAATGTAGAGATAATTAATTTCCCTTGACATGACATGTGGAAGCAGGCCATTCCACTTGGTGTAGTGGCTCAATGATATCCCCAGTGACTAAGGTTTTTTTTTTTTTTTTGCTTTGTCATCCTCAGTGTTTTAGTGATGGTCACAGATGGCTGCTACAGCACCTGGAATTACCTTCTCAAATGTAACCCAAACAGGAAGGAAGCAGGAAGGATGGAAATATAAAGGCTCTCTACCCAGGCGTCTTGTCTTTCACTGAGGTAAGAAAATCTTTCCTCCAAGCCCCTCAGCCATCTCTCTCTTGGTTCCAACTGGCCTGACCTGGACCACATGGCTATTGTTAACTGCAGAGGAGGCTGGGAATGAGAATATCTGCAATTTTCAACCTCTGTCCTGGGAAGCTGGCAAGGAAAAAAGTGGACGGAGAATGGCCTTGGGTAATCACCTGGTAATGTCTTGTTTTGATTATTCTGTGCTAATGAAGTGAAGGCCGTGTGCTAAGATTTTACTAGTGTCTATGAGGGGGAACATTACCAAGATCTGACTTAAGGTCTTTTTAGAAAAACTCAGACTCACAAGTGGTTAGCATTCATCCATACTATCTTTGAATACAAAGTTCAGTGTAGCATTAGGTATTCAAGTGTTGACATCAATGAGAAGTTTATCAGACGCATATTTAGGCATCAGCCTACTTCACATTGTCAGCAGTCAAGGAACACCACACACCTAATTAAAAATCAGAACGTCTAAAGTAGGCCTATAAAAATGTGAGATTCCAACATAGACTTAATTAATCTGAAGTTTGCTTTTTCGAGATGGCAAAAATATTTCTCTACTAATTATTTGCCTAATCTTTGGGGCTATAAGCTCAGTCTCAAAGTACATTGCAAATATCCTATCACCCAATAAATTGCAGCTAGTATCAGCAAAATATTTTTGGCTTATTTGAGGACTGGCGCAACAAGGCCAAGAAAGTGACTCAATAGATTAGAGAAACGGTAGAGTGAAAGATGCTGAGAACAATCTGATTACACGCACATACATCCATTATGTTTTTAGTTTCGAACTATTCCAACTGTGGACGTTTTTTTCCCCCTCCTGACTTCCTTTGAAAAATGACATGAGCAAATTTTTCACTGCAGTTGGAAGCAGACTCTGTTAGAAGAAAGAGGCCAATACCCGGGGAAACTGTGACAAATGAATCTGCTAGGAGGAAAGAAAAACTTAAAACATTCAGAGAACTAAGGATCCAGGAGTAATTGCAGTTTGGCTAGGCAGGGCCAATATAGACTTATATTTAGTACTGACAACCAACATTTCATGGTGCTTTAGCATTTATGAGACATTTTTACTTACACTGCCAATTGGCCCAGGCTCTAGTAAATCTTCACTCGAGCACATTTGGTAGGTACATTGATGCTGGGATGTAATAGGTCTTATTTTTGGTGGCCCAGCTGTTTATTCCCCATCTTCCCTTTTCTGGCAGCTGACTGAGGCTTGGCCAATCATAGTACCATTCACCTGCACCCATGGAGGACCAATCAGGGTCTTCCCCTAGGATTCTGGTGTATAGCCACTCACCTCAACAGCACCCCACACTGCAAAGCTGGAAAGTCAGACTGGAGCTGTAGAGGAGAACAATGGAGATGGAGAGAGCTTAGCAGCACTTTTGGACCCAGGATCAATCTTTGCCTGATGGTGCCAGACCCCCTTGGGATGTCCTAGTTAGGTGAGCCAAAAAAAAACTCCATTTCTGGCTTAGCTAGTTTGGGTTGAGTATTTGTCACCTGCATAGAAAGCATAATAATTGATGTTACCATTTATGCAAGCTACAATCCTTCTTTGCAGGGTCAGCTGGAATTGAGACTCTTTGACCAAGTCTTCCCTGATGGTTCTCCCCCTGACCTGTCTTCTTTCCAGTAGCCATATCCCTCACCAACTATACCCATAGGCACAACATTGACGGAAACTGCAGTATTTTATGATTTTTCAAATGTCTTTTCAGTGGTATTATATGTAAAGCCTTATGGGAATGGATACTAGAGTCTCCAGTTAATAAACAGGAGAAGTTCTGAGAGGATTTTTGGAAGTTTGCTTGCTTAGAACTTGAAATACACGTCTCCAGAGAAGTAATATAAGCAATGGTTAAGTCCTCAGACTAGCTCACAAAAGCCTATTTGATGAAAATGTGTGTACAATGGCAGAGACTCACAGAGGAGTTGTGCAAAAGACTACTGCTTGGGAAAAGGTAAGTTTGGTTTAAGAAAACACAGAGGTGGTGACAGATGTTTCTGGATTCATCTGGAGAAGCTTTAGAATTGTGTTGGTCTTGTTTTTTTCAAAATCACCTTTGATTTTTACCAAACTTATATATTCACATGGTTTAAAGGGTCAAATAGTTCCCCAAGGTTTATCGTAAAAAAATAGCAGTTTCCAAACCACTCCACCTCCTCAATTTTCTGCTTTTTTGGAAGAAAATTCTTTCAAATATTATAGTTGTTTATTTTGGTATTTAACACATATATCTAGGCATTATCTATTATTTCCATTAAGACACATAAGAATTTAGGCTCCGTCCTCACTTGCCCATCATGGTACACGCTGCTCACATCCCCACCCTCTTGATGCAGGTCTAGCATAATTTTGATTAGATTGATATTTTGTGTTCACATTATTTATATGACTAGATACATCCATTCACTGCTAAGCCCTGTAGTATAAAAAAGTATGAAGGAGTTCCCGTCGTGGCTCAGTGGAAATGAATCTGACTAGTAACCATGAGGATGCAGGTTTGATCCCTGGCCTTGCTCAGTGGGTTAAGGATCCGGAATTGCCATGAGCTGTGGTGTACGTCACAGATGTGGCTTGGATCGGGCATTGCTGTGGCTATGATTCGACCCCTAGCCTGGGAAACTCCATATGCCTCAGGTGCGGCCCTAAGAAAAAAAAAAAGGATGAAGATTACTTTTCCATTGAATCACAACTCAAGTTTTCCTAGAAATAATAATTATATTTTGTTTGTTTGCTTAGATTTTCATGTAATTATTCATTTAGCTTTAATCTCTCCCCAAGTTGGCTATATATCTTCTCAATAAAGTCCGGAAAACATTATGTCAATTTCATATTTTGGGCACCATCACTCCCTGAACCTTCTGATCTGCTCCAACCTCAAGTGGTTGTTTTCTGAGCCTAACGCGCAGCCGCTATCCTGGCAGCTCCCTTCTTCGTTACCCTGGGGATTCCTTTTGCCTTACTCTTGAGTTGCATTTCTTGCTTCCTGAATCCCACCTTTCCTGTTTCTTGCTTCATCCCCTCATTTGGATGGTGTACCTTTCCCTCCAGTAGCTTTTATTTCTTTTTGGTAAACATAACATAAAATTTACCCTTTTAACCATTTTTAAGGCTAGAGTTCAGTGGCATTAAATATATTCGCATTATTGTGCAACCAACACCACCATCCATCTCCACTTCATCATCCCCACCTGAAATCCTGTCCCCATGAAACAACCCATCATTCTCACCTCCACGCAGCCCCTGGTAACCAGTACTCTACCTTATGTTTCTACGTATTAGACTATTTTTGGCACCTTATATAAGTGAAATCATATGGTATTCGTCCTTAAGAAAGTGTATGAAAGGTATAATTTTTGAGAATATACCTATCTAAAAATTATTTACTTTCTCACTTACTGATAATTTGGCCGGATATAGAGTTCCAGGTTGCATGTACTTTTCCCTTTTAATCTTGAAGGCACTGCTTCAGTATATATACCATTTAGGATCACGGACTCTGGAGCAGGACTGCTTGGTTCAAATCCCAGCTCTACCATTTATTACTGGTGTCATTTGGGCAAGTTACATAGCTCCTTTGTTCCTCAGATTTCCCACCTGTAAAAGAGAGATAATAGTAGTAACTATTTCTATAAGGTTGTTGTAAGGATGAACTGTAAAGCACTTAATATAGCACAACATAAAGTCAACCTGAACTACTCTAGTCTCTCTGCAGCTTCTAGTGCTGCTGTCAAGAAGTATGAAGCTGTTTTGATTTTTGATGCTTTCTAGGTCACTCATTTCTTTTTCTTTACAAGTTGCTTAAATCTGTTTGCACCAATATTTTGAAATTTCATAGTGATGTTCCTTTATGTAGGTCTATTTTCACCCATTCTGGGCACTCAGGAAGTCCTTTCAATCAGAAAACTTGTGTCCTTCTGTTTGGGGAAATACTATTGATTAATTAACTAATTAACATTATATTTAATGACAGCCTCTGCTCCATTTCTGGAACACCTATCATTTACTTGATGTGGTCTGTCCTTTATTTTTTACCTATAACTTTTATCAGTCATTTTTTTTTTCACATAACGTTCCAAGAGCTCTGCCTTTTTCTCATTTCCTTTTTTAAAAAAGCAACCCAGCTTGTTCTTGTTTCATAGATGTACATATTATTTTATCTGAAAATTTTAATGAAAAAAAACCCTCTGGTTTTCTTCTCCCTTAATAGCCTTGGTGTTTTGCTTGCTCTTACTACCTCTTTAACAGTAGAATCTTTCTTCTGACAGCCGGTGATTCTTGAAATTTGCAAAGTGGGGCCAAAAAAAAAAAAAAAGGGGGAAGAAAAGAAAAAAAAAGCGCTAACTGGAGCTTTTAATTGGAAGCTGTCTGTGTATAGATGGGGTTTGTCAACTCTGGGCTTCACCACAGAGAGTGATCTTATTGGATCTGATCAGGAGCATGTCATGTCAGTATTTTTTCTCTTTGGCCAGATTCACCAGAGAAGAATCTGACAATCTTCTCTCTGGAGGATGTATGTTAGTTAGGCTTCCAACCTGCTGGAAAAGAGGGCTTGGGCAGTATTTAAATTTTCATTTAATCCTCTTGTTTTTAATGCACTTAGCCTCTCCAGGGAATAAACTTCCCATCAAACAGGGCGCCAAGCCCAGAAGATGCGCTAGGATGACCCACTTTGGAGCGGCTTGTGCGGAGCCCAGTGTTGCCAAGGCGGACGTTAGCTTTCTAACCTTCTTGTCTGTCTGGCTGCCTGTTTCCTGAGGCCACTTAAAATTCATGGAACTCCCTTAGAAAGCAAGGCTGTCAGGCTGGAAGGCTACACAGACCCTGATAATGGGCTTTGAAAAAAATGTAAAATTTTTTACATTTAAAAAATGTAAAACAAACAAACAAAAAACACCCCACAAACCAACAAAAAACAAACAACAAAAAGGCCATAATGCTGTTTGGTCCATGGAATACAAAATGGCCAGTCAAAATTTGGGAGTGCATTTTTGTGGGGGGGGGGGTCTCTGTTCATTTCTGCACCTCAACCTTTTGCGGCCTAACAATGCTCCTCCTTCTGAGGGCTGTCTTCTACTTTGAATACCCTAGAGTTTGACCAAAGCGCCAGCTGACCGAAACAAGTAGCCAACGCCCTAGCATAAGGCTGGGCCGGATTCGGGGTTCAGGCTGCGCGGTCAGGCTCTCGAGCTCTCGCACGAATTTTCTTGCGAGCTGCAAGTGGGGGCGCCGCCGTCGCGGCTGAGGGGCCCAACTGCCTTTTGCAGCGCCCTTCGGCCACCGGCTGCAGCCCTGCTTGGCTCCTACCCTTTAGGGTCAAGGGTCGCGGGCAGCGAAGCCCCAGGGGACCGGGCAGCCCCGCGTCCCCGGAAGCGCTGGCTCTCGGGCTCGGGCTGCCGCGTTCCTGGCCGGCGCGCTTGAGCGCTCTGCGGCTCAGGCCTCCCCGTCACTGGCGACCTGCCCCCGCCAGGCCCGCTCCGGTCCCTGGAGACGCGAGCGACACCGGCCGCCGAGGGTAAGCGCTGAGCGACCTACGTATGTTCTGGAAGCCGGCGCGGGGCCCGGGAAAGGTCGGGGTCTCGGGCGGCTCCTCTAAGCGCCCGAGGCGCAGGCCGCCGGGGTTTCAAGTTCAGGGCGCGGCGACTGCGCTGCTTCCCTTCCGCTCCTTCTCTTCCGCCCTACAGAGCGCGGTGGGTCTGGGGGCCTCTCAGCGCGCGGGGACAACGCCCCTGCGCGGCACCGGGCGGCCACGGCCCTGGTCCCCGGCTGTTTGCCGCTGCCGCCCCACCCCGCCTCACTTTCTGTCCTTGTCTACCCTGCCCGGGCCCAGCCCCGCCGCCTGCCCTTCTCAACAAGTGCAGCCCCGCTCGCCCGGCTGGGACCTGGCGCCTGCTTTCTCTTTGCTTAGTTCAAGAAGCCCCTCTAGAAAACACACCGGAGGGGGGAGCTTTGGGTCAAGAGAAGGCTTTTTTTTTTAATCTAAAAAGGCCTTCCTCCTGCGCACCTGGTTTTAATAAGAGCCTGGGGAGAAATATGGCCGGGGGCCTGAAGGATCCCCAAGAAATTCTGTCCAGGGAAAGAAGGGTGCACGTGGATTGTACGTGAGCAGACGCACTCACTGTACGTTTGTAAAGACCTCGTGCACTTTTCAACTTTAACTGTGGCTTAGAGAGGTTGTAGGTGGTGGTGATACTAGACGTGGGAAAGAAACGTCAGTTAAAAACACATTTATTAACGTTGAGGACAAGGAGATCGCACAGTTGTGCACAATGTAGTCTTTTCTTTCCAGCTTTAATAACAAAAAAGGAAAATCGAAACAACCCTGCCCCAGTCCTATACGCCCCACCTGCCTAGTCCATGTGCCCACGTATTTTTCTTTTACAGAGTTGCATTTAGAGGTACTCAGCATTCTTATTTCCAATCCTGGAACAAGGGAGGTGAATTACATCCCAGCAGAACGGAAGTCTTCATTAGTTCTGAGAAAAAGATCTTTCAGTACATGAGCTGGAAGTTAAAGATTGTATCATGCTTTCAACCTATGTTATAAAAGTTTAAAGGATAAAGGACATGAAAGGCTTTTTTAAAAGACCCTTGTGAGACATATAAATATATGTCCATACACATTCTTTTTGCATCTTCGTTTAAAGCCAAGAACAAATTTTCCAGTATAGCTCTTTGATCTTTGGACTCTTAACTTTACCTTGTACTAGAATTTTGAGAACACTAATTTTTTGTCAAACATTTCTTAAACCCCTAATCAGCATTAAATCAGAGACCTCAGGGTTGTACTGATGTTCTCTTTGCTTGGAAGGGTTTCCTTTTGCCTTTGCTTTGCTAGCTCCTCCTTATTCAGATTGCTGCTCCAATGTCCATTCCCCACCCTGAGCCCATACAACAAAGATGTTTTATTTTCTTCAAAGCATTTACCATGATCTGAAATTACTAATTTGATTATTGCCTGCCCCCACCTCAATAATATGAGGAACCTTGCTGTTACACTTGCTGTTATATCTTAGAACCAACACCCAGGGTCTACCAGGACTCATATTTAGTAAATACCGGGGGAAAAAAGTTTGCAATATAGAGTATAGCCTTGGGAGCATTTGCTAAGTGAATGTGACCCTCAAGGAAATGTCCCCCGCCCTTTGCTTTTTCCCCTGGGTAGCTGGGAGGCAGCTTCTGTGACCTGCTGGCCCTTCTAAGGCCCCACCCATGGTGACCCACCAGCCCCAGGAAGTAAGCCTCGGAGGCAGCTGGGGCCTCAGGCAGATTTTTTGTTTTGTTTTTTATTTTTTGTTTTGAGTCCAGATCTTGGACTGGAGAGCGAGTGGGGTTCTCCCCCAGAGGCCTGGGACTGCTGGCTGCACAAGCCCCCTGACCCTTTAGCACTTCCTAGGGCTTGGCTGCATGCATGAGGTTCGAAGGTTCATGGTGGGAGCTGCTCATGAAAGATGCACTGTTATTGTTGGACTTCAGACACAGGGAATAATTAGGGGAGTGACATGTGCTAAAATCGAGGTCTTTCCTTGTGGGCTGGGTCGCTCACGGAGCTGTGACTGGCCTCTTGCTGGCAAAGGCCATGGATTCCTGTGGATTCCTCTGTGGTTCACTTCTCAAGGACGCCTTGAGGAGGAAGAGGCTGGGAGTGGGGGCAGACAAGTTTGGAATTTCCCGGGGTTCCTTGGGGATTGATTGTTGTTGAGAACCACCCGGACGATACCAAGGTAGAGCATCGGGGTCTCTTTGCCTTTCCTCAAGGCCACACTGGGCTCCAGGGTCTTACCTGCACGGTGATTGGGCAGCCGGGGCAGGACCCAAGGTATTGGGAACTGCCGGTTACCACCAAGGAAGAACCTTTCCCTTAAGCTCTACAGGGCCTGGCATGGCATGGCGTTCGGCACATGACGTGTGTTTAGTAAATGTTCATGATGTTCGTTCAGGTATGGAGTGTGAGCGTGTGCTTCGATTTGTGTTTCAAGCCTGGCTGTGTCGGTGGCCAGGGACTTTGGGGCCCACTACCTGGGTTCAGATCCTGGTGGCTCCACTTGCAAATTGTCACTGAGCATCCCTGTGGCCCACAATCCTTACCTGTAAGAGGCAGATAATGTTACTTCATGGGATGCCTATGAGAGTAAGATGGAGTAAATTTTGGAAAGCGCTTAGGGACTGGCATGTACTAACATGGTAAATGCTAAAAAGTAAAAGTAAATATGGAAAAGGGAGCAGTCACCTCATGGAGGAGAAAAGGGAATGGGATCTGGGAGAGGCGTACTGGGGATTTCAAAATAATTGTCATTTTCTCTTTCTTAAATGGGTGGCTATGTGGGTTTTGTGATATTGCTCTTTATACTACAACTTAGAAATGTTTTAGTAACTGCTCCATGTATGATAAAACATTAAGACTGCACCTCCTGGTGTCTCCTATCCTGCATTTAATTAATTAATTACTGGCCATGCCTGTGGCGTGTGGACATTCCTGGGCCAGGGATTGAACCCAAGCCATACAGTGATAAGGCAGAACCCTTAACCTGCTGAGCCACCAGGGAACTCCCCTAAATGGACTTTATCATGTTGAAGATCATTGAAATGATTAATTTGTGTGACCTCCCTTCTTGTACAACTTTATGAGGGAAGAAATATTATTTCCAGTTTATAGGTGTGGAAACAGGCTGAATAACTTGCTTAAGGTCTGCACCCTTAAATAGAAGATCTCAGAATTAAATCAAATCTGTGTTTCTAACTGCGGTGTATGGCTTTCTTATGTGTCGCTGATATAGGAGGTTGTGTCTGAGCTTTAAAAATAATGAAATTCGTTACCTTACCAATGGTCCACTGACATAAGACTGCACACTATGACTTATCTGTGTGTGTCAGGATATTCTCAATTGTGTGAAACCAACTCAAAATCCAGAAATAAGCTGGATCTAGAAATGACTGACTGCAATTTGCCACTCTAACCCTCTACTTCAAATTTTATATTCATCAAAATTGCCCACTATTCTCAATAGTGATAAGAAATGCTAAAATACTGTACATTGTAGTTTAAAATAAATGCATATAAAAGGAGACGTCAATCTCTCTGTAAAATGTATATTGGGATTCCATCTAAGATTTCAAGAGAAAAAAGTCTTAGGATACAAGAAAAAGAAAACTGTCACTGCCTTAAGAATATAATTGAGATTTAAGAATTTGACAGTGTGAAATGGGGCCAGATGTCATTCAGCAGACATTTATTAAATGCTTTTAGGTATAAAGCAGTAGGACAGTTTGATATTCAGAGTTGTTTGTAGTCCTTCAATGGGTAACATGTTAATATACTGTTGATTGTTTTGCAAATTGTGACACTGATCAAAGCTGATTGTATTATGAATTATGAGATTCCAATAATTGAAGTGTTTGGGAAAATGCAGAGAAAAGATCAGTGATTTCACAATGATTCCAGTATTGGAGCTGGACTTCCAGCTTGGATAAAAGGGAAGATGAGGATGTTCAAACCTGATCGAGGAGAGCCGAATAGGGGGTGGTGGTGGTGGTAGGAAGTCTTGAGGCCTGTAAATAGTTGAGTTGACTAGTATGTTAGGTTCCCTGTGGTGGAAGATGAGGCCAGAAGGGCATGTTGGAGTGACAGGACCGAGGGGTCTGGCCTTCTTTATCTCATGGCAGTGGGGAGCCAGCGAAGGTTCCTAAGCATGGTTGTGACATGCTTAGCACGTTAACCTAAGATGTATTCTTCTGATGGAGGTTGATAAGAGGGAAGAAACCAGGATGGGGAGACCAGGGAGGAGGCGTTTGGGATAGTCTAGGGGGCTGGTTATGAGGACTTCAACTAGCATGAAGGCAGGGGACATAGAAAATAAAAAGCTTTCGATGGAAGAGGTGTGGCTGCAGCTAAATTTCTTATTTGATGACTGATGGAATGTGTTGACAAGAGGAGAAATAAAAAAGCACTCTAAAGATGTGAGATTGGCTGCCACTGACAAAATAGACAAGTCACAGGTATTGGAGGAAGAAGAGCTAGGAATATTTAAATATGATCAGAGCATGAGGATTGGAAGAGCCAGCATTGAAATTTCCATTCTGCAGGACCTCTCTGAGCCTTTAAAGAATGTATCATATAGCATTTTCCCAGCTGACCCCAGAAAACCCCTTTCCTTCTCCCCAAACATTTTTCAGAATGCAATTTGGAACTGTATCAACAGACCAGGCCTGCAAGGATGGAAGCAAGGAAGGTCCAGCGCTTTGGACCTTGAATAGTATCAGTCTTGCAATTCAGCCAGGACACACTTCACAGGACACGTCACACCCGGGACCCTGGGTTCTGGGCCCCAGGTCACTTAGCATCTGCCTGTCTCTTCAAGTGCTCTTCTGCGTCCTGTATCATCATGCCTCAGATTTATAGCAAACGGAAAGTGCAGTATCACCTTGAAAAGGCAGACAAGTGAAGAGGTGGGAAATTTTGAAGAGATTCTGATTTCCTTTCCCCTCCTTCCTTCCTTTCCTCTCTCCCTCCCTCCTGTCTTTTTTTCAACCTTCCCCCCTTTTGTCTTTTTATGGACATGCCTGCGGCATATGGAAGTCTCCAGGCTAGGAGCTTCAGCTGCCAGCCTATGCCACAGCCATGGCAATGCCAGAGGCGAGCCACCATCTGCGATCTACACCACAGCTTGTAACCCACTGAGCAGCACTAGGGATCGAACCCACATCCTCATGGATACTAGTCAGGTTCTTAACCCACTGAGCCACAATGGGAACTCCCTGTCCATTTTCCACTGCTGGCATCTTTAGAGAGCCTGTTGAGCGAGACTAGGGGTCGAACCCGCACTTTTACAGACACAACGTCAGGTTCTTAACCTGCTGAGCCAGGATGGGAACTCTGGGCAATGAATTTTCTTAGGAATACTTTATTTTTCCTTCTGAAGGGCTAGTGGAAGGCCCATTTCTATTGTTGGTGGGCTGTTGCTCTTGTTTATGTATTGTTTCCTTTAAAACAGAGTCTTTGGAGTTTGAAACTTCATGTATGTATTTAATGCCATTAAGTCATCCAAATGGACTCATCTTTTTTTTTTTTTTTTCCCTGTCTTTTTGTCTTTTCTAGGGCTGCTTCCGCGGCATATGGAGGTTCCCAGGCTAGGGGTCTAATTGGAGCTGTAGCCACCGGCCTACGCCGGAGCCACAGCAACACAGGATCCGAGCCACGTCTGCAACCTACACCACAGCTCACAGCAACGCCGGATCGTTAACCCACTGAGCAAGGTCAGGGATCAAACCTGCAGCCTCATGGTTCCTAGTCGGATTCGTTAACCACTGCGCCATGACGGGAACTCCTGGAGTCATCTTGCCACAAGCTCTCCAAGTGACATTTAGGAACTTGATTCCAGTTAAATCAAAGTCACTATGATTATTTGTTTGTTTGTTTGTTTTTTGTCTTTTTAGGGCCACACCTGCGGCATATGGTTCCCAGGTTAAGAGTTGAATCTGCTGGCCTATGCCACAGCCACAGCAACATCAGATATGAGCTGTGTCTGTGACCCCACACCACAGCTCATGGCAACGCCGGATCCTTAGCCCACTGAGTGAGGCCAGGGATCGAATCTGCGTCCTTCATGGATATTAGTCAGATTCATTTCCACTGAGCCACGACGGGAACTCCCAAAGTCATCGTGATTTTTAAAAAATTAATTTTACCCATAAATTTATTTTAACGATTTTAAGGTGTTCAATTCAGTGGCATTAAGTACATTCACATTGTTGTACAACCATCACCTTTATCCGTCTCCAGAACTTTTTTGTCTTCCCGAACTGAAACTCCATACCTACTAGACAATAACTCTCCAACTCCCCACTACCAGCCACACCATCCCCACTCTCCTGACCCTGGCAACCACCATTCTGTTTCTATGAATTTGATCTCGAGGGACATCATATAAGTGGAATCATACAGTATTTGTCCTTTGTGTCTAGCTTATTTCATGTAGCATAATGTTTTCAAGGTTCATCCATGTTGTAGCGTGTGTCAGAATTTCCTTCCTTTTTAGGCTGAATAGAGCGCTCTTGTACGTATATGCCACTTTTGTTTATCCATTCATCTATCTATGGACATTTGGGTTGTTTCCACCCCCCTGTGATCTTAAGTTCTTTAAGTAGTCCCTGCATTGGGCTTCCTTCCACATGAGCTGGAGATGACTTTTGGGTTTTATACATTTGAGTTGATAATGGAAAATCACACATCATCTTATTAAATCAAGATGGGAAATCGGATCCATAATACTTTAGAGAAAAAAATGCTTTTTAATCTCCATTTCAAGTGGATTTGGATAGTGACAATTCTGTTCTTGACTGGAGGCTTGGTCCCAGGAGCTACCTGGTGATCCTGGCAGGAGAAAGTCCCTTTTGATTTGGGAAGTGACCAGGGCTGGCTCATTAGTAGCAGCTCAGTATTAGGGCCTTCTGTGCCTTCCTAGATCTTTGCAAAGTCTCCAGACATTGGGTTGAGAGGTGGAAAAGTCGGCAGGATGCTTTTTGGAGATCTAAGCTGAGACACCGTGGAGGAGAGTTTGGGTGTTTCCCAGAGACATCCTGCTTTGGAGGCTGCTGCTGGGGCTTAGTTCTGACTTGGAGAGAACAGATGAGATGAGGACTGTGATGAAATAGGGGGACATGCGACTTATGAGTCTCATGAATCCAGAGGTCAGCTCAGCTTCCCACACCATCCTTTTCTCCTTCCCAGAAGATTTTGGTTCAGAGAAAAAGAAATGATTTTGACTGAGCTATTATTAGGTTGGAATAATTTCAAGGATAATTTAATAAGCCTCACAGAGAACAACCAGCTTTATCATGTGAATCCTACAGATTCCCAGATTTTGCCCTGCAGTGCCATGGGGCACTGCAGTAAACTTACTGGGTGCTGTGAGATCGTTTAATGGTTTAAGGAAAACTGTGCTAGACAAGGCGTCTGTGGGATGCTCAAGAACCACTGGCTCAGGAGGTGTTCATAGTTTCAACATTAGATCGTGCTGCATTCCTTTAGTGATGTCATATCTTTGTGGAGCTGGGCTTTGGTGGCTGCTGTGATAAAATTGAGTATGGGGATGAAATCAGTGTGGAGTAGGAAATGAAGGGAACAGTGTCTAATCTGATTCCAGAGTTTAAGAAGTCGTACAGTGCCCAGTGAGTGTACACAGTCCATAAGTAAGTAATTGTGATCACTTAAGAATGAAATTTAAAACATTTTTTCAACGTTATCTGTTACTATTCTTTTAAATGGCCACTATATCACTCAGACATAAATAGTAAGTTGTTTGGACTTAACAAGTGGAACTGTTAGATACTTCCTTCACCCCAAGAGTGCCATAAAAAAATTTCTGAGACACCAAAGGCACCGTGGACCACGAGATTTGGGGAGTCTTTTCTTTGAGCTATCAGAAAATCTCAAGGTTGTGTGTTTACTTTTAGATACATCAAATATAGGATTGGAGATGAGATGAAAGGAGAAATAATCACTGTACTTTGAGATTTTCTGAAGTAAATAGCTTTATTTTTTGATTATAACATTAATATGTATTGATTATTTAAAGAAACCTGGAAAGATACAAAATAGAAAATAAAACCATCCATTAACCACCTTATACCCCTCCTCTGCCTAGAGATAATATATGCTAACATTTTGGTGGATAGTCTTCCAGACTTTTGCTTTTCCTGTGTATACTTAAGAGAGATTTTATAAAAATTGGACCATATAAGCTCTATATTGTTTATTCCTTTTAAAAACTCACTATATTACAGCTGTCTTTCCCTGTCAACATGAATACATTTGTAATCACACATAATGAGTATATATTTAAACAGATGTATAGATACACTTTCAAGGGGGAAAAGCCTTTCAATTCTAAAGCCATCATTACTAACTGTAGGAGGATTCCATTATTAGAATGGCTCAACTATGCCCCCTTGTGGCTTAGTGAGATATTTAACATTTTTCTTCAAAGATGTGTGTAGGACCTTGTAGTCTGACATGGAGGATACAAAAGTAAAGGAAATATGATCTTCTTTAGGAGCTTACAGTCTATAAGAGGAAATGGAATATATAGTTAAATAGCTATAAAGGGTACTAGAATGTAATTAGGTATATCATGAGAGTTAAACATCCCATATAAGGGACTAAAGACTTCATGGTAGCAGCAACAATAACTCAATATTTATTGAGTGCTTATGAACTAGGAACTACCCTTTGCACTTTTTATAGAAAAGATGGAATTGCTCTCCTCTAGGCCTTTTAACATGGGGAGAATCTTGACTTAGAGGAGTGAAGAGGAGATGGAAGGAAGACAGGAAGGAAGTACTCCAGGTGGGGGAACTGCAAGAGGAGGGAGTCTATACAGGGAGGAGGGGGCCCTGTGGATTCTCAGAGGGAAGTGAGAAACGACATTAGAAAGAGGCAAAAGCCTTGAATCCCAGCCCAAGGAATGTGACCTTAATTCTGTTGACAGGCAATGGGAACCAATGATTCAAGTATTTTGATCAGCAGAGTAATTTTATCAGAGCTGGACTTTGGGAAGATTAACTTTTCAGCAGTGTGAAAAATGAGAGACTCAGGGTGGATGGGGCCAGTTAAGAGGCCATTGCAACAGTCCAGGCAAGACATAATAAGGCCACTCTGAAGAGGTGCAGTAGAAAATGGAGAGGAGGGAATACATCTGAGCTTGGTTAGAAAGCCAGCAATGATATAATCTCTTTCTTGAGTTTTATATTTTCATTATTCATGTAAAAATACAATAGGAGCTCCCGTTGTGGCTCAGTGGTTAACGAATCCGACTAGGAACCATGAGGTTGCAGGTTCAATCCCTGGCCTTGCTCAGTGGGTTAAGGATCCGGCGTTGCCATGAGCTGTGGTGTAGGTTGCAGATGTGGCTCAGATCCCGCATTGCTGTGGCTCTGGCATAGGCCGGTGGCTACAGCTCCAATTCGACCCCTAGCCTGGGAACCTCCATATGCCGTGGGAGTGGCCCAAGAAATGGCAAAAAGACAAAAAAAAAAAAAAATACAGTAATATCTGGTGAACTTTGAATGGAGATCTTCATACTCAGTGGGTTTTCTACACAAACTAAATGGATTGCTTTACCAATGTTCACATGCTGATTTCCTCCCTCTCCTTCAAGAAACTATTTCTCTTAGGGATACCAGCTAGGCTATATTTTTTAGCCTCTGAGCTGTTAATTTTGGCAGGGCCCTGGTCCTCTGGTAGAGCACGCTATTCTAGCCGTTCTCTAGGTTTGCTCTGGTGGCATAGTATTTGGATGACTCTTTTTCCAGTTATAAAACCAGAGGGAGTTTGCTGCAAATGGGATTCAGTTTAGACCTGCGGGGCTGATTCTAAGGATGGGAGCTAGCTGGAATTGCATGACCAAGGGGGCTGCAGCACACTGTTTTGTGGCCTTTTAAAAAGATAAGACAGTTAATTGAGATGATTGGAATTTAGTGTGTCATCCAAAATAATCCATTTTTGGTTATATTTATGAATGCTTATAAAAGAAATCCTACCTTTAATATTGTAAGCACCTAAGGGTAGTGATTTTCTGAGTGAGTTCACTAGTTCATTGGCCATTGGCAAGCCATCAGGATCTTTTGGATGCGCTAAGTCCATCCCATAAATGTATAGGTCGCTATTTTACAATAAAAGTGAGATACATACAGACTCACATTTATCTCTAATAAAGCTAGTAATAAATGGTTAAGACATCTTCCTCCAAGGTCTTCTTTATCACTGGCTTTCCCTTGCCCGTGGGAGCTTGTCCCTGCAGAGTCCAAGGGTCACTGATGTGGAGAGAGGTGATGACACTGATGGCTCTTGTGCTTTTCCCCAGTAACCAGTGAACATCTCTCACTTCACGGGTCCTCTTAAATATTGTTTCTTGAGCACCTATCTTGAATTACATCACATTTTATACATAAGTAAATTGAATAGGGAAAACTAAGTCTGGGGTTTCTAGGGCATTCAGGACCTAGAATTTTAAAAGATTCACTTGGCTTTTTTTTTTTTTTTAAAGTAATTTTATTATTATTATTTTTTGTCTTTTTTTTTTTTTTTTTTGCCTTTTCTAGGGCCGCTCCCTCGGCACATGGAGGTTCCCAGGCTAAGGGGTTGAATCGGAGCTGTAGCCACCAGCCTACACCAGAGCCACAGCAATGCGGGATCTGAGCCACATCTGCAACCTACACCACAGCTCATGGCAACGCCGGATCCTTAACCCACTGAGCAGGGTCAGGGATCGAACTCACAACCTCATGGGTCCTAGTAGGATTCGTTAACCACTGCGCCACGACGGGAACTCCCACTTGTCCTTTTTCTCCGAATGTTAGACATTATGCTTCTGCTTGCGGGCAAAGAGGTGACTGCGTATCACATAATGTAATACACTTCTTGAATTTGTGGATCACTAATTAACATGCTTGAGCTGTTTCAAACTTTGCTGGAGTCATAGTGCGAAACCAATTTGTCATTGGTACATAGCAGGATCATATTCCAAACCCTATCGGATTATAGTTATGTACTTTATCACTTTTTAACCATTTAAATTACATTCCTGTTAATAGGATCTATGCTTTAACGTCAGTGGGCGGATTGGGGGCTTGCGTGGTTCATGTCTAGTTGAGTTTTTATGGCTAATTGGGCACATATGTATTAAACTAACCTCTCTATTTAGCAGCGAGGGATTTTTACTAAAAATGAGCATATTTTTATTACAGGCAGCTTAGTTTCATCTGCTTAAGTAGTTTTTTTAAACATGAACCATTTTTCAGTACAACTGTATCTTAATGTGTTAACTGTATTTTTTAAATGCAGATTTTTTTTTCACTAGCTTAATGGGAATTCACAGAAATCATAGCCTTTTAATTAAAGCCAATATGTTTCAGTGCCAGACGTTCTGAAGGATTCCAATGAACCAAAAAGGAACACATTTCTGCACTGGAAGTGTGCATATGGGACCCTTCAGAAGCCTGACAGAAATGCCTGATGGAAGGATTTGAAACAGGAAAAAGATTAATAAAAAGAACATCAGAGTAGGTTTCAGAATAGCTTAAATAATGTGTGTAGCGAAATAATTTTCTACACCAAAGGATGGTTTGATTGAAAAATTGTGACTCTTGCCTAGTTTTAAAAAAAAGTCTAAATCTAACTTTATTTGAATGTAAAAAAGAGTCCACAGTAGCTGAATCTTTCAAACCTAAAGCTGGTACAAGTAGCTGTTGTGTTTTTTTTGTTTTTGTTTTTGTTTTTTCCAGAACTAGTTCAAGTGATCTGACAAGTAAAATTTGAAGGACAAGGGGACAGAATATTTGAAAATGAAAAGATCCTTAAGGAGTTCCTGTCATGGAGCAGTGGAAGGGAATCCAACCAGGAACCATGAGGTTGTGGGTTCCATCCCTGGCCTCGATCAGTGGGTTAAGGATCTGGTGTTGCCGTGGGCTGTGATGCAGGTCGACGATGCGGCTCTGATCTGGCGTTGCTGTGGCTCTGGTGTAGGCCGGCAGCCGTAGCTCTGATTAGACCCCTAGCCTGGGAACCTCCATATGCCTCGAATGTGGCCCTCAAAAGACAAAAAAAAAAAGAAAGATCCTTGAAAGTCTCTAGGATATAGTCATTGTAATGGCAGCTGTAAGGAAATTACAGGATATATTTAGTTACAGTTTGATCTAACAAAAAGAGCCTAGGACCAGAAATCAGATGACTTAAATTTTCATCCCTGTTCTGCACATAACTATCTGTGGGACTAGACAAGTCATTTTTAACCTTGCCATGTTTTTTGTTTTTTCAGTTGTAAAACGGTGATTCTATCTCCTTGAACCATCTCATGGTTGTCGTGAGGATGCTAATGAAGTACGGGTATAAAATCTTGTTGGAAAGCAGTGCCCGAGTGTCACAGAAAGGGAGTTATTTCTGTGGTGTCGAATAACCGTGGCCAGAGAATGTGCTTTGCTTGGCGTTGCCTCACTCTAGAGCCAGGTGTAAGGAAGGGTTCCGTCGACTGCGGAACGCATGCGTGCGTGAATGAATGGATGGCCTTTTTTGCTCTCGTTTTATTTTCTCTGTCAGAGACTTGGGTCAAAAGAATAAAACTAAATGTGTGGTTTGGGATTCTTTAGAGTCGTCCGCAGGTGCACATGCTGGTACCCATCCAAGTCTCAGCCACATGTATAAACACAAATACGGTCTGGTAGACATCCTAGTGTTACACGTGCACAGGATGTTTGGTGGGACTTTCTTTCTTTCTTTTTTTTTTTTTTTTTTAACAGTATTGGATTTGGCAGCTAGAGCCCTAGTTGAAAATGCAACATTTTAAAGAAAGCCAGTGCCACAGTTGTGGCCTCTTCCTTTCCCTTTTCCATCCCTGCTTCCCCTTTACCCCCTACTATGGGGCTGCCTTCTTGGTCCTGTACCCCCACTCTTTGACCCAGACTCCTCTCCCATCCTGAAGGCCTTTTATGGAGGTTATGAGGGAAGGGAGAGAGGGGAGAGAGAGTCTTCTTGGCTGCTGCCTTTTGGAAGAACAGTATTCATAATTTTCTTCTCTTTCTGTGAGGGAGAGTTGGAGGCTAGGGGGCAATTCCTTCAACAAATTAAGTGAGGGGGAAATTCCTTCTTGTTTGCAAAAAGGGAAAATTGGTTTTGGGTTTCCCTCCTGGACCTCTGCCTGGGCTTGGGGATCTGTCCCCACCTGCTGGGGCAGAGTGGAGAGCTGGAGAGGGACCGCGGGCTGCTGAGGGTGGTGGCTGTGGGCTTGTGGGTGGAGGCGGGGGTCGCCAGGCTCTTCGTGCTCAGGTACGCGCTGTGGTGCAGGTCTGTAGGGTTGGACTCTCTTGCCGGGTTTCCCACCTATGAGGCGGGAGGGCTGCCCACCGGGCGGGGAAGCATTCTGAAGAGTCACGGCTCTCTCCAGCTCCAGCCTGCCCTGCACAGGAAGGAGGTGATGAGATTTCAATTGAGTCCGAGTGACTTTTCAAACGAATTAACTAGCATTCAGTGACAAGAACGCAGAAGTGATAGAACTTGCTCAAGATCTACTACTCCAGTTGGGAAGGGAGATCTGACAGCAGTGATTAGAAGATAGAAAACAAAGCAAAACCCCAACTGTTTCATGTTTGTCTGGCACTGAGCAGATACCCTTCCATAAAGTTATTATGCTCATTAGAAACGGTCCTCTTGTGCTTTGACTCTGGTTACTTAACCCAGAATCCAGACTCTCGGCAGAAAAGACCTTAAAGATAATTCCTCCTCGGCCAGTAGGTTTCAAATGCTGTTCCGGGAAGTCTGGAGTGGAAGTGGCAGGCCACAGAGGTTGCTCAGGACCCCCTGGGGGAAGGGTGAGGAGGGGTTTAGACGGGGGGAGGGCATGGAGGAGGGGTGGGATGCTGAGCATGTAGGTCTTCTGGTCTCTCTCTCCACCACTAGCCAGAAAACTTTTGCTTTTATCTGCCTTATATATCGGTTTTCATTGTAAAATTACTTTTGTCTAAAGAATTCCCCAGTTAGGAAAAAAAAAAAAAAAAAGGCTTCCTTATGATCCATCCCCCTCATTTCTGAGATAAATAGACTGAAGCTTAGACTGGAGAAGTGACAAGCCATAGACCACAGAGCCCTGAGTGGTAGAGTCAGGACACGGGTCATCTAGTTTGATGTCCTGTCCCAAACCAAAGAGTAGAGAGTTAGCCTCGAGATTTCAAGGTGCATTTATTAAGCAGCTACTAGACAGAGTCATCTGCACACTTTTTTCCCTGCTCCTTCTTCCTCAAAGATTAATGCAGTTATTGCATCCATTTGGTCCTTTACTGCCGGAAAAATAACAGCCAGCAGGGGCTTTCTTGGGTTACCTCGGTAAGAGATCTCTGCAAGTCAAACACTATTAACTTTAATGAAGCGGCTTTGATGGTGGGGAAGAGACAGCTGACACCACATTTCCCTAACAATAAACCACTCTGACAGATAAAAACAAACAGGCTCAAGATAACATATAGCATTTCGAGACCTGGGCCAATAACAAATGCAGACGGATGTGAGTCGGGGTTTCCTCTAAGCTGTGTCCTCCATCTGTTGTGGAAACTTCTAAAAGGCAGGGCAGGACGATCTAATCTGGCTTTTACAGAAACCACTGCCTGGGTTATTATAAGAATGGCCCTGGGAGGAAATTTTAAATAAACCTAGTATTACCCTGGGCTCCTTCTGAAGACCCTCTTTGCTCTGATTTTAGCCATTGGATCTGAGCACAGATGGTTTGTTTATCCAGTTCTAGCAACTGGGTCATATACTCCTCCACCTTCCCAGGGCGGTGTTTCTGTGTGTGTGTGTGTGTGTGTGTGTGTGTGTGAGTGAGAGAGAGAGAGAGAGAGAGAGAGAGACAGACAGACAGACAGACAGACAGACAGACAGGCAGACAGGCAGACAGACAGACAGACAGAGAAAGAGAGAGAGAGAGGGAGGGAGAGAGACAGAGAGAGAGAGAGACCCAGTTGCTCTCTTTTCCCCAGGGCGTGCTCTCATCTTCCAGAACCCAACCTGTGACGGGCCAGCACTGCACACAGAGCTGTGACACCTTATTCCATCTTGGCAGATCCCAGTAGAGAACTTGGCCTAAAACAGTAACAACAACCACCACACACAAAAAAACAGGGTTAGTCTGGGTTTGATGCTGAAGTCCACTGGAAGCAGCAAAGAGGAAAATGTGTAATTTTGAGCTCTAACATGATTTGGTCATTAGTTGTAAAACCAAGATTTCATTTAGACTATATGAGTGACAAATATTAGTTAAAAAAAGTTTATTTCAGTTCCCTCACCAGGCTGTGTCACTTAACAAAACAGGTCCTTTCCTTGGAGGCTGCTTTTCTGTGTGCGGTGGAGGAGGGAATCATTATAATTATACTTCTGAATTGTATCTCCTGTTCTTGCTCACTTGATCTTTACAGCTGCTCTGGTAGATTTTCGATGGTTTCACTGATTTGCCCAGGTTCATACAGGTAGCATCAGAGCCAGCACTGGATGGATTTCAAGTTTTATTCCATTCCAGTGGAAGCTCTTTGAGTTTCCTCTATATGTGTGTGTCTTGGGGGTGGGGGATAGTGGCTAGAAAGCAGAAGAGCCCATCTGAATCACTTAACTGAAATCCAATGATAATTCCAGAACCCTAGTGTAGCCTTACTCACCATGCTCTTTTCTCAGGAATATCTTTCCTCTACAAAGATGATTAACAAGTTGCCCAAGTACCTGCTTTCATAACAGCTAATAACTTATGTAGCAAATGCCCCTTGTGTTAGGCATGTATGCAAAGACATATCTTTGCTGTTCACACTAGTTCTAGCGGTGCTCTGGGTACTTTCATGTGCTAGAAGAGGAAACCAAGGCTGAGAGACATTAAGTCCCTTGCCCAAGGTCATGCAGCTTCTGAACTTGTGCTTGTCCCACTGCACCACACCATGCTTGGGTTTGGGTGTGAACACGTGATCAAAGCCGAACAGCAGCAGAAAGAGAGGCCCTAAATTGACCAAATTATAAGTTAATAATAATAACAGTAATTACCCTATTGCTAGCTCTCGTGCTATTTCACACACATCATCTCATTCACTTTGACAGTGGACCCTACCAGCAGAGGCTCCCATCACCCATCACTGCCCTCTCTCCCTTCACCCCTTGCTACTTAGCTGTAGATATGAAACTTCCTCTCTTCTTTTGTGATTTGGCCATGAAAAGAAATTGAATGTTAAAACCATTTAGCTTTGCCCTGGATGTCTCCCCCCCCCCCACAAATCTAAATGGATTTCAAGTTTTATTCCACTCCAATGGAAGCTCTTTGAGTTTCCTCTGTATATGTGTGTCTTGGGGGTGGGGGATAGTGGCTGGAAAGCAGAAGAGCCCATCCGAATCACTTAGCTTAAGACTGAGAGAGGCAGAGGAGATTCAGGATGATCGTAACACACTGAAATCTGCTCCAAAACCTGCAAGAAGAAAAATCTAAAATTTCATATTAAGGGCAAACATTCAGTTGGAGATAATGGAGACCTGGTTTAGGGATTGCCCTTGAGAAAAAATCTGCGGCTCTTCAATGCCCACAAGCTTAAGATAAACCAGCTATGTATGTGGCATGGCAGATGAAGCAGCAGATGCAATCCTAGAAATAGTTTTCAACCATGGGATCCCTAAGGAAACTAAGATAAAATTATGTCTTATTTTACAGATGAAGAAACCAGGCGTCTATTTATGAGGTCACAAGATGAATTTGGAGTCACTTCCAGGTGACAAGCAGAAATAGATATGCTTAGGCTGAGGTCAGCTTCCCTGACCTCACAGGTTTTGGTGGAAAAGCAGGCCAGTCCATGGGATGGTGGGCAGACTAAGGTCTGCAAACCGAGGCTGACCAAAAAGTAGCCCGCGCTCAGGGCTTTGCAAGGATTACCTCATGACCACATTCCAGCCTCGTAGTGATTCCGAGAGGTAGTTAATCTCATTTTTACCTTTTAACAGGTTAGGAAACTGAGGCTTAGAGCAGCTGGGCAGAAGCTGCCTGCATGAAAATTTTAATGATACTTGGCGTGGGACTCTAACTCAAAGTGTGAAGGAAAGAGAAATTTCCCCTTGCCCCTTCCCACACCCTTAGCTGAGATCAGATTTCTCTCTGATAGACGCGCTCGGAGGACAGGGGTTAATGAAGACCCTTACTGCAGGGGTGGCTGATGATGACTGGGAATTAGCTCTAACCCTTGTGTTCAGGTCCTCAGGCAGGGGACAGGGGTGGTGAAGGGCCTCAGGGCCCCAGAAACACACTGCCTTGCCTTCTAGCGTGAGATTGCCTCGCTGAGGCCAGAGTGGCAGGGTTTTGTGGGATTTTGTGGGAGTCATCCCTGGCAGCCCAGGACCGACCCAGAGTTGCCCACTCAGCTTTCTCCCAGGCAAGGCTTTCTCTGCATCACAGCAGCCCTCAGGATGCTGCCTCCAACTCTGACTCTGGCCGCCCCAGGCTAACAGTCTGGAATTTTCAATGAGGGCTGAAAATAAGGGATGCATTAGACCCTGAGTGGATTTTCCAGATATCCTGGCTTTTCTCGCCCAGTATTTTTACATGCAGATGAAATCGCAAGTGAAATGAACTTCAGGAGCTTCGTCAAGGTGGGAAGGATGGCAATGAAAATAGTCTCTGGCCTGTGAGTGAGTGGATGCGTGGTGTTTCAAGGCCGGGGCCCATTCCAGGGCTCAGCCTCAGTTCTATCCTTTTTGGCTCCCTCATGGAGCGCCCCCTTCTGGAAGGCCCTGTATCTGGCGGTAATGGAGCCCTCATTGCCTCAGCCTTGGTTTCCTCCTACCAGGAGGGATATGGGGCCGTCTAGGGGTCTTAGCTGTTTCATTTTATGTGGACTTTGGCCCTGGGGAGACAGTCACAGGCTTTCCACAAGTGTGGTCACAGCCATTCTTATAATTACTCTTGGTGGAAGCCTGGAAGCTGGGCTGGCTTAGCAATTATAATTTCGGAACATCACAAAGCTCTGCCCTCTAGTGGATCTTTGAGAAACATTCACATTCTCTAGGCGAAAAGAAAGGCAGAAAGAACATTTAATGCCAACACGCTGAGGGTATTTTAAACGGAATGGCCCAAGAGCGAAATTCTTGGAACGTCACAGTGGAACGCCTCTTTCTGCTTCAGTCACCCTTTCCCCGCCCTTGACAAATTTGGGAATTGTTCAAACCAATTTAGACTATTTTAATAAAAAATTTAGCAACCCATCTCTAAAAACAAAACGCGGTTTGGGTTCCATATTCTTGCTCAGGACGGCAGTTCTAAAGCACATTAGCTTGTAACCGTGGTTCGTTTACGTTACTGATAGCGCAGTAGATTCTTGGGTTGCATCAACCTCCCGTTTTCTTTATGAAACATCTCTTTGTTTCTCCCCCATAACAAATTTTCTATTTTCTCGTGTGTAGAGAAGAAAATGCTTTCAGTAACATATGTACCTTAATATTCATTTTTTCCCGTTTTTTCAAAGTGAGGACAGATCTTAATTTATATGGCAAGCTGAACTGTGTGCTCCCTTCCTAAAGTTTTTAACTTTACCCTTAAGTTGACTCTTGCCTACTCGGTGACCTCGCACCCTAATTTTTCCGTTTACTTCCTGTACTGCATTTGAAGTGCCTATAAATCACATCTTAGGTCAACCCTTTCCTTAACATGAATAATATTTGTATTCTCGCTGTGCAACACAATTTTACAACAATGACAATTAATTTTTTTGGCAGTCTAGACTTTCATCCTTTTTTTCTTTTTCAAAGCCCTATTAAATTTCAAGCTTCTCTTTTAGCACTTTCAGTGATTCCTGCTTTAACACACTAACTTTTCACTGTTCACGACATATCTGGAAAATGTCACATGTGAGGGTCTAGGTGCCCTGAGCCAGTTTGACTAGGTTCAAAGCAGAATCGGTCCCAGTCAGGTTGTGATGTGTAGGCAGAACCAGAAAAAGGGATTTGTGAGCCCACCACGATGAGTGGGTTCTCACCTTGTACATGTGCCGGGCTGCTAACAGGCTTACTGCCCCCTCCCCCGTGTAGTTTAATTAAAATAACATACTTTAATGATCTTGTAATCATTGGATTGTTTTCAGAAGCTATCAGGTTGCATGTAGAAAAGTCAGTGGAGCAGAAACAAGATCCACTGACCTCATCTCCCCAGCCATGGAGGAGGGACATTCAGCATTTGGCAGAGGAAGGATAAAAACAGATAGAATTTTTATTTCAATCATATCTTATAAGAACTTAGCTTTTTATGATAAACTCTGGCCAGTTCCCTTCTTACTATTCCTCCCCCTTGTAAAAAACTATTTTATGAAAAATCACTACCCATTTTGCTTGTGTCCCCGTGAGCTCTGTGTGTGTGTGTGCGTGCATGTATGTGTATGTGTTGAATATTCTGTCAGAGGGCTTAAATTCTAGTTATTTGTTCCCTTCCACGGTGTGAAATCACCGAGCACCTGCTCAGGCAGTCAGCAGTGTTTACAAATCGATAGGAACTCAGAATTTGAGAGTATCATACCTCTTATAAAAATAATGAATGTGGCCCAATTTTTTTAAAAAGTGAAGTATAGTTTATAATACAATATTACAAACGTGGCCCAGGTTGCCTTTCAGGGAGATGTAGCAGAGCATCAAGGGAAAGGGCCCTTTAGTCATATGAATTTTCTCTCTGACCGTGACTGTGTCACTTATCCTCTCTAAGCTTTATTTTTCTAAAATCTATAAAATGGGAATAAGAACAACACTGGGTGAGGATTAAATGAGGTGCATATAAAGCTCTTAGTACACAGTGCCCAATAAATATTAGTTATTATATTTGAGGATGGAAGATCCACTATAGGGGGTGAGCTTGTATGGATGAACTTGGACTGTAGAGTCAAAAAGGCCTGAATTTGAACTCCTAACTCCTACATGTTAGCTTAGGACAGCTCATAAAACCACCTGAACCTTTGTGTTCTTGTCTGTAAATTGAAGACTGCATCCCTCCACCCCAGGACTGTCGTGAGGCTTCTGTGAGATGCAGGACATACGAGCCTCGGCACACAGAACATAACACATGTGAGCCGATCTCCACCTCCCTGTCTCCTAAGGTCATGTGTACTGTCTCCAATAGGCATTTCAGCTTAGTTTTATTTGATATGAGTCAGATAAAGAAAAGGCCACCCTTAGAGTGACACCCCCCTAAGCTAAAAACAGCCATAATACTTCCTTTCAGACAGTCTCAAAAATCCTGGAGCCTTTGGTTCCGCAATTTAAAACATTAACACACCGAAACAAGTATTGCTGTTCCGTTAACATTCAGTGACTGCATATCTTGTTACACAACAATGGACTGAAAGTTCTCCTCCTCGTTGTCCTGCTGTAGAACAAAATCTCTGATTGGGAAGTGGTGCACAAGCGCCTTGGGGCACCCAGGGCTCCGGATGTTGGCAGTCTGGTTGGAGAGATGCCACGGCTGTGTACCTCTGCCTGCCTACTAGCACAGCTCCGGGCAGGATTTTTGCTTGAGTGCCCAAAAGGACTTTTTTTCTCTTGTACGTAAGAAATGTAGCAGAGAACCAGTGCTTTCTGGGGGAGGTAGTGGTGAGAGAAGAGGCTCAACGACACGGGAGTTCCGTGAAAGCTGCTTTCTGCTCTGCTCAGACGTGGGGCCCGTCTGCTCCACGGGCAGGTCCGTGAGAAACGGACCTGCCAGAACACCCGTCTTGGTGTGAGCAGTCTGTTTTCTGCTTTTACATATACAGACTTGATTTATAATCCCAGTCCGGGCAGCATCTGAGTCTAATTACCTGGGTATATGAAAGTTCAGGCGATCTCAACTAAGTTAGCAATTCAGGGATGCGCTTTACCAGAAGCAGATGGAAAAAATAAAACACTTTAGTTTATGACTATTTTTCTATTTGGGGGAAGGAGAAAGAACAAAAAGCGTTGCCAAATTGATCCTTGTCAAGCACTAATTAAATATTATTCATGATTAATTCTGATGTTGATGTATTCAGCGTTTTAGCGGTGTCATAAATATCTGAAAAAATGAAATAACTCACTTTGTGTAGCTCTAATAAATCATGCATACCTCAGTCCCCACGTGGCCTCCTGAGCCAGCCCCTTATTATTATTTTTTAAGATACATACACTTATTAGTGACTTTTATGGTATGTTATTAGAGACGTGAGGAAATAATTTCCTAATTGGGCCCTCTGCTGTAGCATTTAATTAAAAACAAATATTTGTTAAATTACAAAGAGTGAATAATTTCTTTTATTTAGAGATAGATGCTGAAATGTTTATTGATGAAATGATATGATACCTGAGATCTGATTTGAAAAAAATCCAGGTTGTTTGGAAGAGGGGCGAATATAAATGAAACAAGAGTAGCCATACATGGATAATTCTTTTTTTTTTTTTTTTGTCTTTTCTAGGGCCGCACCCGCGGCATATGGAGCGTCCCAGGCTAGGGGTCTAATCAGAACTGTAGCCACTGGCCTACACCAGAACCACAGCAACACCAGATCCGAGCTGCATCTGCGACCCACACCATAGCTCACGGCAACGCCGGATCCTTAACCCACTGGGTGAGGCCAGGAATCAAACCCACAACCTCATTGTTCCTAGTCGGATTCATCAACCACTGTGCCACGATGGGAACTCCAGATAATTCTTGAAGTATAGTGATGCATCCATGCAAGTTTACTATAATAGCTGCTATTTTTGTAATTTTCTATAATAAGAAATCTCCATGATATTTCCTTGGGAAGGGGCTCAAGTTTATTCCTCAAGACAAATGATTGTAGTCAGTTTTCTTGGTAAGCATATATTCTTTCGGTTATAAACCATGGGTCAGAAAATGTTGTAAATCTAGTTTGGGGTTGAAAACCAATAATGCAGGTGATGATGCCAATACCAGTAGTAGCTTTTACTTAACTGAACATCAGCACTATGCCAGGAACTGTGCTACTTGCTTTACTCCTTCATTTAACACTTAAGACAACTGTGCAGGTTAAATATTTTTATCTTTACTTTGTAGATGCATAAACTGAGTCTTAAGGAGATTCAACTGCTTGGTAAAGGCTGCATACTCTATGACAGAACTGAGGTATCCAAGCTTCCAAAACAAATTCGTACTTTCTCTTTTTAATTTATAAAGAGACTACACTTAGTGAGACAGGTGGGCTGGTACCATGAATTCTAATAAATTGAGCAGGAATGGACCTTAGAGATGGCCACTGGGTGATACACCTCCTCCTGTTCCCATGTCCGTGGCGGCAGTCATTGCAAATGGATTGGGGCGTGGAATCCTACTCACATCATGCCCCAGACAGCTCAGTGGGCTCCGAGTTGGCATTCATAGAGAAATCTATTCATCCTCGTTCTCTCTCACCACCTTACCAGAGGAGAAAACTGAGGCCCAGGGAGAGGCAGGACTCCCTTAAGATTTCACAGCTAATAGGAGGCAAAGTACTCGTGTCCTGACATAGGTCCAGGGTGCCTTCCTTTACAATACCCTAGGCTTCTTCCAGATCAGATTTTTAGTGAGGCTGCTACATGTGTTTATACTTGGAACTGCATAGAACAGTACCTGGTACATGCTAAGTCCTGGATTAATATTCGCTATTATTATCACACGGAGGGAAAGTGTAAAATAGACCAACTCTGAGATGTCAGGGCTATGAATAGAATCAGGTCGGTGTGCTAACCTGGTAACAGAGCACTGTGCTGAAGATGGCCCCACCGCTGCAGCCTCAGGTCCTAGGGCCCCCGGCAACACAGGCTCCTCAGCCTTTAGTCCCCTGTCACTGCCCTCAGGAATGTGCGTGGAAGGCACAATTCTGAGGGCTCTGTCCAGTCCAGATTGATGATGGAAAGCAGCCGACCTTAGCATTGCCTTTTCTTTGGCCCCAGGAGAGCCTCTCCCCCACCCCCAGCCTCACCAGCCCAGGGTGGACAGACCCATCAGCCCCTCAGCCCAGTTCCTTCTCTGATATAGCATCTAGGTTTTGGCTTCTCTTATAATCTCGAGTCTCCTTCCTCTCTTCTGAAGTCTTGCAAATCCTTGGACAACTCTGACAACGTTATTTCCACCACACACAGCAGAATTTTCATACATACAGAAGATGCTCTCCTTGTAGCCGTTATCCCTCGCTGGCCTTGTGAGTTGGTTCTGCCTTCCCCAGGAGATCCAAGGATGATGCAGGTATTATGAGTGGCATTTTTTTTTCTTTAGATCTGCGAATTAAACAGCTAATAGAAGCCCATGTAATTTGTGTGACAAGTGACAGCTTGTGTGAAAATAACTTACCCCTATCCTGTTACACATTTGCATCCATTATGCTGGGAAAAGCCGTATGTCACTGGTAGACCATTAAGTCGTAGTCACCAGTGTTTTCCTAGGTGAAAGGGTAATTATTTTTGATGTTTGTTCATAATTTATTAATAGTCAGTGAAGAACATTAGAGTAAAGGGTTATTTTAAACAAAGTGACAGATCAAATGTGTGGACGGCATAGTGATCTGGAGGTTGATAAGAGACGCTATTAGTGCAAAGATAAGCTTTAGTTTGGGACCTGTATTTGCTACTACTAATTGACATTTCAGATAAAATAGGTGCATACAGAAGACTGAATAGAAACTATGGAAAACAGTTTCACTTCGGATGGAATCAACTTCGCTCTAGAGTAAAAGCATAATTTCCTATAATGTTACATGCCTGCCACTGGTAGTACGCATGGGATTATAAGGGGCACACAAATATTCTTCATTTTAATAGTTACACATTCATCTTATATGTGCCAGGAGTGCTTACATAGCCTACCACTCCTGTGATTTCTTGGGTGGTGTATTATTTATTTTGCTTAGGCTGAGGTTAAACTAGGTATTTATGTTTTAAAAAGTGAGTTAAATACATAAATAAATAAATAACAGGGGTAAGTAAATGGTGTTCAAGTGTGATAAAAATTGGTTTCTGTGTGTCTCAGTGGGTTAAGCATCCAGTGTCGTCATTGCAGTGGCTCAGGTCACTGCTCTGGTGAGTGTTTGATCCCTGGTCCCGGAACTTCCACATGCCACAAGTGCAACAAAAAAAAAAAAAAAAAAAAAAAAGAAAGAAAAAAGAAATTGTGACAAAATTGAGGTATAATGATATGTGAATCAGTGATGTTTGAGATTCATTGGACCAACCACTGGTTGCTTTGGAACTTTTGGATTTGTCTTTTTTCACTGAGGATGGCCTCATGCCTTGAAATAATATGTCTGAGGATGGAGCCTTTATAATATTCCACCTTTGCTTTAAATTTTCAGCAAAATAGTATTACCCTTTAACTTGTGAAGCAAAAATAAATACCCCCCCCCAAATTTGTGAATGTGATTCAAAGCAGGTATTCAGAGAAATTTCCTGGATTTTTATTCTGAGTGTTGGATGAAAAGATTAGTCATGAGTAGTTGTGATTGGCTTAAAGATGAGCTGAGGTCTTGTCTGAATGCTGCCGCCAACCTCCTGCTTAAACTCTGGGATGGCCTCAACCTGGACCTCAGTTTTCACATCTGTAAACTGGGGGCGGGGGAGTTGTTGAGATGATCTCCAAGTTATGTTACAGTCCTGCCTTTTTGGGTCAGTCATAATTCTGGCAGACAAGACCCTTAGCGCTAAGGATGTTCTGGGAAATTTAACGTATCTCTTGGGCTTCTAAGAGGGTGCTAATACTATAAACCCAGCTGATCTCTTGAGATGGGCTAATGACTTCTTTAAAGGGGACACACTCATTTGGAATGCAAATTCAGATGTGCTTGTTAAAGTCTCATTTCTTCCCCATCACACCCAGGATCTTCTTGGTAATTAGTGTCTGTCATCCAGCTTAGAGAGAGGGTCCAAGGTGACTTCCCAAGTGAGGAGAACCCTAAAGCTGATTCTTGTGAAAAGAGAGGAAGTTAGAGGAACGAGAAAGATAGTTCAGTCCGAGAGAGTAGTTTGCACCAAGACCTGGAGATGAAAAAGAATTTTGGGTCATTCAGGGTGATGTTAAGTATTCGCTGATACAGTCAGTGATTCTTGCATCGCCTCCCTATGGCTGGCGCTGTGACTCAGAGCCGGGATCAGGGTAGACAGTGGTTTGGGAGGGCAGGCGGCAGTGCTGGTGGTGGGGTGGTGGGAAGACGAGAGAGATGGGATGGAGAGCGGGGCTGGCGCATGAAGGGCCTCAGGAAGGGGCCTCACAGAGGGGCTTCAGAGACCTCGCTGAGGGTTGGGACTTCAGCAAGCCCCTGTCCACGGACAGGGGCAGTGGTTATGAAAGCTTTGGGCACAGGAGAACCCTGGGGAAGATGGAGGCTTTGGGATGTGCTGGCCCTTGTTTAAAGGGTGGGTGCCTAGATCTCCTCCAACAACTCTGTGCCTGTGGGGGAAGGGAATCTTTCTGAGCCTGGTGACTGGAAGGCCCTCTTGAGCTGCTCCTGAGAAATGCTTTTGTCCCCCTGGCTGAGGCAGCGAGGAGGAGTAATGCCTGGGTTTCTATTGTGGCCTCAAATACTGAAATGCTGATTCACAAATCGATTCAAAATTTTTTTCCCTTCCCCCCTTCCTTTCTTTCTTCTTTCTCCCCCCGCCCCCACCACTTTCTTTCTTTTTAGAAAACTATCTTCTTTGAGCTTCTCTGCTTAGAAATATTTCTGTGGATTAAAAAAAAAAAAAAAAAGGGCGTGTATCCTCTTGCAAAAATTCTTTACTTTGTAGCTAAGTTGCACAGATCATGTAAGGTATCTCTCTCCAGTGACACTCAGCTTGTTCCTCCTGATGATTTTAGACACGAGAAGCCTGTTCCTTCTCATCAAGTGGACCTGGATAAGCCATTGCCAATTTGAAGAAAGTGCAGCATTAGTGCTCATGAGACAACTGCTGAGCCAGGAGGCCAGAGGTGGGCAGGGCTTTGCAGAAGGAGTTAGCTACGTTATGGAGAGAGGATAAAGAGAACCTGGGAACACAGCCTCATGCCGTGATTCAGACAGCTATTTAAAACTGCAGTAAAAAAAGACTGCCCTCCCCTCGAAATCCAAAGTCATAAAAAGAGTTCTACTATCACTAGTCATTTTAAGCTTTGCACTGGATATCCATAATTTGCAGAGTTAAAAAACAGAGGATGACTAGCTTGTCTGCTGGACTTGATGGGTGCCTAAGTTTAAAATCCCGCTCTGCTGCTTACTAGCTGTGGGGCCCTCTGCAAATGGCCCAGTGTTTATTTCCTTTCCCCTCTGAAAATCGAATGATAATATACCTTCCTTATTGGATTTTTGGGAAGGAGTAAATTTAAAGAACTTGGCAAAGCTCTTGCTAAGTGTTCAATGAATAGTAGCTCTGGTTATTATCTGGTGAACCTAAATTTTTTCTTTTTTTTTTTTTGATAACTATCACCCTTCTTCCAACCCTACATAGGTAGTAACAGTAACAGCTTACATGTGTAGACTCTAGAGTTTAACAAAGTTTATATATATATATATATATATATTTTTTTTTTTTTACAAATGCGAGCTCCGCTGAAATGGAGAGGTAAGACGTCTTAACTGTCTCTTCCATTTTAAAGGGGAGTTAACTGGAATCAGAGCACTCAACAGATGTGACCGGGTTCCCAGAACCAAGAGTGACAATTGGGACAAAAGTTGTTTGATGGGGAGTTCCCGTCGTGGCGCAGTGGTTAACGAATCTGACTAGGAACCATGAGGTTGCGGGTTCGATCCCTGCCCTTGCTCAGTGGGTTAAGGATCCGGCGTTGCCGTGAGCTGTGGTGTAGGTTGCAGACGCGGCTCGGATCCCGCGTTGCTGTGGCTCTGGCGTAGGCCGGGGGCTGCAGCTCCGATTCGACCCCTAGCCTGGGAACCTCCATATGCCGCGGGAGCGGCCCAAGAAATAGCAAAAAAAGACAAAAAAAAAAAAAAAGTTGTTTGATGGAAGCTGTGCTTCCCTTGTACCAGTGTCACTTTCGCACCAATGATGTTTGTGAGTGACATTTCCGTATAAACCTCACCCACTTCTTCTAAGTGAACTGTCCTCATTCTTAGGAATCAAACCCCCTCCAGGCACCTGTGTCCTGACGCAAGCACTTGCTGGGGACACATCTGGCTTCCTAGTTTCAGGGACAGTTAGGCAGGCAGAGGAGTTGCTGGGGGGCACAGCCGGGGGAAGCTGGCAGGGCTTGTTACTCATCGTGCCTGTGACAAACCTCAAAAATCCCAAACCCAATATTCCATTCCCTCTGAGTTCAGGGAAAAGCTCCTTGCTGTTGTCTGGCTGCCTTGGAGAGGTTGTGCACAAAGTGACAGTGGGGTATGAGCTTGGAGAGTGAGGCTTATTCAGTCTTTGTAGGGGCAGCAGCAGCTGTAGTGATGCCCCAGTGCCTCCTGCATAACTCACAGGGGATGTAAAGCTGGGCCCAGGAGGGTTATTAACTGACTCACCTCTCTCTGAAGACTTGCATGCAAGTCCTTATCCTCTGGTCTCATTTTTTGTTGATTCATTATGGTTTATGGGACTGGGTTACCCATTATTGTAGATTTTGGTCTTGTGACTTGTAGATTCCTTCTTGTTAGAATGGGCTTAAATTCTATAGTTTGAGTGATAGCTTAAATGCCATTCCTTTGTATCTGCAGAGATTAATTTTATTGCACCTGCAGACTCAGTGCAAGCTGTTCATGCAGAATGTTCTAGGATGTAGCAGAGTGAGGTCTGGACTGTGAGCAAGGTCTGGACTGTGAGCCCCCCTCCCCGGGGGGGGGGGGTTCTGATCCTGCTCAGCCCGCTGCGTGAACAAGAAACTTCATCTCTTGTCCATGATGAGGTTTCCGAAGGAGTATCCAAGGCTCTTCAGCTTTTAAATTCTATGCTATGTAAGCAATGGTTTAGAAACAATTTGGAAGCCTTGATTGCGATACCTGACTAAAACTGAGAATTTGTTAGTTGTGGAGACATGAATATTTTTAGTCTTCTAAAAATGTGTTTTGCAGTTATTCCAGGGGTTAGAAAAACTTATTATTCAGCAGTTTAAGTGTATTTATTCTCTTTGCATGAACGCTAAAGGGTTTTTTTAAATTAAAAATACGTTTGTTTCCTTTAAAAATATTTTAAGAGGGCTTGTCATTCATTTCAGAAGTTTCTGGAGTTCCCCTTGTGGCTCAGTGGTAATGAATCCAACTAGTATCCATGAGGCCTTGCTCAGTGGGTCGGGGATCTGGCGTTGTTGCCATGAGCTGTGGTGTAGGTTGCAGACGAGGCTTGGATCCTGTGTTCCTGGGGCTGTGGTGTAGGCTGGCAGCTGCAGCTCCAATTCGACCCCTAGTCTGGGAATTCCATATGTTGTATGTGCAGCCCTAAAAAAAAAAAAGCGAAACAAACAAAAAAGAAGTTCCTATGCCTGGTTCTGGTTTATGGTCAGAAACATGGAGGAAATATCCAAAGGGTACAAGATTCCTAGCTTCTCCCAGACGTGTGGAATCAGGATATCTGGATTGTGGGGCCCAGCAGTCTATATTTCAAGACAAGCAGAGAGTCCAGTAAACTCCCTGGACAATTCTGATAAACAGTCAGGTTTGGGATATCACTGCTGATTTAGCCTGAGTTGTGTGATTTTGATGGAGTCCGTTTCTGATTCCTGGCTCTGCCTTTCTCATTTCAGTATTTTCCTGGTGCTTAAGGTGAGCCATGGGGAATAATCTGTGTTATGGACTCATTAATTGTATTTAAACTTTTTTTAATTTTATTTTTTTAGTTTTTTAAATTTCTTTTTTATTTTTTGGCTCTTTAGGGTAGTACCTACAGCATATGGATGGAAGTTCCCAGGCTAGCTAGAGGTCAAATTGGAGCTGCAGCTGTCGGCCTACACCACAGCCACAGACACAGAAACACAGGATCTGAGCCACGTCTGCGACCTACACCACAGCTCACAGCAATGCCAGATCCTTAACCCGCTGAGCCAGGCCAGGCATTAAACCTGCATCCTCATGGGAACTGGTCAGGTTTGTAACCCGCTGAGCCACATCGGAAACTCCTGATTCGTTAATTGTAACATGCTTGGTCATGTGTAGGAGAGGAAGCCCAGGCCTATCCAAAGCCCAGGGATGACTTTTCCAGTGTGCATAGGTTGACCATCAGGCTGCAGAGTACACCTTGGCTTTGGTGCCCTGCAGTCTGTTTGCCATCCTTTTCCTCTCCAGAGACTTCTGACCTCCCTCAGTGTACCCCCTGACCCAAGTCAGCAGTCCCACCCTACTCAGATTGCTTTCGTCCCTTTTTGGGGGTTGGGGGAACAGCTTTATTAAGATATAATTGGCATGCCATATGATTTACCCATTTACAGTGGATAATTCAGAGGTTTTTAGCATATTCACAATTAGGTACAGCCACCTCCATGGTTAATTTGAGGACGTTTTCATCACCCTGCAGAGAAACACTGTACCCTCAAGCTCCATTCCCCCATTGCCCAGCACTAGGCAACCACCGATCTACTCTCTGTCCCTATAGATCTGCCTCTTCTAGGTCTCACAGAAATGGAATCATGCAACTGGTGGTTTTTCATGTTGCTTCTTTCAATTTAGCATAATGTCGCCAAGGTTTATCCATGTAATGACATGTAACAGTACTTCATTCCTTTTCAGGGTCCAATAATATTCCATTGCATAGATATCCCACATCTTATTTCTCTTTTGATCCACTGATGGACATTGAGGTTGTTTCCACTCTATGGCTGTTAAGAATAATGCTGTGTGAACACTTGTGTACAAATTTTTGTGTGGCTCTTATGTTTTCATTTCTCTTAAATACACACCTAGAGGAGGTGTTGTGGGTCATGTGGTAATTTTATGTCAAACTTTTTGAGGAACTACTAGGCTATTTTCCAACAGTGGCAGCACCATTTTACATTCTCACCAGCAGTGTAGGATGGTTCTAATTTCTTCATGTCCTTATCAACACTTGTTATTTTTCCTTAAAAAAAAAAGATAACCATCTTAATAAGTGTCAGGTGATAGCTCATTGTGGTTTGCTTTCTTCCATTTTTAAGGTAATTCCTACCAAATATAATTCATTGAATCCTTCCAGGAAAGGTCTTTTCAAAATTAACTTTTAATTTTTCATTGTAAAAAGACTAGAAAATACAGATAAACAAAAAAGTAGAAACCCCAAATCACCCACATCCCACTACCTAGAGAAAACCGGGTCACACTGGGGAGCATCTCTTTAGAATCCTTTCGTATGTAATACTTTTAAAAGGAGAACTTGGAGTTCCCGTCGTGGCGCAGTGGTTAACAAATCCAACTAGGAACCATGAGGTTGCGGGTTCGGTCCCTGCCCTTGCTCAGTGGGTTAACGATCCGGCGTTGCCGTGAGCTGTGGTGTAGGTTGCAGACGCAGCTCGGATCCCACGTTGCTGTGGCTCTGGCATAGGCTGGTGGCTGTAGCTCCAACTCGACCCCTAGCCTGGCAACTTCCATGTGCCTCAGGTGCGGCCCTAAAAAGCAGGAAAAAAAAAAAAGTTGAATGGCAACTTCTTTTTTTCATAGCAACTCAAATTGTCAAAAGTTCATTGTAAACCCAGGATTTACATCTTAGGATATATTCTCCCTTAGCAACAGTGGCATTCTAACTGGCACCTAGGTTCTGGGCTAACACAAGTCAATTTTGGCTCCAATAATGAAAACTAAATATGACAGAGCACTTACTGTATGCCAAGATTTCACATGGATTATTTCACCCTGTCCTCAAAACCATCTTATGTGGTATGATCTGTCACTATCCCAGTATTATGGATGAGAAAACTGAGGGTACAGAACTTGGTCTTGCTGTGGGGTCTGGAGTACTAGCATTTTTGAAAGTGATGCTTGTCTGAAACCTGTAATTAAGCACAACAGGAAAATAGTACAATGGAAGAAAAAAGGTTAGCCCATCTGGGCTGCCTGTGCCACTCCCCCACTCCAGGTGGATATCCTGCTGCCCTTTCTACTTGGGAGTGGGGTTTAGAAATAAGTGGGACAAACCTCTCCTGCAGGGAGCATTGCTATGACAATAGCCTTTTTTTTTTTTTTTTTTTAATGGGAGTATAGTTGACTTACAATGTTGTGTTAGTTTTGGGTGTACAACAAAGAGAACCAGTTACACATATACATATATCCATTCTTTCTCAGATTCTTTCCATATATATATGTGAATAGGTTATTATAATATATATATATATATATACACGCACACATATATAGGTTATTACAGAATATTGAATACATTTACTGGTGCTGTTTGGTAGGTCCTTGTTGGGTATCTATTTTGTATCTAGGAGTGTGTATATGTTAATTCCAGCCTCCTAATTCATCCCTCCTGCCCATGTTTCCCCTTCCGTAACCATAATGGAAGCCTTTTGGCATATGAGCACTTTTCCTGTGAATGCACTTGACAAGCGAGAGGAAGCCAGGATGGTTTGAACTCCTTTTTTTGATCTCCCTGCCTCCACATGCCAAGATATGAGTTATGATAGGAAAGCAGAGCTGGGAAGAGAGGTGCGGTGAAGCAGGGGGCGCCTGTGTGGGTGGTAGCTCTGGCATGGGAGCCTTGGGAAGGCATTGTGGGAGGCTGGAAGGCTGTGATGGTCCTGGGCAGGCCAGCAGGGACAAGTTTACTGCCAGCCCGCTGTGAGCCAGGCTCCGTGCTGGGCTCTGTGTGGGGATTCTCTCTAACAAGTGCGATTGTTATAAACAGGTATGAAAATTATGTTTTATTCTGACCACCGCTCAGTGAAGTAGGTGCTATTGGCTGCCTGAAATCCTTTTGGAACAAGGCTGGGTGTGAACAGTTAAGGCTGTCATCCTTATTTAATGGATGAGTATGTAGGCTCAGGGAGATGAGGTTGCTTGTTTAGAGTAACACAATCCCCAAATGATGGAGCCAGGTCTGCAGTTTGGCCTTGATTCTAAGGGCTGTGTGAGTTTATATTTATTTTCTGGAGTTTGATTCTGGGTCCTGTGCTGTCTTGTGGGGCCTTGGGGTGGGGTCGGAGTGAACAGCCTGCTGGCCTAGTAGGAGGATGACCAGGACTCCAGCCAAGGTCCTTGGTCCCAGGGGCAAGTGAATGCTGTGATGACTAACTTCACATTCCACCTTTTGCCAAAAAGTAACTGGAGTGAATTACAGTTTTTTTTTTTTTTTTCTGGGGGGTGGGTGGGCTGCACCTGTGGCATATGGAAGTTTCCAGGTTAGGGATCATCAAATTGCAGCTGCTGCTGCCAGCCTACCCCACACCACAGCAATGCCAGATCCAAGCTGTATCTGCAAACTGTACTGCAGCTTGCGGCAATGCCAGATCCTTAACCCACTGAGCTAGGCCATGGATCAAACCCACATTTCACAGATACTATGTCAGGTACTTAACCTGCTGAGCCACAATGGGAACTCCCTGAATTAAGAGTTTTAAGTAGTGTTTCTAAAGCCTTTAGTGATTAGGGACTCAGGTTTAGGGTCAGACCTGAGCTAGAATGCAGGTCTTGGCTACTTACATAAACTCCTTTAGCCTTCATTTGCGATGGGGGACAAGACTGCCCATTTAGTAGGACTGCTGGGAAGGTAATGCTTGGTACATGGTAAATGCTCAGAAATGTTAGCTATTGCCGTTATCACCACCTATGCCCTCCTCCTCCCACTTTCTTATACATCCCCGTAAGGCCCTCCTTGTCACCCCTCTAGCATCCACCCCATTGAGAGCCACTAGATTCAACTATTTTATGGAAAGTTATTCACTGATGCTGCCTTTGTTTGGAGTCTGCTGGTAGATGGGGGCCTTCCCACATCTAACTGGGAGACTCATTTGCAGCACTGGGTTTCCCAGGGCTGTCTATAGCTTCCCCATTGACACCTGTCTGGGGCCAGAGCTGCTCTATCAATTCTTTATTAAGACCAGTTATTTTTTATTTATGATACTTGTGGGTTCATTAAAAATGGCACTCCCTGTAGGGGATACCATAAGGCTTTTAGCCAGTTTTTATCAGGTTGTTAGAGGAGATATGAATATTTTAATAGAGAGAAAGAGCAAAGCCTTCAACAAACTTAATTTGTTCTGGAATCTAAGTGACAGGCTTAACAGGGGTGCCAAGTAATTCGGTATAATCAGCCCAGCTAGTGGAATAAGAAACACAACTGAATGGACAGGGAGCTTTTCCAGAGGGGCCATGGGGATTTTCCACCCCTGAGCAGCTGTAAATCACTGTATCCCTGGATCCTTTGGGTCCAGGTAAGATCTAGCGTAGCCACAGGCAGCTTCTAGGCTAAGTTCCCAGGAAGCCAGGGGGAGTGTTTTTGCAGATTCTCTTTTAACATTTTAAGAATTCATTTCCCAAGATGCAGATCTTATTCAATTATGTACAAAATGATGGATAAGTCAGGTCACTGCTGCCCATTAAAAGCCTATTTGGAGCCTCAGTCTTGATCACAATCCTAGATATAGTGACTGATTTCTTGATGTAGTTTAAAAAATATCCACTTGGGGGAGCTTTATGATTGAATTTAAAAATCTACATCATGGATTTATATGCAGTGTGTGATCTGGATGACTCGCCCCCAGCCCCACCTCAGTGACAAGCTACTGAAGCAAGCAATGGTTGCAGAAATACAATGATAAATCAATGTGAGCGGTTTTATTTTATTGGCAATTCCTCCCTCTGGATTTTGAAGTTATTCTTGATTTTTTAAAAGCTTCCCCTTCAAACTAAAGGAGTTTAAAGATAAAGAATAGCAGTAGTTTCTCCTATTTCTTGGATGAATGTTCTGCATATGTATGCAGACCTCAATGCATATTTAAATAAATGCATGTCCCAGTTCATTTAAAATAGCCAAAGCACCAGAAAAATCTCCTTTGAAGTTTTACGAACATGGTCAGTTGCAGGGAAGATGAAGTCAGAAAAGCAAATGTCTGAGCAGGGAATGCTGCTTTCCACGTAATTCTGCATCACCCTGTGACTCTCTCTCAGAGAGGTGGGGCACAGAGAGGTCTAATGAAGGACAATCCCTTGCTGCCCGGGCAGAAGTCCAGGTTCCAGATGGTCTTTAGGGTCTACCCAGATTTGGACAGTTTTGAAATAATGGAAAACTAGTTAGGGTTCCTAATTAGGACATTTGCTAGAGAATGTTGTCACAATATGGATGTACCATTAACCCGCTTTACTGTAGAATAAAATGAAACCAATTATGAAGTGACATATACCAGTGTGACCCTGTGTGTCCACCTGCCCGCACAGAGGGAACTGGAGCGTTTCTTAGAGGGGGGATGGCTTGGTTATTGCCTGAATCTCGGTCTTAGTTGGCGCTCTTCTTCTCTGTCATCTTTTGACTTGATAGGGCATCTCCTCATTTACTTCGTGCCCAATTTTTGTATTAATAAGGCTTTGCTATTTTCACAAAGCCTTTTCCTTATTTCCGCTGCTCTCTTTCCATAAAAGGAAAGGAATAATTCCGAGGGTCCCTTTCCAGTCTTTTGTCCCTTGGCGAAGGGCGTCCCTGCCCCTGAGCCGCTCTGCCTCTGGCTGCTTCTCTGTGTGCCATCCCCCCCGCCGGCTCCTCTCTCCTCGCCCACTTCTCTCTCACCTGACATCCTGGCCTGTCAGCACACAAGCGTCACACTCTCTGTCGTCATTGTCCCGTGAGGACAAGTCTCAGGTACCTGCTCCAGTGAGGACAGTCCTCCCCTTCCCCCAGTCACTGGTTCACCATCTTCTTATGACTTTCACTGTCTGCTCAGTGGAGGAGAAATCTCACTTCCTCAGCAATGCCATTGCTCCCTCCAGGAAGACTTTTCTTCAGGAGGAAAAAAAAAATGCCCTTCACTTCTGTTTTCATAGTATTTCCTGGCCTTTTTTGCTCAAATGGGGTGGTTTTCAAAAGTTTCTTTTTAACCCTGGACTTTTTTTTTTTTTCCCCTTAAGATATAAATGACACACAGAAGCCCAGCCCAGTCCCTGCCTGACTTCACAGTGCCCTGTGGCAGATGGTTTCCTAAGTAGCCTCAGCAGTCCCTGCAGACCACTCTGCAAGAGGGCTTTGCTGCTTCTCCCATCAAGAGGTGGAGTCTGTTTCTCCTCCCCTTGAGTCTGGTGGACTTTGACTGGCTTTGACCAACAGAATGTGTGGGAGTGACGCTGTGCAAGTCCCAGCCCCAGCTTCTAGACGCCTTGGGTCCTTGGCCCGAGACCACCAGGGTGAAGAAGCTGCTCTGGTCACAGAGGATAAGAGGAGTCGAGGAGGAGAGCTGAGGCTACCAGCCAGCATCCGGCCCCGAGCGCCGGACCTGTGAGGGAGGCATGGTGGACCCTCCAGCTCAGGTGCCCCTCCAGCTGATGGCAGCAGGACGAGCAAGCCCACCAGAAAAGCAGAGGAATCAACCAGCGAAGTGCAGAAATACTCAATTCTTATTATTTGCAGCCATAAAGTTTCGGGGTTGTTTGTTGTGTAGAAATGGTATGTGCCCTTCAAGGGATCTTATGTTAAAGTTGATTTTGTGTGTGTGTGCGCGTGTGTGAAAGCCAGCTTATTCTACATGTTGAAGTTGGTTTCTGCATGATGTAAACAAGGGAGAGACTGCTTGCAGCTGCCCCGTGTTGCTGCCTCTCCAGCCCTCCTCCCTGCGCACCATACCCATCACGGCTGAGCTCGTCGTGTATGTTTATGTACCATGAACATTTTACAGATGCTTTGTGGGAAGTTTACATAAAGCCAGATTTATGTTTGGTCTTACATTGCTTACGTTAGCTAAGAGTCGCCTGCATCTCAGGGCACGGAGAGGCCCATCTGCTCTGATGACAGCAGGAGGAGGATCTGGGCCTCCACAGCCCAGCCTAACCCCACTCCCTTGAGGCCCTACAGTGAACCCCAGGACTGCTCTACACCCTCCAGTGCCTGGAAAACTTAAGAGTCACCAGCATCCCCATCTGACTAGATATACAGTCAGGTACATATGTTACTTTCCTACTGCAAGTGGATGGTTTTTTTTTTTTTAAGGAGACAGCTCCTAGGGCTACTGTTGCACATTAACCCACTCTTGAAACATTTTTCTAGTATAACCTGGATAATAATTACCCTGTTCTCCTTAGTGTGTGTTGGGCTCTGTGCTAAGCACTTTACGTACATTGTTTCATTTAGCCTTTTATTTTGTTTTAATTTTTATTATTTATTTATTTTTTTGTCTTTTTAGGGCTGCTCCCGCGGCATATGGAGGTTCCCAGGCTAGGGGTCGAATCAAAGCTGTAGCTGCTGGCCTACGCCAGAGCCACAGCAATGCCAGATCTGAGCCACATCTGGAACCTACACCACAGCTCTTGGCAACGCCGTATCCCTAACCCACTGAGTGAGGCCAGGGATCGAACCTGCAACCTCATGGTTCCTAGTCGGATTCCTTTCAGCTGCACCACGACGGGAACTCCTGTTTCATTTAGTCTTTTAAAGACCCTGTGAGGCAGGTATGGTTGGACTCATTTTACAGATAAAGAAAGGAAGACTCAGAGGTTAAGGCACTTATCCCTCACGGCTGGAGCATTGCGCAGCTCCAGGGGGCACCATTCACATTGTTGCCTCTGTAGATGGTGCCCTTTGGTGCTGTGCAGTTCACGTGATGGCCCTGCCCAAGGCCCCAGTCTAAGGTGTGGAAGAGCTGGGATTTCAGTCTCCAGAGTCTGAGCACTTCGTTTTATACAACTTTATTAAAATGATTCACTTCTCTAAGCTACTTCATGTTTTCTGTCCATTTATATATTTGAATGCCAGTCTGCCCAGACACCTAGTCATCGGTCTGTCCATCCGTGCATTCATCTATCCCTGCCTTTGTCTGTCCCTCCCCTCACCCAGTCATCCATTTAGTGGAATCAGTAAAGGTGTAAGTATCAGTAGAAGGTCTGAATATTCAATTTCTTGAAATATACCAGGACACATTAATTCTCTAGTACCCATTCTTATTTATTTATTTATTTATTTTGTCTTTTTGCTATTTCTTGGGCCGCTCCCGTGGCATATGGAGGTTCCCAGGCTAGGGGTCTAATCAGAGCTGTAGCCACCGGCCTACGCCAGACCCACAGCAACGAGGGATCCGAACCGCGTCTGCGACCTACACCACAGCTCATGGCAACGCTGGACCTTTAACCCACTGAGCAAGGGCAGGGACCGAACCCGCAACCTCATGGTTCCTAGTCGGATTCGTTAACCACTGCGCCACGACGGGAACTCCCCATTCTTATTTTTAAGTTCACTTGACATAAAATTTTTAATTACTGAATATTTAAAACAATTAGAAATGAAAATAATTTTCTAGAAAACCATGTCCTCCACAATTTGGATTTCATACTGCACCATAATTACTTCAAATTTCCTTTGTCCCTCTTTTTTTAAAGAAAGAAAAATAGAGGAGTTCCCATCGTGGCTCAGCGGAAACGAATCTAACTAGTATCTGTGAGGATGCAGGTTCGATCCCTGGACTTGCTCAGTGGGTGAAGGATCTGGTGTTTCTGTGGCTGTGGTGTAGGCCGGTGGCTACAGCTGTGATCCGACCCCTAGCCTGGGAACCTCCATATGCCATGGGTGCAGCCCTAAAAAGACCAAAAAAAAAAAAAAAAAAAAAACAAAACAAAACAAAGACCCCATAGAAAAATGAAAGTCAGCCCCGCTCCTTCACAAACTCTCTAGCCTGAAGATGGCATGTCATATCTATATCACAGTCCCCATGCATGGTTTTATACATTGACTACATCTGTGTGTATCCATAAATCATCTTTAGTATTGTTTTGAGTTTTGCAGTTTGCATTTATCATCAGTATGCTTTTGCACCTTGCCTTTGTCCCTCACTATATTTTTTTGAGGTTTATTCATTTTGACACATACACATCTAACTGATGTGCGGTTAAGTTGTTTTTACTTCTTTTGCTATTACAAACACGCTGTAGTGAACATCTTGGAACGTGTCTCCTTGTTCACATGTGCACAAGCTTCTAGGGGGGACCCTCAGGGGTGGAATTGCACATCTTCAGTTTTCCTTTTTAAAATTCTCTCCAACGTGGTTGTGCCTGTTTACCCACACCAGCCTTATATGAGAGTTTCTATTTTCCCACATCCTCGGCCGTGCTTGGCATTATCTAGTGGCTATCAAATGGTATCTCTGTCTCCCTGAGAATCACTGCCTAGTTATATAGGTCATTCAGGTTTCTTCTTCTGTGAAATGCTTATTCATAATTAATATCCTTAGCCTTTTTTTCTACTGGGTAGTCTCTGCTTTTCTGATTGATTCATAAGAGGGTTTTTGTTTCTTTTTAAGAAATCCTTTCTGAAGTAGATCTTCTGTTAGTTAATTGCATTGTACCATCTCCCAGTACTTGCTTTTCTTTTAATGGGGTTCTGCCTGTTTCTATAAGTCTTTGCGACTTAATTTTATCCTAGAGAATTTTAAAAGGGATAGTCATTTAATTATAATACCCTTCGCAACATAATGGGGGTCTACACAGGTAAGTTTTCCTACCTGTGTACAGGAGAGATTTTTAGAAAACCGTTTATTGAGCTCTTATTATGAGTAACTCACTCTTCTAAGTACCTTACATATATTGACCAATCCTTTTAATTACACAAGGAGAAAGGCATGTTGTTATCCCTATTTTATTTTATTTTATTTTATTTTACTTATTTTATTTTATTTTATTTTGTCTTTTTAGGGCCACATTTGCAGCATATGGAGGCTCCCAGGCTAGGGGTCCAATTGGAGCTGTAGCTGCCAGCCTTGGCCAGAAGCACAGCAACACTGGATCCAAGCCATGTCTGCGACCTACACTGCAGCTCACAGCAACACCAGATCCTTAACCCACTGAGTGAGGCCAGGATTTGAACCTGAAACCTCATTGTTCTAGTCGGATTCATTTCTGCTGCGCCATGAAGGGAACTCCGTTATCTCTGTTTTAAAGATGAGCAAACTCTGAGACCAGAGTGATTGAGTTCTTGCCACAAATTACACAGTGATTTTTCTTTCTTTCTTTATTTATTTAAATTTTTTTTCCACTGTACAGCATGGAGACCAAGTTATACATACACGCATACATAATTTTTTCTCCCGTTGTTGTGTTGCGATGTAAGTATCTAGACATAGTTCTCTATGCTATGTAGCAGGATCTCATTGTTAATCCATTCCAAGAGCAATAGTTTGCATCTGTTAACCACAAGCTCCCGATCCCTCCCACCCCCTCCCTCTCCCCCCAGGCAGCCACAAGTCTATTCTCCAAGTCCATGGTTTTCTTTTCTGTGGAAAGGTTCATTTGTGCTGTATATTAGATTCCAGTTATAAGTGATATCATATGGTATTTGTCTTTCTCTTTCTGACTTACCTCACTCAGGATGAGAGTCTCTAGTTCCATCCATGTTGCTGCAAATGGCATTATGTCATTCTTTTTTATGGCTGAGTAGTATTCCATTGTGTACGTATACCACATCTTCCTAATCCAATCATCTGTCAATGGACATTTGGGTTGTTTCCATGTCTTGGCTATTGTGAATAGTGCTGCAATGAACATGCAGGTACATGTGTCTTTTTAAAGGAAAGTTTTGTCTGGATATATGCCCAGGAGTGGTTTTGCTGGGTCATATGGTAGTTCTATGTATAGATTTCTAAGGTATCTCCATACTGTTCTCCATAGTTGCCGTACCAGCTTACATTCCCACCAAGAGTGCAGGAGGGTTCCTTTTTCTCCACACCCCCTCCAGCACTTGTTATATGTGGACTTATTAGTGATGGCCATTCTTATTGGTGTGAGGTGGTATCTCATGGTAGTTTTGATTTGCATTTCTCTAATAATCAGGGATGTTGAGCATTTTTTCATGTGCTTGTTGGCCATCTGTATCTCTTCCTTGGAGAACTGTCTATCCAGGTCTTTTGCCCATTTTTCCATTGGGTTGGCTTTTTTGCTGTTCAGTTGTATAAATTGCTTGTATATTCTAGAGATTAAGCCCTTGTCAGTTGCCTCATTTGACATTATTTTCTGCCATTCTGTAAGTTGTCTTTTTGTTTTCTTTTTGGTTTCCTTTGCTGTGCAAAAGCTTGTCAGTTTGATGAGGTCCCATGGGTTTATTTTTGCTCTTATTTCTGTTGCTTTGGGAGACTGACCTGAGAAAATATTCATGAGGTTGATGTCAGAGAGTGTTTTGCCTATGTTTTCTTCTAGGAGTTTGATGGTGTCCTGTCGTGTATTTAAGTCTTTCAGCCATTTTGAGTTTATTTTTGTGCATGGTGTGAGGGTGTGTTCTAGTTTCATTGATTTGCATGCAGCTGTCCAGTTTTCCCAGCAATTCTTGCTGAATAGACTTTCTTTTTCCCATTTTATGCTCTTGCCTCCTTTGTCAAAAATTAGTTGACCATAGGTGTCAGGATTTATTTCTGGGTTCTCTGTTCTGTTCCTTTGGTCTGTATGTTTGTTTTGGTACCAGTACCACACTGTTTTGATGATGGTGGCTTTGTAATACTGCTTGAAGTTTGGAAGAGTTATACCTCCTGCTTAGTTTTTGTTTCTTAGGATTGCTTTGGCAATTCTGGGTCTTTTGTGGTTCCATATAAATTTTTGGATTGTTTGTTCTAGTTCTGTGAAAAATGTCATGGGTAATTTGATAGGGATTGCATTGAATCTGTAGATTGCTTTGGGTAGTATGACCATTTTTACAATATTAATTTTTCCAATCAAGGAACATGGAATATCTTTCCATTTCTTTATGTCTTCTTTAATTTCCTTGATTAGTGTTTTATAGTTCTCAGCATGTAAGTCCTTTACCTCCTTGGTCAGTGTATTCCCAGGTATTTGATTTTTTGGGGTGCAATTTTAAAAGATATTGTATTTTTGTATTCCTTTTCTAATATTTCATTGTTAGTATACACAAATGCCATGATTAAGAGAGAGAACTGGGATTAGAATTCAAGGAGTTAGTTCCAGGGCTTAGGTAACCACTAAAAAGAACCTCTTCTCAGTGCCATGGTTCCTGCTCTGCAAAGCTCACTGGAAGAGAGATACACGTAAATAGGCTCCATTTTGCAGTGAGACAAAGTTAGGGCAGCTCATATTACTATAGGGGGTTGGGGAGGGCTTCCTGGAAGAAGTGGCCTTTGAACTGAGTGAAGGAGAGTGAAATATTAGTGCTGGAAGCTGATGAAGGCAGAGGTGGGAGAGAGTGTGTATGTGTGTGTGTATGTGTGTATACTCTCCTGGGGAAGGGCATTCCAGGCAGAGGGAACAGCATGTGTAGGCCTGGACAGAGCAGAGCATTTTCTGGGCATTCTGAGCAACCCAGTATTTTGGAAGGTGGAATTTAGGGACGGGTGGTTAGAAAAGAAGCCAGGAACAGTGCCTGACATTTGGCTGCCATTATTATTTGATATATGAATGAACAAAAGCTTTTAGTGTTACAAATGCAATCATAAGACAAGCTCTTAGTTAACTGGAATGCTTAAGGCATTGTCCTTTGTAATTAGGAGGACTGGTTTCGAGCTTTGCTCCTGAATATGTGAGGAAATGTGTGATTCTAACTTCTTGTTATCAATTAACACAGTTTAGCAAGCCCAGTTGAGGCTTTCAGGTATCCTAGGTAAGCCTTCAAATGTTATAGGTCAGTACCTATTACTAGGTCATTACCTCCTATAGGTCATTACTGGAGCTGTTAGTGCTGCCGGTTGAGAAATTTAAATAAATTTATTCCCTCCAGGACACATGCGGTATAATGTGGTTATTTACACTTAGGATTGATTTGTTTTCAGTTAAGATGGAACTATTATGAATTAATTTTTTTTATTGATTCAAACTCATTCATTAGCATCAGGAACAGACAGGACTTTTGGCTCCTTATGCGGAGTCAGCAGTCGCTAGAATGTGGTTTTGTTAGACAGAGGTTAAGGAAGAGAGAAATATGAGCCTGGCAAATGAAGTAGTTAGCAGTGCCTTAATTCTTACCATGGTGGTTTTTTGGCCTTGTCTGGTTGGGATATTGTAGTCATGATGCTAAGAATAAGGTCACCACATGGATCTGCTTTAACCCATGTTCAGAGCTAAGTCCACAAATGCTGCTCCTCCCCGGGGAGCATGGGGATGATTCATAGCTAACTCCTCAAAGCAGTTCAAAGCGGGAGGTCTAACATACTCCAATGGCAGTGGCTCTGTAGCTTCCTCTTTGCACATCAAATATTTATTGGGAACACTAATAGGTATAGCAAGGGGTCTGGTGAGCAGAATTTCCTGAGCCCCAGAGAGAACTGGTGTGCCCTTGTGTGCCGGTGCTGTCCCTTTCCATTGGACAACCTCTAGCCTTTGTGGCCACAGCAGGGGGTGGTTAAGTCAAGAAGGGAAGGACTAGGGATTCCCTTCTGGCTTCAGGGAGAGTTTTCTTTATTCCAAGCCAGGACTCATTTTAGTCCTGGGGATGGGGTTGAGGGTATTCAGGGGCGATAACAAGTCCCATCTGGCTGCTTAACCAGTGGAAAGTTGCTAGTGGGGAGAGAGATGTGTTTTTGCCATCTTGAATTCAGACTCATGGGATGTTTTTCCTACAGGATCCATGCTGTAAATGATATTTAGGTTTTTGAGGTAGCCCACGAAACTGTATTTGCCTCAAATGTTAACATGGATCTGAAGATGAAATGTGTTTTGGGTTATATTATGGTTCTATAAAAGGCAATATTTTTCAACCTTTTTCCCCCTGCAGTGGAACTGTTCCTTCAGATGAATGTACATGGAAGTGCAGTATTTATAACAGATAAATGCAGAACTACTCTGGTTGAAGAAGAAGTCAGCCTCATGGTTGCTAAGTCTTGATCCCATTCTTTCCTGTGATGGGGCGTTGTCCGCCTTTACCTCTGCTTTGTGAGGAGGATGGGTGGATACACATCTTAAGGTCAGAAGGGATAATGGAAGGGAATAAACTTAGCAACAGGGAAAAAAAAAGGGGGGGGGAAACCAGTGGTTCTAAAAACTAGTCTGTGGATCACTGTGGTCTGGGCATAGAAGAATCACTTGGGAAATGTAAAACAGATGAATTAAAAAAACAAAAACGAATACAAAACGATCTGGGGCCATTCCTCAAAATTCCAATTCACTTGCCCTTAAGTAGGTCATAGAATCTGTACATTAAAAACCTGTTCTGGGAGTTCCTGTCATGGCTCAGTAGTTAATGAGCCTGACGAGCATCCATGAGGACGCAGGTTTGATTCCTGGCCTCACTCAGTGAGTTAAGGATCGGGCATTGCCGTGAGCTGTGGTGTAAGTTGCAGACCCGGCTGGGATCCTGTGTTGCTGTGGCTGTGGCTGTTGCCGGCAGCTACAGCTGATTTGACCCCTAGCCTGGGAACTTCCTTCCGTATGCCTCGGATGCAGCCGTAAAAAGCAAACAAACAAAAAAACCTGCTCTGGAGAACCGGGGTATTTGGAAACCTGGATACTATTCTGCCTTCAGCTCCTGGCTGCCTCCTATGGCAGAAGGTGTCTCTCTCAACGCAGGGAAGGAGGCAGATCTGGATATGACGAGAGGATCCCAAGGAGGGACAGGAGTTTCTTCTCTGCTTTAGGTTTGCGCCCTACATTCTGGCTTCTTGTTTGAAAATCTGTCCCATTGCCACTGATTACCATGAGAAGTCTTCACAACCTTCTCCACACAGGGCTGTGGCCTCACCCTCTGGCTTTAATGGAAAAAAACACAACAGAATAAAATGCGTTTAACCAAAGTGAAACCACTGATGGCAGCTGAGGGATTGTTTTCTTATTACTCATCTGGGGACTGTTTCCCTGATGTCTAAGTTTTTTTGCTTTTTGTTTTTTTTTTTCTTTAGAAATGTGCTCTAAGTCTAAGGATCCATTTAAAGGAAGAATCACAGCCACTAAACTTCCTGGAAAGAACCATTAAGACGTTGTGTGGCTCTGTGTTTTGTTAATGTTGACAAGATGATCCTCCTGATCCTGGGTTGTTCCAGAGTCAGGCAAAAGGAAGCCCAAAAGGTGGCTCTGAGGAGAATGTGAGGAATTATTGAGTCCAGCAGCTCCTCCTATTGGGCCCTTGATGCCTGCAGAGCCCTGGGACTTCCTGGAGTAATTATAGGACATGGAAAGACCAGCAGTTTTCTGCGCTGCCTAAGCTAAGAAAGCTTTGTGTGGAAGCATAGTTTTTAAAGTTTCATTTTAACAAAGTAACAGGCTCATCCTCATCCTTGACTGCTTTAGTTTTCCAAGGAGCCTCCTAAGAGTTGGCCAGTTTTCAATAGGAAGACAGTGCTGGCCCTTCCTTACTATAGATGGTGTTTCCAGAAGGGCTGATGGGTGTCTGTACCCTTTCCATGTTCTACTCAGGCAGTCCGGTGATATAGAGCCTGGAATGGGCTCTAGAGTAGACTCCTCCTTGGGGTGGCCTTAACTCTCAGCCTAAACCCATGACCTTGATTGCATGATCAGTCAGGAACCAGCCCCAAGCCAGGTGATAAAATCCTAGTTCCCTGACTTACTTGACCTTTTTTTATTTTCCCCTTCCCCCCTCTCTGTCTTCCTCTTTGAATTCTTTCTGTATTCTTCTGTGGAGGGAGCCTGTGTTCAAGTCCTGTCACTTGCTGGCTGTGTGACTTTTAAGTAAGTCCTTTAACCTTGCTGGCTGTGTGACTTTAGATAAGTCCTTTAACTTCATAAAGCCTCAGCTTTCTCATCTTTAAGTTGGAATTACAATAGTGCCAGTCTCATAGGGTACATAAGAAGTCAGGACTGGTTATGTAATTTGTGGGGCACAGTGCAAAATGAAAATGTGGGGCCTCTTGTTTAAAAGTTAAGAATTTCAAAACGGTGATAGCAGAGCATTACACCAAGTGCTGGCCCTTCTAAGCATAAGACCGTGTGTCACCTCGAAGGTCACACACCCATGATGCATGGATGGAATCAATGAGATAAGAAGTTTTACTGTTACTGGTACTATTTTTATGTCTCGCACTTCCTTTTTGTGCTCTATAGCTAAATATGCCCTGCTCCATCAAAACACACACCCATGTATTATTTAATTGTTCCTAGGGTCCCTTAAGTCTATGGACTTTTTTTTTTTAATTTCTTGCTTGATCCCAATGACAGAAATCACTAGGTGTAAGGAAAATCATTCAGAATGTCTCCATTTATATATTCTACGTTTTCTTTGATCCTTTTCCATGTTTATATCTGGGTTTGATTATACCGGTTCATTTTGTATTCTCTTGATTTCCGTGTTGTTCCATAGTTTTCCTAATTTAGTTTTTAAAATAAAATCACTTTAAAAATTAATGAAATGTCTGTTCAGTGTTCACACTTAAAACGTGGGTTCTAGGTCCTAAAGGAGACAGAGGCTAGGGAGGGAGGAAACTAGAAAAAACCAAGAACTGGAGAGAAAGACACAGGGAAGATTTCAAAGGGTTCAGTGTTTTTGGTGAGTGCGGTTTGGGGTCCTAGATGAGTGGAGAGCATACTGGTTAACAGTGATGATAATAATAGCTAACGTGTTGTGCTGAGTACTTTATGGAGCTCATTCCATTTGATCTTTGCAATGACTTAAGACAATAGAAGTGACCGGTATCACACAAGAGGGTACAGTAAACAGAAGAGGAGTCTAAGGCCTTGGGAAGTTAAGTAGCTTGCCATACTATTGGTCATATGACTGATAAGTGTTGGATCAAAATTGCAGCTACTCAGGCAGGTTACTGTAGAACTGGTACACTTGAGTGCTTTGTGCTTTGTTGTTATGGCTATTATTGCGACTGAATTATTTTAAAGCAAGTTCCAGTCCTTGTAGCATTTGGCCCCTTCATACTTTATTATACATTTCTAGAAAATATGGATATTTTCTTATGTAACTGTAGTACCATCATGATACCTAACAAAATTAGCTGTTAATTCCTTAATATTACATATAATCTAATCATATTCAGATTTCCTTGATTATTTCAAAAATGTCTTTCTTTTTTAATTTTTTATTATTTTTATTATTTTTATTTATTTTTTGTCTTTTTTGCTGTTTCTTGGGCTGCTTCCATTGGTATCCGAGCCTCGTCTGCAACCTACACCACAGCTCACGGCAGTGCCGGATCCTTAACCCACTGGCAAGACCAGGGATTGAACCTGCAACCTCATGGTTCCTAGTCAGATTTGTTAACCACTGAGCCACGATGGGAACTCCAAAAATGTCTTTCTTTAATCTTGATTCATACACATCAGGATGCAAATAATGATCTACACATTGCAATGCTTGTTACATCTCTTAACATCATTTTAATCTACAGTAGACTCACCTTTTTAAAAAAGTCATGTTGTTGAGAAAAACCCGGTCCACTGTCCCATAGAAGTATCCAATCTGAATTTGTCTGTTTGCTTCTCCACGATGTCATTTAACTTGTAGAACCTGTAATTCCTACACTGTATGTTGCCTCCTTTGGATATGTTGTTCTGGGTTGTACAAAGCAAATCTTTCGTTGTCTCTTTGAAAGATAACAGGAAAGATTTAATTTATTTCTCAGTGCTTTTGCTTTGGATTTTTGGATTTGTTTTTAAATATCAGCCTTGTATTTCCCTTACGGATGAACCATCATTTACTTCACTATTTTTTTTTCTCTGCTGTTTTATGCTTTGTTTATAGTTTTTTTCCCCTTCTTTAGATATGCTTCGGTGAACATCTTTGCAAATGTAATACTTTTTATCATTTCATTAAAATAAGCACCCATATGTGAAGTTAGCATGTCAAAAGTTATGATCATTTTAGTGGATCTTGAAATATATGAAAATACTTTCCACAGCAATGCTTTTTTTTTTTTTTACATTAAAAAATTAAAACAAGGATTCTTGGATTCAGTTGAAAGGTCTCACGGGTTCTTTGGGTAAACACAGACTCAGAGGTAGGTGTATAATTGAAGATTGGTCCCTACACTATTTCCTAATATCTTTTGAAGAGATAGCAAAGAAGATTGCATTGTGTGACTGAGAACAACACGTCCGAGAGAGGCAACAATGCTGTGAACTGCAGACAACTGCAGTGATGGCCAGATATACTGACTTAGGATGTCACAACATGACATGGTGATTTGGGCGCATTTCAGTACACTTGTTTTAAAGAGCATTTTTTTTTTGTTTTCTTATGTTCTGATGGATTCCAGCTTGGTTATTCTAATGAATTCTACCAAGACCTAATTTAGATATCCATTTCAAAAAGATTCCTAGTCAGTTGAAGTGTCATAGAGCAATGTAAAAACATGAAAGGAAAGGAGTTCTCTTGCAGTGCAGCAGGCTAAGGGTGCAGCAGGCTAAGGAGCCGGCATTGTCACTGCAGCGGTTGTAGTTGCTACTGTGATATGGGTTCGATCCCTGGCCCGGGAACTTCCACATGCCGCTAGTGCAGCTGGACAAAAAAAAAAAAAGAAAGAAAGGAAATTTTCCAGTGCTTGCTGTTACAGTCCAGGTAGTTGTTTTGTCCTTGTTTTGCTTTTTTCACTAGATGAAGTTTTCTTCAGGTGTCTCTTGTACAGAATACTTTGTTGTCTTTAGGAATGAAGAATGTTATTACATGGTGAAAGGATAAGTAATTAGGATATTAGTCACACTGATTCCCTCACACTCATGACTGCCTTCTTATACCACTGTTGCATCTTTTCCTTGCTCGTGTGATAGAGCTTGTTGGCTAAATTAGAGTTCGGCTAAGCTGCTGTAACAAAGACACTCTAAAAGTACAGTGGTTTAGTAATGTAGAAATTTATTTGTCTCTCATGTTACGGTTCAAGGGGATTCAGGTATGGGGCAGCTCTGTTCCATATCGTCATTCAGGAACTTGGGCTCCTCCAATTTTTGAACTCTGTCATCCCTTAGGATATAGTCATTGTCTGTGTGATTAAAGCTTGGCCCCTGATAATTTCTGCTTTTTGTGATTGTTATGAGAATCAAATTGAATGAGTGAGTTCATGCACAGTGCTTAAGTAAAAAAGCACTTGTGGTTAAAAGCACAGAATTTGGGAATCAGACTGGCAGAGTTAAAATCCTGGCTCAGCCTTTACTAGCTGTGTGATTTTTTTTTTTTTTTTTTTTTTTTTTAGGGCTATACCTGTGGCATATGGAAGTTCCCAGGCTAGGGATCCAGTCGGAGCTACAGCTACTAGCCTACACCACAGCCACAGCCACCCAGGATCCCAGCCACATCTTTGACCTACACCACAGCTCGTGGCAATGCCGGATCCTTAACCCACTGAGCAAGGCCAGGGATCAAACCTGCATCCTCATAGATGCTACTCAAATTCATTTCAGCTGAGCCATGATGGGAACTCCCTAACTGTGTGATTTTCAAAAAACTACATGGAAGTTTCCATTGTGGCTCAATATCCATGAGGATGTGGGTTCGATCCCTGACCTTGCTCAGTGGGTTAAGGATCCGGCATTGCCATGAGCTGCGGCGTAGGTCACAGATTAGGCTTGGATCTGGTGTTGCCCTGGCTGTGGTGGAGGCTGGCAGCTGCAGCTCTGATTCAGCCCCCAGCCTGGGGACTTCCCGTATGCTGCAGGTTTGGCCCTAAAAAAAGAAAGGAAAAAAAGAAAAAAAAACTCTCAGAGATCTACTTTCTTCCTCTACAAAGTAAAGATGCTGTTAGTGCCTCCTTATAGAAAGGATTCAGTAACATCCTCCACTCCTGGATTTATTAAATGATTTATTATGCTCAATAAATCATGATGGTCTTTTTGTAGTTATTGTTATGTCTGTTCATTTTATAAACTCCTGAATCTATCTCCAAAAAAGTAGTAGTAAATGTAATTGTGTAAGTATGCACTTGTCATTCGCTCATACTTCTTGTTATTGCCTTGCTCCTTCATCCTGTTAACACGTTTACATATTCAGCTTGTATACTAGTTCCTATTTGATTTCTTGGGTAAGCATCTGCTGATGAGTTTATGTTCCAAGTCACATAGACCAGGCTATTTAGTGTGAACTCTTCAGCTTGTCTCAGAAGTTGAGTACACCTTTTTCATCATGGTCTCAGTCCCATGTAACCAATTTGAATGGATTCAGCTGGCACGAAGGAATCTCTGTGGATAGCCAAGCAATGTAATAAATACAGAAAACTCGGGATGATACACAGCTGCTTTAACCTCAGGATTTCTCTGCTTGATACCATTGCAATGACCCTGAATTATATTTTTCAGGTCTAATTTTGGGATTTACTTGCAGAATTCTACTTCTCTGATTTTATACAGATAACTTACAGCCCCGTGATTGCTTCTCATCTCTTCCAGGGACCCTTCCACGATTCCCATGTGACTGCAGGGACACTTCCCTCTTCCCCGTCCTGCCACCCACTGCTTATAGAGGTGACATGCTGCTATGTTGTACCATTGTGCTATCCTGAATACTGTGGCATTCAGCCTGGCTCCAATGATATAAAATGAGGGGGTATGGATGCCTTTTTCAAACTGGAGGCTAGCAAAAGACAAAACTTTCTTTTGTATGGAACCATTGGAAGTATAGTCTTGAGTTCTTGTTCTTTTAGAGAAATTGCGGGTGGGTCTTTTTCTTCCTCACACCCACACCTGCTGGCTGCTGTAGTTTTACATGGAGTAATTGAGCAAATGAAATACCAAACCTATAAAAGCTAGCATTATCAAAGTGAATGAATGAACACTTACCTAGCAGAACTGTAAGACATGGAAAAATAGGAAGACAAGTTAATGATCTAGAAATTGTATAGCATTGCTGTCTTAGAATCATGGCAAATGGAACATATGGCATTGGGTCATTTTTTGCATTGATATGAAAAGAAAATGAGTTTATTTTACAAATAAATGGAGTTTGTGTTTCTGTTTGTTATTCATGACGATAATGTTTACCTCTCTTGAAATAGAAATATGTCACCTAAATATTAAATATAGAGAAATATTTTTTCGGCTATTAATGAATAATTTTTCTTTACATGCCATGCCTTCATCCACTTCAATGAGCATTTTATGCTTTTCTCTTTGTTTGCTGTTACTTTGTCTGATACTGCTGTCTGTGAACAGATGCACCTTAAGAATAAAAGAGGGAATTGGTGAAAAGACAGACATGTTAAAATTATTTGTCTGAGTATTAGAATTTTAGATTAAGGCCTAGAATCAAATTCATTTCATACTCTCAAGGAGTTTGATACAACAGGATTCCTATTTTGAGATTCAGAATAGGCCCAGAATTCCATTAAAGTTGGCATTAAAAAAAAAAACTCCCATATCCATTGTTGTCACTGTGGTGGACATTTATTATTTTTATCTTCAGAGCATCCCTACATCAGAAGCTTCTTTTCCTTGTGGAAATCACCCCTGCCCTATTCTCGGTTGATGTGGCCCAAGCCTGACCAGTCAAGTTCACAGCAATTGGGTAAACAATGGGCTGTGTCTGAAGCCACATTAGTCCAAGTCAGCAATAAGACTTTTAAGAAAAAAGAGTTCTCTGTCCACTGAAATTTCTAGGCTGGAGAATGAAGTATGAAGCTGACAGAGGTGGTCTGGGCTTCTACATGGTAACATTCTACCTGAGACTGAAGCCACCTCTGAGAAAATTGATCCAAGAGATATACAAAGATTTTTTTTGCCATATTGTTTGAGCCTGAAGTGAGATTTATCCCTGCCACTGAATTTCTTATCCCCCCTCCCCCACCAGACTGTTCTGGCTGGTTTTATCCACTTAACAGGTAGAAGAGTTCTGGCCACTGCAATGATCATCATTTTCCTCAGGGAGCATTTGTTCCACACCTGGATCATTGCATGTTAACTACTTTCATATGTAACAGGAAAATCAGTATTAATAGAACAGTAGAATGCAAGGGCCACCTGGTCCAGTTTCTCATGAAATGCAATTCCCCCCTCTTGAATATTTATCACTGATAGTCACCCTAGAATCAAAATCACTTCATTTTTTTTTCTCCAAGGATGTCAAGATACAACAGTGTTTTCCTTTTTCAATTCTGAGTTTCAGAAGAAGACTGGAATCCTATTATGGTCCCTACTTAAAAACAAATCCACAATCATGTCAGATAACTTACCCCTACAAATGAGTACATTCCAATTTTGGACAATTCTAATTTTCAGAAAGTTTTTTCTTTTTTCTTTTTTTTTTTTTTCCCTTGTCTTTTTTTTTTTTTTTTTGCTATTTCTTGGGCCGCTCCCGAGGCACACGGAGGTTCCCAGGCCAGGGGTCGAACCGGAGCCGCAGCCACCGGCCTACGCCAGAGCCACAGCAACGCGGGATCCGAGCTGTGTCTGCAACCCACACCACAGCTCACAGCAACGCCGGATCGTCAACCCACTGAGCAAGGGCAGGGATCGAACCCGCAACCTCATGGTTCCCAGTCAGATCCGCCAACCACCGCGCCACGACGGGAACTCCCTCAGAAAGTTTTTTCTTTGATGGTGTTGAAACACGTTTTATTTTTATTTCACCCATTGGTTCTAATGCTTGAAACCATGCAGATTAAAGCAAAGCCCTCTTCTACAAGATAGCACTTCACGGGAGTTTCCATTGTGGCTCAGAGGTAAAGAACCCGGCTAGTAACCATGAGGATGCGGGTTTGATCCCTGGCCTTGCTCAGTGGGTTAGGTTGCTGTGAGCTGTGGCTCAGGCCAGCAGCTGCAGCTCTGATTCGACCTCTAGCCTGGGGTGCATATGCCGCATAGGCAGCCCTAAAAAGCAAAAAAGCAAAAAGCAAAATAAAAGCTAGCACTTCACATATTTGAAATACCAATCATATTTCTGCTCTGTCTTCTTTGCTCCCAGCTACAGAACCCCAGTTCCTTCTCCCATCCTTCACAAAATGAGGATATCCAGACTACCTCAGTTGTTCTTATCTCAGTTTACATCAGTTTATTAAATGTTTCCTTTTGGTATGGCACCAGCACTGAGCTAGGGCTTCCTTTGTTTTCTTTTAGACACCTTTATAAAGGCAGCCTTATACTGAACTATATTTTGGGGTTTCTGTTTCCCACCCACAGTTTCTGATTTGTAACAAGCCTCCTGTGAGCTCGTGCTTTACCTCTCTCTCATCTTTTTTTGTTGTTGTTTTCAAACAGTTCTAAAGCCAGGTTGGTGTGTATATTTTGATTATTTGAATCTGTTTTAGGACTTTTCAAACAACTGTAGACTTTTATTTCCCTAATTACTCAATACCATATGGAGGGTATTGTTTTGCCCATGCATTTCTTTTTTCTTTTATTTTTTCTTTTATTTTTTATTGTTATTTCCCCCAAAACACTTTTTTCCCCCACTGTACAGCATGGGAACCCAGTTACACATACATGTATACATAATTTTTTTCTCCCATTGTCATGCTGTGTTGTAAGTATCTAGACATAGTTCTCAGTGCTACACAGCAGGATCTCATTGTAAATCCATTCCAAAAGCAATAGTTTGCATCCATTAATTCCAAGCTCCCAATCCCTCCCCCTCTCCCCAGGGAACCACAAGTCTAATCTCCAAGTCCATGATTTTCTTTTTTGTGGAAAAGTTCATTTATGCTGTATATTAGATACCATATATGAGTGCTATCATATGGTATTTGTCTTTTTCTGACTTACTTCACTCAGGGTGAGAGTCTCCAGTTCCATCCATGTTGCTGCAAATGGCATTATGTTGTTCTTTTTTATGGCTGAGTAGTATTCCATTGTGTATATATACCACATCTTCCTAATCCAATCATCTGTCGATGGACATTTGGGTTGTTTGCGTATCTTGGCTGTTGTGAATAGAGCTGCAATGAACATGCGGGTACATGTGTCTTTTTAAAGGAAAATTTTGTCTGGATATATGCCCAGGAGTGGTATTGCTGGGTCATATGGTAGTTCTATGTATAGATTTCTAAGGTATCTCCATACTGTTCTCCATAGTGGCCATACCAGCTTACATCCCCACCAAGAGTACAGGAGGGTTCCCTTTTCTCCACACCCCATCCAGCACTTGTTATATGTGGACTTATTAGTGATGGCCATTCTGACTGGTGTGAGGTGGTATCTCATGGTAGTTTTGATTTGCATTTCTCTAATAATCAGGGATGTTGAGCATTTTTTCATGTGCTTGTTGGCCATCTGTATCTCTTCCTTGGAGAACTGTCTATCCAGGTCTTTTGCCCATTTTTCAAATGCAACTGACAAGGGCTTCATCTCTAGAATATACAAGCAACTTATACAACTCAACAGCAAAAAAGCCAACAACCCAATTGAAAAATGGGCAAAAGACCTGAATAGACATTTCTCCAAGGAAGATATGCCCATGCATTTCTGCCTCATTTGGGAACTTTGTTGTGTAGAATGATGTAAGAGTCAATCACTGTTACTCAAGTGACTGAAATAGCCCACTGACTATTTTATCAATTAGGAACTGTATTCAAATATAGCTAAGAAAGCATGGCTTAAATGCACATAAAGTAGTGTGGGAAGAGGCAGCCCAGAGCTGGTATGATGTTTGCATAAAGCTGCAAAGGACGCAGGCTCCTTCTGTACCTGTCTCAGTCTCAACGCCTGTCTCAGTTCTTAACCATCCCAATACCTGTCTCCATTCTCAACATTGCCTCATAGTTTAAGATGATTTTCTAATATCTAGCTCACATTCTAGGTAGTAAGAAGGACAAAAGGATTCTTCTCCTAATGGAAAAAGTTCCTTTGAAGGAGTTTCCCCCAGTTCCCTCAGTCCATTCACTGGACAGTATTAAATCACGTGGACGCAACTAGCTGCAAAGGAAGTTGGGGAAGTATTCTGGCTGGTAGCATAAGCAGACAAAAATTAGAGTTCGGCTACTAAGAAAACAAGGAAAGTGGATATCAGAAGACTACCAGCTATATTCCTGGAAAGCTATATTGAAATGTTTTCCTTCTGGCCTTGGAAGCAAAGAGTAGTAAAAAGAACTACTTAACTTGGACAATTATCTTTCCTTGCTTTTCTATGACCTTTGGGTTTGGTATGTTCTCTTTTCCTCTAGGCCTTTGTGTAAAAGTTAAAATGCAGTTGTTTTCTCAGCCCTTCCTCCTTCGCTTTTATTTGCTTGCATTTAATACTAACCTGATCACCTTGCAGTAGCAAAGATGAAAATTGTTGGAACCTAATGGTGTTTGAATTAAATTGAGCTCCTTCTTTAATGCAATAGGAAAGGCCTAGTCTTTCTCTCTTTAATAACAACAGTGGCAATAATTAAACTTGACCTAATCTTTAATACAGTCTCACTTTGCATACAGTTCTTATATGTACACATTTTAACCACAATTTAAATATCACCAGTTTCCTAACAATATGGTTGAAATATCAGTTACAAACTGTAATGACAGAAGTTGCATAAATTACAAACCTTGCTGCTAGCTGTTTAGTCCATAAGTCTACGTAAGTGACAGATGCCATCATGATCAATGACCAATCTTGTTGCTTTTTTTTACTGATTGGTGATTGTGCATCTGTTACTCAGTTCACAGACAGCAAAGTGTGTGTTTGTGTTGCCTCCTTGTTTCCAAGTGATAAACACATGTGACATTTTACAAATATGGGTAACCAAATAGAGATTGTTCAACAAAAATGCAACTGCAACAAAGAAATGAAAGTAATAATGCTGAAAGTGAAGTTTGAATCAAACATAAAGGGTGTGTAGAGGAAAGAGCTGATTGTGGGAACGTTGGCATTACTGTCTTTTGAAAGACATGCAATCACAGGAACTTGATGAAAGCAAATTTATTGACTTAAATGGAGAAAGTGGTTGTATGAAAGGATAAAAGCATCCCAGAGGAAGTGACACCAGCAAAAAAAATCATATAAAAGGAACTCTTGGGGATATTTCATGATACTTAAAATACAAGTGATAAAATATTGGAAGTGGATGCAAACTAGAAAGCATTGTAACAATTTACCAATGCATAGAAAAGATGCTCACTTCACATTGTCAGTTATATGATGAGAAGAAGGCAAGCATCGCCTAAGCTAATCTTGATAAGTTTTTTTTTTTACAAATAAGACATATCATTTTCAATGTTTTTTAGTACTTTAATAAATACTGAGTAAACATCAGTTTTTATCAGTTCCTTATACATTTACAACCAATAGCGAGAGAGTTTTTAATGTTCTGACAAAAACAGAGGTCACAGAACAATTGTAATCTTTTCCATTAAGACAGTTTTGCACAGTCTCAACTTACATGAACATTTTATGGTCCTGTGCTACAGTGCAAAGTGAGGGTTGCCTGTAATTCACAGAGTTATATTATTTCATATCCACAACAATTTTGCAACTCAGGTAAATATTATCACCCTCACTTCATTCATTCATTCATTATTCATTCATTTATATAAATGAAATGACAGATTATGTAGGTTCAAAATTACATAGCTAAATAACTGGCAGGACTTAAACCATGATAATTTCACTTTAAATTCATTGCTCCTCATAGCCTCACTACCATGATGCCCACATTCTTTCTAAATAGTCCCATTGATATGTGAGGTATAAACAGGGAAAATGTCCTAAATGTTGAGGCCACCACAAATCTAATGTGTTCCAGGTCACATTCCACTGGTTGGTGGGTTAGTTATCATTCTTAGGTTGTGAGCAACAGAAACTAACTCTAACAGGTAGATTGATAGTGTAATGGTCCCAGCAAAGCATGTCTCCCTGTAGCCACTTTTCTTGGGAAGGTTTCTTTGTCACTTCTCCCATTAAGGGATGAAGTCTATTCTCTCACCCCTTAAATCCAGGCTGGTTTAAACTATCTGACCCATAGAATTCCATGTCAGGGCAGTTGCAACGTGTGCTTTTTTCCTCTCTGAACATTTCTCCATCGTTTAAAGAAGCCCAGTGTAGCTCACCGGAGGATGAGATGCCACATGGAGAACTGAGGTGTTCCCCTGATAGCTCCAGCTAGCTTCCGAAGAAGAGGGTGAGCGAGGCGATCCAGGGTCACTCAGCCCCTGGCAGATCTTCCCACTGACTGCAGATGTTTAAATGAACCCAGCTGATACCATGTGGAGCAGAGACACACCATCCCAGCTGAGCCCTACCCACATGGCCAATCTGTAGAACTGTGAGTGAATAAATGGTTGTTATTTTAAGCTATTAAGTGTCGGAGTGATTGATATGCAGCAAACAACTAAATTAAGTAGAACGGGGAACTTATTGGGAGGATTTGGGGTTGTTTATAGGACTGAAGGGAAAGGTGAAGGATAGAAAGCTTTGTAACAGGAATTGATCAATAGTCTTGCCTGAGTCTCGCTTCTGGGGTGAATGCTCTCCAGCTATTTCTCTTGTTCTTATGTTGTTCTGCTAAAGATTCAGAGCCCTGAGGGAGAACATTTGATGGGTCACATGTCCATCCTGTGGATGTATTGATTTATGAGAGGAGAATCTGGCAGAAGGAACTTCCAGTTTCTTCTTGAGCTTTTGTAGTTGGGGAGGCAAACACTTGGACTTATCTCCCCACAATTGTACACAGATGCTTCCTCCTAAAGAAATGTAGGTGCTGCCACGGAGGGGGAATGGGTGATGGACCTTGTCAAAATGAAAGCTGTCCACACGGTCACGTCTCCTCCCTGATGAGGATTTTATTTTATTTGTTGATTTATTTATTTTTAGGATTTTAAAATATTTATACAAAGTTTGTTATTTCGTGGCAATTAAATTTGTGGGGAAAAAACTATGCCCATATAACAGGCACATAAGTCAATATATGGGGAGAAATTGCATCTTGGGTTCAGAAGGTTAAAGGTAAAAAGGGCTTTAGAGCTCATATGTCCAAGGTCCTCCTTTTATAAATGAGGAGATGGAACCAAAGGTAATTAAGCCAAAGATACACTGAGTTCATGATAAAGCCAGAACTAGAACCTAGGTCTTCTTTATTTTTTTTCCCCCCTTCTAACTCTCCATAGCTTCAGTTGGATTTGGAAAGGGAAAAAATTGACCTGAAGTGTTTTAAATTTGCTTGTTACCTTTCTTTTGGTATTCTCATAGCAAGAACTCTTTGGAAGGCCCCTCTGACTGTGGTGGCATCCTGCTTATCCTCCCGCCCAGCCCCCGTCCTCTCTTCCCCACTACGAAACACTCAGGCCAATACAGGTTTCCTCTGCCATCAGAAAGAAAATCATTCCCATGAAACCTTTTTAAGCTGAAATGGCTTACAGTGAAGAAGCAATGAATTTAGGACACATCTTGCTAATGAATGCATGAAAATAAATTGAGATAAAGCACAGAGGCCCACAGACAGAGTTCAAGACCTCGGAGGTTGATGCTGAGATGCCTAGTGTAGTTCTTGGGAAGGAGCTTGGGGATGCTACTCTCCCTGCTCAAGGTTTGAGCTGCTTCTATAATAGCTTGCTGCAGAACAAAGGCCAAGCACTATTTTCTCTTTCGGCCTTTCTCATAAAAGAGAAAATCCTCTGCAAATTTCTTTTGGTTATCGTCAACAGGTACCGATATAGGTCTTTCATAAGAGTGAAGTGGTGGAAGACCAACTTTTGAAAAGCAGAGCTGTATTGGTCTGACCAGTCTAAACCAGAAAAATCAGATGCAGCTGATGTTTCAAAATCCAAGCCAGCTGGCACTTGAATCAGGGTAACAGTGTCCGGTTGAGACTCAAACCCTCTTAGAACTTTGGTTTTGGTGGCTACACCACATTGTATTTTCCGTTTGTTTTAAATCTCTTGGTTTTTTGAAGGATATTTGCATAAAAACAGCATCTTTGCATTCTTGTCAGATCTTGATGGATACTGTTTTTCTAAAGTCCTAATCCTGTTACTGAGACATGTCCATTAATCTGTACCATGGGGGATTATGGCATCTGGGAAGAAACAGCCAACTGGAGAATCTCAAATTATCTGAGCATAGACCGATCAAGGAGAAAAGACCCTGATTATTATTAATGAAAAATGGTGGCAAGAGTTAAAAACAAAGTAATAAATAAGCAAGGGCATAAAAAAAGGAAGGAAAGTTATTATAAATTGAGTTTAAAGAATATTTAGAACTCTGGTCTGGAGGGAAACAAGAAACAGTAGTCGCCTCTGGGAAGAGGGAAGGAGGGCTAGAGATTGGGGTAGGAGGTAGACTTTGCAATTTTGAAGACTTTACCTATTGAAAAATAACTGAATGAAAACAGCAAAACACGTATGAACTGCTGCAAACAGTTCCTTTACCAGAAGCAAGTGTTTTATTTTGAGAACTTTCATTGTGTTTTTTCATGCTTCAAAGCACGTTTGGGGGAAGAAATTATAAAGACATCTCCCTTAGCATTAGTCTCTGGACTTTTTAAGTAATTTGGGGTTTTCCTTGGCTAAAATTTCATTTGTTTTTATCCTTAAGATTTTTTTCCTTTTTCACTCATATCTTATTTCAGTATTTTCTAACCTGGTATTAATCACCTTTTGTCATTCTAGAGACTCTCTGCCTAGTAAATAATATTCAGTTTTCCATCTTTCTAGCCTTCTTGCACAATATTTGAAATTTTAAAAACAGCTCCCACTCTCCCCCCTTATTTTCATCACATCTCTCTTATCCCCTTAAAATGTGGTCATTATATTTAATGGACCAATTTTGCTTACCCTAAAAGTAGATTATGTCGTCTTTTGTTGGCTATTTCAATGTGTGTAATGCATTAAATCAGGGTTTGTGACTATGGGTTTCACATTGGCATATATGGAGATAGCAGTTTGCAGCAGCAGTTTAATGGAGATTTTTCCATTTTGAAAGACATGATTTTTGATGTTTCTGCCATCGTTTTGCCTCCTCTGGAAATAATACCAGGGTTGCCGTTATTCGTGATAGGAGAGAGACTGCAGAAAGAAAGGATGTTGGCTTCAAGGTAAAGGCTTTGGCAGATCCAGTGCCATCTCATTGGTTACAAAGCCTTTCTGGAAAGCGTGCAATTATTCAGCTTGCACAGCACAATTAAGTAAACAATTCGTTTAGTCTCTCTATTGATACTCCATTGCAGAGGGACTGGGGTGGCTCTGGAGATTGGAAATGAGAGCCGTAGCCTTTTCCCTCGACGTAGGTGGTTTGGATCTGTTTGTTAGGGTAGTGACCGCACAGTGTCTCCATCTGATGGCTGTGCAGCGACCCAGGTGAAACAGATTGGTGGTTTCAGGCCCGTGGGGAGGTGGTTCCATCTCAACATCCAGGATCCCAGCTGGCAGAAATATGCGAGGATTATACTGACATAATTCTATTCAGCTTGTGCTTTAGTGAAATCCATATCATGAAAATCCTACTTGCAATAAAGTGAGCTTCAGAATATCTTCATAAAGCTCCAGTGGAGGTCTCCGCCTTCTGCCTTTGTCTGATGATTAGCACACTTGGCCTGTTTACTTTGGCCTTAAGAGTCTTTATGTTTATTATTTTTATTTTTATCTATTTATTTTTTTTATCTTTTCTAGGGCCGCACCTGCGGCATATGGAGGTTCCCAGGCTAGGGGTCTAATCGGAGCTGTAGCTGCTGGCCTACCCACAGCCACAGCAATGTGGGATCTGAGCTGTGTCTGCAACCTACACCACAGCTCATGGCAACACTGGATTCTTAACCCACTGAGAGAGGCCAGAGATCGAACCCGCAACCTCATGGTTCCTAGTCGGATTCATTAACCATTGAGCCACAACAGAAACTCCTTTAAGAGTCTCTAGTGTCATAAGATTTCTCCCAGCTCCCTCCCATGTTTGTGAATGTTGCGAATAATCTGTCTACTCATAAATGGCCTGAAAAACACAGTCCTTGGGTACAGGAGTCTCTTTTCACTTTGTACTAAATCAGGGTAGTTTTAGGCTGAACGAGGCTTCTTGTAAAGAAACAGATGTGCTTATAAACTATAAAGATGTGCTTATAAAGTACCATTCAGACCTAAGATATTTTTTAGCGCGCGCGCGCGCGCACACACACACACACACACACACACAGATTTACTAGTTCTTTATCTGGAGAGAGGAATCCAGATCTGCACCTCAGATAGATAAGCTTTTACCGAATGTATTACTTACAAAAAGAATATATATGTGCAAAATCCTAGGGTGCCACAGTTGCCAATGACGAGTGCATAACCCTGCGTTATTATGGAAAGTTATCATTTCCCTAAAGGTTTTGAGAACAATATGTGTTGCAGCATTAGCATGTAAATAAATTTTAACAAAAGCAGTTAATAAAATCCACTCTAGAGCTTGGAAGGAGGGAATGGGCCCAAGCACGGGAAAGTCTAGATCCTTCTTTTCCGCCAACTCATTCACCCCTAACATTCTGTTGCGGTCTAAGTATTTTCCCCCCAAATTGTGTGCCTCCTGGTGTGGACACCAGCTGAACCTGAGATTCCTGGAATTTTGATTGGTCAACGTCAGGCATCATCTTTCAGGTGAAACATGCCCCGCCCCCCCCACCGGTGCGACAGGTGGAACTGATGAAAGAGCCACAGGTGAGTTCATTATCACGGCGGCAGTTGTCACGTGCCTCTGCCACTTACAAAGAATTGTCTTTCCCAGGCAGAGCTGTTAAGGTGGCGCCTCTAGAGGGTGGCTTGTGATTGGCCACTTGAGGAGACTCCTTTCCTGGAAACCATGTTCTGTCTTGTGTTCTGGAGTAGGACAGGCTGCCAGTGGGGGTGGGGAAGGGTTGGTTGGAGGGGCTGAGCGATGGGGGTAGGGGTGGGTATAGCCTTTCAATAGAAAATTATTATTAAGTAAATAATAAATGCATACCTCTGTGAAAGAGAGTTGTAGCTAGTTGTAGCTGGTTGTAGCTAGTGTTCGTATTTATTTCTTATATTAAAAACAATCATGGACTCATACTTTCTTTTGGGTCTCTGTGAGTAGCAGATCACTGTGATGAAAACATAAAATGCCTTTGCTTACTTGGCAAGGAAATAGAACACATGGGAGAAAGGATCTCCCTTTCCCTTTTTCCCTAGCCTGACAGGGTTGGAGGCCCACGAATCTGTTGGCTGTGGACTGAGTCCTTATACACAGGTCCTGAGACAGTGCGGGGACACAGTGGGGTTGAATGTGTTTATGACATGGTAAAGTGCCAGGGGTTGCCTTGTTTCATTACTTGATTAAGGTTTATTCTTTAAACTGCAAAGTATCACTTAAATAAAAAACTGAATCAGAAAAGAGTGAAGTTGGATATTTCTGTTGACAAGAAAACTATCAAAACCGCTCTCTGATAAATTCGTCTGTAAATTACAGAAGCTCAGTAGGATGTTTTTCCCACTCCTTTGGCGAAGGCTCTGATGAATCTTTTGCAGATTATTTGAAAAGAATCTTATGGGAGGTTATAGAACCGATTCACTGGCTTGCGGGAAGAGTGATTTGACTTTTATCTCCTGCGGTTGGCAATAAATGCTTTTATTTAGTTTAGAGGAGACTTTATAACGTCCTCTCTTCCATGACTCATAACTTTCTGAGCGGTCACATTGTGTTTTACAATGACGGGTGTTTGGAGGAAAGTGTTATCTAAATGGAACTCACCATTTTGAGTGTGAGAACATGAAATAAAGAGAAGCAACTCATCTTTCCAGACTTCAAATTTGCAATGTGCCCGGGCCCAAAGAAGCAGCTTTACTGTTGAGAGAAAAGAAATTTGGTGGCTGACCTAAAACAAAATTAATTCTGGCTTTAAAGTTTTCAAACAGACATTTTCAACTTGCAGAAGGTATCCATAATTTTAGGAAGAGTAAGTAGCTTTAGGCTAGATTGTTTTCTCTGTTGGTGGGTGTAAATGTGTATAAAAGCTATTTGTTTTTCATGTAAAATTGGATCTGTTGACATAAACATTTTTTTTTTTTAAAGCTTGGAGATGCATGAAAGACTTCGCTCAAAGTTGTCTTTTCCTGAGAACTTGAATTTCGTCAAACATGTTACTGTGAGATGAGTAACAATTTGAAATAGTTTACATAGATTTCTCTCTGAATTTGTAGCAGAATGGGTTTGTAAAGGAGCGGTAAAAGTGTCGTGGATTGGAGAGTGGGATGCAAGTCCTCTGGGGTTGAAGTGTCGTTGGGAAGGGAATACTAGAGCTAAAATCATAGCCTCTTACATTTATCATCTCTCTTTTCATTTGTTACCTCTTGCTGAATTCATAATCTGTTCCTTTTTTTTTTTCATGTTGGAAAAGAACCAGAATTGGAATACTAGAAAAATGTAGAAAAGATTACAAAATTAGATTGTTGGACTTAGGAAATTGAAATGTTACAAGTTTTCACATAGATTTCATTACCATTTATAGCCTAGTAAAGCCAAGGATGTAGAACATTAAGGCCGTGTAGGCTCCAAAATTTGTTCATTTTCAACAGCGTACTTTGGGGTTAAAAATTTCAGCTTTCTCTCTCTCCTTTCTACCTCTCTCCCCCTGTTCTTTCCTCCCTCCCTTCCATCCTTCCTTCCTTTTCTTCAGTCACACTTAGAGCTCTGCAGTTTAGTGTCCCATAGCATGTTTAAACAGGCTTTCTGCAAAAATCAATGCACAATTTGACCTGCCCCACCCCCAGTTTGCATTCAAATGCTATTCCTCTTCCACCAAGGATTGGAGGAGGGAGGAAGGTAAATTATGAATACCTGGCTATTAAGTACGTGTAGTCTTTGTACCCATTTGTCATATTGCTTCATCCGTATTTGGTCCAATCAAATCAGAAGAATTGGATTCTAGCCTTGCTTCTGCCTTTCGCTGACTGTTAACTTGGTCCTGCTCCGAAACTTCTCTGAGTCATGCTTTTCTCATCTGATAAAGTGGTTGGAATAGATAAGCAATAAAGACTTTTTCTGGATTTTGTGCATATTTTAACTTCTCAGTCCACTTTCTGGAGGCATTGTAGTTTGTCTCCTGTCTGATTTTCCAGTTAGTGGAGAATTTTGCCTGTGGCCAACAGGATAAACAGAAGTGAGAATTGAGGTCTTCACAATTTTTCTCAAGACATATGGGAAGCTGTATTCTCAAAGCCAAAGAGATGGGTCACGTTGAAGTACACTCCTCTCCACGTTGTTAATCCAGACACACAGAAATCGTCCACACAGAAGTCATCTTTCTCCCTCTCTTGCTCTCTCTCTTTCTCATTCATTCCCCACCTCTTTCTCACCACCTCTATCCGATCTCACCGGTGACTTTTACTTCCCAAATATTTCTTGCCTCTAATTTCTTTTTCCATTAACAATGCCCCAGATCAAGCCACCATCCTCTCTGACCTAAATTTCTACAGCAGCTTCATAACTGATCTCTGCTGCCACCCCTGCCTTGTGCTTTTCCCACACAATAGCTGGTATGGTCTCATTTTATTCCATCCTGCACATCATCTATATGTTCCAGAGATGGCTTTCCTTTGATTCCTGCAGCATGCCGGGCTCTTCTTCTTCTCAGGAAACAAACTATACCCTCAACCTGGAAAACTCCTTCTCCCACTTTTCACATACCTAGAACCTTCTTTTCCATCATGTTTCAGCTTAAATATCATCTCTTTAGAGAGATCTCCCCTGACTAAGTTGTTCTCTATTGCTCTCCCTCTGTCATTTCCCCCTCTTTCTGTTTTGGCAGATATTTCAGGTTGTGAAGTATTTTATTTGCTTGTGTAATAGATCTTTACAGAAACTTGGGTGTGCAAAAATGGAATATTATTTCTCTATAATCGAATCTAAGCCAACTCCTAAGTCCCCGTTTTGATTGATGGAAGTGAGGAGAGGGAAAGTCTTTTCAATTCAAGATAAATTCTGGTAACTGTGTATTTTCTCAGTTTGTTTTTGGTAAACGCTCTTCCAGTTAAGAATGTGTTCCTTTCACTCCTCTTTTTCCTCTCCCTTGAAGCACTTAAAATTCTGGAGAAGCTTAAGAGTTTTCTTAGCATCAGGGACAAGGTGCCTAGTTTGTGTCATTTACTGTTGATGGTCCCTACTTGGTGTCTGTTGAGTTTTCAAGGGAATTGATAAATGATACCACTCTTATTCTCCCAAATTCTGATCAACTGAGCTATGACACAGAAGAGGAAGTCATATGGGGCTCGAAATAGCACTATTGTTATTAAAGCTGATGTTAGGAAATGTGTTTTATTTTGGTGGGCAAGCGCATTTGCTCATCAACGCTCTAGCTGCAGAAAACATTCTTTAAATAGTCTGCAACAGTAAGTGCTGAAGTGCCCAGATTCCTTACCCACAGAAACAGTGGTAAACGTTTGTTGTTTTAAGCTGCTAAGTTTTGGGGTCATTTGTTATACTATAGTAAATTAACTAATACAGTTTCTGTGTGAAGTAGAGATAACAGAATGTATCCTATCCAGCTCCTAGTAGTTTATTAATATTTATGAGTGGTAGACAACCAAAATACTTGCTAAATTTTTCTAGAAATTAAAATTTTCATGTTACTTTAAAGAAAAATGAGATCTTTGGGGGAGAAGGCAGACAACTGTAGAGAGGTACTTATTTGTCTTTCATCTGAGCTTATTGTTGAATAGAGGTGCCCTTGTTAATTAATTGCTACTTCTAAAATGAGGAGGGGTTGGGGGGATATAAACAACTATAGCACATTATGTTAGGTAGACAATTGAAAATGATACCTGCAAGAGAAAATCACATTGAAATGTAGGCTAGAAAATCTGGTAGGAGAATAGAGAGTTTAGCCAGTCCAGAGGGATCTAGGCTTCTGATGAATATAAATTATAGTTCAGAGATTGTCTTTTTTTTTTTTTTTTGGCTTTTTAGGGCCACACCCTCTGCATATGGAGGTTCCCAGGCTAAGGGTTGAATCGGAGCTGTAGCCCCGGCTTATGCCACAGCCACAGCAATGCAGGATCTGAGCGGCGTCTGCAGCCTACACCGCAGCTCACTGGCAACGCCGGATCCTTAACCCACTGAGTGAGGCCAGGGATCTGAACCTGAATCTTCATGGTTCCTAGTCGGATTCGTGTCTGCTGCACCACCAAGGGAACTCCAACGATTGTCTTTAAAAATATTACTTGCGGAGTTCCCGTCGTGGCGCAGGGGACACGAATTTGGCTAGGAACCATGAGGTTGCTGGTTTGATCATTTGCCTCGCTCAGTGGGTTAGGGATCTGGTGTTGCCGTGAGTTGTGGCGTGGGTCGCAAGCACGGCTCAGATCTGGCATTGCTGTGGCTCTGGTGTAGGCTGGCTGCAATAGCTCTGATTGGACTTCCAGCCTGGGAACCTCCATATGCCACAGGTGCGGCCCTAAAAAGACAAAAACGAACAAACAAAATCACTTATGACAAATTTCTACTGTTGCCATGTATTTGCAGTATTAATGCAAAATATTTTCATCGTGCCTTTTTTCCTTTCTGGAGGAGCCAAGAGGATCTTGATATCATGGTGTGTTGACCTCTTGAGGTGAGGTGGAAATACATCGTGGTTGGGAGCATAAATAAGCCCTGGAATCAGATTGGCAGGTTCATATCTGGGCTCCTCTATTACGCTTACTAGTCGTATGACCTGTGGCACATTGTTTAGCATCTAAACTTAAAATGATAATAATAATACCTAATGGGAGGAATAGATATTCATATAAGGATTTACCACAGTATCTGTCATATAATTACAAGGTAGATGTCATTGATTATTTTTATTATTATTATAAGTACCCTGTGGCTGACATGTAAGTAGGCATGCAACTAATATTGTTTCTTTTCCCTTCTTTTTCCCCCTACTTCCTAAAATCTAGCTCATATTATTTTCTGAATTCTATGTATTGGTTAGCTATTCTCCCAATTCAAGAAACATTTTTTGGGGGGGCCATGCCTATGGCATGCAGAAATTCCTGAACCATGGGTCGAATCTGTGTCATGGCAGTGACCCAAACTCAGGATCCTTAAACTGCTGAGCCATCAGAGAACTCATAGAAACGTTTGATGCAGAAAAATTTGAGACTACACTGCTTAAGGCCACATTTCTCCTCTTACTCCTGAAGGTTTTAATGTTAGTGAAGCCTTCTGAGATGTTTGAATATAAAACTGCTATCAGCAGCTTGAAATCACTATTGTAACAGAAGATTTTTTTTCTTTAAACTCAGAAATTAATAGCCAGCTGAGTTAGAGGAGAGATTTTTATCATCTAGTTTTTCTGGATATGTAGGATCAAGTGCCAGTTTTTTGTATTCTCTGTGAGCACCAAATTAGCTAGAAGGACTGTAATTGTCTGAAATTGTAGGAGAAAGATGAGTAAACTTGGTGCTGTATCAATAGGATGGAGTATGGTAGGAAAATTATAGAAAAAAATGAGCAATGAGGAGATTGTTTTAGACAAAATGCACAGGAGGTAATCTACATTAAAATAATTGCTAATTTATCCTATTAAATAAAACTTTAATTTCAGTTAAACTAAAATTAACATTGAGGTTATTAATAAACTCTCAAAATAATTCTGCCTTTGTAAGTGTTGAAAGGAGTAATTTTTTTATCCCTATCACCAGCTCAATGTCAGTGATTGGATTGAATTCATTACTTAGTTTCTAGGAAGGAATTAAGTATACCAAACACAAATAAACTGGAGTATTGCCAAGAAATTGAGAATTTTACAAAATTCTACAAGATCAAGTTTTCGTGATATGTAAAGAAAGGGGGGGGTTGTTTAGGATATTTAACAGTGGAGAAAAAAGAGCTTAAATGTGAAATAAACCTAATTTAAGGAAATAGCACCTGGAAAGTAAAACCCTTCAAATTCGATATTTGATTCAAGCTCCTTCAATTGTTCCTTAGTATGGAGGTAATTTAGTTCATTTGTTCTTTATTAAAATCTTATCAGTGGTCAGGTTCAGGTGCCCAAGGATTATCCCTAAACAGAACCACTGGAGGTTCACTTCTCTGCTCATTCATTCATTTGTTCTTTTGATTCATTCATTCCACAAGTACTAGGGAGTACCTACTATCTGCTAAGGCCTGTATTAAGCCCTGGGAGATAATGATGAACCAAACAGGCCTGGGTTTTGGGAAATGCTGTCTTTTATATGCAACTCCATCCCTTTCAATTCTCCATGTTTGCAACAGACACATTTTTCAGCTTAGGAAATCAGACGGTATGTGGAGCCAGCTGTTTGCCAAAGGGAACCTCCTTAACATTCATGACCCACCATTTTGGGGGAAATAGATGAAAATGTTGAATATATGGTTGAATTGGGTTCTTCGAAAAACACTCCAACAAATATAACTGATCTGAAAGAGATGATCTGCCTTTTTTTAGAACTGCATACTTTCATAAAGTTAAAATGCCCATCAAAAGTATATTAGTGGGTTGCAAAATATTAATACATGCAAGGAAATGTAAGCACACTGTACTTTTAATTTTTCAGTGGCCCCGAGGCACCATTATCTGCGCTTTTCTGGGAAATCACTCATCATGTAGCTATTGGGAAAGGGAGCACTTTGGCCTCCTTTCTGGGAGCAATCCAATGCAGTATGGATATTAATTAAATTTATTAAACAAATAACACAGCGACTCAGGGAAGCAGGGGTCCATCTGCCAGTTCTGCAGACAGATCTCTGCAGAGACGCGAGCTGAATGGTAGTTAAAGCGAAGTTGCCGAGCTCAGCAGATGGGCTCTTGTCTCCAGTGGGGGAGATTTGGTGGCGGTCCAACAACTCTTTTCCCCCTCCAGGTTTTTGTTCCTTGCAACTGTGATTGAAGAAGCCCTTCTCTGTCTTTTCCCAGCCTTGTGCCTCTCTCGCCCATCCCACCCCCTTTGTTTATGTGAGCAATGTTTAAATCTGAGTGATTTGTTAGAGAGGCAAGTCCCGGCTGATCTCATTTTGTGTATGTGCTGTAAAGCTCAAGCAGAAAATAATTAGGAAAATGTAATCCCATTGACTTTACACCCCACTTGTGTACATTACAGCAGCTCAGCCTCGTGCCCTAGAATAAAGTCTCTGAACAGATTTGAATTTAGTCAGGATCCCCATTCTCTGCATTTGGAAGTTCAGATTATCCTGAGGTTTAGATGCTTATTATTATTCTTGAAACTGTTCCATAGATTACTTCTAGAAACTATATGCCTTTTAAATAATGCAATTTAAGGATTCTCGTTTAGTCTTGCCCCCCTCCCCCGACCCACCAGTGTCTTCATATTTTGTTGGCAAGTGTCTAGGTGCCTTAAATCCGTGTCTCCACTTGCCATCTGGGATGACACGCCATTGACAGTGTTAGATCAGCACATTTGTGATCTGCTGTATCTTTCAGAAACCCAGTTTCCCACCTCCCGACCCACCTCTCCCATTAAAAAGGTAGTCAATTTGAAACATTTCTGTAAGGAAGCACTGTTTTGCTTTCAGTTGATTATCACTTCCTAGCATTTGGTATCATTTTTGACAAAAGTCCACTTGGACAGAATTCACTGCTAGGGTGTTAGATTAATGCAAATCACCCCCCCCCCATTCCTTATCACTGTCTGAGCCTTTCTGAATATTATTTTGTAGATGGCTCTCTCTCATCTCCAGCTATGTCCCCCCACCTGGTATCAGTGCCTTTCACTGGGGAAGGAGTTGGGGTTGGGGTTGGGGGGAAACACACAAGCCCACTAGGCAGATTGTGTGCTCCAGTTATGGCAAACTTTTGGACTAAATAGATGCCACCTTGGGCTGAGTCCTGAACTGTCCTTGCCTTGGAGAGACAGGTCTGGTTCCAGCCAACCTGCCAGTGGGACATATTTACAGAGATAAAGGCACCTCTGTGGAATAGAAACTCCTCTGATCAGAGTGTGTTCCCTCCCTCCCAAATAAACCCTCAGTTCTCTGCCAGCAGAGATCTCAGCTGGTTATAGAGCCAAAAGAGAAGAGTGGATGTATCTGGGATTATGGTTATCCCCAGGTTTACTGACTTTTATGGGAATGTAAGGGTGAAACCCTTAATCCAGTTTGCAAGAACCATCAAATGAATCTACTTACCTTTTGCACAAAGAAGTCTTAGCTGGCTGGGGTCACTATCCAACCAGGATAATCAGTTCATTTCTTTTTTCTTTTTTTTTTTTTTTGTCTTTTTGTCTTTTTGTCTTTTTTGTTGTTGTTGTTTGTTGTTGTTGTTATTGTTGCTATTTCTTGGGCCGCTCCCGCGGCATATGGAGGTTCCCAGGCTAGGGGTTGAATCGGAGCTGTAGCCACCGGCCTACGCCAGAGCCACAGCAACGCGGGATCCGAGCCGCGTCTGCAACCTACACCACAGCTCACGGCAACGCCGGATCGTTAACCCACTGAGCAAGGGCAGGGACCGAACCCGCAACCTCATGGTTCCTAGTCGGATTCGTTAACCACTGCGCCACGACGGGAACGCCTCAGTTCATTTCTATTGCACATGAAGGTGTTTGGCCAAGTACATCCTTGACATTGATATTGGTCTGAATTTGTGCCCTTTGAACCCATCTTTGACACCTGAATCTCATTGGATTTAACCAGGAGATGCATTATGTTAGCTGCCCCTCACTGAGGTTCTAACTTCCCCAGGCCATGCTAATATTAACAATATGAAGGCTTCCGTTTGCAAATTGTTGGGATTAGGTGGAGATTTTTGTTTTTCATTAGAGCCCTGCCAAGGATTATTGTGAACTTTAAGAGTTATTGTTACAGCCTAGGCCTTTATGGAATTTAAAAAGGTTCAGCCCAAAAGATGGTCATGAAGTAGCTGATGAAAAATGTTTGTTTACCAGCGAATCGTAGGTGAACTGCCAATTTATTTCTCTAATTTGTTGGAAGTCAAAATTGGCTGGGGGCAGGGAAAAGACTACATTTTGAATTCATAGGCTATTTACCAGTGTCTGTTCTGCCTCTCCTTCCATCCTAGTGTACCTGGGCTAATTTTGTTCTCTGATTTAAATCGCAATCTAGCTGCTCTGGCATCTCAATTTAAGGGAAGATTGGACGTTGTTTTTCAAAGGGAATTGCAAGTGTTTTACTCTTGTCTGAAAACAGATTGTGGCTTCTTTCCCAAGGAGAAGCTTAGAAATTACATATAAATCTCAGGGTTTCATTCTTAGCAAAATGTTTTCAACCTTCTTGTCCACACATTAGTATAAATGAATAAAACACAGAAAAAGCCGGAAAACACCCTGACAGACAGTGTGCGAATATTTCTGATCTGTTTCCTGAGCCTTCCCTCCTACTGAACACATTTTGTTTACTCTGTGGCTTCTAATTGCTTTATTGCAGATTTTGTAGGCAGCATGACAGTTTGGGGCTAAATGTATGAAAGAGCTTTTGATTGGGACCAAAGTTAACATTCATCTGTAAGGAACTGGAAAGTAGCTTTATAAATAACAATTTATTTTAAAATTATCTGATAAGGACAGGCATTTTTCAGATATTTTTTATTTGGCTCTGATGTACTTTTCTTCCAAGAGCTCAAGTACAAATTTCAAAAATACTCACTCCAGAGGCTCCTCTGTTACTCCTTACTGTCAGTCTTCTGATCAACATTTTGCAAAGGACCCATGTTTTGGGAATACCATCATTAGCCTTATACAGTATTAAAAGCTGTGGCTCTTCAAAGCAAATTTGAGTGGGACCCAGGCCTGGCGGCTTGCAATTGAAAGTACTTCATTGACCTGTGCCTCACAGGGCAACGCCCAGATCCTGAGATTAAAAAGGCAGGTTGATGATCATGTCATCCTTAATGATCTCATATTCTCTTGTTCCTGAACCATGTCTGGAGCTGTGCATAATCCTAGATATGATAAATATTGATTGATTGCTGATGAGATTTGCATTTGGTTTCCAGGAACCAAGCAAAAAAAAATTTAGCATTTTTTTTGTTTTGGTCTCTAGCCTTATGAGTCTTCCCAGATCCAGGAATCCCTTTCCAGGGCTTTAGAAACCTGCATTCAGTTTCTAATCTTATCTTCTGAGGTTAAGCTAGCATGATTCTTTTGTTCTCCACAAAAGAATTAATTCAAATTCAGGGTCTTGCAGTAGGAAGGATATTTATAAGACACCCAACTTCCTCCCACTAACAATCACGATAGAGGGGAGCATGCCGCTTGTCCACTAGTAACAATAGGGCCCACTCTCCCCCCACCGTTAGAGTTTTTAAATGTTTGGGTGGTTAGAAACTTGTTCCTTATACTGATAAGCAAAAATCTCAACATAAGGAAACCCAGAATTTGTTTCTAGAGGAGATGATAATGAAGCCACAGTTCAGCTCACTGGTGTCAGGATTTCCTTTTCTACATAATACGTCTTCAAATATGCTGACATTTAATGACAATTACCTACTATTGCTTGGGCATTTATTAGGTGCCAGCTTCTTCTCGAAGAGCTTCACATGCAACATGGCATTTAATCTTCACAACATGGTGGCATTCTCACTTTAAAGATAAGAAAATAGGTGCTAGGGGATGTTAAATACTTGCCCAAAACATCACCTTATTTATCTAAACAAATCTAATCAAAGTAGCTAATAACCAGGTCAGCCTGGTTTTGAAACCAAGATAGCTGATTCTAAACCCTCTGCACTTAACTACTCTGCTCTATTGCGGCCCTGTGTTTACTCATTTTTAATTTTAACCGACATTTCTAAAAGGAAGTTGAGGTCTCTTCAAATAAAGTTGCACATAAAATAGTATAATTAAGAACCAAAAGAGAAAGGTAAACCATGTTGGAGTCCTTCACAATTTGGAAACAGCAATCCAGGCTCCCTAAACTTGAATTTTCTAAGCGACATTTCGAGTTTCTTAAACTTGCTATCCAATGGGAAGAAGGTGGGCTGCTAGACTGGTGAGCTCTTTGTGGACAGTGGCCTCATCTTGTCACTGTGTGTTTGCAGTTCCTAACCAAGCACCCTAAGCAAGGACTGAAGGAGTGGGCTGGAGAAGATGAAGCTGAACGCACAGGCAGCTGTTGCTGAAGTAGGCTCCTTCCCAGCAGATGTTGCGTCAAGTTGGATGGCAGTTGTGACTTGGGAACCCAAGGCAAAATGGGGATGGGGGAGGAGAAGAGGTATCATAAGAGAATATTTCTCTTTCTTACCTGTACTCTACTCTAAGCTATTTTGCATTTTTGGTATGTATCCCTGTAAATCACCTTGAATCTCTTTTAGAATGAGGCAGGGTATAAGCAAATGCTGATACAATTAAACAGACACACGTACAGGCACATAAAATATTAGATTGACCTGTTCAGTGAAGTCCTTTGTTGTCTGAGAAGAGTTTCATAATCAGGAAGAGGCTAATGATTATGCCACATTCACATAACAGGTGGTGAGGCAAGAGCAAGATGGTCAGCAGGGTGGGTTTCTGCATACTTACTGTGGAGCCATCCCTGCAGGTCTCACCACCATCATCCCAGGTACTGCGATTTGTAGGCCTTTACCGTGCTGGAACTTGAGAGTTCCTCATAAGACTGAATGCGGTACCTCAAAGCCATGCAAAAATAAGAGAAGTGTTCTTGCCTTATTTATTTATTTTGTCTCTTTTTAGGGCCGCACCCACAGCACATGGAGGTTCCCAGGCCAGGGGTCTAATCAGAGCTACAGCTGCTGGCCTACACCACAGCCACAGCAATGCAAGATCTGAGTCACGTCTGCGACTTATACCACAGCTCATGTCAATGCCAGATCCTTAACCCGCTGAGCGAGGCCAGGGATCAAACCCGCAACCTCATGGTTCCTAGTCGGATTCGTTTCCGCTGCGCCACGACGGAAACTCCTGTTCTTGCCTTATTTATTGCAAAAAGTTCTACTTCTCTTCACACAGCTGGAGACTGTATTTTTTTTTTTTTTAACAATTGCATACGTCACACTGTTTTTCGTATTAACCTTGTAGTCAATTAACCCTCCTGGTTCTCATCAGAGAGTCCCCTCCCTTTATTTGTGCAGGTGACATTTTACATCTATATTCAGGACTTTACAGTAATTATTCCCATTTTATAGATGGAGAAGTAGGTTCTGGAAAGCTAAGTAAGTCTTTCCTCTCTCCAACTCCTACCTTTTCTCTCCCTTCAAGGTACCCTCTTCAGTTTTTACTCGTTTGTTCCTAATCCTCAGAGTTTTACCTCTTTCTACGGGCTAGTTGAATCCATTGTGTTCTTGACCAGATGATACCATAGGGTTAGAGGGGATTTTCACAGTGTTTTTTCTGGGTGGGGAGTTATTTGCAAAATATGATAAACAACTCATTGGGTGTCTCCTGCACGATCCTGATGCTGAGATGGTTGCCTTCTGTCATCTTCGGGGTCTCCAACCCAGGAGAAGGGGAGAAGGAGGAAGAAACGCTACACAGTTTGATCAGAACCCAGTGGCCTAGTCGTCACGGGGTACCCTTGACACACTCTTGCTTTTTTGTCCCCAGAGGTTTGAGGGGGAGCTTGGTAGGCCTGTGCCACTGGCCTGCGTTGGCTACCCATCTCTAATTACCAGCCATGCCTGCCATGTCCAGGGTGCCAGTCAAGGGGTAGGGTCTTGTGGTGGTTCAGACAAAGGTTTATGACTGGAGGTCACAGTGCACATCACTTATTTTCCATCAGGACAGAAGCTTGGTTTACAGGTAGCCCTCTCCCCCAGAGTCAGGCTGGATGAGTCCTGCTCAACACAAGACTTTCTCAGGTATCAGCATTTTGTTTATGAAAAAGGAAATGTTGGGAGGTAAGGAAAAGCCTGATGAAAGAGCATCTTTCTTGGGACAGGTCACGCAAGGAAGAAATCCTTTTCTCCCTCTCTTATAAGCTCTTCTAGACCAGAGCTGCTGCTCCTTGGCTGAGGTGACTGGGGTAACAGGAAAGTCTTGACTTGAAAAACGGGGGTAGTAGCCCTTTTTTCTAACATCTGTGTTCTTCTCAGCCCTCTCCAGGGGCCATTGAGATGCAAAGACAAATTTTGGTTCAGTTCTCCAGAACTTTCACTACTTGTGATTCTCATTCATTCTTTTTAGTATTCATTCATTCATCAAATATATGTTGCAGGCCTTCTAGGATGAGGGCATACTGTAAAAAAGGCAGTGACAGCAGTGGGCCCTGTCCAAGTGGCGATGCCCTTCTTAAGTGAAGCCCCCGTCTCTTAGGACATCTTGTGGCCCACCATGAGGGAGGGTATCAGCAATCCACATACTATGTTCTAGTAGTGCTTTTCTCTCTCAATTTTGATAATAACAACAACAAAAAAAGCCTAAATAGAAGTTCTAGTGCTTCCTTCCTGCCTCTCCAGACTTCTCATCATTGGATCATCCTGGAAACTCCTTGAGGCACATCCCACACTTTGGAGATCACAGGTTTGGAGGACAGCAAGATTATGTGGGGATACTGAAAGCAAGCAAAGCAAAGCACCATTTAAAAAAATGGGGGGGGGGGTTTCCGTCGTGGCTCAGTGGTTAATGAATCCGACTAGGAACCATGAGGTTGCAGGTTCAATCCCAGGCCTCGCTCAGTGGGTTAAGGATCCGGCGTTGCCTTGAGCTGTGGTGTAGATCGCAGGTGCGGCTCGGATCCCGTGTTGCTGTGGTTCTGGCGTAGGCTGGCGGCTACAGCTCCGATTCGACCCCTAGCCTGGGAACCTCCCATATGCCACGGATGCAGCCCTAGAAAAGACAAAAATAAAATAAAGTAAAATAAAATAAAAAATAGAGGGGTAGGAAAAGTGACTGATTCTCTTACTGTGCAGTCTGTGAAGTGTTTACTTCTTTCATTTGTTCATTCAGTGAACAATGCCTTGAGCAATTCCTGCCAGGTGCTCAACTGTACACTGGGGAGGAAGGAGATAATTCACTTAGTCCCTGCCCCTGGGGAGCTCCCAGCTTAATGAGGAAGACTGAAATGCAAATGAGAAATTGCCAAATGGTATGTAGAGAGAAGGTAGGACAAAATGTTCAGAGGCCCTCACTTTCTGCATGTTGTTGTCACTTTCTTAAATGGCTCTACTCTGACCAGTGCTTTTAATCGCAACTCCCCCTGTGTACAGCCCCTCCCGCACCCCTCACTTCCACTCTCCTTAGCCTTCTCCATCTCTTTCTGTGCCACTTATCAGCGTGTAACATTCTGTGTAGTTTGCTTATTTATTATATTTTCACTCTCTGTCTCCCACCACAAGAATGTTATGTCAGCTTTCCATATTGGTCTGTTTGCTCATTAATCTGTCCCAACTCCAGGAATAGTTTGTTGGCAGAAAGAATGAAAGAGGTGACCATCAATCTCTGATTATTCAAGGTTGTAGTCAGAGAGGTGGGAATGATTAGGGAGGATGTAACAAAGAAGATGATGTTTGGTGTTCCCGTCGTGGCGCAGCAAAAATAAATCCGACTAGGAACCATAAGGTTGTGGGTTCGATCCCTGCAGTGTTGCTGTGGGCTGAGGTGTAGGTTGCAGACGTGGCTCAGATCTGGTGTTGCTGTGGCTCTGGTGGAGGCTGGTGGCTACAGCTCTGATTAGACCCCAGCCTGGGAAGCTCCATATGCCTCGGGTGCGGCCCTAAAAGGACAAAAGACAAAAAAAAAAAAAAAAAAAAAAAGAGGAGAAAAAGAAGATGATGTTAGACTTGGGTTGTACATGGTGAATTGAGATTTGAAGGGGAACAGGCATGCTATGCAGCAGGAACTGCATATGCAAAGGCAAAGAGGGAAAGAAGGAGCCCCGTGTGTTAGCAAAATATAAATGGTTCAGCGCAGTGGAACTTAGGGTACATGGTGGAGAAGAATGGAAGGTGACTCTAGTAAATTGAGGAAGGTTATGAAGGTTCTCATATACTTTGTTTAACTGGGGAATTGCAGACAGCAACAGTGCCTGAATAATTGAAAGAGAGAACTTGATAAACTTGTATAACATATAGAAAATCTTACTTCCTCTTTTTTCAAGCCTGTTGTCCTTGTCCAAAGCATGGCTGTTGAAGAAGGGAGTCCTACTGGATGTCCCCGGGCTTTGGATGAGGTCTGGGAGAAGTAACTGAAAATCCAGGTTAGGAAACATGTTTTCATTTTGTCACATGGCACAGTGCCCAATACAGAGTAGTTATTCAGTACAGAAATAAATGAAAGAATGAACTTGCTGAGAGCAGTGTCTGGATGACCCCAAAGTAAAAAGAATAACACTTAATTGGTATCCAGTTCTGACCCAGTTGGAATTAATTTTTACTGATACGAATGCCCCTAGGTGTGTTTGCTGATATTCTCTGTGACTTCTTTCTGGTATTGCAATTTTGTGATAAAGTGGTTCCATCACTTAGAAATTGCATGGCCTTAAATAAGTTGTTTAGCCTAAGTCTCGCTTTCCTAATGTAAGGATGTCAGTACTTACTGTCAAGGATCATTTGAGAATTAAATGATAGTTCAGAGTTTCACGCAGTTCTTGGAACTCAGTAAGAATTCAGTAATGGTTGACCAACTTTTACATTAATGAGAAGGAATGAGGTATTTGGATCAGCCTTGGTCAGCCTGTGTAGGGTTGGGAAACACAGATGTTTTCATTTGCTTTAGATAAAATCAGAGTAGAGTGAATATAGCCCATTCTACTACTCAGTTGATAAACTTTTCCTTTGTGCCAAACAGTATTAATGGAAATATCAACCCAGGAGTAGAATTAGAGAAAAGGTGTGGTTTTCCCGTGACCCATAATGACCAGATATACCATGTACTGCTTTTCTCTCACATGCTGACACTTTGGGGTTAGGTCTAATAAAGAGAGCTGATTAAGCTGGGATGGTAACAAGGTCAAGGTTGTAGGTTTGATGCGTGAAGCCAACCAAGTAGTATGATACAGGGAAATGAAATGATGCAGGGTGAAGAGGAAGAAAGGTGTCTCCTCACTCCTGGAAATTTCCTTGAGATTTATGTCCTATTGGTGGTTCATTAATCTCAGCTAATTTTTTAATTTCTTTTCTTTTAGGGCTGAAGGTGTGGCATATGGATGTTCCTGGGATAGAGGTCGAATCAGAGCTGTAGCCGTCGGCCACAGCCACAGCCATAGCAACGTAGGATCCAAGCTGTATCTGCAAACTACACCACAGCTCACGGCAACATCGGATCCTTAACCGACTGAGTGAGGCCAGGAATCTAATCTGCATCCTCACGGATCCTAGTTGGGTTTGTTATCGCTGAGCCATGATGAGAACTCCCTCAGCTAAATTTTTGAATCCTGATGATGTGTCAGTCCTTCTGCTAAGTGCTTTCCACCCATCATCTTACTGATTGTTTGTAACAGCAATGTAGGTATTCTTTCCCCCAACATTTGTTCATTTATGAAGCTTAGTGAAGTGAAGACTCTTGCCCAGGTTCACTTGGAGAGCAAGTGGTGGAACTGGGTCCTGAATCTTCTCTTTTTTCCACTCTGAGTTCTTGACCTCCAAGCTATGCATTTTTGCTCCAAAGTGGTTGTACTTTTTAAATGAAGGATAGCCGTTTTCTTAACAATGATTAAGACAATTTGAATTCCTGCTGGACACAAGATGTGTGTTTTTCTTAGTATCCAATGTCTAAGGAAATGAAATGCTAATGAAATCATTCATGAAGGCGACTGTGACAACCATTCATCAAATCAAATGAGTTCAGTACTAGACTGTTCTCTTGCTTCCCTGTTTGTTCATTCCTATGAGCCTTCAGAAAGCTACATGTACTCATGTAAATACTGACTTCACAGCGAGGGTAGGAAGAAGTTAACATATTTAAGTAGTTAATTTTACTCACTCTTCTGTAATGTTTTGCCTGGAAGTTCGCATACAATATGCATAATTTGTGTGTCATAGAGCTAAAATGACTTCTCAAGTTTCTAGTTTCAGGTAGATATATTTAATGATAAAAAATAAATTATAAGAAAATCAATGAGGAGTTCCCCCTGGTGATACAACCAGATCAGCCATATCTTTGGAACGCTGGGATGCAGATTTGATCCTTGGCCGGGCATTGCCACAGCTGCAGTATAGGTAGCAACTGTGGCTCAGATCTGATCCTTGGTCTGGGAACTCCATATGCCATGGGGTGCCCTCCCCCCAAAAATCAATGAGATGATTATTTGAGTCATAGTGAGATATAAGATATCCAAAGTGTTAGATTACTCTAGTTAAAATACTTCCTGGAACATAAATCAAACATTTTAGGAAATGGCATTAATTCATGTGTTAGATTCAATATTAGATTCATTCAAAATAATGTTTTGGCCAATTAATACTTTGTGATTCAAAAAGCCCCATATTTCTGATATTCCTAAAAGTCCTGGATATAAGCCTGAGCTGTAAATAGGCTTGATTCTTTCATGGTCATTGAGCTTCATGCTATTTTCTGGCTCTTGCCTGGCTCCAACCCTGACTGGGTATTATCTACATGTTGGCCTTTGGTCTCACAAGGGACCTGATAAAATAGGATGAATTGCTTATGCAAATTTATCACCACTTCCAAAAAAAAGAGCACCTCCTGCTCTAACACATACCATTTGTTGTTAAATTCAGCACTGTTCTTAAATTGACAGAAAATCTTAAAATTTACAGTGTGCTAGAATTTAGCTTTGTTTACTTAAACATTATTCAGCCTAAGTGTAAAACACACTGCTGGGGCCCTTTAAATTTTTTTTTGTTTAATTTTTAATTCAACTATAAAGACGATTCAAGTGAGAAACTTCAGAGCATTGATTTTGTTCTTTGAGTCATTGCACTGTAATTAGCTGAGTTGCGTTTTAAATGCAGCACGAGAACATCTTCCTTGTCTGTTTATGTCAGAAAAAAATGGCTAATGAGTACTTATCAAAAAGATGAACATTTTTTCATTAGATTAAGTAAAATCAAAACAGATTTATAATGTACTATTATGTTTCAGCTTGGAATAAATTGAGTAAAATGGCTAATATCTTCACAGCTTCCTGAGAATTTCTTTGCTTGGCAGGATCCTCCTCCCCCACACATTTAGACTTCAGGAAAGTCCCCATTTGTGGTGACTTTCTCTGTGAAGTCAAGACACCTTCCCGAAGGATTTAGAATGCCCTTAATATTGTTTGTAAAATCCGAATATCTGTGAAGCAGTTATCAAAATTGATTTCCTTTGGGTCAGGCCAGTGTGCTTGCTGCTTAATGTTACAGTCCTTTAAAGTTGTTTTAAGAAATGACTTCACTCCACTTTCCCTGAGTGGTCCGTCAGAATGCCAACTGGTACTCAGTATCATGCAGAGCCCTATTCTATTTTGAGATACTCCTGTGTGTTCAAGTGGATGAATATTAGCCTGTATGTTACCAAGAGGTACAAACGATGAAGGTTGATTCCTTAGGAAAGTTTAATGGAAGGATGTGTACGTTGAGAACCTTCTCTTTTTAAATGTCACTTGGATGCCAGTTAATTTTCAGGTCATCAGAGATTCTAAGTAATTTCTTGCTCTTCTACTATGTGAGAGTCAAAGTCCATCTTCATCAGTGCTGCTTGGGGCCGTATGATTATGTGGATAAAGAAGAATCTTGACTCCTTCAGGTCTTTTGAATTTGCATTAGGGTGAATGGACAAGAGATACATTCCTTGTATATAAGAAAATGAAAAATAAACTGTCTTGGACACTATAGAGACTTAGCATAATCATTTAATTTCTGTTCACATTGCACACTTTGGGGGACAAACTTTTAATTGAAATATAACACATTTACAGATGAAAAAAGCTTGGTAAGAATTTCAGCAAAGTAATACACTTTTAGAAATGCCACCAAGACCAAGGTGTGACCATTACCAACCCTACAAAAGCCTTATTTATGTGCCTTCCTTATCATTATCCCCCACCCCAAAATAACCATCATTCCGATTCCTGTCATTGTGGATTACTTCAAATGTTTTGGAACTTTATATACATGGAGTCAAACTGCAGTTACTCTTTTGTGCCAGGCTTCTTTCCCTCAAAATTGTGTCTGAGATTTATTACTGTGATTGTGTGTAGCAGAAAGTCGTTTAATCAAGGTTGTATAGTGCTCTGTTATATGAATATATCACTTTTTGTTTATTCATTCTACTCTTGATGAATATGTGCGTGGTTTCCAGTTTGGGGCTGTTATGAACAGTGCTACTATGGATGTTCCTGTGTATTGTTTTTGCGGACATATGTCTACATTTTTATGGGCGATATGCTCTGGAGTAGAACTGCTAGGTCATAAGATATGCAGTTAGTTGTACCGTTTTAGTAGATACTGTGGAATAGTTTGCTAAATTCTACCTACCAGTTTACATTTTTATCAGTAGAATATTAAAGTTCTATTTGTGGAGTTCCTGTCGTGGCTCAGCAGTTAACGAATCAGACTAGCATCCATGAGGATGCAGGTTCAATCCCTGGCCTCGCTCAGTGGGTTAAGGATCTGGTGTTGCCATGAGCTGTGGTGTAGGCCACAGACGGGGCTCAGATCCTGTGTTGCTGTGGCTGTGGCCAGCAGCTACAGCTCCAATTGGACCCCTAGCCTGGGAAACTCCATATACCGAGGGTGCAGCCCTAAAAAGAAAAAAAAAAAGTTCTATTTGCTTCATCCTCATCAACAAAATTAAATTTAAGTCATTATGAGGGGTTTAAAAGTGAAACATCTGTGGTTTTAATTTACATTTCCTTGATGGCTAATGATATTTAGCACCTTTTATTATACTTATTGGCCAATCGGATAGCCTCTTTCTTTATGTGCCTATTCAAGTCTTTAACTTATTTTTCTTTTGATTTGTCTGTTTTTTTTCCTCATTTGTTGTAAGCATTCTCTATATATCTTGGATATTAGTTCTTTTTGAATATATGTATTGCATAAGTTCCTAATTTTAAAGAAGTTGTTTATCAATCTTTTCTTCTATAACAAGTGATTTTTTTATCCTGTATTAGATTATTTTGCCTGCCCCAATGTTAAAAATATAGCATATATTACTATAATTTTCAGCATTTCTTGCACATTTTTGCCTAGTTTTATTCCTAGGTATCTGGTGTTTTTGATGCTAGGTATTTGTAGCATATATTATGCTAATACAAATTGTATTGTTTTAAATTTTCATTTTCTTTCTTTTTTTTTTAGTCTTTTGTCTTTTTAGGACCGCCCCTGTGGCATATGGAAGTTCCCAAGCTAGGGGTCTAATCGGAGCTGTAGCTGCTAGGCTACACCACAGCCACAGCAACGTGGGATCCAAGCCATGCCTGTGACCTACACCACGGCTCATGGCAACGCCAGATCCCTAACCCACTGAGCGAGGCCAGGGATCAAACCCGCAACCTCATGTTTCCTAGTTGGATTCGTTTCTGCTGCTCCATGATGGGAACTTCAGAAGATAATAACTTTTTATTCTAATAACGATGTTGAAATTCTATTATGCAAACAATGATGGCCTTTCTGAAGCTTTAAGAAGCTTTATTAATGACTGGAGTTCAGTTAAGAGTAATGTACCAATGTCAGTTTGTTAGTTTTATAAATATGCTGTGGTAGTGCAAGATGCTGACAACAAGGAAAGCTGGGAAAAGGATGTATGAGAACTCTGTGCTATCTTTGCAACTTTCCTGTATATCTAAAATTATTGCAAAATCAAGTTTATTTTAAAAAATAGGAAGCCATTTTTAGCCATTTAAAAATAACAGTATAGGATGTCTAATAGTGAATTAACTATTTTTATTTGGTACTTACCCTGGATGTCCTGGTCTGTTACACTTAGTAATACAAAGATAGTAGCCAAGTAATCCAAAAATAACCAAAAATACTCCAGCAGCAATTAACTCCATAAATTTTCATTTTCCAATTGTTTAGTGTTAGTATCTAGAAATACAATTTTAAGTATGATTTTTTAAAAGACTTTGCTAAATTTACTTTTCAATTCTTAGTAGTTTATTTGTAGATTATTTTGAATATTTTAGGTTTATACTCATCTGTGAGCAATGGTAATTTTTTTTCTTAAAATTAAAAAAAAAAATAGGAGTTCCAATTGTGGCTCAGCAGGTTAGGGATCCAATGTTGTCTCTGTGAGGATGTGGGTTCTATCCCTGGCTTTGCTCAGTGGGTTAAGGATCCAGTGTTGCTCTAAGCTGCAGGGTAGGTTGCAGATGTGGCTTGGATCTGATATTGCTGTTGCTGTGGCCTGGGCCCCAGCTATAGCTCCAGTTTGACCCCTGGCATCCAGGAACTTCCATATGGTGCAGGTATGGCTGTAAAATAAAAGGGTTTTTTTTTGTCTTTTTGCCTTTTCTAGGGCTGTTCCCACGGCATATGGAGGCTCCCAGGCTAGGGGTCTAATCGGAGCTGTAGCCGCCAGCCTATGCCAGACCACAGCAACTTGGGATCCGAGCCGCTTCTGCAACCTACACCACAGCTCATGGCAACGCCAGATCCTTAACCCACTGAGCAAGGGCAGGGATCGAACCCGCAACCTCATGGTTCCTAGTCGGATTCGTTAACCACTGCGCCACAACGAGAACTCCAAAATAAACGGTTTTTTAAAAAAAATTAATTTAAATTTCTTTTTTTTTGGATCATAGTGCAATGTTTAATAGAGGTGATTGCAGGCATTCTGATTTCATTCCCAATTTCAGTGGAAGAGCTTTCACACTTTTACCATTAATACATTTGCTATAGATTTTTAAAAACATATCCTTTATTGGTTAAGTCAATTCCTTCTAATCCTACTTTGTTAGGAATTTTTTTTATTTGGCCACACCTGCAGCATGTGGAAGTTCCTGGATCAGGTATCAAACCACACCACAGTGGCAACCTGAGCCACTGCAGTGACAGCACCGGTTTCCCCATTGAGAGGCACATGAGAACTCCTGTTAGGATTTTTAAACATCATGAATGGACATTGAATTTCATGAAATGCTTTTACTATATAACTTCTTATTTATTTAGTTAATAGGGATAAATTGCATTGATGGATTTTCAAATGTTAAATCAGTTTAGTATTAGTATTATAAATTAAGTTGTGGAGATCTATCCTTTTTATATATCATAAGCTTTAATCCACTAATATTTTAATTTGACTTTGCTAAATTTGCATCTGTGTTCATAAGAAAGATTGGCTTATACTTTTCCTTTCTTGTAGTAATTTTTCTTTATTGATAAGTTTGGTATCAAGGTTGACAGGCATCATGCAGTGTGTTCAGAAGTGACTTCATTTTATCTGTTCTTCAGAATAATTTGTATAAGAAGGTGTTAGTTCATGAAATGTTTAAAGAATTTACTGATGAAGGTATTTGGGCCTGAAGTAGTGTTTTTTTTTTTTTTTTTTGGACAAAGTTTTAATTACTGATTCACATTTTAATTTTAATGTGTCTACATTTTAATGTGGATATAGGACTGTTTGAATTTTCTATTTCATCTTGTGTCAATTTTGGTAAGTTAGTATTTTTAAAAATGAATTTGTCCATTTCATCTAAATTATCAAGTTTATTGGTCTAAAGTTACTTATAACATCTTATCTATTTAATGCATGTGAGATCTATAATGATGTCCCTTTTTCATTTCCTGTATTGATAATTTGTCCCCTCTCTTTCTCTTTACAGTCTTACTGAGGATTTGCATTTTATTTCTTTTATTTTCTCAAAGAACAAACTTCTGGCTTGATTGTATTTTCTGTTGCAGGGATTGAAAAAATATGGATTATGGGTCAAATCTAACCCATCACTTGTTTTTGTAAATATAGTTTTATTGAAACAGATATAGCCATTCATTTATGTATTGTCTATGCCTCCTTTTACATTACTATAGCCAAGTTGAGTAGTTGTGACATATTTATGGCTCACAAAATTTAAAATAGTCACCATTTGTCCCTTTACAGAAAAAAGTTTACTTTCTTCTCTATTATTTTTTTTATCTATTTTATTGATTTTTGTCCTTATCTTCGTTAATGCTCTCCTATACTCTGGGTATAATTTGCTTTTCTTTTTCAAGTGTATTGAGATGGATCTTTATCCATTTTCATCCTTAGATTTTTCATTTAACTATTGTATTTTTTCTAGGTACAGATTATCTATATCCCACAAGTTTTTATGACATGTTTTTATTATCATTCTTTTTTTATTTCTGTTGTGATTTCTTATTTAAAATTTTTAATCGATTTTCAGGAATTTGGGGATTTTTACAATTACATTTTTGTTGTAGCTATTGTCTTTTTAATGAATTACACTGTGGTCAGAGAACATACTCTGATTTTAATTCTTTATAATTTGTTGACACTTGTTTTATGGCCCAGTATATGTTTTATTTAGGTAACTTCTATATGTACCTGAAAATAATGTCTATTCTACAATTGATGGGTCCTGTGTTAAATTTTTAATCATGTTATTTTATTTTTATTTAAAAATTTTTTTTTGGTCTTTTTTAGGGCTGCCCCCACAACATATGGAAGTTCCCAGGCTGGGGGTCTAATTGTAGCTGTAGCTGCAGGCCTATTTCACAGCAATGCCAGGTCCAAGACACATCTTTGACCTGCACCATGGTTCATGGCAATGACAGATCTTTAACACACTGAGCAAGGCCAGGGATCAAACCCACATTCCTCATGGATACTGGTGGGATTTGTTATTGCTGATCCACAATGAGAACTCCTAATCATGTTTTAATTTTCTATAGAGTAATTTATTTTCTGCTTCTTTGAGCTATTGAGAGAAGTGTGTTAGAGCTGTGTACTGTAATTGGGGATTTGTTTGTTACTCCTTTGGCTTTGTTTGTTTTTACTGTATTTGAGGCAGTGTTGTGAGATATTCATGTTGAATTGACTGTTTTATCTTTACCAAAATTTCTCTTTTGTATGTAATAATACATCTTGCCTGAAAATTTGCTTTGTCTGTCATTTAGTGTATCTGTATCAGCCTTTTTTTCTTGTTAATGTTTGTATGTTTTCCATAATTTTACTCCCAACTTTTTTGAGTCCTTATGTTAAAAGTGTGTCTATTACAAATAACATGTAGCTGGGTTGAAAAAAAAATCCATTCTGACAGTCTATGCCTGTTATTTGGAGTACTTTGTTATAATTCATGTGATTATTGATAATTTTTATTCAAATTCACTGTCTTACTGTATTTTTGTTTGTTTGTCTCATCTGTTTTTTGGTCCTTCCACCTGATATGTTGCTTTCTTTTGGATTTGAGAAGTATCTTTATTGTTTAGCTTTTCTTTTGTTAATTAAATATTCCTTTTCCTATTATTTTTCTGTTTATCCTAGAGGTTACAATATGCATCCTTGATTTATGGTCCACTCTAAATTAAGATTGCTATCACTTACTAAAATACAAGGACCTTACAACACTATAACTGAATTTACTCATTTACTCTCTTATCTCTTCTTCTTCTTTCTTCTTCTTTTTCTTTTTTTTTTTGCTTTTTAGGGCTGCACCTGCAGCATATGGAGTTTCCCAGGCTAGGTGTTGAAATGAGCTACCACTGCTGGCCTACACCACGGCCACAGCAATGCAGGATCCAAGCTACATCTGCCACCTACACCACAGCTCACAGCAACACCAAATCCTTAACCCACTGAGGGAGTCCAGGGATCAAACCTGCAACCTCATGGTTCCTGGTCAAATTCATTTCGACTGTGCCATGACAGGGACTCCAACTCTCCTATCTCTTCTGCTACTGTTGTGGGATATTTTAATTCTATATATATTTTAAATTCTACAAGATAATATTGTTTTGAGCAGTTAATATAAATTTAAACTTACTCACCTATTTACTCTTTCCATTGCTCTTTATTCTTTTCTGCATTGTTATGCTTTGATTAGGATCGTTTTCTTTCTGTCTGAAGAATACTCTTCAGCATTTCCTAGTGTAGGTCTGCTTGGGATAAATTCTCTCAGTTTTTGTTAAAATGACTATTTCACTTTCATTATTGAAGAATGTTTTCTCTGGGTGTAGAATTCTAGCTCTGCAATTTTTGACTTTAAGAATTTTAAAGGTGCCCATTCTTTTGCCTTTTTTCATTGTGTTCATTGAATAAGTCAGCTTGTTGCTTTGAAGGTAAATTTTCTTTTCTTTTTTTTTTTTTCTTTATTAACAGTTCTCTTTGTCTTTGTTTTTCAGCAATTTTGTTATGTTTGGTTTTCTTTAATTTATCCAGCTTGGGTTCACAATGATTCTTGAATCTGTGGCTTCATGTATTTCAGTTTTGGAAAAATTTCTGCCAGTACATTTTCAAATATTGCTTCTTACCCATTATTTATCTGCTCCCTACCTACAACTTTAATCACAACAATTGTTACTTTTTTAAAAAGTGCTGTCTTATCTGTTGCTTTTGTTTGTTTTGTATTTTAAATACTTTTATCTGCTTGTGCTTCAATCTGAATACTTAGACTGATTTATCTTTTGGTTAATTTGCTCACCCTTCTGGGACTAGTCTCTTGTTTAACATGTCTATTGAATTCATAATATAATGATTGTATTTCATAAATTCCAATATTCTGGTAAAACTTCAAATTCTTAATCTGTTTTTTGAATGTATTAATGATAGCTTTTGGGGGGATAACTTTTGAAATTTTAAATGATTTTAAATTTACAGAAAAGTTGTAGGAATAGTGGAAAACATTACTGTATATCATCTGTCTAGATTCACCACTATTTTTTGATATTTTTTCCCTCATTTTATCATCTTGTCCTCCATGCATATGTATTATCCCCCTCACCTAGCCAACACACACACACACACACACACACACACACACACACACACACACAATTTCTTTCTGAACCATTTGGCAAGATGCTGCAGATGTGATGCTTCTTTATTCCTAATTTCTTCAGATTATATCTCCTAAAAGCAAGGAATTTCTCCTATGTAACTAGAGTACAACTTCAAATTAGAGCATTTAATATTGATACAATTATATTATCTGATTAATAGTCTAAATTAAAATTGTATCAATTATCCCAATAATGTCCCTTATAGCAACATCTTTTTCCCAGTCTAATATGTAATCTAGGGTCATGCATTGCATTTAGTCCTCATGGCTATTTAGTCTCCTTTAATTGAAGCAGTTCTTCTGTCTATTTGTCTTTCATGATCTTGATATTTTTAAAAAGTACAGAACACTTTGTAGAATTTTCTTTAATTTTGGTTTATCTGTTTCATCATTATTAGATTCAGGTATTGCATTGTTGGCAGAAATAACACAAAAAGTAATATTCTGTCCTTCTCAGTGCATCAAATCAGGAGGCATGTGATGTTCATTTGAGTCATTATTAGTGATATTAAATTTGATAACTTGGATAAGGAGATGTCTTACCCCTATGACCCACCATAAAGTTTGTTAATGTGTAATGAATAAATAATTTGTGGGGAAATACTTTGGGGAAAATGCAAATAATCTGCTCTTCACCAAACTTGTACCTGGCATATTTTAGCATCCATCAATTATTTTTGGCTAAATCAATTATTACTATGATATTTGCAAAATGATAGTTTTCTAACTCCATTATCCTTTCTACATTTAGTTCTTGGCATATTTAAGTAAGGGATAACTTTTCCTCTACTGACATTTATTAATTTGGTAGATAAGAATTCTTATTTAATTCAAAAAGTTATAATTTACTGATCTCATTTTTAAATTTAATGCTCAATTTTTTCAGATTTGGCCCTTGGGAACCCACTCAAGCAGGCTCCCATGAACCTTTGACATGCCCATCGTTCTTTGGACATGTCTTTCCTTCCTGTCACAATGAGATATTCCAGGACCATCTTTTACTTTATCTGCCCCAGCATTGGCAGTTGTTTCTTTATGGAACCCTGGTTCCTTTTTGTGGAGATAGATATTTAGAAACTAAGATATGGACACTAAATGGGTTCATTTTCTACTGGAGTGCCATTGTGTCTAGACTCAGCCTGTCTAGGGATCTCTGTCTCTAATCAGGAAGTTCGTATTTTTTTAAAATTACTTAGTGAATTTTATTACATTTATAGGTGTACCAAATTGTCACAAATTTTACAGCATTTCCATCCCAAACCCTCAGTGCATCCCTCCACCCCCAACCTGTCTCATTTGAAAATCATATTTTTCAAAGTCTGTGAGTCAGTATCTGTTCTGCAAAGAAGTTCATCGTGTCCTTTTTTTAGATTCCACCTGTAAGTGATAGCATTTGATGTTGGTGTCTCATTGTCTGACTGACTTCACTTATCATGATAATTTCAAGGTCCATGCATGTTACTGCAAATGCCATTATTTCTTTCCTTTTAATGGCTGAGTAATATTCCATTGTAGTATTCCCAGAGCATCAGTGTTACAACAGAAGATTCATTTTAGTCTTTTTTCCTATCTTTGTAAGTCCTTTTTCCAAGTGAGAAACCTGGCTCACATTATCCTCAGTATATTTACTCACTTGCCTAGGTTTAGACTCAAAAAAAGTTTTTCAGAATTACCAGTGCTCAGTATTAGTTAAAAGACTTTTGGGAGTTCTCTAGTGGCTCAGCAGGTTAAGGACCTGGCATTGTCACTACTGTGGCATGGTTTGGATCCCTGGCCCCAGAACTTCTGCTTGCCATAGATGCAGCCCAAAAAAAAAAACAAACAAAAAAAAAAACAAAAAAAAAAAACTTCTGTCTTTATATTGAGGGTATATAATATCAAACTCTATGTTCAAAAGCAATTATTTTTCCCTTCAATGTGATTATGTTATTCATTTGAATTATAGTTAGGATCACTTGTTTCTGTTTAGATTCCATTTTAGGTTTCTTTACCCGCCGTCATTGTTAATTTAACTTCATCATCTTCATTATCATCATCATTTTGTGTGAGTATGTAAAGCATTAACGTACTTTCAAAACTCAAAATTACACAAAAATCTATATACAGAGGAGTGTTACTTTCCCTTCCCCACCCCCTGTATGTTAATGCACCCTTATTAGTTTCTGGTTCAGCCTTCCTGAGTTTCTTTTTGTAAATATAAACAAATATTTTTTTAGTATCTTATTTCCTCTTCTTTTTTACATAAAGTATCATACTATATATGTTCTTTTTCACTTTGCTTTTATTGATTAACAGTAAAAATATCCTGGAAATCACTCCATATCACATCTTCTTTAGTTTTTATTTGTAACTGCATAATATACCATTGTGTAAATATACCATAGTTCATTCACCCAGTTCCTCTATGCATGTTTTTTCCCTGTATTTTTCCTAGTTACAAATAGTGATGTGCCTTGTTCATATACTGTTTTAATACTTCCTTTCCCTTCTTCTTCTTCTTCTCTTTCTTCATGGCCACACTTGTGGCATATAGAAGTTCCCAGGGTAGAGGTCGAATGGGAGCTGCAACTGCAGGCCTATGCCACAGCCACAGCAGCACAGGATCCAAGCCACATCTGAGACCTATGCTGCAGCTTGTGGCAACGCTGGAAGCTTAACCCACTGGGCAAGGCCAGGGATTGAACCCACATCCTCACAGACACTGTTCTGGGTTCTTAACCCACTGAGCCACAATGGGAACTCCCCATACACTTTTTTATATTCTCGAAGGTATATCTTCAGGTAAATTCTCAGATGCAGTTCAAAAGTTAAACTCACTTGTGTGGTTTTGTTAGATATTGTCAAATTCTCCTCCCATAAAGATGTGGGGGACATTCCCACCAGCAATGTGTAAATGCTTCTTTCCTCATGGCTCTGTCAAGAGAATGTGCTATCCGGCTTCATAGTTTTTACCAAGTCCCATCATTGAGAAATGATATCTCAACACAGTTACCATTTGTAGTTATAATTTCTCTTATGACTGAAGTTGTCCATCTTTTCATATGTAAAGGTCCCTTTAAATTGTCTGTGACTTTTGCCTATTTACCTATTAGGTTTTTGATCTTTCTCCCCCTTTAATTTTAGAGTTCTTTATGTGTTGGGGATGGATATTAGCCCTTTATCTGTGATATATATTAATCACTGTTATTTTTAAACCTGTTTGAGTCTGTGGGACTATATTTTATTTATTTTTATTTATGTATTTATTTTTAGGGCTACACCTGCAGCATATGGAGGCTCCTAGGCTAGGGGTCAAATCGGAGCTGTAGCCACTGGCCTACACCACAGCCATAGCAATGCAGGATCCTAGTGGCATCTGAAGCCTACACCACAGCTCACAGCAATACCGGATCCTTAACCCACTGAGCAAAGCCAGGGATCGAAGTTGCATTCTCAAGGATCCTGGTCAGATTCATTTTCACTGAGCCACGATGGGAACTCCAGTATATTTTATTTTTAAAAGTTCTTTTGTTCCTCTTTCCTGGTAGGCCTGATATTTTTGATTGAATGCCGAACTTTGTATATAATATGTTGTTGAGGCTCTAGATAGTGTTGTTTCCCTTCAGAGATGATCATTTTCTACTAGCTAACAGATGATATAGGGGTAGATAACTTCAGTCATGGCTGGTCAATGTAAGGTTTATCTTCATTCTAAGGGAGTGACCCTTCTTGGGTTGAAACTGGAAGTCTGGGGTCTCTGCCCTCTTCCTTGGCAGCCCTGACATCTCATTTTTGGGTCCTCAGTGCAGTGAGACTTCTGTTTCCTCTTGAGATTTTAGCCACGTCCAGTAGCTTCTGATGGTTTCTCTGTTTTCTCAGAGCGTGTGCTGTTTGAGAAATCAGCAGAGGCCTTGAGGGGACTTTGCTCTATTAGGCTCACTTCTCTGCAGTTCACTTTCTCCAGGATGTTGGCCTTCCAATTTTTGTCAGCTCTTCCAACACAGCAAGACCACTGCAAGCTCTGGGTTGCTGTTATCTCTTCAGCCATTATTCTCCACATGGCGAATTGGCAAATGCCCTGATGAGAAACAGCAGTGGCCAGTGTGTTACCCTGTCCCCGGGGTTGCAGCCTGTAAAGTCCTGCTGCCTTGATTATTTCCTCACACCTTCAAACAGCTCTTCCTTACGTTTTATCTAGCTTCTGTAGTTGTTTCCAGACCGAGGGGTTATTCTGATATCGGTTATTCCACCATAGCTGGTAGCAGCAGTCATCCTTCCATTTAGCACATTTCATTAAATTTGTATGGAGATGAGAGAACACAGGCAAATTGACAAGCATTTTAAAATTGACAAGGAAATTGGCCTGCTCATACACTGCTGGAGAGGATATAAATTGGTACCACCTTCCTGGAGGGCATTAATTTGTATCAAAATCCTTAACAACCCACTTGCCCTTTGACTCAGCAGTTCTGCTTCAAGTATATATCCTAAGAAGATAATCATGGATGTGTGTGAATGTTTATTTACAAAGATTCCAATCCCAATTAACAAACTTGGAATCAAAATCCTCAGTATAAAGAATGTATACATGTATGTGTAACTGGGTCACCATGCTGTACAGTAGAAAAAAAATTGTATTGGGAAAAGTAACAATAAAAAAAATTCTCAATATGCAACAATAGAATATCTGGTCAATTGTGGTGTATCAGTATAATGGAATATATCACTTTCAACATTGTAAAGTGATGTAAGAGAGTATTTAAGCATATTAGATACTTATTTAACGTTAGAGAGTATTGTTAAGCACAAGAGATCACAAAATAACATGAGCAGTCTGGTCCTATTTAAGAATGTATATACACATATATAAACATAAGACTGGAATAATGCACATGGAATAATATTAATAGCTGGTATTATTGGGTGGTTGTTTTTTTTTTTTCTTTCCTCTTTGTGCATTATCTAAACAATTTCCACAGGACATTACCTTTGTTCTAAAATAAAATTAATACACTTAAAAGAGAAAACCTTACAGTTGATAGGCTCAGTTGATAATATTTTCTGGCAAACATTTAATTTTATACTGGTTGCCCAAGCTCTATCTTTATGCCCTTAGTGGTATTACAGATTTTGTGGCAAAAACAGTATCCTCCTTGAAATACTTTGTGTAACAGATTCTCTCCATGCAGATATACTTTAAATTCCTACTAGTCAAATTCAAACGAAGGCTTCACTTGCTTCTGTCGGTGTGTGACAAAACCTTTCAAATAAAGAGTCCATTTATTTATTTATTTATTTTCCTTTTTTTTTTTAGGGCCACACCCACAGCATATGGAGGTTCCCAGGCTAAGGGTTGAATTGGAGCTATAGCTGCTGGCCACACCACAGCCACAGCAACGCAGGATCAGCTCTGCCTGCATCCTACACCACAGCTCATGGCAGTGCTCGATCCTTAACCCACTGAGCGAGGCCAGGGATGGAACCCACATCCTCGTGGATACTAGTTGGATTTGTTTCTGCTGGGCCACAATGGGAACTCCAGGAATACTCTCATTTTTTAAAAAAAATTTTATTTATTTATTTATTTTTTGGCTGTGCCCATGTCATGTGGAAGTTCCCAGGCCAGCATTGAACCCACACCAGAACAGCAATCTGAGTCACAGCAGTAACAATTCCAGATCCCTAACACATTGAGCCACCAGGGAACTCTAGGAGTCCTTTTAAAAGTAAATAGGTTTATGGCATGGATGTGATTTTCTTTTGAAACCAATGGCCAAAACTTAATGCAATTGCTTCTGTAAAACTAAAATGAAGATTTCTGAAGACCGTTTGTATCCTCTATTGCTTTTTTTCTTGAAGGTACACTCCAAGGCAGCAATCACCAACTATGACCTCTTGGGTTCCAAGGCTGCTTCCTAGGAATGTCCGATCCTTGGCTGCCTCATCAGAGAACCAGCGAGTTGAGGATGGCCGACGGCACCAGGAGGCCTATGGGTACTTCTTGCCCATCCAGACAAGGTGGCAGGACAATGACCAGTATGGCCACGTGAACAATGCCGTGTACTACAGCTACTTCGACACGATCATCAACCACTACCTGATCAGGTAGGCCTGGACTCTGCAGCCCCCATGTTCACGTCTCGCCTCTGGCACGTCCTTGGGTGGCAGTTCCCGTAGGGCCTTCTGGGGAGAGAGTCCCATTTTCCTCTAGTGTTTCTGCTAGTGTACCTTCTTTGTTGAGCCGACTGAAAGTCAGATGATTCTGAACAGCAGGACCGCGACGTGAGTGAGGACGGTGTTGCCTTGCTGCTCCTGCCGTCTCAGGTGTTTGTCTCTCTTGGTCTTTGCGCTAAATGGTCAGCGAATGTGCAGGCTTTGAATCTTAATTAAGCAACCACATAACAAGCAACATAATATTCAGACCCTGGAACTTGAGCAGACAGTAACATCAGCCCTCAAGGCCTTTTTGTGAGAAAAGCAGCTGCTTCCTCCATTGGGGGCACATAAGGGGGAGGAGAGAGAGTAAAGATGTTTATTATAGCCTCTGAATGCCATGATGACACGACTGCCAACTGAGGTGGGCTTGCAAGATTGGTTAGTGTTTGATTAATATCATTCTCTCTATGAAAGATTGGGATGCACAGAGAGATCTGTGTAAATCCTAGCTCCACCTTGCATTAACTGTGCAGTTTGGATCAAATTATTTAACCTTATTGTGTCTTTTGTAAAAACAACTCACATTTGAGAGCTTTCTCTATGTCTAGCCCTATGAAGCCTTTTACATAGCCTTTCTTATTTAATCCTAAAACAGCTTGATTAGAGAGTAGCAGTTGTTGGTCCACTGCTGGAACCTCCCTGCCTGTACCTTTTAGGGTCTGACTGTCAGCTGTCAGCTTGAACAATTTTTTGCCTGAGGACTTTCTTTGGCCACCAGAGCCCCTTTTGCAGACAGGGCCAGAAGTTCACAGAATTAACATTCTCTAAAGGCAACCTTTGGGAGTTTCTATCGTGGCTCAGTGGTTAGCGAACCTGACTAGCATTCACGAGAATGGGGGTTCGATCCCTGGCCTCACTCAGTGGGTTAAGCATCCAGCGTTGCCATGAGCTGTGGTGTAGGTTGCACACAGGGCTTGGATCCTGAGTTGCTGTGGCGGTGGTGTAGGCCAACAGCTACAGCTCCGATTGGACCCCTAGCCTGGGAACCTCCATATGCCTTGGGTGTGGCCCTAAAAAGGCAACCTTCAGTCACTCTGATGGGAATGAATGTATGAATACCCCACCTTCCTTACCTCTTGGAGGAGATAATCTGAGCTGCATACTGTTTACAGGCTCCCAGCTTCTCTAGTGGGATTAGGTTCCAGTTCCTAGGTTGGTAGCTTTTAAAAAAATTGAGATATCCCTAGGCTGCAACTTAAATATGACATGAATGCTACTCTATAAAGACCCCCCCCAAAAAAAAGGGGGAGTTCCCCTTCGAGGCTCAGTAACGATCCCAACTAATATCCAAATCAGGATCCAAGTAAGGGCCACACTTGTTTTAGTTTGTATTTAAAGCTTCTTTTAATCTAGAATAGTCACCCTCTTCCCAGCAGTCATTTTTGGGGTCTCTCTGATTAGTTAATTACAGGAGGCTTATTGTGCTGTAGAATATCTCCCCATCTGTAATTGTTTGGCTACTTTCTCTTGGTGTTTAGCTTACTACTCTAGTCCCTGAATTTCTAATAAACCTAGATATTAATGCTAAAAAAAATTGAGATAAAATTTATCTAACATGCAGTCTATTATTTGGACCATTTTAAGTGTACAAGTTGATGGGGTTTAGCACATGCACAACCATCTAGTTCCCAGAGCATTTCCATCACCTTCGAAAAGGACCCCCGGTCTGTCGATAGTCAGTCTCAGTTTGCCTCTGCTCCCATCCTCTGGCAACTTTTCTGTCTCTATAAATTTGCCAATTCCGGACATTTCATATAAATGGAATGATACTAAATGTGGCCTTTTGTGTCCTTCTTTCATGTCTCATGATGTCTTCAAGGTTGGTCCATGTTGTAGCTTGTATCAGTACTTTGTTTCTTTTTATGGCTGAATAATATTCCCTTGTATGGCTATACCATATTCTGTTTATTTATTCATCATATGATGGACATTTGCTTCCACTTTTTGGCTATTATGAATGATGGTGCTATGAATATTTGTATACAAGTTTTTGTGTGGATGTGTTTTCAGTTCTTTGAGTATATACTTAGAATTGAATTGCTTGAGTCATATGGTAACTCTATATTTGTTTTTTTGAGTAGCCGTCAGTTTCCCACAAGGACTGTGCCATTTATATTCCCACCAGAGTATATGAGGGTTTCAATTTCTCTACATCCTTGCCAGCACTTGTTATTATCTTTTTGCATATAGCCATCTTGGCGTGTATGAAGTGGTATCTCACTTTGATTTTGATTTGCATTTCCCTGATCACTAATGACCTATTGATCAGGGAAGCACTTGCTTCATTTGCTTGTTGATCTTTGGTATATCTGTTTTTGGAAACATATCTATTCAGATCCTTTCCCCTCTTTCCAGTTGGGTTATTTGTATTTTTTTATTTTTTATTTTTTAGGTCATAAGAGTTCTTTATGTATTCTGGATACTAGACCCTTATCACATGATATGATTTACTTTCTCCGGGAGGTCAGGATGGCTGAGTAGAGGGATGTGGAGCTCACTCCCTCCCACAAATACATCAGAAATGTATCTACATGTGAAACAATTCTCACTGAATACCTACTGAAAGCAGGCCTAAGATCTCATACAACCAAAGCTGCAGGAAAGATCCCCATGTCACTGGATAGAATGACGGGGAAAGGGAGAAGATGGCAAAATTTTTCCCCATTCTGTAGCTTTTTTCACTTTCTTGTCAGTGTCCTTTGACACACACAGGTTTTTGACTTTGATGACAGTAGTAACTTTTTGAATAACGAATTCTTTATTGGCTACTTTCCTTTCCTGTCTTTTCCTCACTTCTGCAGGAACAGTGCGTCTGTGAGAAGTACCTTATAGTTCTCACTTGTATTGCAGATTTGTTGTGTTAGGGAAATTAAATATCTTCTTTCTTCAAAAGGATGTGCATAGAACATCTTTTACTTTAAGAGTGCCTGGTTCTCTCTTGGATGCTCTGTGGTCCTGAATTGTCACACTAATTTTACTTTGTGTGCACCTGTCAGTGATTTCTCTAGACGTAGCTTGTACTTGCTTGCTTATGAATAGTAAACTGTCTTTTTCAGCACTCATTTTAGCTTTTAGGAGAATGTGTGCTTTATACTTTGAAATACACAGCAGGAGGTAAAAACAGTATTTGTAATTTCCCATCATTTGTCACTTAGGGAAACTTGACAGTGAATTTTTCCCAACTTGCTCCAGGGCTACTCGTTTTAAGGAAGGATCAGGCTTGAAATTCCTTTGGGTTGACTCAATTTTATTGCAGTTGAGCCCTAGTGGTGTGTCTCAGTCAATTTGAGCTGCAGTAATAGAACCATAAACTGCTGGCTTAAACAACAGAAATGTATTTCTCACAGTTGTGGAAGCTGAGAGGCCCAGATCTGGGTACCAGCATGCTTGAGTTCTGGGGAAGGCCCTCTCTTTGGTTTGCACACAGCTGCCTTCTTGTTGTATCCTCAATCTCTCGCATGGCGGAGAGATCAGCTTTAGTTCCTGTCATTTCTTGTAAAGACATGAACCCCATCCTGAAGGCTTCACTCTCATAACCTCACCTAAACCTGATTACCTTCCAAAGACCCTACCTTGTAGCACCATTCCACTGAAGGGTAGGGTTTCAATATATGACTTGGGAGAATGCAGACATGCAGCCTGGCTTTGGTGACTTTTGAATGTGTTCCATTTGTAAACAGGGCTTCTAGAAAAATGTGCAGATGTGGTGGCTGAGTCCTTTATCTACTGAAGACTGTCTCTGTATGGTCTCGATTTGTTATAATCTGTTTCATCCAATGTCTTCTGCCAGTTTTGGGAGTGGGGATGGGAGTTAGCAGCATGTGAGAAAGAATTCCTCCCAGCGTAGTGTCTTGTTTCATGTAGTGGTCTCCGGGTATTACACACTAACTCCAAAGTTGTGAAAATGCCCTGGCTACAATGCCACAATGGTATCAGGACTTCCTGATCATGACCAAAAAAAATAATACTTCTTATACTTTTTCTGAGAAATCTGAGGATTGTTTAACAGGCTGTTCACTGACTGTCAGAAGCCAAGCCAGCACCACATAAAGGTGTGAGGACCCTGGGAAGACCAGCCAGGGAGAGGTAGCCTCGTTTTGCCAGTGTAGGCCACAGTCAGGAAGGCAGCTGGGCAGGTGGAAGCAGTGCAACCCAGCCTGGCTCACACACTTGCCTCCATTCCCCTGGCTTTCTATGGGTGGGCAGCACTGTACATGTGCCAAACTCCCATGGGATGATCAAGGAACAAACCCTTGTCTAGAACACTCCTTCCTCGGGGGGTCTGGGGGGCGGTTCTCCAGGAGAGGGGACCAGGGAGCCCTGGAGAGCGTGGAGGGGGAGGGGAAGAAAGCGGAAGAGGCCACAGCCTGCCCGAAGTTCCCATCACTTTGACACGCGGAAGGGGTTAAGTCATTCTTGAACAGTTTATCGCTCATCAATTGTAATTAAATATGTTTATATTAAATTATGTTCTGTAATTAATGTAAAATCCTTTAGCCTATGCTGTTATTAGAACCAGATGCTGAAGTACCAACAATATTTCAACATGACTGTGCTGCCTCGCCAGCTGTCTAACTGTAATTACTTTAATCTCAGCTTGTTATCTAATTATCACCTTTGTAAAGGGAAAAGTACTCTCTAATGCTTACTGATTGTTTCAGATGATGATGAAGAGCGGGGAACAGCTGTCAGGGATCGTAGGCCCTGCTTATCACAAGGAAGGAACTTATCCTGAAATCTATTCTGGGCCAGAATGCTGAAAAAAGATGTCCCAGGCAGGAACTGGGGACTGGCCAGTAAGGGGAGACAGTTGGTGTGATGGTTAAGGGTGGATGAACAGTCAGGTGACGTCTGCCTCCTCCAGTGATGGCTGGGGGACAAGTTACTTCATCTCTTGAAGACTTAGTGGTCTCGTCTGTAACATGGAGACAAGGAATAATGCTATAATCTCCCTCAGAGGATTGTTGTGGAGATTAAATAAGGTAAAGCATATGAAGCCCTCAGCACTGTGTCTGACAAAATGTACATGCTTCGTAAATGTTAGCTATTTTTTCTTTTTGGAAAAAAATCAGTGTTGGTTTTCAACATTTCCATTTTAGCCTATATAGGCACACTGGAAGCAATCGAAATGGGTATCTAAATGCCAGCAACTTGGCATTACCAGTTTGTTTTCCAAACTGTGTTTAACCCTGTCCTTTTGGGACTGAAATTTACCTTATTCAAAAATGGTTCATCCAAAAAAAAAAAAAAAAAAAAAGGTTCATCCAAACAGTATATATAAATAAGTATTGCCAGGGAATTCTTGAAGCTCTCGAGGGGAATAAGCTGTTTTGGAGTATCCTTCCTTCAGTAGTTTGTGCATGTATTTGCATACCAGCAGTTGATAGATAACTGTAGTTCATTCCAAAATAATCACTAAAGCACGTCCATTTCTCCATTTTGGCTGTGAGCCTCTTGAGAGCAGGACAGGACCTTTGTCATTTTTACGTATTCTGAGTAGATTACCCTGCATGGCATGTATTTTGTCCTTGCTCACTGCATAGTCCTGAAAAGAACTAAACAAAATAACTCATCCTCAGCCCATGCTGATCATCCAGAATTTTTCCTTTCCCAGTGGCACGAGGAAGCACCACGCCCTGGGGCTGTGGGGTGGTTCTCAGTCTCCCAAGATTGTTCCTGCATCTTTGTGCCAGGAAACCAAAAAGCAGGTCTGCAGGGAGACACATCTGAGCACCCAGCAAGAGCTCACCGTCATGGTGACACATCAGCCACGTCTGGTTTGGTGGAGAGAGAAGCAGGAGGCCTGAGCTGGCGTGTCAGAGCAGGCAGGCGTGCCACTCCGAGGAGGGCAGGGTCTGTAATATCAGGAATGCCCAGGTGCAAAGACAGAAGGGGTCCCACCGCTCATCAGAGGAGCGGAACTGTCATGAACTCCACATCAACTCCCTTCAGTACAAGGTACATGGCCGGCTCTGGAGTTACTCTTGGTTATCGTATATTTGGCTGTTGAAGGAAATACCTGAAAATGAAAGAAGTAACCCAGCAGCAGAGACTTTAAAGAACTCTCTGGGAGTTCCTGTTGTGGCACAGCGGAAACAAATCTGACTAGCAACCCCGAGGTTGAGGGTTTGATCCCTGGCCTTGCTCAGCGGGTTAAGGATCCGGCTTGCAGTGAGCTGTGGTGTAGGTTGCAGGTGAGGCTTGGATCCTGTGATGCTGTGGCTGTGGTGTAGGCTGGCAGCTGTAGCTCCATTTTGACCCCTAGCCTGGGAACCTCCATATGCCATGAGTGCAGCCCTAAATAGCAAAAAAAAAAAAAAAAAAAAAAATCCCCCCGAAGAAAAAAAACTCAAGAACTCTCTGCCTGGAGCCTCATCTGCTCTCGCTCCTTTGGGGCTCCTTTCTCTGGGTTGTAAACAACCCTGGTTCCTTGCCTGAGGCATGCGGAGTCGCGGTTCTGCCTTTGCTTCAGCTGTTGCCTCTTCCTGAAGTGCCCTTGCTCCTGCTCTTCAACCTCTGACCACTCTCCCCAACAGGAAGCGTGCCCGTGCTCTGTATTCCTGTGGGATCCTGGATTTTCTGTATCAGAGGTCCACACTTTTCAGTAAACAGTCAGATACCAAATATTTTTGGCTTGGTGGGCCGTGGGTCTCTGTAGCAACACGAGGCTCTGCTGTTGTAGTGGGAGCAGCCATAGACCACATGTAAATGGACATGTGGCTGTGTTCTGATGTAACTTTATTGTAGTTCCCTGCTTGTTCCACTTTTCTTTGTGCTCTTGTGTTTTTACAGTTCGAGTCACTTGTCTAGCTGCTTCGTCATGGATCGTTAGTGTGTTGTTACTGACCTTTGCCTTTTCTTTTTCTTTCTTTCTTTCTTGCTTTTTTTTTTTTTTTTTTTTTTTTTTTGGTCTTTTTACAGCCGTACCCCCAGCATATGGAAATTCTCAGGCTAGGGGTTGAATCAGAGCTGTAGCCACTGCCCTATACTGCAGCTCACAGCAACACGGGATCCGAGCCGCGTCTGCGACCTACACCACAGCTCATGGCAACGCCGGATCCTTAACTTACTGATCGAGGCCAGGGATCAAACCTCTGTCCTCATGGATGCTAGTCAGATTAGTTTCCTCTGAGCCATGATGGGAACTCCAGCGCTTTGCCTTTTCTAATAAGGTGCCACCCTAATCTGGACTCCTCAAGCTAAGAACTGTAGTGTCTTAGGCTTGTTTTCTCTGCAAAGCGGAGCTAAGACGGGCTCTTGCATACAGGTAGTTTGAGAAATGGATCCCAAGGAGGAAGAGTGAGGATCCAGGTGGTGAACTGGAAGAAAGGCCAGCCCAGTGTTATTGAGCGGCTCAGCCGTGTGGGTGGCAGCAGTTGGATTCCCTGGGATCCCAGAATGGGCTCGGGATGCTCGGCCCTCAGGACAGGAAAAGGAGCATCTCCTGGCTCCATCCTCACGGGTCAGGGTTTGCCCTGAGGGGTGTCAGCTCCCTCTTTCTTCCAAGTGTGAGCAAGTGTCAGAGTCACCAAGCAGATTCCTGCAGTCTCCCCTGAGGCTGGGCAGAGACACCCCAGGGCAGAAAGTGAGACTCCCCCGCTGTCTAGGCAGGGTGCTGCCAGGTCACACCTGAGCACAAGCATGCTGGTAGCAGTAGCAATGACTAGAATTCAGAAGGGGTCATGGGAGGATATGAGGCAGCCTGGCAGAGGCATCCGGTATGTGCACCCTCCGTTTACTGATGCCCAGCAAGCACACTACACAAGCCGAGAAACAACAGTCAAGAGGCCAGCTATTGGTGCTGACTGCCCAGGCGTTGATCCTGGTTCTGCCCCTTAACCTTAGGCTGCCTACCTAGCCCTTCTGTTCCACCCTTGCTAGAGTGGAGATGATAGTACTTACCTTGGTGGCTGTTTTCAAAGTGCTTAGAAAAGGGCCCATGTCACTTTCTCAGCCAAGGTTATTTACCTGTTGGTATGTACTTAATAAATACTAAAGAATTTTTGGAGTTCCCGTTGTGGTGCAGTAGGATAAGGGTGTCTCTGCAGCACCAGGACTCAGGTTGGATCCCCACCTAGCACAGTAGGTTAAAGGATTCAGCATTGCTACAGCTACAGTGTAGGTTGCAGCTGCGGCTTGGATCTGATCCCTGGCCATGTGCCACAGGGTGGAAACTGCCCCCCCAACCCCCGCAAAAAAAAAAAAAAAACCTAAAGAATTTTTAACAGTGGGCTTTTGTAAGTTATGGTTCTATATTTGTTTATTTTTAAATATTTTAATGTATATATTTTAATAATATACCCCTTTCCAAGTCAAACTTGAAATAGTGAAATACCTTGACCCATAAGAAGACTTACGTCTTTTTCACCAGAGATAGAAAAATAAGAAAAATAGAAAATAAAAAGAAAGAAGATCTAAAACACCAATCCAGTGCTGCAGTTGTGTGTGACTTTAACCTCTGAGCTTCCTGGCATCCAAAGAAACAAGGAGAACAAGTGAGCTACATAGTTCTCGGTATCTGATAAAAGAAAACTCTTATTTCTTCCAGAAAAACAGATTTTTTTTTCCCCCTCTCAGATTAAATTCTAAAGGGCATTTAAAGGAATTTACCAAGGAGTCTTGAACAACAAAACCAGAAGGATGCATATAGCCTGGAAAGAAGGCCTTAATCTGTTGTAAGTCTGACTAGTGCTTGCTCTAAGCGCATGCCCAATGAACAAACGAAAAACAGGAGGTGTTTTCTTTCAGTGGCAGATTTTCATAAGCGCCGGCATCCTTCCTCTAATGACTGGTATAAAAGCATGACTCTAATGGTAAGGTTTGGAGCCGGGAGGACAGAGGTCTGCCCCTGGGGGTGTGTTTGGGGGACGGAGAGCAGGTGGTAGGTCTTTCAGCTGCCTCTGTGCTCAGAATGCTGATCTGACCCCGCCAGTCTCTACTGCCTCCTCTTTCCACGTCTCCCTCCTGGACCCTGAGCAGACTCTTGTTACATCTTCCTCAAGGGACAGGTGGGGGGACATTCTTGCTGTGGCTCTCCCAACACGAGGTTTGCTCTACTGGGGTGGTTCTGAGCTGTCCCAGTCAGGCAGGTGCCTCATGGAGCTCTGCCTTTCTCTCTCCTGCTGAGTTGCATCTCTGAGACACGGACCATGCACCTCACATGCTCCTGAGCACGTTTGTGTCCCGGGGTCTATGTTAACATACAGTTTGCCCATCAGTCTGAAGGCCTCAGTTAAAATATTATGATCTACCTCCTTGAGCCCACAGAAATCTCATTATAAATAGAGTAATCTAATTTGCGGGTGTGTTCTATAACCCACAGGCTCAGAAATGTACGGATACACTATGCCTGGGAAGTCGGGCTGTCAGATTAATACATTGTGTGAAAATTGGGGCCGGAGGTCACCATTCTCCTGATACACAAATCTCCCTCTGAGAATCTCATTTCATTCAGACTATCACTTAGATTAGAAATACCCTAATTATCCCACTGAAATTAAATTACTTTATGTTAGGGTGATATAATGAACAACCATAAAGAGGATATATACAACCAATCATCTTATTAGTCACAGCACGACCAGACCATACACTACATGGACCTTGCTGACTCTTGTCAGCTCGTCTGTGTCTCACAAGAAAAGAGCCAGGGAAAGAGGAAGATGAGAAAGGCTACCATAGGGCTTCCTGCTGTGTTTCTCCACTGAGGTGCTAAGAGTTTCTCTGCAAAGGCACCACCTCTGGTCATTAGGGGTGAGAGAGCAATGAAGGATCCACTGTGCTCTTCACTTCGCCACCCCTGTGGCATTGTGAGGCCTCATGGGTTACAAGATCGGACCGGGCATGCCCTGTCCTTCACTCCTTTATTCCAGAAACCTTCCCAGTACCTGTCGGGTCATATGGCTCTGTGGCTAGGGTGCACTTGTCCTCCTAGAAAGACTCACTTTTGTGGGTTGTATTTGTTAAAGTAGATAGTGCTGGCTGCTATAATGAATTCACTCCAGATCTCAGTGACTTAACGCAACAACAGATTATTTCTTGTTTAAATCACTGTCTAACGCAGGTCAGTGTGTGTGTGTGTGGGGGTGTGTGTGGGCGTGCGTGCGTGCGTGCGTGTTTGCGTGGGCGTACGCGCGTGCGCGCGTGTGTGTGGTGTTCTGTCTGTGCAGTCACTCAAGAATCCACCTTGTGAAGAGCCATTGGGACCTGAGTTAGATCAGGAAATCCCAGACTTCAGCAGCAGATAACTGACACATGGTCAAATGTTAACATATGGAGACTCTGGATGAAATGTGTACAGAAACCCTTTGTAGAATGGCCCTTTGTCCCATGTGTGACAAATAGGTGGGGCTATAAGGATGATAGCCCCTTCTCAGGATTACTCAGGGCCATCTACACCACCCAAGTCCATACCTACAACCATGGAGATGAGCTGGAACTTCAGAATGGAGAAGCAAAATAAACTGAGTCTGAATTGACAGAACATTGGAAGGCAACTATACTATAAAAAAATTTTTTTTAATTATTTAAAAAAAAAAGAACCCACCTTGTGGCTCTCTGCCCCTATAGACCAGCTTTCTCAATAGCCAGGCTATTGACATTGGGGCTTGGTAATGTAATTCTTTCTTGTGGAGAACTGTTCTGTGTGTCGTAGGATGTTTAGCGGCATCTCTGGCCTCTACTCATTAGATGCCAATCCAACATCCTCCCCATGTGACAAAAAAAGATGCCTCCACAGGTTGCCAGATGTCCTCAAGGAAGGGAGACAGTTGCCCGTTGTTGAGAATCACTGAATAGACAGTGACTGGAGGTTAAAATGTTTAATTAAATCATTTTAAAGAGCATACACTTGAACTTCTCTCTTAGGCAGAGGATATATAAATAATACAGTTGGGAAGAGATCACTAGCTGTGTGCTGATGACCCATCATTGAACTTGGCACCTTAATGCTGATTGTTTTCAGTGTGTTGTCTATGTCAATGGGTAGTTTCCCAGAGAGGTGAAGGGACGTGCCGCCTGGTTTACCAACTTACTGCCCAGGTGACAATATCACACCTTAAACTGTGCTACCAGATAATGCTGTAGTGGAAAGAGCTTGGGGGTTGGAGACTTGCCTTGAAATGCTGAGTTGGCTGTGCCATTGCCCTTGTAGTTATGGGTGAGTCGAGTCACTGCCAGGGCAGATGAGACGCTGAACACCTACTTTCCATGATGGGTTTTTGGCAAACACCTGTTGGCCTCTCCATCCCCTCTAGTATAGCCAACGTGCTGTAGCCAGAGAGACATTTTCTAATGGCCTTCCTTCCCATTACAACTTTTCCAGGGCATCCAATTTGCATTTCAAATGACAAAACTCCTCTGCAGGTCCTGCAAAGCCCTGCACGGTCTCCCCTTTTTGAGGCTCCTTTGGTGCCACGCTCCCTCACTCACTAAGCTTAATGTTTACTCGTCTTCTTTTCCAGTTCTTGCCAAGCCCCTGACCTTGTTGAGCTTTGCCTGTGCTGTGCCCCCTGCCTTGAGGGTTTCCCTTTTCTTTTCTCTTGACTAACTCCTCCTGACTTTTTAGTTCTCATCTGAATGGTCACTCTTTCAGGGATGTCTTCCAGATGCCTTGACCAGGTCCAATCCCCTTTCCTGGGCTCTCTCGGCACCGCCCACAGTATCGCATGGTCAGAGTTGCAGTTTTACATTCACTGGAATATTTGAATTCATCCTGTCTCTGTGATTTGATTATAATCACTACAAGGGCCGTGACTGACAGCCTTGCTCACAGTTTTATCCCAGGCACCTAGCATGGTGCCTGACACATAGTAGGTGCTAATACCTTTTTCTTGCATGAATGCATCAGAGATTTGGGCTGTCTGGAAATGTTAGTCAGTCAGGCTTGACACTGAAATGCAACCTGTTTGATTCACTGTAAAGCTGCTGACAATTAGGAAATATGATTCCTATGTTCTTGAAAGGTGCCCCCAAGAAAGCTAAGATGGTTGGTGAAAACGGTGTGGCATTCAGTATGTCTTTGTCAGCCTGACTTAATCATTTCCTCTGGAAATCGCATTAGTGTCCAGAAACCGCATAGCCTTCCAAAGACTTTAACGTAAAATGAATGTACTTGGGCAACCTGTTTGCAGCCAGCAGGCCCTACGGTGGTAGAAAGCACAGTTTGTAGGTAAATCGCCTGGCTTGGGGGAGGGGAAGACTACTAATCATGTAGCAGTGACCCCAGTTCTCTAAGTTCACTAATTCCCTTCCCTGGTTAGAGGACAGGGTGAGTAATCTGTGAGCATCTAGATGTTGAAGACAAGTTCAGCAGCCCCAGGAGAGCCTCAGCCTCTTACAATTCACAGCATGTGGCCACCTCTCAGCTCTGAACAGAGTGAGGTATGAAGTCATTTGCAAAGCAGTGTCTATGAAATTCCATTACACGGTGCTTTTCAATTTAAGGGGAAAGACCTTTGCAGAAACTAATTTGCAGTTGCTTTAATCATGGAGCTCAGAGACAGCGGCACACTTTCCCCATCACTGCGGCTAAAAAGGCTCACACTGGTTTTGCAGATTTGGTCCCCCTTCCCCCTCCCCACTTCAGCTCCTGGATTCCGTCTGTGGTTGTTGCATATCCTCTAATTTTTGCAATTTTTGAGACAAAAGGAAGCCATTATATTTAGTCCTCCTGGTGAATATAAATATTTTGGAATCAGAACCCATCTGAAAACACTCAGAGTCAAATCAAAGCAAACAGGATGCGCTCTAGAGAGGGAATCATCCTGGGGCTGTTTCATCTCCTCCGCCAGCCTCTCCTGCCTCCCAGGGCTGCCTCTTGGTTCCTTTGGTCCCTTATTCACTCACAGCCCTGCGGTTATTTGAGACCTGGAGAAGGGCGGCCAGGAATCCTAGAAAGTGAAAAGCACCTGACAGGCGTCAAGAAATCTGGGTCCAGTCTCAGCTGTCCTGTTTACCAGATTTTGCCTTAGGAATTTCATTAAGCCTTTCTGGGGATCTCATTTATCAAAGGAAGATAATTATACTGACCCTGAAGATCACGTGAGGTTTGGGGGGAAGACTGGGTGAGATCAAACGTAAGCTTGTGGGTCTAAGGGTCGGGGTTGTTCGGGAGTGGGTGATATTGGTTTATACCAGGTTGCTTATTGAAGACAGGTTGCCTCAGTCAAAAGACCTCCTTGCTGACCAGAACCTCTGCAAGGTAAATTTCATAGCTGCTTTAAATCCCTTTGGGCTGAATCTTTGTGGCCTCTGTGAAATCTCCTGGGGAAAATAGGAAGAAGATTCTGGAAAGAATCAGACGCTAACTCATTTTCAGTCATCAACATTTAGCATAGATTTGTTTATCAGATAGGCATTGGCTTCTTGGGGAGAAGAATAAAGAGACGGGGGTGTGGGGACAGGTAGGTGGTACAGGTGGGAAGTTTTATGGGGTGTTGCGAGCACGTGGGGGTGGCTGTGAATGTCTTTACAATACTGTGCTCAGTACAGACTTGGGTAAGATAAGGTATAAGGGTGACAGACAACACATCAGATACTGGATGGTTTCATTCGTTAGTGAATATCAGTCATTCTTTTTGGATGTCAGCAACTGAGCATGTTTCTTATGACTGTAGGAAACTCCTCTTCCCTGAACACACACATCCAGAAGCTGAAAATGCCAGATACATGTTCTACCAGCCTCCTTTGCAGCTAAGATGCTGGTGCAGGACCTAGGCTTTGTGAATGCAACTGCCGCAGGCTACGGATCCGCATCTCCTGTTGTGTTGAGGTAGAGACTGTGCAAAGTCCATTCTGGCCAAGGTAGTGGACCTATGCCCTCTTGAGGTGGAAGCCATGACAGTGACACTATGTCAGCATCCAGAGATGTCTGGGGATAGTGGCCATGGCAGAGGTGTCTTCAGAGGACTCTCTCTAGGATATAATTTTGAATGTTATTCCTGGCAACATAGGCTTAATTTCTTTTTTTTTCCCCCTTTTCTTTTTTTTTTTTTTTTGAGGGCCACACCCATTAGACCCCTAGCCTGGGATATGGAGGCTAGGGGTCTAATCAGAGCTGTAGCTGCCAGCCTACACCACAGCCACAGCAGTGTGGGATCTGAGCTGCATCTGCCACCTACACCACAGCTCACGGCAACGCCGGATCCTTAACCCACTGAACGAGGCCGGGGATCAAACCCAGATCCTCATGGATACTATTCGAGTTTGTTACTACTGAGCCACAAGAGGAACTCCCCAAACATAGGCTTTAGATCTATTTAGAGCTTGTACTTGAGTCTCATTTTCACCAGGTTGGCATTGGTGAAATATGTGTGCCGAACCCTCAGCTGGGCATTTAGGCTGACAGGAGATGTTCACAGCCTGCTGTAGTTATTTCAAAGTAGGACCATTGAACTCCAGCATCTGGGCTCTTTCCCCAGGACAAGGGAAGTGTGAGGATGCTAAGAAGGCCTCACAGCTTTACCTGCTGGGGGCACTGGAACATAGCCAGAGAGAAGTGGGTGCAGAAGAAAGGAACACTGGGAGAAAAAGCCCCTGTGCCACCTCTGCTAATATGTGAAGTCTGTTATAAACTCCATGGGGCTGTGGAAATGTATGGTGCCACAAGGGCAGTAACTGCAGTGCTGGTGGTGATGATGGTGCCTGGCTAGGGGCAGGAAAGTCCTGGTTTATTCCTGGGCACATTCCACAGGTGCTATGAAGCAGCCGGTATTTTGATCCTCTATAGCCGTATTTTGTAAGAGAACTTAATTCAGCCCCTCCTGCCGCAGTGGAAATGTGCTGCCTTGTTCATTTTCAGCCCAGTAGCAGGAGGTAAGAGGCACCCATTCCCTGGCTGGTTTGCCAAGGTGCCCTGTGGAGGAAACTGACTTTGAGTCGAGTCAAGGCATGGGATGGGTTTGCGTTGCTCTAGAAGATGTGAAGACCTGTCTCTTTAGCTTGGCTCGCCAAAACAATTTTCTTGTTTTTGAGGATTTTGGAAGTGGTTGTAGCTAGTGCTGCAGAGTCTCCTTCCTCCCTTCCAGATCCCCCCAAATCCTCTGAAAACTCTGGAATTAAATAACACACCTGCTAAATGTTATGACAGTGTGATAAAACATAGCAAAGCAGAGTTATGGGAAAGTAAACAGATGGCTGCCAGGACTACAGCAGTAATAACAGGGAGGAACTCAGCCCATTCATTTGGTGGGATGGCAACGATTCATTCTATTTGCTCATGTGCTTCGGAGGTAAAACATTTTATTGAACTTCTTCAATAAACCGATTTGGGGAAGGTATTCATCTTAGAGTGTGTGTCCTTTTAAAATAACTCACAATCACAGAAAACATACTTGCTTCTCCCTCGCTTTCCATTAGGAATTGAATTTCATGCTTCCATTAGCCCGGAGCATTTATTTTAAAAGAAGGGTCCACTCTGTGGCTTAAGGTGAAAGCCGGGTTGGCATTGGTGAAATATGTGTGCCAAACCTTCCGCTGTGCATTTAGGCTGACAGGAGGGTTCAGAGCCTGCTGGTTGGTCAGGTGGTATAGATCCTCTGTCACGCTTCCTCCCCCTGTGCCTGTGACCATGTTACTTAATTGCTTAAAGGTAGAAACTGTAGGGTAAGAGGTACAAGAATAAAATAGTTAAGGAGCCACCTTGGGAAGAAGGGTGACAAGGAAAAATTACTAAAAGCAATATACTGCAGTTATTGCCTGCTTCTTTAGTTCTTTCTCTTAGTCCTGCTGTTCTCAGCCAAGGAAGTGATAGGGATGGAGTAGGATAGTTACGCAGGTAGTTGTGGAAGTCCCAGTAGGGGACCACAGATAGAGAGGGAAACCTCGGGAACTTAGGGAGAACACTGTCAATTAATCACTCAAGAAAGTCATCAGCACAAAGCAGCCTCTTTTAACTATAAAGCCATAAATAAAAGCACGAGATATGCCTCGGGTCATTAAGTGAAAGATAAAATGTGGCCTGCATTCACGTTCAGCAAGATAGTGATCCTTAGGACCAAGGACTGAAATTTAAGGGAAGGATGACATTCCATTATCCGGAAACCTGAAACAGTTCAACATATTTTAGCATGTGTTACCACCCTTTTGCTGATTTGATTAAGGCTGTGACAGCCCTGATTTGACTTTACAGGGTCAAACACTCTCTTACCCAGTATGAAGGAGGGGCTAGTGATGTAAGCTTGACATCTACTCGAAGCGTGAGGAAGAGGGCAGTCTGTTCCCACTCCCACTTTCCTTGGATTACAAAACTGTAGCCCACCTACTCCTTGGGGCAGAGCTTCTTTGCCTGCCAGCTTGCATCTCTCACAAACGTCCTATCTTAATAAATCTATTTCTTGCCTATCACCGTGTCTCTTACTGAATGCCTATGCCCTGAGACACAAAGAACTTGAACCTCAGTGAGTCCAGACACCCAGTGAGTGATTCTCATTAAAAACACCCCGTGGTTTCAAGTCTGCCTTCTTGCTGTGTTCAAATCCCGGCACATGGGTTCAAGTCCCAATCTGGGTTCTGGCTAGGTTCAAGTCAGAGGTGTTGTCGGTTTCAGAAGCACAAGTGGTGAAGGTTTGCAGCATTTCTGATATGCTTGGGAAGTTTTGTGAGGAAGGAGTCCTGTAAGGATGAGAAACTCTGGGAAATGGGAAGGTCCTTATTCTTGTTCTTGTGGCTGGTGATGATTACAAGTGCAAGTTCTGGAGGAGATGCTGGAGTGGAATCATGGCAAATAAGGCAAAGGCCTCCCCAAGCCTGTTTCCCCATCTAACAATGAGGGTAATAATGGTACTAACTGTAGGGGATTCTTTATCTTTTGTGATTTTTATTTTTTCCATTACAATTTATTGACGGTATTCTGTCAATTTCTACTGTAGAGCAAAGTGACCCAGTTGTGCGTGTATATATACACATTCTTTTTTTTTTTTTTTTTTTGTCTTTTTGTCCTTTTAGCACTGCACTTGCGGCATATGGAGGTTCCCAGGCTAGGGGTCTAATCAGAGCTGAACTGCCAGTCTACGCCAGAGCCACAGCAACGCGGGATCTGAGCCTCATCTGCAAACTGCACCACAGTTCACAGCAACTCCGGATCCTTAACGCACTGAGCAAGGCCAGGGATCGAACCCACAACCTCATAGTTCCTAGTCAGATTTGTTAACCACTGTGCCACGACAGGAACTCCTATATACACATTCTTTTTCTCACATTATCCTCCATCATGTTCCATCACAAGTGATTAGTTCCCTGTGTAGGGGATTCTTATGCAAAGCACTTAGAAGAATCCCTGGTGCTCAATAACTGTTGGCTCTTGTTATTATTAACATGTGCTCTGCAAATAGTACCAGCTGCCTGCTGGTGCAGTGTGTATGGCCTCAAACCTTTCCCTTCCCCAGTCTCACCTCAGCCCTCTGTTCCTCTCTCTGGTTTTAGAGCTTCTCTAATAAAATCCCATTCCTCTATGAGAGAGGCCTGTTCCCCAGCTACTCCTAGCTGACTCTCAAGGGGATGGCTCCATCTCTAATGAGAGAGGGAAACACAGAAATACCTGGATTTGGGGAAGTAGGGGGCAGCTGGCCAGAGAACATGTGGCTAATGTTACCACATGACCATGACCAAGGCTAGTTTGCTCTGTGGATAAGAATTTGAGATCCTCTCCTCGCTCCAGATGTCTCCAGCAGGATGGGCGCAGGGGGACTTCATTACTCTAGAATTACTGAAGGTTCCCTAAGTTTATCTTTCCTGCTGCTTCGCTTTGCATTTGAGTGGTGTGTTCCATTTGTCAAAGATCTTGCATTGTATGATATCAGTTGAGCTTCACAAAGATCCTGTGAGGCAGATCTTATCATTCCTTCTGAGGTAATTGAGGCCCAGAGATGGTAAATAGCATCCAGGGTCACACAGATAATTAACTGCAGAACCTAAACCAGAATTTAAGTCTCTTTCCAACCCATCCTTTTGGGTTTCCAAAGGTGAAGGGATCCTCCGATGTGGTCGCGTGTTCCTCTGAGCTCTGACTGTGTTTATTCTGAACAAGCTCAGCCTATGAATGGGCAAAATGCTCTTGCAAAAGAGTCTGCTGCTTACTTACATGCTAACCTTCACTTTGTAGGGAAAGAAAGAATCAAGTATTTTAATAATCAGCAGCCTTCAAACCCTTTGAGTCTAGAAAATAACGTCACGTGGAGGTTCAGATCACTGATTCCGGTGTCAGGGGTCTGGGTTCTTCTCCTAGATCTGCCAATTAACTGTGCCACTTTGAGAAATGCATTTACCATCTCTAGGTTTCCATTCTTTCTCTCCAGAACAGGGATAGGAATAGTCCCCCCCCCCCCCCATAGGTTCCTGTGGAGAATTAGATGGGATAGGGTTATAAGAGAGATGGGGCCAAATTCAGGAGGGAATGGTGTCATGGGGACAGTTTCAAGAGGAGAATGAGGACAAGGGTGAACACTGCTAAGGGGCTAAGGGGGTGAAGATTGGGTTTCTCCCCCTGAGGTCATTGGAGACATTAACTAGGACCCTTAGTGCAGTGTTGGGGCATAACTCCTGTGGGATGGCAGGGGTACAGTTTTGAAGAAGAAATAGAGATGGAAGGCATAGACAACTCTTTAAAAATGTTACTGCGAAGTGGTTAAGAGTTTGAGAGCAAGGGGTGGTGTGTGATCCAGAGAGGTCTGAGTATGTGCATTATTAAGATGGGAAAGACGTGAGCATGTTTAAATACTGCTGTGGACGCAGCTGAGCGGGGGAGGTTGAATCATAAAAGAAAAGGGAAGACGGAAAGTGAGGAACAGAAGGGGATGGGACACAGAGCTGTGATAAAGATCCTGGCCAGGATAGGAGGAGGGACATTCCCATGGAGGCACAGAAGGGAAGACGGAGCAGGCTGGGTGCAGATGTCACCTAAAGTGGTTAGGTCATGAAAGCTGAGTGAGTTCTGCGTGCTGGCTTCCTTTCTTTCTGAAACAGAAGACCAAGCCATTTGCTGAAAGTGTGAGGTTAGGTGGACAGAGTAGAGAGATTCAAGGAGAGTGGAGGAAGTTTAAATGTCAAGGTCAGAGACCATGCGTGTGAGTTAGATGTTGGCTAGGCTGCTGTAACAGGAGACCCCCAAATGCTGGGCTTAAATAAGAGAGAAGTTCATTTCTCTCTCACAGGCAGTCCAGATGGAGGGTCTGGGGCTGATGGGAACTCAGCAGGGTTGAGGGGAGAGCCAGCTTTGTTGGCCCAGGGAGGGACTTTGGACTTTATCCTAAGTGTGATTGAAGGTATTGGAAGGGATGCAGAAAACAGTGAGTGGGTGTCATGGAGCAAGTTGGGGAGGGCACTAGGGAACCCATGTTTTACTAATGTCTAGAATCCTGAGACAGTCTGGCTAAGTGGAAAGGGGCAGGAGGTCCTTCCTCCTTTGACCTCTGAGCACAGAGGAGCCGTGGACACTTTTCTGCATTCCCCCAACTGTGTAGACCTGTTAATGGAGGGAGAAGGTTTGACTTTACACTGTCCTGAAGTCCTTCTTGCCTCTTGGATAGTTTATTGCCCAGGGTGCTTTGCATTTTATGTTAGGTCTTCTGCATGTGTGCTTTCAGGCTTGCGCACGTGCACAAAAACACATACGCACACGCACATGTACACACACCGATTGGGCACAAGCTCTAGATTCAGGTAGACTTAGATTTAAACTCCAGTGATTGCACTTAGCAGCTTGGTGTCCTTTGGGTAGTGAATTAACCTTTTGGAGCCTCCATTTCCTCCTCTATAAGATGGCAATATGAATAGAATACTCTTCATAGAATGGTTGTGAAAATCAAATTAGAGAAAGCATATAAAGTACATTTCCTGGCATGTAGTATGTGCTCAGTAAATTGCAGCTACCATTATTAAGCTCAAGAAGTAGTAGCTGTCATCATCATCATCAGTTACCTTTTCCCAAGAAATTTCCTTTGTCTATTAAAACAAAATGCCCGAACAACTCCAGAGGTCCATTTGCATTTCCAAACCTTCCCTATTTTGAGCCAGCATTTCTCTTCCGCTCCAGGCCTGACCAGGCAGCCTGGAGTCTGGAGAGGAAGTTACGGGTGACGCTTTTCAATGGGAAACCACCTGTCCATCCTTTTGTGTTCTCCTCAGAGAAATCTGTTATCCTGGGAAGTCTTTTCTTTGGATGGCAATTTGGCTGCGACAATGAAGCTGGGCTTTTTTGTGTCTGAGCGCATACTGGTTCCAGGGCTCTGCTGGGGGTGGAGCGTCCTGCTGGCGGCCCCTTCTTCTTGCAGAGACACGTGAAGCCCTGCCGTCTGTTGGTGAGCACTTGCGTGTGCGCCTCATGCGTGTGTGCTGAGTTCTTGACAGACTCTGCCAAGGATCTGATCTTAGTCGTCTCCCACCTTGAGAGGCTGTGTGTCACAGATGTAGGCAGAATTACCTTCTGTCCGGACCACCCTGGAAGAGGTTAGAACGTTCCTCTGCTCCCTGAGAAGGGCGTGAGCAGCTCCAGGTGAGGTGTTCCAGAGACTCAGTGAGTCACCCCTGTGAGCTGTGGGGACCCTGGCTTGACAGGCTGTCTAGTGCGGAGAGTAAGGGTTTGAGTTTCTGAATCAGACATTGTCAGGCTTAAATTCCAGCTCTAACCCTTAGTAACTTTGGACAACTCACCTCTTAGAGCCCCTGTTTCTTGCTCTGTAAAATAAATTCCAGCACATAGCAAGTGTTCAACAGACCATAAGTCATTGATAAGATCTGGGTCCAAGTCTTGGCTGTGCCATTAACGAGGTCAGTAGCCTTGCCTGTCATCTCACCTTGATGTTCTGATGGGTGGAATGTGTGGGGAACTCAAAAGTCTTTTCTAGCTCTGAGGTTCTGTGAGTCTCCCAGAGGTGCCTAGTCTACAGGTCTTGGTTCCTTTGGCCATCGCCTGTCCCTCCCGAATTACCCCTCTCTTCCTTTCCCGTGGGTCATTCCTGCCAGTGTAGACCCAAGGTCCACTATCTCTCATCTTTAAAACATTTTTCCATCAACTATGTGTCTTTCCCAGTAAACACTCTGACTGCTTTATGTGCACATTTCCTCAGTATCATAGAGGCAAGGATTCTGGGGAAACCAGAAAAGTGATATGAAGGATAGAAGCTGCACAGCAGGCTTACTTCCTCTAGGTCTTGGCCCAAGAAATGCCAATCTACTAAATCTACTCTGACCGAACTACTAACCCCCAGCCTGTTCTCGTATGTCCGTCTCCCTGGTTCCAGGTCTCTTCTCTTCTCCTAGAACTTATTTCCTGACAGCTACATGATTCAAGAGAAAAATGACCTGGTAAAGTCAGTCAGGCCAAGGCCTTAGAGGCAGATGTGTGTTCCTCGCATGTAGGGTTCGCCCGTAGAAGAGGAAGAGGGCAGTGCTCAACACAAATACCACCAAGAATGGACACTCAGGCATCAGTGGGGTTGTCACCTCACTTGTCCAGAAAGCTAGATCTGGTAACAGCATAGTTCTGAAAAAGAGCCACCTGCCATGAGAAAAAGATGAAAACCTCACCTACCTGGTCCAGGTGAGTGATGTCGAGGAAAAGGCAAGGGGCTTGGGGACTTAAACCTTTGGCTTAAATCTTGCTTGTGAGTCTTTGGGCAAATCCCTTAAACTTATCCAAGGCTTAGGTTCCTCATCTGTAAATTGAGGCCTTAGTAAGGCATAGGTTGGTTATGAAAATCAAGTGAATCAACACATGTGATAGCACACGTAAGAGCTAAACCAATGCTAGCTTCTTTATCCCCTTAAGAGACTTATTTGGGGATAGGCAGGGGCAGTGAGAGTTAAACTTGTAAGACAAGTTGCAGCAACTGTGGTACAAAGTGCATCTTTTCACAATGACTTCCCTGTGTTCCAGGTTTGCAGACAAGGATTTAACTGCAGGAGCAGCAAACCTGTAACAAAAGCCGCTCACCTTTGCAAAATGGGCCTCTCACTCTCCTCTGCAGTTGTTTCAGGGCAGAGAGGAGCAGGATTGCCATGTCTTGTAGTCTTTGAGGGAGACTTTCTTCTTTTGTCCTGCCACGGATCTCTGAGCCCATCTGGGTCAACCCTGCGTTGATCAGAGTAAGGCTGGATGCAGGGTGCCTTTCCTTCTGTGGTCGCCTTGGGGAAACGGCATAGACATTATGAGGCTGAAGATGCAACAAAATCCTCAGGAACAAAGGAAAAAGGTGACATACCTTATACTTCTGCTCGACTTGAAGATATTCAGTTTATATGGTCCTAATGAGTAGCTTTTGAGAAATTTCAGTTTGCTCTGGGCTAATCCTTCTCTCTATTCAACACTCTCAGTCCATATTTTCAAAAGGAAATTCCCTTTTTGAAAGTATCTGGCTGGGAAAATGTAAAGATTTCCAGCCATGTATTCTGCCTGGTTTGACATTCTTGGTTTGGAAATGGTGAAATTAGCTTTATCACAGATTTTTTTTTTTCAGCACAAGGGCCCATAGAAAACCACATGGCCTAATTCAGGTGTAGCTTCCCTGTACTGACTTCTCATCTCACATGGGCTTCCCAAAGTCCCTGAGGTGGATTTAGGAAGAGGCTGCTGTGTTCCCTGATGGGGCTGGGTACCAGGGGGACATGTGGAGGGAAAGAAGAGGAAGTCATGGCAACCCACCCTCAAGGAGTAGGGAGAATTTATAACTTTAAGGAAGCTTGTAATCTTACTCTATCCGTCTTTCACCCCATGGCATCCTTTGACCACGTGGACATACAAGTTATCATCTACCATGGGACACTTTCAGTGTGAAAGTAGATGCTATTAATAACTGCATCAGGTCGACAGATGTAGCCCACCCTACTTAGTATTAAGAGCTATCTAGGTGCTTCGTAAGTCTGAATAGGGTAAGCGAATGAAGACCTGATTTCTTTCTCTCTCTTTCTCTTAAGTATTGAGATTTTTCTCTAACTTCACCAATTAGAGAAGTGGAGATGGAGTGGAGTGGCCAGGATGTGATCTAATCATGGGGCGGACTGGAGTCACAGATGGACAGACTCCAGTCCATCCGTATCACAACACCATGCAGTGCAGCCAGATAGCAGCAGAGTTGGAATAAATGGCTCCCCCCTTTCTCCCCCTCCCCCGCCCTCACCAGTGCTCTGGCTTTAGGCCAGTGGGTTCAGAAGGAGGTTGACTGAGAAGAGCAGTGAACTTTTGTTGAGCTAAATAAGAAACTTTTGGGGCCAGTGCGTTCTGGAAGCATTGGCCCTTAGGACCCCACTCCCAAGTCAACCAGCCAAAAAGCTCCAAGAAGTTCAGCAAGGCCATAAGCTCAAGACCAGTGTAACTAGTGGCTGAGCATTTCTCGCCCGCTTTTAGAGAATGGTTTTTGTAAGTGACATTTTATTTCAAAGTCTTGTCCATCCATCAATCCTTGTCCATCCTTCTGTCGCCTTCCCAAGTCAGCAGTGCCTCTTCCCAGCCCACCTGGCACCAGATGTTCTGTCAGCCACCACGGTGTGTCCCGTGTCCTCCGAGTGGCAGAATGCGAAATCTCAGGCGACATTCACCTGGAAGCGCTTAGCCCTCAACAGCTGCAGCCCCTTGATTACCTTGCCCGCCTCGGCAGCTCGGTGCCGCCACCGTATCAATTGCTTGTCAATTCGGTTTAGCCATGACTTTGACGGACTGGATTGAGGGGAGTGTAAGTGGGGTGTAGGCGAATGGTTAAAATTAATTGCTACATAAGAAAAAATTGAAAGATAATTATTCCTGCTTTCCTGTCAGTGCTCGAGGGTAGATGACCTCATTAACTTGCAGCTTGTACACAATTCAATTACTAGGAGATGGAAAATACATTTTTAATTACCTCGGTGGCTTGCGTACCATTTATCTCCATTTGCATGGCCTTTTTTTTTTTTTTTTTTTTTTTTTAACTGTTGTGCTCTGAAGAAGTAGCACCATCTTAGGAAGGTTGTCATGAAAGCTGGTTCCTGGCTCCTATTATTCCTGTTTAAGGAACGGCAGTAAATGCGTGTGAGATTAACCCCTCGATGCCAGGTACGTTGCAAGGCAACCCTTGTGGTAATAATATGTTTTGAATTAGCTTCTTAAGTCAGAAAACTCCCAGCCACTAGTGAGAGAGAATTAAGAAGGATAAAATTCTGTATTTGATTTCCAGTCATTGAAAGGAAAAATTAAAAGCCATGGAAAGCATGGAATTCAGGATGGTGCACCAGTAGCAGTATCCATATGGATCCCTGAGGAGGATTCTGGTACTATTTTGATGTCTATTATTTCATTGAGTGAATTAAATGATGACTCAATTACCTTAAGGGTGTTGCTTGGCATTCCTCTTCTTTTTCTTTAAATTCCACACGCAGCTTAGAAAACTGTATAAGTAGTGGATGGTTTTGCAGTGATCCCTGTGTCAGTGATGCCTACTATTGTTCTCAGGATCAGTTGTGTTCTGGAGAATAGCTGTCACCTCTCTGCATCTCAGTCTCCTGTCCTGTCCCCGAGGTGCCCTAGGTGTGAGTTCCTACATGTTCTGAAATAGGTAGACGTGATACCTCTTGGATAAAATTGTACATGTGGGACATGCTGCCACCACACACAGTCACACAGCCATGGGTTGTTCTTCCCTCTACTCTACTAATACAAAACTTGAAGAGGTAAGTCTACATTGTTCTTATAAAATGTCTTTAGTCCATATGTTTGAAAATTTGGGGGTCATATTTGCAAAGGTATCTTGTTTGTATGAACTTCATGGATATTGTTCATTAATTGTGATAGTCTTGTATCTTATATAATAGGAGTGACAAGTATATTTTGAAAAATTTGGATGATTTTTTTTTTTGTCTTTTCTGGGGCCGCTCCCATGGCATATGGAGATTCCCAGGCTAGGGGTCTAACCAGAGCTGTAGCAACCGGCCTATGCCAGAGCCACAGGAATGCCAGATCCAAGCTGAGTCTGTGGCCTACACCACAGCTCAAGGCAACGCCGGATCTTTAACCCACTGAGCAAGGCCAGGGATCGAACCCACAACCTCATGGTTCCTAGTCAGATTTGTTAACCACTGAGCCACGATGGGAACTCCAAAAATTTGGATGACTTTTGAATCGATTTGCTATTACATCTATTTGGATATAACGTCACAATCAAAACATTGCTCTTGAACCATACAGGAAATCCCTAAACAACACAGTGAGACAGATGTTAATTCTGCCAACATCAAATTTGTAAAGGAGGTCCTTCCTCCCTCTCAGCCTTCTTCTCTTTAGGCAACTCTGCATGAACTCAAGATCATTGACTGAACTCTAGCTGGACATGCGATAAGAGACACCCCTGTTTTCATGGAGTTATGGTCTAGCAGGGGAGATGGACACGTAAATCAGTAGCTAACAGTGTCACCTGATAAGTATGATAGTAAGGTATCCACGTGTAACTAAGAAGAGGCTGTGGTTAAATTTTTCTGAGGAGTTCAGGAAGATTTTCTGTTCCAACCCAGCTTTTGTTTCTAGCTCATGGTCCAGGGGAGACTTTCTTATTCTATTGAAATATCTGTGGTTTGCTTTCTGAGAGATGGGCCCAGAGATCAAGTGACCTAAAGAAGTTGGGATTTGGGACATGTGTTTTTGAGAAGGGGCCAGGTCTGAAATGTCACTGCTGTATAGATTCCTTGGGATCCCTGAGGACTTTGTACAACTATCCAGTGAATTAGTCGCTGGAAGAACTATGTCGATTGTCCATGGTTCTATTCATAGGTGTGCTTGAAATGTTAAACAACTGAAAACATTTTTTTTCCTCCAGAAAAAAAGATTTCTTATGCATTTTACTGACATAAAAGATGTATAGCTCAAAACTTACAAATAGTATTAAAATATGTAACACATTTTGTTGTAAATCTCATGGAGTCACCTGATTACCACAGAATGCTTTGGTTGATTTTTGCTGAACTCTTGTATCTGTAGTCAACCTATAGTTGCAATCTGACCATAGGTTAACAAAATTAAATGGCAAATAAATGTCTGATTACAATCTGATTCAGCAAAGAAGTTGCTCCCGTCACTGATGAACGAGTACAGTTCCAACATGAATGACACAACAAAGACATATATCAGTACTTCAGTCAGTTGTCAATGACATGAAGTAAGTCTTTAGTGAGGCAGATATTAATACAGGAGGGATATTTTTTCACCTTTTTTGTAGCAGCATATACAGCCAAAGATAGCACAGTTTAAGTTTATATTATTTTTTCTTCGTCACCATCTTAAGTCTAGACAATGAACGAAACAATAAATCAAGCCTTGATTCATAGCATTTGCTAATTCCTCTGGTGTAAACACTCCTATCATAACCCATTTCAAGCTACCAACAAAATGCCATAGAATGCAGAGTTGGGAAGAGATGTACAGCACACCCTTTCAGAATGTTTCCACAGATGTAAGAACATAGTTGGTAGGAAAAATGTTAGTAAGTAAATGAGGAGGTGATGAGTTTTGAGTGGAATATTTAATATTTTTGATTTTAATGTCATTTATTGTCACAATTTCCACCTATTACCTCACATTTGACACTTTTCTGGATGGAGGCTTTCATTCCAGTCCCAGGACGTTTGGAAGACCTCTTTCAATGCATATTCATTCTCTATAAAGATTAATAAATTGGTTCCTTACAAGACCATGTAGACATCTAGACTGAAAAAGGTTTTATAGCCAGACAGACCAGAGTTTGAAGGGATTGGGCTAGTGACTTACATCTCTGGGTCTCCTTATCCTGTAAAATGAAATAATGGTACCTAACTTTAACAGCAGTTGAAGAGTTAAATGAAATAATTTGAAGGTGTTTGGCACAGAGCCCTACATGGAAACAGTGCACAGTAAACGACAGCTCCTACTATTAAATAATAGCCTATAAACACTAGATGTGAACTCAAATACTTTTTTCCCCATTAAATGAAATAGTGGTGGAGAGGTTGAGGAGTGTATGCTCACGCAGATGGGGACGTGTGAGGATTCAGTCTCTACCTTCTGATAGAGACTTTAAATTCTGTGTCTAGAAACAAGTCAGGTCAGAGAAATAAGAGCCAGGAATTGTGGCCAGTCACATATATATTCTAGGTCTTTATACGGGTGAAACATTTAAATTTGACTTCTTGGGTTTTTTTCTTACTTCAAAAATAATACATGTCATATTCGACTAGGAACCATGAGGTTTCGGGTTCGATCCCTGGCCTTGCTCAGTGGGTTAAGGATCTGGCGTTGTCGTGAGCTGTGGTGTAAGTCTCAGACATGGCTGGGATCCTGCATTGCTGTGGCTGTGGTGTTAGCCAGTGGCTACAGCTCCAATTAGACTCCTAGCCTGGGAACCTCCATATACCATGCGTGCAGCCCTAAAAAGACAATAAAGACAAAAAAAAATACATGTTCATTATAGAAACTTTAGAAAATATAGATAAGCCAAAATGACCAGTAAGTCCACACTCATCAACAATCAGGTAACCTCTATGAACACTTTGGTGTTTTTCTCCGTACATTGATTTATTTTTCTTTTGTAAGATTGGAATAATATTCCAACACTATTTCATAATTCAAATGACTTTACTTAACAAATATCATGGACATCTTTCTCTCTCTTCTTTCCTTCCTTCCTCTCTTTCTTTCTTCTTCCTTTTTTTTTTTTTTTTTTTTTTTTTTTTGCTGTTTAGGGCCACACCTGTGGTATGTGGAAGTTCCCAGGCTAGGGGTCAAATCAGAGCTGTAGCCACTAACTTACACCACAGCCACAGCAATAGCAACGTGCAATCTGAGCCATGTCTGTGACCTACATCACAGCTCACGGCAACACTGGATCCTTAACCCACTGAGCAAGATCAGGGATTGAACTCACATCCTCATGGATACTGGTTGGTTTCGTAACCCACTGAGCCACAATGGCAAGTCCCTCGTGGACACCTTTCAATGTTAGTAAGTATTCTTTCCCAACATTATTATTATTATTTTGGTCGTGCACATGGCATGCAGAAATTCCTGAACCTGTGCAACAGCGGTGACAACACCGGATCCTTAATCTGCTAGGCCACCAGAGAACGCCTCCAACATTAATTTTAATAGCTGTACAGTGTGTGATTATAGGAAAATGCTGTATTTACCAAACACACTACTATTGAACATTTATATTATAATATTTTCTGTAATCAGATCACTTCTTCAGAAGGAGGATTTTCCAGATCAAAAGGAATGCATGTTTAACATTTTATATTTAAAATACACACAAGCAAAAAACCTCTGTTCATATTGAGGCTTTTCTGGTCTCATCTTCTAGAGGGAAGTTATTGTCCACATCTGGCTTATGAGAAGGAATTTCAAACTCAGTAAGGTTGGCAGGTATAAACCTTGCTCTAGCTTCCATTCATCTTTCTCAGTATGACAAGAGGAACAGAGGATATTAAAGCTTTGATTGCTGGTCTGGGGGTTCCTTGTCCCTGAAATGCCCCCTCTGTGCCCAAGTGTTCCTCACTGTGCTCATGACTTAAGCATGACTTTTTAATCCCCTGAACATACCTCACCCTACACTCCTCTGCCTTTGTTTTCTTCTGTTGTCCTGGCTAAAAATAAATCCTAGCACCCTCTCTAACATGCATCTTCAGCAAAGCTTCCCCTTATTTCATGCAATTGGTTGCATTTGTTTGCTTCTGCACTTACATTTCGTGGACTCGGCATGCACTGGTGCCATCTGTACAGGACTTACCCCCTCTACTGGAACACAGAAAGTGTGAGGTGAGGGGCGTGTTTTGTTGTCTGGTTTGTTTTCATAACGACGCTGCTAGCACAGGAAGCCTTGCACCCAGTAGGTGGTTAATACATGCCTATGTGGCTGGATTGATTGGTGGTTGAAAAGAGATATGCACCAGATGTGGCAGGATACTGTTTTTTTGTTTTCGTTTTTGTTTACAGTAATGGAACAATTTCATTCCTAGAAACCCTTACCTGGAACTGCCCTTTCTTTACAAAGTAGATTAAAATGAAGTGCTGGCTGATGGTCTTGGAAGCCCAGAGCCTCATCCCATGAGTCTCTTCTTCACCTGACCCAGGCACATCCACAGAACCCTGGGCTCCTTCCTAGACTTGAATCAGAAGCCTGGCTTTGAGTCCTTGCTCTGCTGCTGTGTGACCTTGCACAAGCGTCGTCCGCAAACTGCATGTGTTAACACCTACCTCGGGATTGTTGGGAGGACTATGTAATATGACTCACCAAGAACACACAGCACCATGCCTGTTGGCTAGGAAGCACTCAGAAATGTCGCCTTATTTATTTCCCTCTCTCCTTCACTCTTTTTTTTCCCCTGACTTGGCTCTCTCCTGTTCACTTCACTTAGCTAACAAAGCTTCTTGGTCTAGGTTTCTGAATGGAATGAACCCATCTGGTTCATGGGCTTGTGCTGCCCCGCCTCTCCTACCATTGTACGCAGGGAATGCTGCTCTCCCTGTGACCCCGTCTGGCCCTGAACAGGCCTCTAGCTCAGGGGTTCTTCTGTGTGTGATGAAGGGCTCGAAGTGCTGGGCCAAAGCATAGGGGTTTCCGGTACCCGGATATTCCTCTAACTCTTACTGTTTTTACTTAAAAGCTCGCATGCCCCTTCTGACTTAAAGACAAGGCCATCCCAGGGGGCCTGTGAGCCAGTCACTACTTCTGTTGGGAGACAATAAGTGTCTAACAGAGGCTCCTGTCACAAGCAGTTTGGTGTAGTGGTTAAGGATGGAGGTTTTGGGATCAGAAAAATGTGGGTTCAGGTCACAACCACATGTCGTAGACCTGTGACTTTGTGCAAGTCACCTAAGCCCCCTCAAGCATAGTTCCTTCATCTGCAAAATGAGAATTCTAATAGTAATACTGTCAACCTTACAAAGCTGTTGGGAGAGTAAAATGAGAAAAAGTATGTAAAATATTTAACAAATAGTACCATGCTTTCAGAATGTGATCATATTTCAAACATACTAATATAGACTCCTGTGCAAACTGAATGACAATCTTCACCTAATCAGTAGTAACTGCACCCAGATGGCTTAGAGGGGGTGGGACCACATGGAGGTGTACTTGGAACAGGGCTTTGCACTTAGCCAGTGTTAGCTATTATTGCTCTGCACATATTTATTAAGAACTTAATAATCATATGTTAGAATGCAATGCCATGAATAGTTACACTATACAATAAACAATTGTACTGGATTCAAATATATTTAATACACTATAAATGACTGTGCTGTGCAATAAACAGTTGTATAATTGAATTAGCCAAAAGGATGCTCCAACACACTGGTAATAAAAATGGGGGTTAAAACAACGAAATATTACTTTTTATGTTCTTTCATTTTGGCCAGTATTAAAAACAATGGTAGTTCTAATGTGGTGAGGACCGAAGGATATAGGAACTCTTTTGCACTGTTGCTGGGAGTAGCTAAAACTGACGTTAAATACACTCTTTGAACCAGCAGACTACTTTTCAGAATTTATCCTAAGAAAATGATCATTTTTCTAAGCTGTAATTTCAAGGCTTTTCATTGTAGCATTTTTATGTTTATGTAAAAAAAAAGGTGAAACTGGAGTTCCCGTCGTGGCGCAGTGGTTAACGAATCCGACTAGGAACCATGAGGTTGCGGGTTCGGTCCCTGCCCTTGCTCAGTGGGTTAATGATCCGGCGTTGCCGTGAGCTGTGGTGTAGGTTGCAGACGCGGCTCGGATCCTGCGTTGCTGTGGCTCTGGTGTAGGCCGGTGGCCACGGCTCCGATTCGACCCCTAGCCTGGGAACCTCCATATGCCGCGGGAGCGGCCCAAGAAATAGCAAAAAGACAAAAAAAAAAAAAAAAAAAAAAAAAAAAAAGTGAAACAATTTAACAATCCATCAGTAGGGGAATGATTAAATAAACTTTTCTAATACTGTGCTACCATTAACAATTATAATATAAATTTATAGTTCTGTACATAGGAAGAGTGCATAATTTATCAAGTGATAAGAGCAGGTTACAAAACAACATGTTATGGCATGATTCCTCATCTATTTTTAAATGTGTATGTCGGTGTATACCTGTGTGTGAGCACGTGTGTGCTATGTGCACATAGCAAAAATTCTCGAAGTATATACATGAATATTTTAACGATGCGGGAATTTTAGAAGATGCTTTTTGTTCTTGAAGCATCTCTATGAAATTTGAAGTTTTTACAATAAATGTGTAATAATTTTATAATCAGAAGAAAAGAATAAAATTATTTTCTCTCATTCGTTAAAGAAAAAAGAACCTATTGTTTGCAAAGCAAAGTGATGCATGTAGGTGGTTAAGATAAGCACCCAGTTTCCAGACTAGAGAAAACTGTGGGAGATGGACAGTAGTGTGCAGTGGGAACTAAGTGATGAGAGAATTATTCCAACTACATGGGAGGAGGGCCTTCATAGAGGAAGGGACATTTGAACGTGACCTTGAAGGAGGAGGATCAGTGGGACATAGGAAAAAAGCTTTGGGATTGAAAGCTTAAGCTGTTTATAGTCTGAACTAAAGAGATGGGTTCTCCCCCCTAGAACTGCCCCTCAGAAAAGAAGTTTGCCTTATAACCTAGTCTTTCACATTCTGTCATGTTATGAGATTCTCCTTCAATTGTTTATTTATTTTGAAAAATCATATTAGGCTGAACTGACATAAGTCAACCTTAGTTTTCAACGCTGAGAGAGGTTCCCAGAACTGATTGAGGAATTATTCCTTTGGGTATGAATGACTCCACAGTAGCAAGAGTTAGAATTCGTCATAAATGCTCCTTTTAGAAATCACTTTACAAACACTATGCTTACACTGTGAAGGTCATGACTATACACATAGGTATGAATAAATAGAAAAACCTGCAACAGTTATCATGGAATGTGAAAACAGTATGGCGGTTTAGGGTAAAATTTTTGTGTTTATCATACACAGACCCAAAAGTCCTGCATCTCAAATAACTTAGATGGAAGCGAAGATGAAGTTCTCCAGAAAACTGATTCAACAAATGTTCTAGGTGATGAATATTGATGTTAGAATAAAATTATTTCATGAAATATGGAAATGGAAAAAGACTTATTTCTTTTCTAAGTCAATGATTTTTTTTATAAATGTGATTTTGTGTGTGTACGTGTCACTAAGTTATACTACATGTTTTAAGTAGACACTTGGCTATTTTGTCTATATCCCTAAAAGTTTTTTCCCTGGTTTTCTCATTGGAAAAAGTGGGAAATAGGTGTTTAGGGAGTTGAATTACATTCGTGCAATATGCTCTTTCATGTGTTCAGCATACATGTGTGTCTGATATCCATGTTATTTCAACCTGTGGCACTCTAACAAGTCGTAATAACAGCAACTCCCAACTTGGCACCTATTATGAACTGTGGGATGTGTCCTTTTTTTTTTCTTTTTTCTTTTTTCTTTTAGGGCTGCACCCATAGCATGTGGAGATTCCCAGGCTAGGGGTCGAACTGGAGCTATAGCCCACGGCCTACACCATGGCTACAGCCATGGCGATGCCAGATCCGAGCTGCATCTGTGACCTACACCACAGCTCACATCAATGCTGGATCCTTAACCCACTGAGCAAGGCCAGGGATCGAACCTGCATCCTCATGGATACTAGTCAGATTCATTTCTGCTGAGCCATGATGGGAATTCCAGATGTGTTCTTTGAAACTTTATCTTGATTCCTCATGCTAAGCCTGCAAGGCAGTTGTATTAGTTTGCTGCCACAACAAGGTACCACAGACAGTGGCCTTCGACAGAAGAAATGTATTATCTCAGTTCTGGAGACCAGAAGTCCGACATGGAGGTGTGGGCAGGCTTGGCTCCTTCTGAGGCTATGAGTGAGAATCTGTCCACACCTCTCCCCTGCTTCTGGTCGTTTCCTGGCCATCCTTAAGTTCCTTGGCCTGCAGAAGATCACTCTGATCTCTGGCTTCATCTTCACCTGGCTTTCTCCCTGTGTGCCTGTCTGTCTCCAAAGTTCCCCTTTTTGTAAGGACACTGGTCCTGTTGGAGTAGTGCCCACCCTGATGACCTCATTTGTTTATTTAAAATTATTTTTTTCTTTTTACAGCCGCACTTGCAACATATGGAAGTTCCTGGGCTAAGGCTCGAATTGGAGCTGCAGATGCTGGCCTATGCCACAGTCACAGCAATGCGCGATCCCGCCAGATCTGAGCTGCATCTGACATTTATGCACACAGCTTGTGGTAACACGGGATCCTTAACCCACTGAGCGAGACCAGGGATTGAACCCACATCCTTATGGACACTAGTTGGATTCTTAACCTGCTGAGCCTCAACAGGAACTCCCTGGCCTCATTTAAACTGGATTACCTCTGTAAAGAGACTGTCTCTGAATAAGGTTACATTATGGGGTACTGGGAGGTAGGGTGTCCACATAGGAGTTTGGGGTGGGGGCCCAAGTCAGCCCAAAGCAGCAGGTATACCATTGCCCTTCTGCAGATGAGAAAATTGAGACTTGAAGTTGTACAATTCGTGGGTAGAACCAAGAATTGAACCTAGCTCGGTCTGGAGCCAGCCCTTTCACCTGCTCTGCTCCACCATGCTGCCTTCCTGACCTGTGAACTTACAGAAACTGCCTTATGGAAATTCTCTCAGCAGCCATGGGGTCTGCAAGGTTTTATCTGAAGCATTTATGCTACAATTAAACCCCCTCATCCTGATAGCTTTATGTCCAGTTGTGAACCAGCGTACAAATAGATAAGCTTTCATGTCTGTATAACTAGTCTTCATCCTTAGGGAATCTGGTAGCTAAAACCTGAGGTTGCGGTCCTATTCTTTGTTCATTTGCTATTTATTAGGCACCTGCTGTAGGTAGGTAATGCTGAGAAAATATGAAAAGACAGGACTCTGGCCCTCATCCATTCCTGTTGCTAGTCTGAAATGTGCATAATCAAATTAAAATTTAAAGTGCGATGCCCACATGTGAGAATAAATTTGGCTTAGGAATCATGACAGAACTTTTGATTTCTAATTAGTTTCAGAAAAATAAACCCACCCCAGCCCCAGTGCTTTAGAGCCTCCTCTGGCTTGACAGTGCTTCTGAAGAACAGAGGGTTCAGGGAGGAAATCGTGATACCTTTCAGGATTCTCAAAGAGCCAGTCGATTGTTACTAGTATTAAGATGGAGGAAAAGCAGCCATTCATTGAACTGTGTCCAACCCTGTGCTGGGAGCTTGATCTGCCTGGTCTTCATTGCATTCTTGCAACAACAGCTGTCCTAAATGCTGTTTTCTTCCTCTTAGAGAGGAGGAAACTGAGTCTGAGCGAGGAAAGAGAGAGGGAGTGCAGCCCTTCATTTCCCAGATGTTTCCTAGGCGCTCTCACTTTCAGGCACTGAGTATGCAGTGGTTGTGGCACAGACCCTGTCCCTGCCCTTCTGGGGTGCACCACCACTGGCCGCTGGCAGAGCAGAGAGTGGAAACTGGCTCTGCCCATCTCCAAAGTCTGTGTGCTTAACTGACACGAAGGGAGAAATACTGTTCAGTATTAAAAAGAAGGTAAAGAAGACCCATCCCAGTGAAGTCCCATAATCTAGATAAAAACCCATCAGACCGGCCAGAATGGCATTAGCTTGTGCATAATCTCTGCCAATACCATGGAACCACAGTCTAACCCCACCATAATGCTATCGGTGGGTCCAAAACACTTTATGAAATGTGGGGGAGTTCCCGTCATGGATCAGCAGAAACAAATCTAACATCCATGAAGATGCAGGTTCGATCCCTGCCCTTGCTCAGTGCGTTAAGGATCCGGCGTTGCTGTGAGCCGTGGTGTAGGTTGCAGATGTGGCTCAGATCTGGCATTGCTGTGGCTGTGGCTGTGGCATAGGCTGGCGGCTACAGCTCCAATTTAACCCCAGCCTGGGAACTTCCATATGCCGCTGGTGTGGCCCTAAAAAGACAAAAATTAAAATTAAAAAAATAAAATAAAATGTGGGGTCGTGGTATTGCTTATTGAAAGGTAAATACAAAGGCTGGGGTGAGTTTGCCACCAGTTGTTGATTACCTAAACAATCCATTTCTAACAATGTGTTATTGCTGTGTGTGTATTCCCCAAATCTTGTTTCTTTTTATTTTTCTTATGGCTGTAACCCAGAGACTCTCAGCATCAGCTCTGCTAACATCCTAGGCATCAGAATTCTTTATCATGGAGAGGTTGTCTCGTGTATCATAGGGCATTTAAGCACCTCCTTGACCTTTACCCTCAAGGTCCTGGTAACACATCCTTCCAGTTGTGATGAGCAGAAATATGTCTCAACATTGCTAGACATCCTCTGTGAGCAAATAGCCTCCCGGGGCTAGGGGTTAGAGAACTACTTCTCCAGCCCTGTGGTACTTTGCATTATCAGAAGGCCAGTCAACCAGCAAACGTTTATTGGGTTTTACCAAAGTCTAGATAAAAACCCATCAGACCGGCCAGAATGGCATTACCTTGTGCATAATCTCTGCCAATACCATGGAACCACAGTCTAACCCCACCATAATGCTATCAGTGGGTCCAAAACACTTTATGAAATGTGGGGGAGTTCCTGTCATGGATCAGCGGAAACAAATCTAACAAATCTAACAGTGCACAAGACACTGTCTGAGAAGGCACTAGGCCCACATGATTGGGTTTATACTGGGGAGACAGGACTTCTGTTCAGTGGAGATCAGAGAGGTCACAGGTGCTGAGCAACACCTGCTGAGGGGGGCATCAGGCAGAAGGTGAGTATAAGGACTGGTCCTTGAAGGATGTGGGTCTAGGGCATGGAAGAAGATGAGCAGGAATGCTCAAGGCCTGTTTGGGTCCTAGGAGCAGAACAGAATGTAGATGACAAAGCGGGGCAGGTAGGTTGGGATCAGAGGGTCAGATGGCTGCACACAGCTAGAGGGAACAGTCTCAGGAGCTCTATCAGGCAAGAGAGGCTTCTTGTCAGGATGTGGGGTCTGTAGGTGAGAAGGGATTCACCATCGTCCTGGGTCCAAGACTCTCGCTCAGTACCGGGAATTAGAGATCTCCACCCCTGTCCTCTGCCAGCACGGGAGATGCTGCCCCTCAGTGTTCTCTGCTTCTCTGGGGGTGTTTTCTCATTCCTGCCCCTCGTTCTCATTGTCTCACTTCTCTCCAAAGTTTTCCATTCATATTCTAAAGGCAGATTCTGGGTCTAATTGGCTTAACAAGTTACCATTGTCCTTACTGGACAGAGTCTTTTTGCTGGTCACATCCCAGGTCATGGTCAGGCTGTGGCTGGACTGCTCTTGAGTCTGGTGCCTGGCCGTGGTCCAGTTAGTGGCTCTGTCTTGCTTGTGGATCATCCCCTAGGCTGCTCCCCACAATAAGGGGTATGACAGTGGTATTGTAGTTGACATGTCTGGAGTAACAACCTAAGGAGTTCAAATTCTAACTCTGGAGACAGTGAACAAGGTCCCTAGGGTTACGAAGGAGTGAAAGCTGACCCCCTGGGCTCCGTGTTGAAGGGGGATGCCTCTCTGGGTAAGCCCTGGCTGGCTTCAAATCACAACCTGTTCAGTTCCTAGTAAGTAATTTCTGGCAGATTTAATTACCCTAAGTCTGTTTCAAGATTGATGATGGTGATAATAGATCATACCTCTCCAGAGGGTGGGGACTTTGTCTTTATCACTGCTGGGTCCCCAGCAACTAGCACAGTGCCTGGCACATAGTAGGTGTGCAGTACCTGTTAATCGATTAAGACTAGCTACCTCTATTGAGAGTTAACAACATCCCAAGTGCTGTTCTCAACCTCTTACATGTCTCAACTCATTAATCTTCACATGGAAGGCAAGAGGTAGATTCTATTACTGCCCCCTTTGTGCAAATGAAGAAACTGAGAACCAGAAAGTTTAAGAAATATGGTAGAGTCACCCGCAAATAATCCAGGAGGCCTGGCTACAGAAGCTAAGCTCTTAGCTACTATGCCATGTTCCTTTTGAATACATGATTAATTTATGTACATACTCTATGAAAAGAGCAAAGCCTTAATGGATGGTAACCACTTTAAAAGAAAAACCATGAGGGAATTCCCTTGTGATGCAGTGGGTTAAGGATCCATCCTTGTCACTGCAGTAGCTTGAGTTGCTGCTGTGGCTTGGGTTTGATCCCTGTCCTGGGAACTTCCCCATTCCGTAGGCATGGCCGAAAGAGAAAAAGAAAAAAAAAAAAAAAGAAAAAAGAAAAAAGGAAAGGATAATACATAAATAATAGGTACTACACAAATGCTTGTTAGCTGGACAACCTCTGTTTTTCTCTGGAAAGTTAGTATATTTAAAAATAATCATCAGTGTTGACATAGGGTTTACTATGTTCTAAGAATTTTATGTGTATTAACTTAGTTCTCTCAAAGATCCAATAAGGTAGGAATTTATTATCCTCTCCACTTATAGGCAGGAAAAAATGAGGCACAGAGAGGTTAAGTCACTGTCCAACATCACACAACTTATAAGTGGTGGAGCTGGAATTTGAACTCAGGTGACCTGGCTCTTAATCACTGGGCTCTTAATACACTGCTCCAGAAGAGTCCTCTGTTTGGACTGATCATGATGATACAAACTAACAGGTTCATGCAACAATATTAAGACTTTCCAGAGACTCTTTGTTTCGCCAAATGAAGTCAGCAGTATTTTAAATCCTAGATGTGATTCAGAGTCATGGCATGAAATTCCTCTGTAGGCTTTATAAATTGTGTGTAATCTCTGCCTCATTTTGCATGCATGCTTGAAGGACATTGTTTTTCTTTACATTACCTGGTGGCTTTTAGTGTCTGAACATTCACCTATATCATCTCAAGTGTCCTATGAGCTCCTTGAGAGCCATTTTCTCTTCCAGAGCTGCTTCAGACCATGATCCCGACCGTGATTCCTTTCAAGTGCATGTGAACCTATTTATTTATTTACTTATTTATTTATTTTGTCTTTTTGCTATTTCTTTGGGCCGCTCCCGCGGCATATGGAGGTTCCCAGGCTAGGGGTCGAATCGGAGCTGTAGCCACCGGCCTACGCCAGAGCCACAGCAACGCGGGATCCGAGCCGCGTCTGCAACCTACACTATAGCTCACAGCAAAGCCAGATCCTTAACCCACTGAGCAAGGGCAGGGACTGAACCCGCGACCTCATGGTTCCTAGTCGGATATGTTAACCACTGCGCCACGACGGGAACTCCGCATGTGAGCCTATTTAAACACAACTCATAACTTCCTCAATTCATTTGTTTCATTTGTAGTTAATGGAAATACACTGAGCATCTGTTGTGCCCAAGGCCACATGGAGGATCACAGCAGTGGATGAGGCAGGATTCCTGCCACTGAGAGCATGCAGTCCAGCAGGGTCAGTCTACAATGCAAGCAACCAGATGTAACACTGGGCAGAATGAAGGAGTGCTCGACTGGGATGGAAACTGTGTGTTGTGCAAATGCTGTGAATGGGGGCAATTGGTTTTGCCTGGAGAGAAGGGGGCATTTTATCTGGATCAAGAGGAATAGTGATAATTCTGTTGGGAAGGAGGGCAAGGTCTTTGTAGTCAAGTGTTCCAAGATGAGGTGACAAAAGCAAGTCTGGACTAAATCATTAGAGGGTCTTAAATGGCAGGTGATGGTGTTTGGGCTTCATTCTGTATCCAGTGGGGAGACATGGATGGATTTTGAGCAGGAAAGTGACATCATCCCCTTGTATTTTGTCATTCGTTCCTCAGAACTGCTGGTCCCTACATAGGAGGGGGGGCCATATCAGTGCTGGAGACACAAAGAGGAATTCACAGCTGACCCTGGACTCAGCACTCACTGCTCCATGGGGGAGGCACAAAAAGGACTGAAGGAGTTACAGGAGGGAGTAACTGAATCAGCCTGGAGTGAGCAGTGTGTAGTCTGGTGGTCCCCGTCCCAGAGGGGTGACATGAACTGGATTTTGAAGAATGGGGAGCACAGCAAACTAGAGAGTGGGGAGCAGACTTAGGGGCAGCACCATAACCAGGTGTGCACGTGTCTTTAGGGTAGAAAGCAAGAGTACGGCCGGCTTGGGAACTGTCACAGATGAGGAGGAGGATGGAAAAGTCTCTCTGGGCCAGACTGTGGTGTGGAGGCATTGTCTGGCAGTGGTGGAGACACGATCACACCAGGGCTACAGGGTGGAGGAGAGATGGGAGCTGTTACCCCAGCCTGGGCGAAAGATGCTGAAGACTGGCATTTCTGGTGCTGGGTATAGAGAAAAAGCTATTTAAAAAAAAAAAAAAAAGAGCTATTGGGGGAGTTCCTGTCGTGGCACAGTGGAAACGAATCCAACTAGGAACCATGAGGTTGAGGGTTTGATCCCTGGCCTCCCTCAGTGGGTTAAGGATCCGGCGTTACCATGAGCTGTGGTGTAGGTTACAGATGCGGCCCGGATCCCGCGTTGCTGTGGCTCTGGGGTAGGCTGGCGGCTATGGCTCCAATTGGACCCCTAGCCTGGGAACCTCCATATGCTGCGGGTGTGGCCCCCAAAAGCCAAAAAAAAAAAAAAAGCCATTGGAGATGTGGAATTTATGGATCTTGGTGACTCTGGATGCCCAGGAAGAAGGAGTTCCTGGGGGATGGTGGGTCTCTGTATCCCCAGCCTGCCCCGTTCCTCTTCAGGATGCTTCAGTCTCACAGTGGTCACTGATGAGAGTGACCATGACCCTGCCCTCTGTCCACTTGCAGAGCTGAAAAGTTGCCCACGACTTTAACAAATGCAGCCTTGTTACACTGTCAGAGGAAAAGGGATTTCATTTTCATTTCACAGATCAAACTTGCAGTTACAACAATGCCAGATTTAGCCTGTGGTTGGCTAAGGAGTCAGAAATAGCTTCCCGAGTAAACTGAGGACAGCCGTTCAGGGCCAGCCCTTTCCAGCCCCTCGAGGCTTCAAAGGGGTGGCTTTCAAGAGGATCCTTTATGGAAAAAAAATGAAGTGGGGGGTGAGGTGGGGGAAATGTCAAAAATCAGAAACAAAACCCCTCAGGCGCCACTCCAAGCCCGGCTGTGGAGCTGCCAGGAGGCCAGGTGCTGCTGCTGGAAGCTGTGGTTCCCACTTGGCAGGGTCTGGCCGACACCGTTTCTTGCGCATGCCCGCAGGGCCCAGGCTCCCAGTGCAGGACACTGCAGGAGGGACTGGCTGAGGTGGTCTCAGCGAGAGATGGGGGGGTGGAGGGGTGGGGGATGAGGAGGAGGGAGGGGAGAGGTGTCAGAAGGCCCCGTGCAGAAGCTTTCTCTGAGGGCTCAAAGGAGGGGTGGCAGCAGACCTGATCTCTCTGTTTCTCCTGATGCTTCATTTCCTGATTTCTAAGAGTCTCCTGAGGAGAGAGAAAGGTCTTCTCCTGCCCAGTCTGCACATCTTCCTGGGGTGGGAACATGTGCCTGGCGTGTAGTGAGGTCTCAGTAGGTGGTGGCTTTGGCCGTAAACAGGGGTCTAGTTACCACTGGGTATTACGGGAAGATGGGCGTGAGTCTGGGAGAGCCTTGTGGGCTGGGCCCTTCCCAAATCTCCACCGTGAGTCTCTGGAGCCCCTTCAAGGACACTCTCTAAATCCTGTTCCGAGTTTGGAGCCATTGCCTTCTGGAATCAAACCCCGGGGCTGGGCCTGCTCTTCCTTATGCATTTTTAAGCTGCTGTCTGTTCTATTTTGTTTCCATGAGGAATCATGAGGAAGAAATACTGAATCTTCCCAACCACTCATCCCTCGGCAGTATAAGGCGCTTCCACCCTCAGCTATAGGGCCACTCCCCATAAACAGACGCCCATGTAACCACATCTCTGGGGCTGCTTCTTCCAGACACAGTGACTAAGTCTCATGTTCGTCTAGTGATTTTAACCCCAGGTCTACGTAGTTGCATAGGGATGCACTGACGCTGGACCAGTCAGCTATTCAGCTGACATTTATTGAGTACCTCCTGGATGCTAAGCACCGCAGGGATGGGGAGTACACGGTGTAAAAAGAGGCCGTCTCTGGGTTACAAGACAGTATGACTTGGCCTCTAGGGCCAGATGAACTGGTTGAATCATTGCTTCATAATCTTCGGATCGTAACTGCTGGTTATAAGCTTCTCTAGGCCTCGTATCCTCATTTATAAAATGTGCGTGCACCTACCTCATAGGCCCGTTACGAGGGTTAAATGCGGGGGTCCACATAGAACACCAGTTAGCCCTGTATCCGGTGCCTAATAAGGACCTGTAATTATGAGAGGTACACACCAGGTATTATGGGAACACCAAGGACAAGCCCCTATAATTGAGCTTTGCCCAGAAGAGGGTCTTGAAAGACAGGAAGGAATAAGTCAGGCAAGAGGGAAGCACCTGAAAGCTTCAGTTTGGGGAAGGCTGTGGTTAAAAAGTCGTCCTGGGAGTTCCCGTCGTGGCTCAGTGGTTAACGAATCTGACTAGGAACCATGAGGTTGTGGGTTCGATCCCTGGCCTCACTCAGTGGGTTAAGGATCCAGTGTTGCTGTGAGCTGTAGTGTAGGTTGCAGACGCGGCTCGGATCCCAAATTGCTATGGCTGAGGCGTAGGCCAGTGGCTACAGCTCCGATTCGACCCCTATCCTGGGAACCTCCATATGCTGCTGGAGCAGCCCAAGAAATGGCAAAAAGACAAAAAGAAAAAAGAAAAAAGTCGTCCTGGAAGCTTCCAACATCAGTGCTGACCAGTTCCCTGATGGGCATGATTAAACATGCTCCACAGGGTCCTGGGAGTTACGCTTTGCCTTTTGGGGGTTGCGCTCTTTGTAAAATAATGGAAGGACGAAACGGCCACAAAAGCAATAAGCTTTGCGGTGGTATTCTGGCTTGTAATTTGCATTAGATGTAATTACGTTTCCTAAACATAAAAGGAAATATTTGTGATCTGCAGAGAGGAAGCCCTCACACACAAAGGCAGGTCTCTCTTGGTTCCCTGACCCATTAACTGACAATTATGGTACCTGTGTTAAACATCTTCTAAGTGAAATAACTTGCCGTAGCTCTGTGCTGTTAATGCTTGAAATAATGGCATTTCCTCCCTCGGTTGCATAAATGTCAGCGTTTATGATTTTAAATAATAGCACATAAAAGCCCAGCTCTGAAGTATTTGCCACCCCAATTTAGAATTTCAATTCCCTTTTCCTCCTTTCTCTTTCCTCTAAGTAACTGTTGACCCACTGTGGCAGTGAGGAGTAGGAATGCTTGCATATAGCAGAAAATCCAAATAATGGGGTCATTAAACACGAATGTAATTTTTTCACGTAAAAGAAGTCCAGACATGCGCAGACATGGCTGGTATTACAGGGGCCCAGGCATCTCCTACCTTCCTGCTCTGCCGTTCTGTCACGAGGCCTCCCACCCAAAGTCATCTGTGATTTAGGAAAGCTGTTGGAGCTTCAGCCCTCATGGCAGTAAGAAGGAATAAAGGGGGAAGAACAGACTGACAGAACTTCCAGTGGAGTCAACTTCCTTGAAGGGTTTTACTGGGAGCCCCACACAACACTTCTGCACAGGTCCCCTCAGGTGGCACTTAGGCTCGGGGCCACGCCATCCACCTGGGAGGCTGGAAAATACAGTCATTTAGCTGAGTGATTGTTGACCAGAATAACACAGGGGTTCTGTTACCTAGGAAGGGACGAATGGCTGCTGGGTGCAGGCAGAGTTTTAGCTGGGCATAGTAACAGTTTCCTAAAATCTGGGGGTCGTATTTAATAAAAAGGAGGGTAGTTCACAGCTGCAAGGTCAGATTTCTAAAAAATGTTTTTTGTTTTTGATTTTTTGGCTTTTTCCCTTTTCTAGGGCCACTCCCGCGGCATATAGAGGTTCCCAGGCTAGGGGTCCAATTGGAGCCATAGCCGCCAGCCTACCCCAGAGCCACAGCAACGCGGGATCCAAGCCACATCTGCAACCTACACCACAGCTCATGGCAACGCTGGATCCTTAACCCACTGAGCAAGTCCAGGGATAGAACCCTCAACCTCATGGTTCCTAGTCGGATTCATTAACCACTGTGCCACGATGGGAACTCCTAAAAAATGTTTTAAAATAACTTTTTTTCTTTTGCAAATCAACACATTTTTATTGTTAGAAACTGAAAATTTGCAGATTCGTGGAAAGATTACAATAAAAAAGTACCTTGACTCCATCACATAGGGATAACTACTGAGAACATTTTGGTAATGTTCCAGAACTTTCTGTCTATTCAAAAACATACATATGTTTTTAAATAAAATGGGATCATACTGTCAAGACTGATTCTGTGGCTTTTGATTTAATAAGCTAGGATGAATATTTTTTTCTCTGTGGATAAATATTACTCTCCTTTAGACTGCTGGTATTCCATTGACTGGACTCATAATTTCATTAAAGAATCTTTCTAGGAGTTCCCATTGTGGCTCAGCAAGGTTCCCATCCAACATAGTTTCTGTGAGGATGGGGGTTCGATCTCTGGCCCACTCAGCGAGTTAAGGATCCGGCATTGCCATGAGCTGTGGTGTAGGTGGCGTAGTGGTGGCTGTGGTATAGGCTGGCAGCTGCAGCTCTGATTTGACCCCGAGCCTGGGAACTTCCATGTGCTGCAAGTGCAGCTTAAAAAAAAAAGGGAATTTTTCTATTGTTGAGTATATTTCCTGCTTTCCCTAAATGATACTGTAATGAATGTCCGTACAGCTAAATCTCTGAACACATCTGTCATTATTTATTTGGCATAAGTTCCTCAATTTATCTAAATCGAGGGTCCTAAGAATGCACACTGTGCATTAAAACTGTGGTGAGTGGGCCAAACTGCCCCCAGAAAGTTCCTCCCCAGCTGTGTGGAGGGTGCCCCTTGGGGTGATTAGTTCACATACTCAGGGAGCCAGCCTGCCTTTGTGCCTTGGAGGAAGAGCTGAGCTGTGGCAGCTTTGTAACCGCTTTAGCCCCAGACCGCTTATTCCAGCCAATGGTGATAAAGCAGGCATACATTTATTCTCTAATAAAATAGTGTAGTACCGGGATGAGGGGGGAGCGAGGGCGGGGTCAGAGCGTGAACCCCAAAGCATGTGACAGAATAGGATTGGCCTCTTCCGTCTGATGGTTCGGGAAAGCCCAACAAAAGCAGCCCAACAGCAGGACTGAAGCCGGAGAATTTGGTGTGTGCCCCTGAGCAGCTCGTGCTCCAGTGCCCTCAGCCACTAGTGGGAAAACTTCCCTCTGAATATAATATGGCTTAAAATGTTTAAATGTTTGCGCCTTGGGATACCTGTGGAGAAGCAGAGTGGACGCCAAGTGGTTAACGGAGAAAAGAGTTAGGAGGAGGGGAAGCAGGCCAGGGTCACTGGGACATGAGGCTGCCATCTCCTCTGATGGGCACGGGCTGCCAACCTAATCTAGCCTGTGAGCTCCCCCTGCCCTGGCCGCCCGCACCTCCCAGGAGGTTTCTCCCACCCTGCTGGCTACCGAAGTGGTCCTGACACGTGCTTAGTCCCCAGACCCAGCTTTCCTCTTCAGGAGCCTCAGTCCTGTCTCCTGGGCTGGAGCCACCCCAGCCCGTCTCTACCACACGGACCCCAGCCCGTTACAGTGACCTGATGGCTGGTCTGCTCACTTCACAGAAGCACTGGGCTTTAGTCTCTTTGGACTTCGGGCCTCTCTCAGCTCCAGGAAAGGAGGCCAGCTGGGCCCAAGTAGCTCTGAGGGACACGTCTGTGTTCTCCGGGTCCCCTCAACCATTATCTTCTCTGTCAGGTTTCTTGTACCCGTCCCCTTTGCCAGGCTTCTTTGGCCAAGAAGAGCCTCTGAGAGGAGGGAAGAGATAAGGGAGAGAAGACAGGCAGACAGACAGTGAAAGGTCTTCCTACAGCAGCAAGCAGAGATTGTGACTGCTTTCCCCCAACGTGAGGACCAGCACGAGGGACACAGAGAAGCGAATCCCTGAGAGCCATGTGCACGTGGGTGAGGATCTTGAAGCCATTTAGTTTGATCTGCATATTCTGACCCCTGTGAAGTGCCAGGCACCACTGCCACAGGAAATGGAAGGGAGAGAGAAGGAAGAGCGAAAGGAAAGAAGGAAAGAAGGAGGGAAGGGGAAATGAAGGGAAGGAGAGGAAAGAAAGGGCACTTAAAACTCCCCCCTTGTTGGAGTTCCCGTCGTAGCTCAGTGGTTAACGAATCCGGCTAGGAACCATGAGGTTGTGGGTTTGATCCCTGGCCTTGCTCCGTGGGTTAAGGATCCAGCGTTGCCATGACCTGTGGTATAGGTCGCAGACTCAGCTCGGATCCCGAGTTGCTGTGGATGTGGTATAGGCGGGTAGCTACAGCTCTGATTCGACCCCTAACCTGGGAACCTCCATATGCCTCCAGAAAAGGCAAAACAAAAACAAAAACAAAAAAACCCAACCCCCTTGTTGTCAGGGAGCTGGCAGTGTGGCATCGGAGAAGGAAACTGACATAAATATTCACAGAAAGCTGTGCTGGTTCTAGAAGAGGCGAGGACAGGTGCTCTGGGAGCAGAGGGCAGAGGAGACTCACCTGCCTGGAGGGTGAGAACAGCTTCAGAGAAGAGGTGTCAGATGAGCTGGGTCTGGAAGGACTGTGGCAGGTTGAAAGAGGAGAGAAGCAAGGCAGCACGATGGGTATGGGACATTGGCGGCAAGTTTGGGGAAAAGCAGGAGTTCCGTAACCTGCTTGGGACATGCAGAGTATAATGGCGGAAGCAGGGTTGGGGTCAGACAATGAAGGGTTTTCATTATTTCTTGTGCAAAAAATTAGCCTTTGAGGAGGGTGCTTTTGAGTGGTGGAGAAGGAAGGATTTGGAGAAATGGAAAGGCAGCTCAGGACAGGTGTGCCGGGGCCAGGAGGCCTGCTTGAGGGTCGGCTGGGGCATTTGCGTAGGCAGCGATGAGAGATGAGATCCACGTCGGGAGGAAGGAGGCACTGAGGGTTTTAAGCAAAGGTAAGTATATTAAAGTAAATATTTTAGAAAGTTTCATTTCTTGGCCATGTAGAGAGGGTTTGGAGATGGGAAGAGACTGAGGTTACCAGGTCAGTGATGAGGTTCTTATAGGAACCCTGTAAATTCTGTGTGAGAAAAAGTGCTTTTTCCTTTCTGCTTATCTGGGTCCTAAAGCTACTGTTATCACAGGAATTCAAGGAAGATCATCAGAAAGGATATAGGCAGACTGTATTATTTTAGTTCCCTACAGAAATGGCTTTGCCAGTTTCAGTTTAAAGCTTTATGCTTGCCTTTGATGGAGTTTTAACACAAGAAGCACTTTCTGAAGAATACTTCTGCACCTTTTGCTAAGCTGTAATGAAACACATTGAAGATCTTCTTATACAGTGACCTTTCTGTAAGTAATCACACAATTTCTTTCCAATTTGGCATGAAGGAAAGAAACCTATCCATCCAGACAACCGTATATGTTACTGTAAGGACATCAGATAATGAGAACTAAATATCCATGGCACTTAGCACTTTTTCCTTGGCTGCCAGGAAGCTCAGAACTAAATTTGCTTTTTGAATAGGATAACTTCCTCTTCTGTTCTTCTCTGCTTTCTTTCTCATGGATTCTTTATCTTTTTTATTTTTATTTATTTATTTTTTTGGTCTTTTTGTGGCACATGGAGGTCCCAGGCTAGGGGTCCAATCAGAGCTGTAGCTGCCGGCCTACGCCACAGCCACAGCAATCCCAGATCCGAACTGCATCTGTGACCTGCACCCCAGCTCGTGGCAACACCAGATCCTTAACCCACTGAGTGAGGCCAGGGATCGAACCTGCCTCCTCATGGGTGGTAGTCGGGTTCGTTAACTCCTGTGCTACAATGGGAATTCCCTTTATCTTTTTTTTTTTTTTTTTGTCTTTTTGTTGTTGTTGTTATTGTTGCTATTTCTTGGGCCGCTCCCGCGGCATATGGAGGTTCCCAGGCTAGGGGTTGAATCAGAGCTGTAGCCACCAGCCTACGCCAGAGCCTCAGCAACGCAGGATCCGAGCCGCGTCTGCAACCTACACCACAGCTCATGGCAACGCCGGATCGTTAACCCACTGAGCAAGGGCAGGGATCGAACCCGCAACCTCATGGTTCCTAGTCGGATTCGTTAACCACTGCGCCACGACGGGAACTCCCCCTTTATCTTTTTTAAACAAAATATATTCCTTTTATTTATTCTTTGTGTATGTTTGATTAATGTAATCGCCTCAGATACTTCTGGAAAATAGGCTGGGTATGCAGTAAGATTAAATCAAAATGAAATAATTTCCTCTTCCCTGGGAAGGTAGCTCTTCTAGTGCTTTTCCATGCAGCCTGAAAGCCTCTCCCCTCTTGTGCTGTTGGCCCTGGCTGCTGTCTGATTGTGGTGCCCAGCCTGTCTCTTCATCAGTTCACCCTGGCCAAGCCCTTAGTAAGATACACTCACTCCGAGCCCATCCGCCTCTGTTCATCGGCCCTTTTGGCTTGAGATGTTTTCTATCTTTTCTATATTTCAAAGCTTTGTGGTAAATAATCAATTCAAACCAGCACCGAGTCTCTCTTTCTGTAATTCTAAAAACCCATTAAATTATATTGTTGGGAGAAAACAATAGCTGTGCTAATCATGCCCTGTGCATGCGCATCTTAATTTCCCTAGAGGCCTGAATATGAATTTTTACTAACATGTTAATTTTGTGTGTTAATCAGTAGCTGTAGGCCGAATGAATGGATTGACTATGTAAAACTGTTTGATATTGAAACAACTCCTTTTGACCCCCTCAAATTGGCTTCATTCCCCTAAAGACGGTTAAAGTTAATTAAGCACTCAATAGGTTTATGGTGTTTAAATTAAAATATATTACTCCTCATTGTGTAGTCATCAAGTGAGAAAGACATCCTCCTCCTGGCTGCCTGGCTGGCTAATGGGCTTATCAAAATTCATGATGTAATAAGAAGGCCGACAAGTGCAGAGGAGACTCTGGCTGTCACTCAAGGAAAAACACTGACCACCTTTGCCCACTAGAGGGCACAAGAAAGCCATGAATGCTGGAAGGAGGTCTGGCCGGAGTCTCTCATTTGTAAGGAAAGCAATTTATTCTTCTTTTTTCCTGTAAATGCCGAGCTCTCGCAGCTTCTCAAATCTCCTCATTTTCTCTCCTTCCTTGTTCATGCTTTACACCCCTCTTCTGCCTTCTTGGATTTATCTGTGACTCTGTTTATGGCAGCAGCATGTGGCAAAAAGTACGCTACATGACTCTCAGGAAAAAGATGTTGCCTTCTTACTCTGAGTAACTTTTCCATGAAATTTTCATTGTGTGTTGTGGGGGGTGGTAGGGGGGAGTGGGGGGGAAGCTGGAGGAGGCCTGTGCTTCCCGAGAAAAATCACTGACATGGTGCAGAGAAAATATATAAAATAACACTTAAGTCTTCTCTCCAGAAAGACACATGAAAGCTATAATTGTGCCTGCTGACTTTCCCTCTGGGCTTCTCGGGGGCTGGGGGTAGGGAATGCGGCCCTGCAGCCTGCCGCGACAGTTAGCATTTAGATCTGGGAGAATTGCTTAATGAAATCAGCAGAGTGCAAAGAGAAGAGGTAATGGTGAATCCTGCAGGAATTCTTGGAATTAAAACTGGGCCTTGATGAAGCTGATCAGAGGAGCTCTGCTAACAAACCTGCCAGCCCCTTCTCTGTCTGGCACACTCTGTTCTTGACTCCAGGGACCTGAGTTAACCATGGACGATTATTCGTGGTCACTTCGGGAAACATGGTTGGTGGGTTCAAAAGGGCTCTTATTAATGAATCTATAGCTCATTTTTCTTGGACTGGTTTTGAGAAACTTAAATTTTCATCTAGCTATTAAGGGTTTGTGTGTGTGTGTGTGTGTGTGTGTGTGCAGGAGAGTCACAAAATGGACAAAGCTACCACCTTTAAAGAATAAATGGCCATGAATATAAGACACGGAGGGAGTGGGGTGATATGGTGATGAATAGGAGTCATCACGAAGAAGCTTACATGATTCCAGGTTGTTCTAATAAATTTATACTTAAATTGGTGGCAGTCAGCCCCATCCTGGACTGATAACTGTTAATGTGAATGAGCACTTGAAGGATATTTGTTTGGCCATCTTCCTTTCAGGTTAATGGTAATAGCATGAAATTTTATTTTCAAAATACTTTTAAAATTTTTTAATTATTAAAAAAATTTTTTTTCTTTTTTTTGGCCACCCACATGGCATATGGAAGTTCCAAGACCTGGGATTGAACCTGAGCCACAGCTTTGGCCTACACCACAGCTGCAGCAACTCTGGGTCCTTAAACTACTGCACCACAGTGGGAACTCACTCAAAATACTTTTGATGAGTAATTTAGTGACTTATTTGCGGCAATGGTTTTCAAACTATGAAGCAGGGAACAGAACCTGGTGGGTATGGAGGTTCTGCTCCACCAGAACCTCTGCCTTCCCTCTGTTTTACAGTTAGGATGTCGTTTGGAACAGAGGCTATCAATGCTAAAGAGAAAAAGAGAGGGAGAAGACTTTTAAAATTTCTGATTTATTGCCTTCTAATTTACAAAGTTTTCTGTTATTTCATCTGAGCCTGGTAACAGATTTTGTTTTTCCCTCTGTGATCTGTTTTCAGAAAAGGAAGCAAAGTTTAGAGAGGTCAAGAAATGCATTTCTTGTCATGTAGTGAATGGCAGAGCTAGGACCTGAGCCTGGTGTTTCAGATTCCAAACTTAGGACTCCTGTACAGAGGGAAGGGCAAGGGCCTACGATGGGACTTGAAGAGGATCCTGGGTGACTCAAAGAGAAGCCCTGAAAGGCAGGAAGATGGTGATGAACCAGAGGGAGGGAGAAAGCTGGGCTAGAGCAGCCAGGACAGCAGGAGGCAGCAGTGCCCCGGGAAGGGCCAGGGGAGCCTGGTGACTCCAAGGGCCTGACCGCTGGCCCAGAGCCCTCCTCCCAGCCCCACCTCCCTGCTCTAGGAGGGGTGGAGGGTCCCACCTCTGGGCATCTCCCTTCATCACCATTCCAGTCCTTTGGCAGGCGGGGAAACTGAGTCACAGAGGGCTAGAGCCAGAAAGAAATCAGCTCTGCAAATCTTAGAGCCCGGCCAACAGAGGTTCCCATGTCTTTCTGGGGAAATGATTGACTCTGGGGTGTGAAATGGGAACAGTTGGTTCCTGTCAGCTCTGCATTCGGGGACAGCCCCTCCTAGTGGCCTCTGTTCCAGAATGAACTCCCACAGACCCTTTGACCAACCTGTCGATGGGGCCACCCAGTCCATTGACTGTATTAAGATGCCACCCTCCCCCCCAGTGTGTCCAGCTCTTTCTTAAAGTTAACCAATAACTAGCCTTTTTGTTATCCCACTTCTGCGTGAGGAACCCTTCCAGCAATTCTCACCGAGGGAGTGTTTGTGATTTTTGTTTCCTTTCTCTTTTGGGTCGGCAAAAAACCTTTCATGTCCTTTGGTGTCCAGGGAACTTCACACTGTCTCCACAACCCCCCCTGCCCCCGCCACCTCAAATGAGCTAAGCTGCCCCTGCTTTTCTCTGCACTCGCAATGCTGCTCTCAGCCATTCTCTTAACATCCCATCGCTGGCAATAAAACAGGCTGGGAGAATCGGGGCTCCTCCAAGCTGCACTTTGAGGATGCTCTCCTGGGAAGGAGAGGCAGGCAGAGAGCAGAGGTAATTACATCTAAACTTTGTTATTCATTTGTGTAGTTTTCCTCTTTTGTGTGGAGTTTTTCCCTCCCCAAGAGGGGCCTGATAAACAGCAGAAAGCCTACAGAACCAATTGGCTGGAAAAGAAATGACAATAAAAGTGACACCGAATAAAGTCTTCTGTCAGCACCCATTTAAGTAAAACAGGTTTACAAGTTGCAGCAGAGAATTAACTGTTTGATTTGCCATAAGCCCAGAGGATTTTCAACACTTAGAATGAGAAAAAAATTATTTTGCTTTTAGTTCATATCTTAAACTGCGCTCTCCCCCCCCCCGCCCCGCCCCCCTAACCAAGACCTAATTGCAGCATTTTCCGCATCTGGGTCAGAGGTATTCATTGGGAAGCCCCGTGCGAGGCCCCGGGGCTCTGTGGAAGGGCCTGGAGTTTGCAGCCGGAGAGTCCGCTCTGGTGTAGAAACCTCTCCATGTCATCTCTCCTAATTTGTGCACTTAATTGACAGCTTGTTAACAGTTCATTAGGAACACTGAAAACCATGTGGCAAAAACAGATCCATCTAGCAGAGAGGATGTGGTCCCTTCTTCTGAACCACCGTTTTATTACATTTCACCAGAAATAGCATGGCACACACAACCCACTGCCTCCTTTGAAAGCAAGGACTTTGCCTCCCTCCTGCTAAACTCCTCAGTTCCCGAGGCACTGGTTCCTCTTCTGGCTGTGGCTTTGTTCTACCAGACTGGGAACCCGTGGGCCTGTGATGGGGACAGACACAAAGGCTCCCGGGGCAGAAGAGAGAGGACTCATCCATCTGTGAAAACAAATTGGCCACTTTGAAAGGCCCCAGGGATTACAGGGCACCTCTGATCTCCCTGCATCCTACTCACCATCCCTCTGGGTCTCTGCAGACTTTAAATGCTGTCTTTCTGGAAGCTTCTGGTAGGGCCAGTTACAACCCCCAGTTTTTTCCTGTAGTCCTCCTTGTCCTTCTAGGGAAAGTTACTTGTCCTTTCATCTTTGTGCCTATAACACTTTATACTTCCTTCTGCTAAATACCATCACATTGTGTTCTTGCTGCTTACCTGTCTCCTCTTGCCCTGAACATCTGGGAACTTGTGTTTTCTCTGTCTCTCGATCCCCGCACTGGGCAACCCAGGGTTGAATTGTTGGAACGATTGCTTCGGGGTCATATTTAAGCATTCGGTTCTCAACCCCTCCCTCACCATCACCACCGCCCCGACCCCCACCGGCTTCACCTCAATCCAACCACCTAGAGTGGAGTCACATTAGAAGACGTGGAATGGAATAGCCTTCAGGCATTCCAGGTTGTTTCCTGAAGCTGCTAGAGACCACTTGTGAAGTTTGAAGCATATGTCCACGTGGAGGAATATCGAATGGAGAGAGTGTGAGGTCGAGTTGGTGAAATTGACCTTGCCTGCAGCTTACCTCCTATAGGCCTTCTCCTTAGGTGGGCTGATAAGGCGCCATGCCCTCTGCCTGTTGTTTACTTGTGTTAAAATACATTAGCATCTACAAAATAAATTCAGTCTAATTTCACCGCGTCAAATGTTTACTGGGTGCCTACTGTGTTCCAGGACGTGGGTGGAGGACAGCACAGACACAGTTCCTGCCCATGTGGATATCATTATTAATTACAGTAATTGCTATAGATTATAAACGTAGAAGGAACATTCCATCTTCCAAATGAATGTGATATTTTAAAGCCCTCTGGAGCAGAAATATACTAAGTGATGCTCTAGAATTATTCTTTTTCAAAGGGCATCCTTTGCTTCCTTATCCCTGAAGATTCCCCCCCTCACCCCCAACTCCCACCCCTTAACGTGCATGGCGCCTCTGTCACCAGAAGGAGCTGGCCCATCAGGCTCTAAGGAAAAATTTGAAGAGCGCCTCACCGAAAATTGACATCATAAGCTTCCCATTTTATTTTATTTTTTTACTAGATGTTGAAAGATGTGCCAACCTCATGCTTGACCAGGCTTTATTTGTGTAATCTTAGGGTACTAGCTGATCACACTTGAGCTTTGTTTGTAACATCTTTCTGTGCTTTTTAACTCTTGTGAGGTGTCTATCTCTTAACATCCCTGGGTTGTCTTCAGGATTTCAATGGAGCAGTCCAGGATGAGGGGGCTTATTTTCTTAAAAGCCAAAGGAGTCTGGCTGGATTTTTCTCCAGCCAAAGGAGTCTGGTGGTTATGACGGTTCTCTGGAGGGACTGAAATTAATTTTGTGTGACATGGTTGAAGCTACCAGAGAATTCAGCAGTTCCTCTGTCAAATCCCCACCTATCAGGCAACATAAAGTAACAACTTTGGACACATTATGTTGGTTGTGGTGGATATTTGTTGAGCCCTCTCCCATATTTACCTCTTTCACACTTTGATTTTTTTCCTTCAGGGACTGTATCATTCTCCATTCTCTGCCATACAGTTTGGGTAGATGAACCCTCCTCCAGATACTGATATGGGACCTGATTGGCCTAAGCCAGTTAGGGAGGCCAGCAATCACTTGCAGTGATTGGCTCCTAAGTTGACACATGACCTAGTTCTGGCCAATGGAAGAGTCTGGATCCTAGGATTTTGGGAGGGGGGAAGCTAGGGTAGGCGGTGCTTTCTCCTCTGCTGGATAACAGGTGAGCTGCTGTTGAAGCCACTCTGGACCCTAAGGTTGTTTCCTGGAGCTGCTAGAGACCACCTGTGAAGCTTGAAGCTTATGTCCATGTGGAGGAATGCAGAATGGAGACAGTGTGAGGTCAAGTTAGGGAAACTGACCTCGCCTGCAGCTTACCTCCTATGGGCCTTCTCCTTAGGTGGACTGATAAGGCACCATGCCCTCTGCCTGTTGTTTACTTGAGTTAATTTGATTTGGTTATTCCCTCACTTGCAACTGAAGTGATCCTAACTGATAACTTTACTAATATTCAAAGTGTTTTGTACATTAGAATCAACTGGTCGGAGACCAACTGCGGAATGGAATTCAGTCAAAGACAGCAGTCATGAGAGCCTTCGGGTGGGGGTAGCTTAGCTGGCCACCTATCAACAGGCTCTTTTTGCACCTTGTAAAAGTAGCTAGAGGAGGAATCCCAAGGAGAGCAATACTGTCAGGGGTCAGGCATCCTGGTGCTAACTGTGCCCAGCACAGGCTGTGATCCACACTTTTGCATCTGTGACGTTGCCTGGCATAAAACACTTAGTCCGTGTGTGTTAAAGGGTGGCCTGAGGACATTCATCCAGAAAAGCCCTGGGGCACTATCCCCTGGGTGAAGGAGGGGACAGATTTATAGGAGAGGTGGTTAGAGAGAATGGGAACCTTGTCCAGCTGCACTTGACAGGAAGCCTCTGGAGCTGTACTGTCCGATAAAGGGGCCAGTAGCCACCAGTGGCCATCAAGGAATGTGGCCAGCCTGAATTGAGAGGTGCAGTGTCAAATACATGTGGGATTTTGAAGAGGTGGTACCCAAAAAAAAAACAACCCCTAAAAGCATCTCACTCATAATTGCTGATATTAATTACATGTTGAAATGATAATATTTTGATATATTGGGTTGTATAAAACACATGATTCACTTTAATTTCACCTGTTTCTTTTTACTTATATTAATGTGGCTACCAATGTGGAGAATTTAACCTTACTTCTGTGGCTCATGTTGTATTCCAATTAGCGCCTCTCTCGAGCCCCACCAGCAGTCTCTGTTCCACTGTGTCTGTGGCCTTTGTGTGGATGTTGCATGCTGACCTGGTGGGGTCAAAGGCTAAGTTGTCCCTGTGAAGAAGATGAGAATTCTAGAGTGACAGTCTAGGAGAGAGGGGGCCTCACACAGGGAAGGGGCCTTGGAAGCTAGAGAAGGGAGTCCTGTCTGTCCCTGGCCTTACCTCTTTGGATCTAGACTAAGAGGGCTCTAGATGTGGCTGAGGACACTCATGGACTGGGACCAGGGAACGTGGCATCTGCCACACAGAGGTGGGTGGACACAGTGAGGAAGGAGTCTTCAGGGACCCAGTGCGTGCTGAGAGTGAGCTCAGCCTCACAATCCAGATTATTTGAGTGTGTTACTCTGTGGCTGTCCTTAAGCAAAGCCTGATTGTGTCACTGTCTGGCTCCTCTTGCGTGGGGTCTGCTGGCCTGGGCTGGGGTGAGCCAAGGTCAAAGCAGCAGAGCTGAGTGAGACAAATCCCAAGAAGAAGCCCGAGACCTGCTGCCGGAGGTCTGAGATGGACAGCCTGGCAAGGTTGGGATGGCAGCTGAGGCCAGGCAGGTGCTCGCTCTCTGGGTTTTCTGAATCTGCCTACCTTTTAAAGCTCGGTGTGGACAAATGAAATGACCCAAGCATTGCAGGATCCTGGGAGCTGGAAAGCTAAGGAGTTCCCCATGTCGGACTCCCCAAAGAGGGATCAGATTTTAATCCTTTCCCTGGCTTCTCCATAACCCTAAAGGAGCTCACATGGACTTGATGACATAGGAGTTGTGCTTTGGGGAGAAGCGGTTGGGGCGATGTTATTGATTTTTATCAAAGGCCATCTTGGCCATTCTCACCATTTCCCACAGTGCAGGGCTGAGGAGTGACAGGTTTTAGCTGTTTGGGGGCTCTAGGGAAATCAGGAGTAGCTATTTATTTTAAAAGTGGGTTTCAAGATTAGATGTTTACTGAAAATCATTCATGAAGTAAACAATGCAGCGTAGCTTGTTGGGAAAATCAGTATGAGGTGGCACTGAACGGCACCAGAAACTCCAGAAATTCTGAGTGAGAGCCTGGTGTTTACTTTTCAAGGAGAGCTGTTGAAACTTGCAGCTTTCAGGTTCACTGGCACATTCACCGAATCAAGATCTTTAAGGATGACACTAAGAAAGATTGACAGTTTAATAAGGAATTGGCATTGATTCTCAAGATCAAATCAAGCACTGCTGTCATTTTTTTGTCGATGCCAAAAGACCTAAAATCAACCCTATGCCCCAAATCCATTTTAGAAGTCCACTCTTCTCTTGCCAAACACTGTCCATCTTCCTTGATTTGGTGTTTTAGCCTCTGTCTGTTTCGCATTCAACCTGTCAGTTTCTAGCTTTATAACTGGGTGGACACTCTTCCATTTCCACTGAATCCCATTGAGACATCTCAACAGCATCACTTTCTGGAATAAATGACCTTGTTTCCTGGTCTTTGACTTACAGCCTCAGCATCTTAACTTGCTTCTAAACTCATACTATCCCGTTCCATGCTGACATTCTCCTCTTCCCCTTGGAGGGTATGGTCTGGTGCTAAGCCTAGCAACTCTGAAAAAAGATTTCTCCTACTCTCTGCTCTTGGTTGCTGTTAGTGTCTGTTTCTTTCTTAAATCTGAAACATCAAGCACACTTTCCAGGAAGCAGCAATTGGTAACCTTGATCAGTTTTTAGCTGCAGCCCAAGAATTTCGGCACTCCTTTAAAAAAAATTATTGCAGTATCTTTTATTTATAACTCTTCACAATTTTCGGCTTGTCACTGCTAATAATATATGACCAGAATTGGAAGATATTTACGCTGTAGAGAATCTTTACTCATCTTTGTCCCCGATGTTGTTCCCATCTTTCCTAAACTTCCCTTTCTTTGTTTTGAAGTTATTAATTTTAGAGAACCCCTTTTGGGAATGAATTCTGCACTTATCTTAGTGATTCTGTCTTCAGGTATACTGTGATAATGGTTATGTGTGTACTCAAATATTTAGTTGCCTAGTGTGATGGAATTGATCAGACTCCATAATTATTCAGTTATTAGTTAGTTACAGGACTTAATCTGAGCTGGTTACTTGGCCTCTCTGAGCCAGTTTCCATAGCTATTAAATAAGGATAATGGTATTTTATCTCTTCGAATTATTCTGAGGTTTACATTAGTTTTACAGTCACAAATACTTGGGAGAAGTGGACTGATCAATAAAATTAGATTCTTTCACCCAATTTCTTTTCTTTCCTTTTTTTTTTTTTGTCTTTTTACCATTTCTTGGGCCGCTCTCACGGCACATGGAGGTTCCCAGGCTAGGGGTCGAATCGGAGCTGTAGCCACCGGCCTACGCCAGAGCCACAGCAACGCTGGATCCGAGCCGTGTCTGCGACCTACACCACAGCTCACGGCAACGCCGGATCGTCAATCCACTGAGCAAGGGCAGGGATCGAACCCTCAATCTTCTGGTTCCTAGTCGGATTCGTTAACCACTGCGCCACGACGGGAACTCCTCACCCAATTTCTTAATGCTGTATTCATAAGAAACTCTAAGATGAAATGTAGTTATGCAACAATAAAAAAAAAAAAAGACTCCAGACTGTCTTTAGAGGAATAATTTGTGAAATCTGCAAACTTTTGACAACTGAGTTGAAATAAAATGAGAAAGAGGCAGGTGTTTTTATGGAGTTTGCAGAACTAAATTAAAGTTTCAAATCAAAGTAAAATTAGAAATGGAATTTTTAGGAAAATTTCAAATGTTTAGGCAAAAGTCAAACCATATACCATTTGGCAAGTTTGGAAGTTTTAAAAGAACTGTGCTTACTCAAAAGCGGTTGGAATCATCACTTTGGAATGCTGAGGTTCATTTCTGAGGTATCTGCAAATTCTCATTACATATCAAAAATAAGGGCTAGCAAAGTATTTATAACATGTTTATTTTAATAAAAGTTGTATCAACCCATCTTTTACTACAGTGTCTGTCTACATCATACAAGGGGCATTGCCTATTGACTCTGTCACTCACGGTACCCGCTGCTCTCTCCACTTGGTGTCTGTAGTAGGATAATGTCAGGCAGCTACGCCCTGGTTGTGAAGGGATTGGGAAGGGCTGGCATTCTGTGATCCCTGGTGGGCACTGGCTCAGATACTTAAAGAAGGTTCATCCATCCTACCCAGGGGCAGTTTTGTGGGGCTTGAAGTTTATGTATTTGGGAGAACCTATTTATAAGGGGGAAAAAGAGCACAAAATTAGCTCCAGGGTCTTGAAGGGGCCCGGTGAGTGAAGGGCCCTGCAGCTTAGGCTTCAGTAACCCCACATCACGTCTCCCCTTCTCCAGATCAGTGTGAAATGGGGAAGGAGCTGAAATCCTAGAGACTGACAGGGAAGTTACGTTTAAAGCTGGTAATGGTTGATTGTCCCTCATCTCCAGTGGCTGAGCAGTTGTCGGAAAACCGGAAATTGCAAAAGATGAATTCAAGAATGAACACCAAAGATGTTTTCTAATTATAACGTGTATTTCATCACTCTGTGTAAAATGTCAAGGCTAAAACATTTTTAAGCGAATAAAAATGCCAAGAAGTACCACATTATTTGTTTTCTATGTTCAATGTATCCTACTTCTGTAGATGTGTTTCAGTGTCATATGTGGTCTTTTGAAATATTTTGCAAACTATGTGTAACATAGTAGGGTATTTCACTAGAGATTGTGACTTCGGGATTCATTGTGATTTCTAAACTACTGGAAATGTTTTTGTAAAGGGACGGAGCATAATTGTTCCTGTGTGTTCTGATAAATAGCAGAGGGATGTTTTTTAAAAGTTCTGTTCAAACTCAGGGTCGGGAATTTATTATTGGACTATTTTAAACCTCATGCTTAAATCGGTATGTCAGCTATCATTGAAGACTTTGGACTATTTTAATAACTTAATGGTATAATTCCCTTTACAAACCTTCCTTGAATATAATCAGTCATGGATTCTAGAGTTTGAAGATTTTGGTTTATTTTGACTACCCCCATGGGATTTTAGAACTAACATTCATTTTTCTCTATTATGCATTTTCTCTACGAAACACTTTGCTAGATGCCCCAACCAATTAATTTGGCCCTCAAGCAGCAAAAGGAGGTGGTTTCAGAGACCTGCAGACTAGATTGCTCCCCTTTCTCTTTTCCTTTGGCATCTCTTCCTTTGGCCTTTCGTTGGTCTGGCTTCTGTGGAACAGCAGCTCCCACCAAACCCCCCACTCTCTTGTGTTGCTTGCAGGTTGCCTGCTTACAACCATTGTAATGTACAATTAGCGCTGAAGCACATGCAGATAATAAGAGAATCACCATAAAAGCACTAAACAGAGCAAATAACATTTCAGGCTGGATTTAATCCCAAATACCTGGCGCTCTGAAGCTGGGAGGTACAGAAACCCAGAAGCCAAGTAAGATAACACTCCAGTTAGCTGTGGAGGACTGGAACTGTATAGAAAAAATGTATGTACATACAACCGCCATGGTCGAATTCAGACATTAATCAGGGCTGCATGCGGAGTGAGTAAATATTGTAAATTTGAAGCTAAAAAGGACTGGGATGAAAAGGTAAGCCTTTGAGGTTTAATGTAGCATTAAAATGGTTCTTCTGGCCTAAGGAAGCGAGAGAGACATTGAGATTAGCTGGGAAGAATGAAGCCTTCAGGAGGCTGGGACCCTGGAGTCTTGGACAGGACTGTAAGCCAAGGAGCTGAACTTCCATCTTGACCCTGGTCTGGCCATTTACACCCCTGAGCGTCATTTTCCTCTCCAAGAAATGCAAATTAAAATACTTGCTTGCATTGCTGGGAAACTTTTGCCAAGCATCCTGGGATGATCTTTCCTGAAGAATCAGAACCTACCGGGAGGTATTTCATGGGGGTAAGAGGCTATTGCTGCTATGCTAACTAATTTCTTTTCTTTTTTTTTTTTTTTTTTTGTCTTTTAGGCCCAGCCCTTGTCATATGGAGATTCTCAGGATAGGGGTTGAACCAGAGCTGCAGCTGCCAGCCTGTGCCACAGCCACAGCAACACCAGATCTGAGCCTCGTCTGCGACCTACACCACAGCTCATGGCAACACCGGATCCCTAACCCACTGAACGAGGCCAGGGATCGAATCTGCATCCTCATGGATACTAGTCAGATTTGTTTCCACTGAGGCACAACGGGAACTCCACTGATTTCATTTTAATCGTCCTCTTAGCTAATAAGTGCTTACTCCAAAGTAGAACAGAGGTTCAGAAAGAATAAGCCACTTTTCCAGGTTCACAGGTGATGCAGAGCCTAGGATTGAACCTATTCAATCTGACTCTGATTTGAGAACTCTGTTCTTGGAGCTCCCTCTCCAAGCCTCCTCCTTCTCTCTGGAGAAGGAAGGCCTTCACAAGAGGGTGTCTTTGATCAGGCCCTGGGGCCTCCTTGAGTTCTGTTCTTCAGCTTCTGCTGCCGTGGCTGAAGCTAAGATGTTGAGATGTGGGATAAGCCCAGGTTCGGAGATCACATGCTTGGAAAGAGCAGGGACAATTCCGTGTCTCAGAGACAGCCCAGATTCTCTAGATAAATCCAAGCACCTTGTTTTCCTAGAGATCCAGGGATACTTAAGAAAGTGTGCAAGGCAGCACTAGAGGCCGATACATAATAAATATATCTTTTGTCTCTCTCTTTTTTGTACATTTTATAAGGCAGTGTGCAGAGCCGAGGGCTGATGATTTATTAATTGCATTTTCCAGATGGAATGACAGCCTAAGGGATGATTTTCTACCTAAAATAGACACTGAAAAAGCAGAGCGGCTCAAGATCTAGTAATCGACCTTAATATTTTCATCTTTGCACCTAAGCTGAAAAAGGCCGTTCCTTTTTTGAGAAGTTGGTTTTGTACTATAGAGAAAATAGTTCTTTATGAAAAATCTCCAGCCTCAGAAATTTTTTTTTTCCAGAATTCAGTCACAAAGCTGGGTTATATTAACGATTTACTACTGTATTTTTATCATAGTTAATTTTTAACAGAGCTCACTAAAAGTGAGATGAAGATGGAGTTTTTCATTTCAGTAGATAAAGTGTTTGAAATTGTGAATGATACAGGTAGCTGAAATGCACAGAGAGGAATACTTTGTCCAGTTTTTAACCTATAAGCTGCATCTGACTTCAACACACTATGTTTACACCCAAAGCAAACGGAGGTATTTTGCAAAGCTTAAGTGTATGTCTGTGTTTTGCATCCTTTCTAATCTCCTAATAAAGCTTCTGAACTTCAGAAAACAAATCACTGGCTTCCAAAGGTTGCTGGAAGTTATTATTTTTGTTTGCTCGACGTGAAGAGAGCTAATCCTGCAGCACATCATACTGTGTGTATTTCTCTCCTCATGACATTAGGGTATTAGTCTTTGGTACAATATATACTTATTACCTCTTTTTCCAGTTTTCGTGGTGTGAATTTTAATAGCAGAAGGGGATTTGCTGATGATTAAGAAAGAAAATAGAGGGAGAAAAGTCTTATTACATAAAACGATGCTTTACTTGCATCAAGAAGATTCTCTGGGGCTTAATTGGGAAAAAAACAAACAGGAGGTAAATGTCCTCGATGTTCACAGGTTAAACATTCCATAAGTGTCTCGGAAATCAGCCCTTCCTGGCAGTCTCGAGGTGGCTAATTGCTGTAGCATCGAAACCATTTGAGAGACTTCATTTTCCCCAGGGATCTAGACTCACAACAGGATAATGCGTACCCTGATAGAAGTGTCACAGTGGGGACTCTGTGTAATTTGCTGATATGATATCAAAAATAGCATTAAGGTAATTACATTTTGCACTTGTAATATTTCGTAGGCAATAATACAGTTGAAAATAGCACCTTTGTTTTTTTTTTTCGGTAACCTGGTCATTTAAAACTTTTTTTTAAATGGAGCTGCAATGAAGCTGACATATCAGATGGGTTGTTGTTTCTTAAACGTGTGCTCAGTTTATAAATGCATAAATGCAGTCATTAGTCCGATCATTTGGCCAGGGTTAAAAGATAAGAGTAGTAAATGGGAACTGTTTCAATGGGTACTATAAAAGGTGTCTTTTTAATTGTAGCAGCAGAGACATGACAAAGGATAAGAACCTCCTTTGCCAGGGGCAGCTGGTTACAGTAGCAGCACTGCCTTAGGGAGCCAAAGACAAGGGGTCCAGATTCCCTCCCCTTAGCCTTGCTGTGTGACCTTGAACCTCCCTGAGCTGCTGCTTCAAAAAGTAGTGCTGCACACAGGACCCACTGCTAGCTGCTGCTTCAAAAAGTAGTGCTGCACACAGGACCCACTGCTAGCTCGTGCGACAACTGTGCAGGTTAGGAAAAGCTGATCTTTTGCAGACTGTCCCAGCTTTAATATCTACACTTCCAGAAAGAATTTTTTAAAATTATATTTATTTATTTAGGAAAACATTTTCAGGGTCATTTTTTAAAATCCTGGGTTTTGTTTTGCTTTAGGGGCAAATCGCTGTCTTTTTTTATTTATTTATTTATTTATTTATTTTGCTCAGGGAGCATTTGAATATCATGATTCACACTGTGTTTCCTTTGGACTGTTAAAATTTTGGCAGTGGCTTCTGGTGAAAAGCATCACTGATTTAACTTCACCAAAGAAACCCTTACCTTTCTGTTGTTCCAGGTGAACTTGACGAGGAGTCTTAACGGCTGCCACTTTCTCAAACCACACATGTTACAACTTCCCCATCCAAGTATTCATTTGGCAAATCATTGAGCTGCTCTTCTGTGCTGACACTGAGCTGACACTAGGCTCTGAGCACACAGTAGTGAACTTGATCCAGCCCCTGCCCTCCTGCAGCTTAATCACAACAGGATATTTTTAATTGCAAGAAACAGAAACTCACTCAGTGAAGCCAAAGAAGGGAATTTATTCTACAGACATTTGGGCATCTCCTACATGCCTAGGGCAGCAAGCAGAGCTGGGTGTCGTAGGGACTGGAGCCAAGCACTTGATAGCTTTCCGGACCCAGGCAACTTCTCTCTCCCTTCCTCTCTTTCCTCATCTCTGGGGTTGCATGTCTCTCATCACTGCAGCCCATTTCCTCTGTTCTTGTCTTTGTCTACCATCTTCTCTACATATTCATCTCTTTGCACACAGGACCCACTGCTAGCTCGTGCGACAACTGTGCAGGTTAGGAAAAGCTGCCTCTTCCAAGGCACACAACATGGCAAGCTGGGTCACAGAGCTCACTTGCCTCTCAGCTGGGTGTCCTTGTACATGGTGGCCCTGCTTGCACGTGGCCTTATCCTGGCAAACTCAAGTGGTGGTTTCAGCTCCCATTCCACAAGACCGTGTAGCTAGGCTCCCCACAGGTAAGTGAGCATGTCTCTGTGACCCAAATTCAGTTCCCTCGGAAAGAAGTTAGCTGAGTCCATTGTTTATCCAGTCGACTGTGTCTTGGGTGGGTGAAAAGCATGATGAAAAGGGCTGCAGGAGGAGATGCTGTAGATCTCAAAGAGACATACCTCTGCCCCAGCTGGGGCGATCTTTAGAGAGGAGATGCTGTAGGGGGTGCTTGGCATCTGGATCAGATGGAACTGTGTGTGATGCTGCATATAACCAAGTCTCCGTCTCGCATCTGAATCACTCAGATCCAGTAGGTTTGGAAGAACAAGATGATGGATGATAGCTGTGCTTCATCCAGTGTCAGAGAACTTTAGGGTGTGTTGTGAAAAGAGACAGAGAAGGTCATTATATAATGATAGTAGGGTCAGTCTTTTCCACATTCTGCTCCTGCAACCTCATTTGAGACTGAGACTCATTCTTTGGGCATTTTATAGCTGTCCTCTTTCTGTTTATAGCAGTTCTTGCTGGGTCAAAACGCAAGGAAGCAGGAACATAAGTCACAGGGGAAGGAACCTGTGTTTGTTGAAATGTAGCTTTCAGAAATCTCTAATCTGAACCTCCCGTATCCCATAAATGTAGGAGTAGCTCCTGTGAAACGTACAGGCATTCATCAGCCCCCTCCAGTTGCAAGGTTTTTAGGTGGTGATCTTTTAAAGCCTATTTTATCTGCTGAAAAGTAACCAAGCTGATTCTATCTAGGAAGTATTATCTCATTATACTGTGGGCTGTGTCAGAGCATATTGCAAGATATCTGACATTTTTATCTAAGAAAACATTTTTTAAAAAAGGGCTGAGAAATTGTTGATTCATGTAGATTTGCCCCACTAGGAACTTGGCGTGGGTTAAGATGCTCAGTGAATTTATGCTTTGGGCCAATATCTCTGCTCCAAATGTATAGTAATGAGATAGAAAATATTAAAGTAGAAAACAAAAAGGTATAAAAGACCTGGCTCAGAAATGAGCGAATTCTATGGACAAGAAATGCAACATGAGTGGGGTTGAATCCTTGGGGCTGTTGACTCTGGATCTGGACGTTGACAAGGATGAGTAGAAGGTCCACTTCTGAGGGGTAAAAATAATTACCAGTGCTCACTGGGCCACACTTACTGCTACTTAAAGCTGGGGGCTGTTATGGGGCTCCCTTGTCGTGAAAGGGGCTAGAAAGTGCTGAGCGCTGCCTGGGGGCTACGGCAGAATTTCTTACCCTGGGTACTGTTAACACCTCGGACCAGATAATTCTTTGCAGTGGAGGTGTTCTGTGCATTGCAGGATGTTTAGCAATATCACTGGCCTTTACCCACCATATATCAGCAATAGCAACCATTCCTTTCCTGTTGTGACAAACAAATGTGTCTCCAGATGTTGCCAAATATCTCCTGGAGGAAAAAGTCAACCCTGGTTGAGAACCACGGGGCTATAAGAATGATAGAACTTGGAGGACACAGACCTTCTAGAGTAGGAATTTAACCGAGATGCCCACTGCCTCATGACTGGATCTCTGTTTTCCCATTCATACATGGAAACAGGTGGCCTGAAATGCCGTTAAAGCCATAACTGGGGGTAACCTCCATGGAGGTAATTGCAAAGCTATCAAACTAGGGAATTTGAGCAAGCAGCGAGAGGCAAAACAAACCAATACGTTAAATAAGAACTGATTAGAAATCTTGGAAATAAAAAATTATACTCACTGAACCAAAAGAGTAATAGGATGAACTCTAGATTATATACAGTTGAATAAAGAATTAGTGAATTGAACGATAGCACTGAGGAAATACTTCAGAATGTGGCACTAATGGGAAAGCTCCGTTTTTTTTTTTTTTTTTTTTTTTAAATGGTCACACCTGTGGCATATGGAAGTTCCTGGGCAAGGATCCAATCAGAGCTACAGTTGTAGGTCTACACCACAGCCATAGCAATGCTGGATCTGAGCCATATCTGCAACCTACACCGCAGCTTGCAGCAATGCCAGATACTTCACCCACTGAGAGAGGCCAGAGATCAAACCCACATTCTCATGGACACTATGTCAGGTTCTTAATAAGCCGAGCCACAACAGGAACTCCTGGGAAAGCTATTTTAATAAAACAAAACAATAAAAAATTTAAATCAGAGTTCCCACTCTGTGTCAGTGGATTAAGAACCTGACTGATGCAGGTCAATCCTTGGCCTTGCTCAGTGGGTTAAGGATTCGGCATTGCTGCAAGCTGCAGCATAGGTCACAGGTATGGCTTGGATCTGGAGTTGCTGTGGCCTAGGCCAGTAGCTGCATCTCTGACTCAACCCCTAGCCTGGGAAATTCCATATTCCACAGGTGAGGCCCTAAAAAGGAAAAGAAAAAAAAAATTCTTTTAAACAGTAAGAGACATGGAGGTTTGATCAAGGACTACAACACTGAAAATGGCAGAGAAACAGTATCTGACAAGAAATCAAAGACAGACATGACCTCCTTAGGTTCCAAGTGTGTGCGAAATTCAACACAGCAAATATAAAGAAAAAATCATAACTAAATACATTATGTTATATTACATAAACTGTGGTATAACAAGTACAGTTTCTTATTAGCAATGGTCAAGGACAGCAGACACTGAAGTAATACAGTCAAAGGGTTGAGGGGCAGTAACTGTCAACATAGAATTTTTCTACCCCACAAAACAATTATTCTAGAACAGGGGTCTGCAAACTTTTTTTGGAAGGGCCAGATAGCAAATATTTTAGGCTTTGGGGCCTTAAGGTCATTTTTACATGCTGATGTCTAAGTCACATTTGGGAGGAAGGTAGAAATACTGGGTAATTTGAGGCTTTATTGTTCAAATATACAGTTAAATGGGTAGGTTAAAATAGTAAAGAATACCCACTAGGAGAATAGAAATACAACCTGTAGCTTTTAAACCAACAGAATAAACAAGAGGAATTATAAACCACTTTGTCAAACTAAGAGCAGACAGAGAAAAAAAGAAAATAATCCAATAAAAATAGATTAGCCAACAGAGAAAACAAAATAAGAAGTCAAAAAGAAACAATTCAGAAATGTAACTAATCCATTAAATAAGAGATTGGATCAAAATGAAATTAAAAATAAAACACCACAAAGTCCAGCAAGATTCTGGCCCCCCAATTCAAAGAACTATTATAAATTGCATTGGGAGGAAAGGACTTTTCAGATTATTCCTCTGCTTTAGCTAACATCCAGTTCCTACAAAAGATTTAATATCTTTTGATTAGATAAATTCATCTAATCCCTTCCCTGAACTGAAAGCTCCAAAGTGAAAGAATTGGATTCTTAGACATCTAAACTCTTTTCTACCCTAAGTTCCAAGATTTAATGCTTTCCCAGATATGACATCTTTGTGGGCAGAGATTTGTGCTGGGTTCTGGAGAGTCAAGGAAACAGTGGCTATGACTGTCCACTTGATGGAGGCTGGCCTTGTCACTTGGCCATTTAACATTTCGATTACAGTCTCAGTTTTCACCTTGTCACTGCTCTACATTAAGGAGATGGACAGATGCTTATTATTACCATACGCTTATAGGCAGTATGGAGATTGACCTGTGAGAAGCAGGAGAGGGCTTTTTACTCCTAATATGTTATGAAAGTTTGATCAGAGTGGGAATTTTCTGTCATGGGTGATTAGTATCAGCTCAGATTAATATTCACTTTCCCTAATTCAGTATGAAAAGTGCCAAGATAAGAACATTTTGGTATAAGATGGAGAGAGAATTCAGAATGATGGCACTCGTAAGGTCTAGGGTCTCCTTTTTGAGAGATGAGAGGATTCCCATCTCTTTTATTCTTTTCCAGAAAAGTTTAGCTTCTTTTTTTTTTTTAATTACTAGGTTTCCCCCCAGTTTTGTTGAGATATTATTGGCATATAACATTGTGTATGTTTAAGGTGTACCATGCAATTATTTGATCTATGTATATACTGCAAAATGGTTACCACAATAAGGTTAGTTAATGCATCCATCGCCTCACAGTTAACAATTATTTTTGTGTCGAGGACTTTTAAGATCTACACCCTTGTCAACTTTCAAATATACAGTATTGTAAACTATAGTCACCATGTTGTACATTACATCCCAGAACTCACTCATCTTTTAACTGGAAATTTGCACTTTTGACCAACCTCACTAGTTCCCCCTCCACACACTCTGCTGGCAACTATCAGTCTACTCTCAATTTATGTGAGTTCTGTTTTCTTAGATTCATATATAAGTGAGATCATAGGGTATTTGTCTTTCTCTATCCAACTTATTTCACTTAGCATACTGCCCTCAAGTTCCATCTATGTCATCCCAAATGGCAAGATTTTCTTCTTTTTAATGGCTGCATAATATTCCATGGCATATATATATATATATATATATATATACACCACAACTTCTTTATCCATTCATCTGTTGATGGACAGTTTCCATATCTTTGCTATTGTAAATAATGTTGCATTGAACATGGGTTTGCATATATCTTTTCAAGTTACTTTTCACTTCCTTTGTATAAATACCCAGAAGTGGAATTGCTGGATCACAGAATAGCTCTATTTAAAAAAATTTTTTTTAGGAACCTGTATACATATTTCCATAGTGGATGTACCAATTTATATTTCCACTGACAGTGCACAAGGGTTTGCTTTTCTCTACATCCTTACCAGCACTTATTTTTTGCCTTTTTGATAATAGCCATTCTAACAAGTGTGAGGTAATAGCTCAGGGTGGTTTTGGTTTGCATTTCGCTAATGATTAGTGATGTTGAGCACCTTTTCATGTACCTTTTGGCCATCCACATGTCTTCTCTGGAAAAAATGTCTATTCAGAACATCTGCCTATTTTTTAATTGTTCGTTTTTTTAAACTGTTGTGTTTGAGTTCTTTATATATTTTGGATATTTACTCCTTCTTAGACATGTAGTTTGCAAATATTTGCTCCCATTCCTTAGTCTGTCTTTCCCTTTTGTCAGTGGTTTCCTTTGCTGTGCAGAAACTTGTAGTTTGATGTAATGCCATATATTTATTTTGCTTGTACTTTCGATGTCATATCCATGAAATCATTGCCAAAAGCAATGTCGAGGAACTTTTTTCCTATGTCTTCCTCTAAGAGTTTTATGGTTTCAGGCTTTACGTGTAAGTCTTTAATCCATTTTGTATCGGTTTTTGTGAGTGGTGTAAGAGAGGGGTCCAGTTTCATTCTTTTGCATGCGAACATCCAGTTTTCCTAGCACTATTTGTTGAACAGACTGTCTTTTCCCACTGAGTATTCTTGTCTTCCTTGTGAATATTAGTGGACAGTATATGCAGGGTTTATTTTGGGGTTTTCGAGTTCTGTTCCATTGGTCTATATGTCTGTTTTAAATGCCTGTACCATACTGTTTTGATTACTATAGCTTTGTAATATAATCTGAAATTAGGAAGTGATATGGCTCCAGATATGTTCTTTCTCAAGATTGCTGTGGCATTTCAAGGTCTTTTGTGGTTCCATACAGATTTTAGGATTGTTTGCATTATTACTGTAAAAATGCTGTTGGAATTTTGATAAGGATTGCATAGAGTTTATAGATAGATTTGGGTAGTATGGATGTTGTAACAATATTAACTCTTCCAGTCCAGGAGCACAGGATATTTTCCCATCTATTTGTGTCTTCTTCAAGTTCTTTCATCAGTGTTTTATAGTTTTCAGTGTATAGATCTTTCACCTCCTTGGTTAAATTTATCCATAATTATTTTTTCGTTTTTGATACAACAATAAATGAGTTTGCTTTCCTTATTTCTTTTTCTCATAGTTCATTGTTAGTGCATAGAAACACAATTGATTTTTGTATGTTAATTTTTGTATCTTGCAACTTTACTGAATTCCTTTATTCTAATTTATGTTGTTAATCATCCCTGTTTTTTTTTTCCTATTTCCTATTTCATTTATTTGTACTCTAATCTTTATTATTTCCTTCCTTCTGCTAATGTTGGGCTTACTTTGTCCTTGTTTTTTCAGTTCCTGGAGATGTAAAGTTAGGTTTTTTATTTGAGATCTCTTTTTTAATTTAAACTTTCCTCTTAGAACTGCTTTGGCTGCCTCCCATTGTGTTTGTATTTGATGAGGGGAAACCAGATTTTTTTATGGCAGGACAATCAAACGAAGACAAAAAGAAAACAAACCAAAAAAGCCCCCAAGTGACATGCCTCCTTTGTGGCACGCCTTTCCCAATGTGTAGTGTGCATCTACATTATATATTAGCCAGACCTCTTCCTCTTTCTTCAGATGCCAGCATTGTTATTACAATATTGTAATTCTATGATTAATATATTTTTGATTAATATATTTATTTTCATCTCATTCAAGGGGTTGCATTGATCAAAGGCTTGTCTGTACATGCATAACTAAAAAAAACAAATTTGTTGAACTGTGTACATAATGCCAGTCTATCAATATGATACATAGTTTCTTTGTTTTAAAAATGTATAAAACTGAATTTCTTACTCCAGATCAATGAAACAGTTCTCAGAACTTCTGAGAATCCGGTTCCCAGGTTATAATCCTGAGTTTGGCTCAAATAAAATTCTCTTTCTTCTTAGCTGATTGATGTTTTATTTTTTTGTCAATGTATTTCATTTGTCTCAAGATATTTTTAAATTTTCCTTGTGATTTCTTTTTTGATCTGTTGGTTGTTTGGGAGTGTGTCATTTAACTTCCATGTATCTGTGAATTTTCTTGCTTTCCTCCTGTTGTTACTATCTAGTTTCATACCACTGTGATCAGAAAAGATAGTAGATATGGTTTTTATCTTCCTGAATTTGTTGAAACTTATTTTGTGGACTAACATATGATTTACCCTAAAAAATATTTTATGTTTGCTTGAAAAAAAATGTATATTCTACTGCTGTTGGATGAACATTCTATAATGTTTGTTAGGTCCATTTGGTCTACAGTCTTATTCAGAGAACACTATTTCCTTACTAATTCTCTGTCTGGATGATCTAGCTGTTGTTGAGAATGGGGTATTAAAGTCCTCAACTACTATTGTACTGCTGTTTATTTCTCATTTGAGTTCTCTATTTGCTTTATATATTTAGGTGCTCTGATGTTCGGAGCATAAATATTTCCAACTGTGTATTCTTGATGGATTGACCCTTTATCATTACGTAATGACCCTTTTCTCTTTTCACCATTTTTAGCTTAAAGTCTGTTTTGTGTGGTATAGCTACCCTGCTTTCTTCAGGTTATCATTTGTTTGAAATATCTTTTCTATCCTTTCACTCTCAGTCCATGTGTGTCCTTAAAGCTAAAGTGAATTTCTTATAGGAAGCATATCATTGGATCTTGTTTTTTTCTTTTACCCATTCAGCCATTCTGTGACTCTTGATTGGATAATTTAATATATTTACCTTCAAACTAATTTTTGGTAGGCAAGAGTGTAATATTGCCATTTTGTTCATTGTTTTCTGACTGTTTTGTAGATAGTTTGTTTCTTGCTCTCTTTCTTGCTGTTTTCCTTTGTGACTTGATGATTTGCGTGTGTGTGTGTGTGTGTGTGTGTGTGTGTGTGTGGTGGCGTTAAAAAAGACATACTCTTTTGTATGTCTATTAAAGGTTTTTCCTTTGTGGTCATCATGAGGCTTATATAAATGATTATATTTATGATATCCTATTTTAAGCTGATAACTTTGATAGCATGCAGAAACCTTATAGTTTTACTCTCCCCAACCCTTATTTTAGGTTTTTTATGTTTGATTTACATCTTTTTAATGTTATGAATCCATTAACAAATTATTGGTTAATTAACAAATTATTGTTTATTTAAAATTATAATTGTTTTCTAATACATTCATTAAACTTATGTTTAAAATATGTTTGTTTTTAAACTTTTAAACAATAGTTGTAAGCAAATTACACACTACCATTACAATATTAGAAAACCTGACTTTGACTATATATTTACTCTTACTAATAAGTTTTATGCTTACATACGTATTATGATGTTAATTAGCATGTTTTTATTTCAGTTTGAAGAATATCTTTTGCATTTCTTGCAAGGCAGGGCTTGTGATGATGAACTCCCTCAGCTTTTGTTTGTCTGGGACAGTCTTTATGTCACTTTCATTTCTGAAGAACAGCTTTGTCGGGTGTAGTGTTCTTCGTTGCAAATGTTCTTTTATTTAAAAAGTATTTTGAATATATCATACCACTTTCTCTTGGCCTGCAAAGTTTCTGCTGAGAAATCTGTCTATAATCTTATTGTGGGAGGGGAGGACTTCCTTAAATGTGACTAGTTACTATTCACTTGCTTTTTTCACACTCTTCTTTGTCTTTGCTTTCAACATTTTAATTATAATGTGTCTCAGTGTAGCCCTTTTTGAGTTCAAATTGTTTGATGTCTTTTAGCCCTCATGAATTTGGATGTCCATCTATCTCCCCAAGTTTAGGAAGTTTTTAGCCATTATTGCTTTAAAGAGACTTTCTGTCTCTTTCTCTTCTTCTGAGATTCACATATTATTTATCTTGATGATGTTCCATAAGTCAAATAGGTTTTCTTCACTCTTTTTTCCTTTTTGCTTCACTGACTGGATCATTTTAATTGACCTGTCTTCTAATTTACTGATTCTTTACTCTGCTTGGTCAAGTTTGATGCTGAAGCTCTCTATCAAATTCTTCAGTTTAGATATTGTTTTCTTCAGCTCGAGAATTTCTGTTTGTCTGGTTTTTTATGGTTTCTTTTTCTTGCTGAACTTCTCACTTTGTTCATACATTGTTCTCCTAATTTCAGTTATCTGTCTGTATGTTCTTGTAATTCACTGAACTTCTTAAAGAGACAGTTCTGAATTCTTTGTCAGCCTGTTCATAGATCTTCATTTCTTTAAAGTCAGTTACTGGAGCTTTGTTAATTTCCTTTGGTGGTGTTATATTTTGCTGATTCTTTGAGATCTTTGATTTTTTTGTTTTGTTTTAGTATCTGTGCATTTAGAAGAGAGCTCCTTTTCCAGTCTTTAAAAGTTCTCTTTGTAAGGGAAAGAACTTTACCAGTCAGTTCAGCTTAGTGTACTAGACTTGTCAGCTGGAAGCATACATAACAATCCGGGCTTGCTATCAGGGTCTCTAATTGGGTGAGGCCACTGCCTGTTCTCTGAGGTCAGGGAGGTGTCACTGGTTGGGCTGCACAGGTAGATGGACCTGCTAACTGGGATCCACATTCAAGTAGGGCTGTTGGGTGAGTTCCCTGATTGGGTGAGGCTCTTTCTTGTGCTTTACAGTCAGGTGGAACCACTAGTTAGATTCTGTAATCACTTCTGGTTGGGCAAGGTCACAGGCTGTGTTCTGCCAGGGTGGTACCATTGGTTGGACTCTGAGATTGGACAGGGATATGGGCAGAGCTCTGAAATCTCCTAATCAGATGGGGTCTCAGGCTATCTTCCTTAACTGGATGGTGCTGCTGGCTGGTTCAGATAGGGGCACAGGTAGGGCTTCATGATTGAATGAGTCCTCAGGCTATGTTTTGTGATCAAACAGGGCTGCAGGCTGTACCCCAAAGTTGAATGGAGCTGCAGACTGGGCTTCACAATCAGGCCATTGGCTGTGCTCCACTGTTGGGCAAGGTTGCTGGCCAAGTTCTCTGGTCAGGTGGGGTCTCCAGCTATACCCTGTGCTTCAGTGGGGCAAGAAACTTCTCTGAAATTGGGTTTTGTCACTGGCTGGGCTTCCTGCTTGAATGTGACTGCAGTTTGTGTTCAGCAATTGGGCAAGACCATAGGCAAGGCTCTGCTGTGAGCCAGGGCTGAAAGCTGGGCTCCCAGGATGTCCAGGGTTACTGTTCAGGCTCCTGGTTATGCAGGGCTAAAGGCCATACTTAGCAGTTGGGCAAGGCTGCTGGCTTGAATCTCTGCCCATGTAGGGTGGTAGGATAGCCCTGCAGCCTCCCCTGTTCTCTGGCTAGACTCCCTGGTTGAGCAGAATGGGACACTATACTCAGCATTTGGGCAGGCTAAGGCTATGCTTCCCTTCCCAGGAGGAGCCATAGCATGGGCTCCATAGTCAGTATGGCTTGTTAGCTGGGGACCCAAATCAGGCAAAACTGACAACTGAGTTCCCTAGCTATAAGGTGTGTAGATGGGCAGAGCCACTGGCTGGAATCTGTGCTCAGGCACCACTGCAAGCTGGAAAACAGTCTGCTAGGGTCTAAGCAGTGTTTACTGCAGGGTCTGCCCTCCTCTATCTCTATCTGAGCCCTACTGGTCAAGCCTTGCAGACTTCCCCAGTGATCACTGTGAGGCAAGATGTGTACAGCTTCCTGGAAGGTATCCTGCTATGCTGGGTGAGCTGGATGTTTACCTTATATTCTCTTCCTACTGGAGAAACTATAGGCCCACAGAGGCCCTTTCACTGTGGTCCCACACTTTCTAATGAGATCTCTGTGGTCCATGGGAAGGCACTTCAAGCTCATGTCCAGGTTCTGGGATTTTCACAATAATGTCTTGTCAATGGATAGTTGCTAGTTGGTTTTCTTGTGAGGAGGACTGAAGTCAGGAATGACCTGTGTCACCATCTTACTGACATCGCTTGCTCCTTATCTTCTTTCTACCCTTGTAAAATTTCTTTGAATTAGTTGGGCTGTCCACCTCAGATCACAGAGGTGTGGAGGAATTCCTCATATTTCAATTCACAAAATCATAATAATATTGATATACAACCACCATATAATGAGTAGTTACAATGTGTCAGGCACTGGGCTCATTTATTTACAGCTAGTAACTCATTGAATTCCTTCCATCACCTCTATTATCCCATTGTATGTGTGTGGAAACTGAGGCTTTGAGGTGTTGTGGCTTACCCAAGCTCTCTCAGTCAGCAAAGAGCAGTGTAGGACCCTCAGCTCAGCAGATGGGACTGGGATTTAACTGTGTGGAGCAATGTTGCTCCTGCCATAGATGAGAACACAACTTCTTTTTTAGGGTCTTGTAAGCTCTAGACCAGGATTTCTCAACGTCAGTACTGCTGACATTTGGGGCCAGATAACTCTCTGCTGTGGGAGCTGTCCTGTGCCTTGTAGGAGGTTTGCAGCATTTTGGCCTCTACTCATCAGCTGCCAGAAGCACCTCATCCCCCTTATCCAAGTTGTGAAAAATACAACTGTCTCCAGAAATTCCTAAGTGTCCCTGGGTGCCAGTGCCTTCGCCAGCTGAGAACCATTGCTCTAGACCCCCTTCCATCCCCTGCTTGGGTGTCTCACACAGCCTGGTGTAAGTCTTTTTCCTTCCTGCCCCTATACATTTGATAGGGGCTGTTGTTTGCGGAGATGGGAGTAACTCTAAGTTTTGTTCCAGTTGAGGGTGGGTTTCCTGAGTCCTGAGCCTCTGCTGTGATAAAGGCATCCAGACTTCAACTTGTCCAGTAAAAATGAAAGACTCCCTCATGCCTCTTGGCAGCCATACGGGTTATCTGCCAGCTCTCCTTCCCTGGGAACTGCAGGGTGCCCACCATCAGCCACGTGTCTGGTGGTAGCCGAGGGCCTGGGGTAGACACGGTACTTCAGTTGGGCCAGGCAGTCCTGTCCCACAGGAAGTGGGCAGCAGACCAGGGTGATTCTCTCCTGGTGGCTACAGCTATGGCAGGCAAGTCTAGCAGCTCTGGTGGCCATCATCCTGCTCCTTGAGCTAAGGGGTGTAGAGCAGCGGTTCTCAAAGTTGGTGCCCAGACCAGCCACAGCAGCATGTCCTGGGAACTGATACACAATGCAAATTCTCAAGTGATGTGGCAACTCTGGAGAAGAGCCCAGTAATCTGCATTTCAACAAGTCCTCCAGGTGATTCTGATACACACTAAGTTGGTGTTAAGAGGGGGGGAGACCCAGGGAATGTGGTCAGTGGGAGACAAAGAAGAAACCTCTGTGGGTGAGGTAACATCCCACCTCTCAGTTCCCTTTCCACTCATGCCCAGCCATTTTCCTGCCCTTGGCTTTGGTGAGATGCTTCTATGTCCATTAGAACATTATAACAAAATATGCCCTGACTTACTGTTTTTCCCTTAAGTTGATTGAAGTTGGTTTCTTTTGCTTGCAGCCTAAAAAACAAACAAACAAACAAACAAACAAAAAACTTGCTCATTCACGTCACAATATGACCTTATACAATTCATGTAGAGAGCAAATTACATGGAGCGATATCACCCCAGCTGCTCAGGAAAAGACTGTAATTTTGTCAAGGGCTCTTAGAACTATTTAGACACTCCAGAGAAAATACTTAATGTTTTTTTTTTTCTTATTATCAAGAGAACGTGTGTGTGTGTGTGTGTGTGTGTGTGTGTACTTAAGGAAACTTATCTATTGAAAAAACATCTCCCTTTCCCCACCCTCGGCCCTTACCTCTCTTTGTATTTTTAAATTCTTCAATGCTAAAAACTTGGTGTTTTTTTGAGTTTTCACTTGTTTTTATCCTAGATTAGCCTAGGGTTTAGATAAAACTCAGTCAGCTGACAAATATTAATTGATGCCTACAAAATGCCGAGTGTTTGGAGGGTCAGTCAGTCAGAGTCCCCACATTCTCCAGTCAAAGAATTTATAGTTTTGGAGGAAGGAATGCAGTGATCTTACTTTTGTACAATATAATGTGGCAAGTCCAGGATTAGGTTCCTATAGAAGGTTCAGAGGAAACCCAGAAGAAAGAGTGATGAGCCTTCAGGGTAGAGAAGTTCTGAGAAAAAGGGAAGGAGGAGTAGCAGTCAGGGAAGGCTTCCTGGAAGAGGTTCCACCTGAATTAGACTTGGAAATATGATTAGGTACCTACCAAGGAGAAAAGGCAAGCAAAGCAGAGTGCTCAGTTTGTGGTTTAAAAGCACCCCAAGGGAGAAATTTGATGTTTTATTCCTTACCCCATTTTTGATTCTGTCTGACTTGAAGGGCTACAGTATCATATAAACATTGGAAATAAGCCAAAAGCTTCTCTAATTTCTTAAAGCCTCTCGAAACTGTCTCTATTACAGCACTGGTGATTCCTCACCCTGGACATCATTTATTAACCGGACTTTCAGCATAATGTGGCTGAACATAACTGGCCTTTTAAAGTCATCCTTGTGAGGAGAATAGACGGTATGTTGGTTTATCTCAACTAGGAGAAAAATAAAAAGTATGAAGGGGAAAAAATTCCCTATTAAGTTTTATAATTATAATATGAGAACTCAGTTAATTTCTTTTATCATGGCGAGTCATTAAAGACGGAGGTAGGTTCTCAGCCTTTTGTTTCCAGAACAATCCCCTAGAGACGCAGCGCTCTGTCATCCGAACGGGCCTGATTAAAGCGGGGCACCTCTATCTTCAGATTACTGCCCTCCGTCATTAGCATTACGTTATCTTGCTCTTCAGACTGATTTTTAATTTTTATGCTTGCAATTATAAATGATTTACTGGGACATTCATCGCCCGACCTGTCCTGAGTCATTAAATTCACCTAGGTTGAATGGCCTGATGTGCACCTGAAATTAACCAAATCAGTGACATTATCTGGCTGGATTTTTCAGAGGCTTTCGGAACAGAGAAGAAACTCCTCTCTCCCTCTCAACTTCTTGGCTTAATGGGAAAATATTTTTAATTGATAAAAGAGGTAATTAGCCAAGGCTAAGAGGTGCACACTAATTGTGCCGTATATCTTGCAGAGTTAGTCTGGCCATGGTTTCTGGACTAGAAGGGAAGATGATCCAAATACAGACCTGGCCATGGGCACAGGGGGGCTAATCTGAAACTTTTCCCTCCCTCAGCAAGCCCAGGGAAAAACTCTCCTAAGGCTTATTGGGGGCCTACTGTGTGTCAGAAACGAGAACGCTCAAGGGATGCTTTGGTTCCTCTCCATGCTCAATTTTTGTTTTGTTTTGTTTTGTGTTTTTGTCTTTTTAGGGCCGCACCCATGGCATATGGACATGCCCAGGCTAGGAGTCAAATCAGAGCTACAGCTTCCAGCTTATGTCACAGCCACAGCAACGCCAGATCTGAGCGACCTACACCACAGATCATGCAAATGCTGGATCCTATAACCCACTGAGTGAGGCCAGGGATTGAACCCGAGTCCTCATGGATACTAGTCAGGTTCATTACCACTGAGCTGCAATGGGCACTCCCTCTGTTCTGTCATAAGGAGTGGCCCTTTCCTCAGACTGGCCCAGATGAAGTAGAGACTGGGCTCACTCCAGCTGAGGAAGAAGGACCAAGGGCAGGCTCTTCTCCTTCTGTCACTCAGGAGCCATGTTACTGTTCTTATTCTCCTTCCTTCTGTCTTCTAGCATCTCTTTACCTTAAAACTCTCTCTTTTTTTGACCAGCTTCCTCTGTTCATCTGATTTGTGCCTGGGCCCAAAGAGCTGTGCCACCTCCATACACAGGGGCCTTTCACCTCAACCACCACCACTGGGCTGGTAACAGTTGCTACCCTTCTAAGTGGAAATTCTCTGTAGAGCATCAGTGGTTTCTTATCAGCTAGTGAGCGATCTGCCCTTGTGTCAAGAGTCTGCCCCTTGTCTGCTGTAGCCAAAAGGTCAGAAGTTGTGGGAAGAACACGAGGAATGGAGATAATAGTATCTTTTGGGTGCATCTTTAAAACAGGCGTGATCCTTCCCATTTTCTAGACGAGGAAACTGAGGCTCACGGAGGTTTTGTTACATGTGATAGTTCATGCAGGCAGCATGTGTCAGAGGCAGGAATTAGGGACCAGTTGGGACTGACACCCGCCTCCCCTCTGCTGGGGAGCTGCAGTACTCATGCTATGTGTTTCACAAAGTGTAAGAACAAGGAGGCTCCACAGCCAGGCTGAATGCTGGTTATTTGGTTGGGGGCCTAGTGACCACCAGTGTAGTGTAAACAGCACCATATTGCCCTCTTTTTTTTTTATTTATTTTTTTTAGACTTCTTTCTGTGTCTGTTCAGGGACATTGAAATAGCACATCCCACCCTCCAAAAATCAGAAACGAAAGAGGAGACAACTTGCTGTATCTCGAGATTTGGAAACAGCCCAAAGAAACTCTGGTTGAAGGATCACAGAAGATATGTGCAGGGCTTTGACAGGCCTGATAAGAAAGGGAGCCAAGGAGTTCCCGCTGTGGTGCTATGGGTCAGGAATCCAACTGCAGTGATTCTGGTCACTATGGAGGTGTGGGTTCTGTCCCCGGCTGGATGCAGCGGGTTAAAGGCTCTGGCATTGCCATAGCTGCAGCGCAGGTCCCAGCTATGGCTCAGATTTAATCCCTGGCCCGGGAACTTCCACATGCTGCAGGTGCAGCCATAATATTTTAAAAGTCGGTGGGGGTGGGTGGGAGGGGCAGAGATGCGCACTTTCCTCACTGTACCTCTTTCTACCAGCTCTGATGCTTATTAGCTGCATGACTTTGGGCAGGTACTTGACCTTGCCATCCTGTTTCCTCATTGGTGAAATGAGGAAGGCATAGTAACAAAAATTAGATGAGGCAGCATATGTACCTCCAAGTACAGTCCCGCCCTCAGTAGCCATCCTATGATTGTTAACCCATCCCTTCTTTACTGCCTTGTCAAGACACTAAGACCCTTGCCTCTTCGTTACTCTAGCCTTGATATTAGCAACTGCTCTATCTCTGAGAATCCCCTGGACAGTTCTCATAATCAGAGGACTTCAGATTCATTTATCCAGCATCCCTTCTCTCCTTGAAGTGACAGCACCCCTTTACTTGCTGGGCTCTGCCCCCCTTTCTTCTGTGTGATTCTGGCGAGGCCACCAATTCAGCAGCACACTGGGCCTGGGCAGGCATAATTGCCTGGCCTCACTGATGGACCAGGGATGGGCATGTGGCTGAAGGTGGACTGCTAAGAACTTATATTGAGACGTTAGCAGGCTGGAGCTCTCTCCTTTTCGAGCGTGTGAAGCTGGGATGCGGTAGCTTTGAGTTGTCTTAGTCATGCCTCCTACTTACTGTAGGAGAAAGTATCTGCAGGAGCAAAGAGAAGCACAGTCAGAGAGCAAGCCCGCTAGAGCTAATTTTTGAGATCGTTGCTGTAGTCCTTAGTGTCCTGAAGCCCCTCTTAAACTTCCCAGTTACACGAGCCAGTACATTCTCCTTTTCTGCTTACGCCTTTGAGCTGACTTTCAACCATTTGTCACTGGAAGAACCTTGAGGGAAATAGGGACTCACTGTCCCCTCGTCAGGTGCTTGGGTGAGGCCTGGTTTAGGTCCCAGTGATGCCTTTGCTCACCCAGAGCCATTGGGCCATTGGAAGTGCTGCCACAGTGACGTACTATTTTCTCTTGCTCATCCTCTGCCAGAAAATATGCATGAGCTCCGTGGCCCACTTATCCTCTCTGATGTCTTACCTCCTGAGCTGCAGCATCAGCACAAACGCAGTGTACCTTACAACCCACTAGCACTGCTCCCACCCACGGCCCAGCACCTCCTATTAATCTCTGACTGGATACCACTTTAAAAGCATGCTCCATTTCCTATCACAAAACTGTTTAATTGGATTATAGATGCTTGCACTCAACAATTTCTTCATTGGTACAAACCACCATTGATGAGAGGAAATGTGCTCACTATCACAGCCCTGAGACAGAAAGTCCTCCGTCCTCAACTCTGTGTCCAAAGGTTCGCTCTCAGCCATGTCTAAAATCTGTAGCTGTGCAAGTGGGGCCATCCTAGCCTCTCCCTCCCCTTCCTATAGGATTACTTGGCCTTCACCTGGGGATCGATTCATCTGGAATTTCTCCAAGCCTCCTCTAGCCCATTTCCAAACTGAGCCTCACTTACAATTTGCCTGTGTTTTTCTGAACTGAATACATGGTTTCTAATTAAGACAGTTTCCAGGGATGGGCTGTGGCATCACATAGACGTGTGTCTAGATTTCAATGCTGGATTTCAATGCTGTCAATCATTGTTATGAGATTCTGGACAAGTCTCAGTTTTCTCATCTATAAAATGAGATAAAATGAGGTTTCCCAGGCAGGTCTGAGAGGAGGTTGAGATACATCTGGTTTGTGATCTTCGGCAACAGCTCCCTCCTCTTTGATCTATTTGCATCTACCGTTTCACGTCATGACTGGGTGCCTTTTGAGTCATGAGCAGGTAAATGTTTTTAACAACCACAAGTATGTATGTACATTAGTTCATTATAAGTTTGACTGATAAAAAAGATGGTTGGCAGACAGTCTACAGATGGTAATAAAAAATACAGTCCTCTATTATAAATGCCATAGAGCCAGTTGGATCTCGCAGAATGCTGTCACTGATATCTGGCTGGACTCTTCTATCCTTAGGTAACCTTAGTTGCATCGACAAGTATAATTCTTGTTGGCATGAATGTTGGTTGATATTTTTGTCCATGTTTACAAGTAAGAAGTATATTGTGAGCTGAAAGAGAGGATAGTTTTTGAATACTGGAAGAGTATTTCTTTAATTTTTGGCACCATTCACACTACAGACATGATGCATTTTAAAATTTCATTTGGGAGTTCCCGTCGTGGCTCAGTGGTTAACGAATCCGACTAGGAACCATGAGGTTGCAGGTTTGGTCCCTGCCCTTGCTCAGTGGATTAACGATCCGGCGTTGCTGTGAGCTGTGGTGTAGGTCACAGACGCGGCTCGGATCCTGCGTTGCTGTGGCTCTGGCATAGGCTGGTGGCTACAGCTCCGATTCGACCCCTAGCCTGGGAACCTCCATATGCCGCGGGAGCGGCCCAAAGAAATAGCAAAAAGACAATAAATAAATAAATAAATAAATAAATAAATAAATAAATAAAATTTCATTTGTATTATTAACATGGTCCCAAGTCTTTAGTCTAGCCCAGGGATCAAACCAATCACGGCCCTTGGGTTAATAAGGCTTGCTGCCTATTTTTCTAAAGAACATTTATAGGAACACTGCCAAGCTCCTTCATTTAGGTATTGTCTATGATTATTTTCACGATGCAAGAGAGGAGTTCAGTGGTTGTGTCAGGGACCATAAGGCCTACGAAGCCTAAAAGATCTACCACCCAGGCCTCTACAGAAAATGTTTGCTTACCCACCTTCTGTCTTGATAATCAATAAATTAATGAATAACTCAAAGCAATGAATTTGTAGTGTTTGTTGATTTCCATGGTATGAATACTCCCACCATGGCTAGTTGGTCCAAGCGCTAACTTGCTGTTACTGAAGGCAGAGTTGGAAGGAGATGTGGAGCCTCTATTACGTAGTAGCATCCTCGCTCTACAAGCAGAAACCATAGGGGTAAATAACCTCAAGAGCATAGACAATAGTAAAAAGTAGTAAAATAATTAAGAATGTTGAGTTTCGAATATACATTACTTTCTTTTAACAGCAAAGGAAGAAAGCAGCCGTCTTGAAAGAGAATTCTCCCTGAGGAGCAAGTGTCAGACTCTGGCCCAGAGCCTGAGAATCAAAGGGAAGAAGTGGGAGGGATTTTCAGGCAGCTTTTACTTTAATCCACTCCAGTCCAATCCAGCTACTCTGGCAGAAGGTGCATTTGCAACCTGCGCCAATCTCAACCTGAGAGACAATTCCTGGGAGGAGAGTTGCAGGGGGATGCTCTCGTGGAACTTTTGGGAACAGTGAGCGATGAGCGGATATGGCTAGGACACGGAGGGTATCTGCTACAGCCCTTTAAATGCAGGCTTTGCCCTCTGCTGCCTTCTCTGCTCATATTCAGCATGCTCCCCGTGCAATCTCATGTCCTTTGCGACCTCAGCGCCCAGCAGTATACAACTAATTACCAAATTCTTATCTCCAGCTACACCCTCCTTCTTGGGTTCCAGCACTCTTATCTCCCACTGTCTGCTGAGCTTCTCCACCTGAGTGTTCCAGAGGCATCTTGAAGGAAACACTTCCGAAGCTAAACTCATCACTCTTTTCTTCCCACTCCACCCTAAACCAGACGTTCCTTTTATGGTCTCATTCTTGGTGGAAGACAGCGTCATATTTTCATTCTCCCAAGTTAGAATCTTTGAGTCCTCTTTTTGCATTAGCCCTATGATTAGTCCTCCTGCCATTGAATTCTCCTGCTCCAACCCATCCTACCAGAACTATTTTCATACAATCTGCTCACATCAGTAAAAATTTTGTATTATTTTTATAAAAGACATAATTTGAGGTGTCTATCTTGAGCCTATTGATCCTTATAATTTACCCCTATACTCACAAAAATGGGCTGTAGAAGCTATATTATCCCAAGACTATCACCACCCCCATCATAATTCTTAATTAGACCAGTGGCATTAGTCAGGTTCTACTAGAGATTTCTTTTTTCTTTTTCTTTTTTTTTTTCCTTTTTGGTCTTTTTAGGGCCGCACTGGTGGCATACAGAAGTTCCCAGGGTAGGGGTCAAATCGGAGCTGTAGCTGCCAGCCTATGCCACAGCCACAGCAAATCCAGGTCGGCGCTGCATCTGTGGCCTACACCACACCACTGGATCCTTAACCTACTGAGGGAGGTCGGGGATCGAACCCGCAACCTCATTGTCCCTAGTCGGATTTGTTTCCACTGTGCCAGGACAGGAACTCCAGGTTCTAATAGAGATTTTGAAGTGGAGCTAAAAGTTCTTAAATAGAAAAGGTGTAACTGGAGCTGAGAGTGGTGATATTTCTCTTGCCATACTGATTGAAAAGACAGAAAACTGTTCTGCAGAGAAAGAAGAAAAAAGTTGTGATGGATATATTTTAACTGACCAGCATCTGATTGGGAAACCACCCTTCTCTCTTTCTCAGTCCCCATGGCTCAAGTGGAACAGGCTTCTGCCAAAGGACCACTCCCCTGGTTACAGTGATGGGTTCAGAGTTGCACACATGACTTGGGCCTGGCCAATCGGATTATTTTACTCCCTGGCTGCAGTGACTGTTTCAGGAATGGTTCTATGACCCAAAAGCCATCCCTTGAAGTTCAACTGGAACTTTCAAGCAAGAGGCTTCTTGACTGTGGTCCTTAGCTACATAGATGATTTAAAATGAGTATGGCCATCTTTACCTCCATGAAACCTTCTTGAAAATGAAACTGACAAAATAAAATGGAGCAAAATAGAGAGTGACAGGATCCTGATGATGTCCTTTGACTCCTGAATCTAGCAGTGCCTAAAGTGGTATTTACTCCTAGATTTCCCAGTTTTTTAAAAAAAGTTAACATATACATAATATAATATTTACCATTTAAACCACTTTTAAGTGTACAGTCCAGTGGCATTAAGTATATTCACATTATTGTGCAGCTATCACCACCATCCATCTGCACAACCTGTCTATCTTGCTGAGCTGAAGAGTAACTCCCCATTTCTCTTTCCCCCAGCCCCTGGCAACCACCATTCTATTTTCTGTCTCTATACATTTGACAACTCTAGGCACCTCATGTAAGTGGACTCATACAATATTTGTCCTTTTGTGAGTAGGTTATTTTACATGGCAAAATGTCTTAAAGCTAGTAAGAGCTGGTTCTTTGAGCAGAAAAACTAAATTAGTGAACTTTTAGCTAGACTTACCAATAAAAAAGGGGATTCAGATAAAGTTGGAAATGAAAGAAAAGCTACTACAATAGATACCACAGAAATACAAAGGATCATGAGACTATCGCGAATAATTATACAACAAATTAGACAACCTAGAAGAAATGGATAAATTACAGGAAACATAAAACCCACTGAAATTGAATCATATAGAAATAGAAAAGCAATCTACAGATTCAGTGCAATCCCTATCAAAATTCCAATGGCATTTTTCACAGAAATATTGTAATCCTAAAATTTGTATAGAACTACAGAAGACTCTGACTAACCAAAGCATCTCGAGAAAGAAGAACAAAGCTGGCAGCATCACACTTTCTGATTTCAAACTCTATTGTGAAGCTATAGAAATCAAAACAGTGTGATTCTGGCATAAAAAAAAAAACAGGCACATAGATCAATGGAACAGAATAGAGACCAGAAATAAAACTATGCATATATGGTCTATATACATATATATATGAATTCATCCGTCTTCCTTATCCATTCATTCATAGTGGACCCTTAGGTTGTTTCTCTGTCTTGGCTATTATAAACAGCAGTGCAGTGAACATAGGGGTGTATGTATCTTTTCAAGTTAGTGTTTTTGTTTTCAGACAAATACCTGAAAGTGGAATTGCCAGATCATATGATAGTTCTATTTTTAATTTTTTGAGGAACCTCCATACTATTTTCCACAGTTGCTGTGCCAATTTACATTCCCACAACAGTGCACAAGGGTTCCCTTTTCTCCACATCTTCATCAACACTTGTTATTTCTTGTCTTTTTGATAATGGCCATTCTAACAAGTCTAAGGTGATATCTCATTGTGGTTTTGATTTGCCTTTCCCTGGTAATTAATAATGTTGAGCACCTTTTCGTTTACCTGTTGGCCCTCTCTGTATCTTCTTTGGAAAAATGTCTATTTAGATCTGCCCATTTTACAATCAGATTGTTTGGTTTTTCCTGTTGAATGGTATGAGTTATTTATATACCTTGGATATTACCCCCTTATCAGATATATGATTTACAAATATCTTCTCCCATTCAGCAGGTTTATATTTTATTTTGTTGCTATCTAAATAATTAATGCTTGGGGGAAAAACTGTAATTGTAATGTATACATGTAAGGATAACATGACCCCCTTGCTGTACAGTGGGAAAATAAAAAAAAAATAATAATTAATGCACTGAGGGCTTTAAAAATTATTTATCATCTAAGTAAATTAAATATATTCTCTGAAAACTTTTAAAAATTATTTTTACTATTAATAAAAATTCAGAGTGAATTTCTGCCCAGTATAGACAGATTCAGTAAACATTTCCAAGAGTGGAAATCCAGATTTATGGTTCTTGACCATATTTGGTCAGATGTGGAATAGCATTTTCATGGCCTAACTTGTCCTTTGCAGTTTGTATTCTTTTAAGGATACTCAATGCACATTACTTGCTAATTATGTTGGATTATTCCGTAATCATACTCCTGGGTGAACTCAAGAAATGGTGGGTCATGACATTATGTGAAAATTCACCTTTCCTTGCTGTCTGGGATTTTCTCTTCCTTTTCCCGGATCCCTGCATCTGCCTCCCACTGATATATTTGAAAGATGTTTCAGCTGGACAGTCCAGCTAAATGATGCATTTGGTTAGTATGGTACCTTCTCAATGGGTAGCTTTAAATTTAGGTACTTTTATTCTTGTGGAATTTATAAAACCTCCTCAGAGTCCCCTCTGGCCTACCATGGCTTCTGAACGACTAGAGAATCTTTTGTCATTTGAAAAGTGTCATGTCTTTGATTTTTTCACCTAGTAGTCTTAATGTTCCTAAGTACAGACTGCTTTCTCCAAATTTCTCTGTACACCTAACTCTTTCTTTTTCTACAAAAGTAGCTTATTTATTTTGATAGTATAACATGCTCATTTTGGACAATTTGGAAAATTCAGAAAAGGGTAAAGAAGAAAAAGAGCATCGTTAATAATCCCACCATCCCATAATCAGAGATGGATTTTTGCTAAAATATTGGTATATTTGCTGTAGCTAAGATGCTGGTATATTTCTCTCCATTGTATTATTTTTTTCAAACAGCTTTATTGAGGTATAACTGACATAAAATAAGTTGCACATATTTAAGGTGCTCAATTTGATGAGTTTTAGCCTATTTGCACACTTGTGAAATCATCACTGCAATCAAGAAAGTGAGCATCGGAGTTCCCATCATGGCTCAGTAGTTAACAAATCCGGCTAGGAACCATGAGGTTACAGGTTCGATCCCTGGCCTTGCTCAGTGGGTTAAGGATCCGGTGTTGCCGTGATCTGTGGTGTGGGTTGCAGATGTGGCTCGGATCTAGCGTTGCTGTGGCTCTGGCGTAGGCCGGAGGCTACAACTCCAATTAGATCCCTAGCCTGGAAACCTCCATATGCCATGGGATTGGCCCTAGAAAAGGCAAAAAGACAAAACAGACAAGAAAGAAAGAAGGAAGGAAGGAAGGAAGGAAGGAAGGAAGGAAGGAAGGAAAGAAAGAAAGAAAGAAAATGAGCATCACACAAATTCTCCTGGTGCCGCCTTTGTAATCTCTCCCTTCTGATCCCCCCCTGCTCCCCATCCCCAGGTACCCATTTAGCTACTTTCTTTCCCTATGGATTACTTTGCATTTTCTGGAAACTAATGGAAGTAGAATCATACAGCATATACTTTTTTTGTTGGTTGGTTTGGTTTGGTTCTTTCACTCAGCATAATTACTTTGAGTTTCATCCCCGTTGTTATATGTTCATTCCTTTTTATTGATGAGGACTATTCCATAGCAGGGAGGTCCCAACTGTGTGGATGTGAGTCCTGATCTTTGGGGGTGTTTCCAGCTACTACAGATAAAGCTGCTGTGACTACTCATGTACAAGCCTTTGGGTAGACATATGCTTCCATCTCTCTTGGGTAATTACCTAAGAATGGAATGGCTGTGTCATATGGTAGATGTATTTTTGCCTTTTTTCCCCAGAACCTGGCAAAGTATCTTCCCAAGCAGTTGTGGTGTTTTCCATTCCCTCGAGCAGTGTGTGAGTCCTCCAGTCCATCCTCTGCCTCAACACTTGGTATAGTCCATCGTTTTCATTTTAAACATTCTAATGGCTGTGCAATGAGTATCCTATTGTAGTTTTAATTATCATTTCCCTAACAATGAACAATATTGGACATCTTTTCTTATTCTTATTGCCACTCATACATTTTCTTTGGTGAAGTATCTATGCAAATCTTTTGCATATTTCTTTTTTTTCTTTTTTTTTTTTTAGGGCCACACCTGCGGCATATGGAAATTCCCAGGCTAGGGGTCAAATCCGAACTATGGCTGCCAGCCTACGCCACAGCCACAGCAACGCCAGATCTGAGCCATGGCTATGACCTGCACCACAGCTCAAGGCAATGCTGGATCCTTAACCCGCTGAGCAAGGCCAGGGATCAAACCTGAATCTTCATGGATACTAGTCGGGTTCTGAACTGCTGAGCCACAATAGGAACTCCCCAAATCTTTTGCCTACTTTAAAACTGTGTTGTGTTTCTTCTTCTTATTGACCTGTGAGTGTATTTTATATATTCTGTATCCAAGTCCTTTGCTGGATAGGTTTGTTCGATACTTTCTCCTACTCTGTGGCTTACCTTTTCATGTTTGTAATAGTGGGTTTTCAAGTGCAAAAGATGTTAATTTTGGTGAAGTCCATTTTACTGATTTTTTTTTTTTTTTTTTACTTGATGGCTTGTACTTTTTGTGTCCTATTTAAGAAAATCTTCACTGTGGCCTGGATTCAATCCCTGGTCTGGGAACTGAGATCCCACATTAAGCCATTGCATGCCATAGCAAAAAAACAAAAAACAAAAAACCAACCAACCAACCAAACAAACAAACAAACAAAAAAAACCCCAGAAAACTTTGTTAAACCCGAAATCACAAGATTTTTCTTCTGTATGTCTTTTTAAGCTTTAGCTCTTACATTTTTATCTATGATTCATTTTTAGTTAATTTTTAATACATGCTGTGAGGTATGGACCAAGTTCATTTTTTAAATGCCTCTGATTTTCCATCTAGCATTTTGAATAATTTTATATCATCCATTGGTACATGTGCTAGGATGAACTTTGTCTCTCTGCTGTGTCAGTGAATAGTTGTGTGACCTTTTACAAGTCCCTCTGACTTTCTGCCTCTCACTTTACTAATCTGTAAAATGGGGATAATAGTGATTGGCCCTGTCTCTCTGACAGGGTTGTTCTAAAGATCAACTTGAGATAAGTAATACCGCTTATAATTTTTTTTTCTCTGAAAAGCTGGAAGCCTGGCAGGCCACCTCGATCCTTCCTTTACATCATTGTTACACTCAGGCACCTCTTAGGCATTTCTCAAATCTGTTGTCTCCTCACATCTCCAACTCCCACTGTCCTGTTCAGGCCAGACTCTTCTCATTGGGACCATTGCCATATCCTGCTACCTGGTCTGGTGCCTCCAGGCTTGCTGCCCTCAGACCCAACCTCTCTGCTACCTCCAGGGTGATCCATCAAACCTTGTTGTGTGATCTTCTGCTGACACTATCTCAACTGTAGGGTCAAGTCCAAGCTGTATGTCAGGCCCTCCATGCTCTGACCCAGTCCCCTGTAGCCTCATCTCCTGCTGCACCTTGCCTGATATTTTACCTGCTGGAACGCACTCCCCGAACCCCAATTCCCTCCACTCCCCCCAACACACACACGCGCACACACACACACACACACACACACACACACACACACACACACCCTATATTGCTTACCTCCGTGACTCTCGACTCCACGGTGGGATTTGCTCCTTCCCTGTGTTTCCTCTGTACTCTGGGCCCACCTCCATGCCCAGAGGGTCACGTTGCCTTACACATTGCATCGTAAGTACCATTCATGTCTCTTCCATCAAAATGTAAGCAGCTCAAGAAAAGGCACTGTTGCTTTATCCATTTTTTATTTCTTGACGTCCAGCATAGAGGCGCCCCCAGAGTAGAACCAAGAGTTATTTGAAGAACTAAACATGGTACCAGGAAAGGGATGACTGTTTTGGTAAAGAATTATAACAGGTTAGTGTAGAAATGGCTCTTGGAGATCATCCATGTTTGCCTTTCCCTGTCCAGATTAAGTGCTAGTGACTGTAAAACCTTTGCATCCTTATCTCTGGAATGGGGGAATGGCAAAGGAGAAAGGGCTGGAGTTAATCTAAGGCCTTAATATTTTGTGTTGGCACGCATCACTGGTGAGTCCTAAAACAAGAAGTTGGAGGTGGGAGGAAAGGTTATTAAGGACAGTATCTGAGGATGAGACTAAGAGCATCTTAGTGTCTCTCCATGAACTACCTCTTAAAAGGAAAAATAAACACTATAGAGCAGGTGCACAAGAATATGAATGTACTTGCTGTCACTGAACTATACACTTTAAAAATGTCTAAAATGATAACTCTTGTGTCGTGTAAATTTTACCACAATTTAAAAAATATTCAAAGGGGGAAACTATGCAATAGAAAAACTGGGCAATAAATACTTTACTGACATGATCAAAACTGACATCACCAGTAAAGGACAAATGCACATCTTGTGACTCCAGATGTGAGACCTGAGAAGGACCCACCAGCAGTTACATAGCATTCCAGCAAAAATGCACATCCTCAAACCAGCCATGAAGAGTCATCACACAGACCCAAATTAAGGGTCATGCTGTACGGTAACTGGCCTGAATTCATCAGGAAAGCATCAGTGTCATAAAAGATAAAGCCACACTGAAGGACTCTTGCAGATTAAAGGATGACTGAAAAGCTATGACAACTAAATGTAATCTATGTTCCCGGATTAGCTCCTGCACCAGGAAAAAGAAGTTTTTTTTCTTTTTCTTTTTTTTTTAAAGTAAAGGACCTTATTGGAACGACTGGTAAACACAGAATATAAACTATAAATTACACCAAAGGGTGAAACCATTGTTAAATTTCCTGAATTTGATAACTGTCCTGTGTATTGGAAGAGACTATCCTTGTTTTTAGGAAATACACACTGAAATATTTAGGGGCAAGTAGCATGGTATGTACAACCTACTCTCAAATAGTTTAGAAATAATAAAAGCTAATGATAAAAGCACATATGGCAAAATGTTAAGAATGGATGACTCTGTATGAAAGAAATGCAGGAGCCCTGTCTTCTGTTCTTGCAAACTTTTCTGTAAGTCTGAAAGTGTTGCAAAACAAAAATGTTTTCTGGGAGTTCCTGATGCCTAATGGTTAAGTACTTGGCATTGTTACTGCTGTGGCTCGGGTTTGATTCCTGGCCCAGGAACTCCTGCACGCTGCAGGCACAGCCATAACAACAACAACAACCAAGTTTTAAAAATTCTTTGGGGTTGATTCAGTAAATGTTGTTACATCCATACCAGGGCATAATTGGCAGTCATTAAAAATATATTTATTGGCATAGAAACAAGTTCATGATATATAATTGACTGAAGAAAGCAAAACTGCAATATGGTCTATTTTATTCAGAACAAAACAAAAAAATCTTCTTTTCTAAAAGGTAGTCTGAAAAGATCTGTACCAAGATGTTACTTCAGGTTATCTCTGAGTTACGGAATAAAGGGTAATTTAAATTCTCTCCTTTTTGTTTTTGCTATATTTTCGACTTTTTCTACAGTGCATGCATTAATTATGTAACAAAAATTATTTTAAAGTCACAATGAAACAAAAGACAAAAACGCCTTAAAGCTGCCCAAGTGCATGGACTGATGTTGGAAACCCTCTGAACTGGGTACCTGCCTTCTTCAGTGACCTCTCTCTGGGGCACAAGCTCGAGGTTCCTTCAACTTCCAGGAGCACACTGTGGTGAATTAAAAGGAGATAAACTCCTTGTCTTCCATCCTGTTTTCTCCAACTTTGCTTCTCTAGATAGAAAGCCCTCGGAGAGTTGTTGCTGTGTATGTGGTGTTCTAAATTGTTCTCCATGTGTTTAAGTACTTTCTGCTCTCTGGTCGATTTAAAATAGGTTTTGAAACTGCTGCTCCTCCGAGTCTCCTGGACTTTTCCATAAACGACTGGAAGGTGTATTTTGGGGACTTCGCAGAATGAATAACCACCTTCCTTAACTTCCATGCTCCCTTTTTCTCAGCAGGCCCAGGAACACTGCCTCCCTGGCCGGCTTAATTTTGAGGGCTTGAAAGATCTAACCATCACTTTTCAACGTTGCTTTCTTTGAAATCTCTCACCCAGAGAGCAAAGTCAGCAAAGACAAAAAGCCCATCCGTTGTGCTGTCATTAGTGTGTGGGGTCAGAGTCCCCTCTCATGCACTTGTTCTCTCCAGGGCCGTCGCTCGTGGTTGCCTCTGCCTCCGGATGTCCAAAAAAATCAGATCATCATCTACCACTTTTACCCTTTAAGATTGTGTTTTCCTGTGAATTAAGCATCATGTCACGGTCTTCTTATTTTTATTCAAAATGCTTTAATGAATTTGTTTCATGTCCTTCATTGTTGGGTCCTCATCAGACCCTTTAACATCCAGCTTCTGAGCACGGATTTAAAATTTTTTGCTTGTTATATATTGTGTCTCTTGAGGTATGTTGGGCTTTCTTGTCATCTTGACACTGATCTCCTGGAATGAACATCCTGGGAGAACACTGCTATAAAGAAATTGTTCTGCTCTGACAGCACATGACTTTCATTAGTGTTGCTGAGTTTGGGGACTCAGTGTATGCACTTTGAAAATTGCAGCAGTGATGGTCTGCCAGGCAGCTGGGTCTGGGCATCTTCCTAATGTGAACTGTTTCAGCTCATTGTATTAGTTTCTTATGTTTGGAGATAGGGAACGGAGTTTATATGTATAATTTTTTAAAAGGATATTGCCAAGTGGCAAGTAAACATAGCATGAGGCAAAGGCTTGCTTAGATGTTTATTCAATCTCACATCTTAACTCGACTTTAGTTCTAAGAAGTCATTCTTGTTACCTATGATATTATTTGTCCTTGAAAATAAAGCCAAACGTATTTAAAAGCAACACAAAACTAACCAAAGGAAAAACTCAGTGTTCTTCAGGTCATGATTTTTCCAACCACGAGGGGGTCAGAAAATATTTCTTCCTATTTTGATCTCAGCTGTCTCTCATCCCTTTCAGGAGCTTAGAAGTTTGCCAGTAAATTCATTTTTCTATGTAGTCATTTCCCTGGGGGTTGGAACAGTCTTCTTCCTTAACTACTTCAAAAGCTAGACCTAAAATGATACCCAGAGAGAAAGTGGAACAAGACCACAGGTAGAGCCATGCCAAGTGATTGGCAACCTGGGGTAGAAATCAAGCTGGAGAGCGTGGTGTTACAGTGAGAAGCCCGAGGTTTCATCAATAGCCTCAATGCCTGGCAGGTGGTGGAGGCCCCTGGCTCTGCTCGAGGTGCTGTTACTGTCAAAGACTGACTTGTGTGAGAGGCGGGGCCGGCCAGCCAGGAGGGCCCAGGTACTGCTCCTTTGAGCCCCTCCTTGTGTATCTCTGGAGCCACACGCTTTCCTCCCACTGCTGCCACCCAGCCCTACGCCCATCATCTCAGTCGCCTCCTCACCGGTACCTTTGCATCCACTCGTATCTTCACAGTCCATTCCCTAGAGGGCTAACCTTGTAGTGCAGACATGATCATGACTCTCCCTCCTCTTTAAACTTCCACTGCAGCTTCTCATTCTGTTAGACTAAAGTCTGATTTGTACAGGATCAGGCCCAGCCTTTCTATCCTGCCTCATCCACTACCCTCTCCTCTCCTGTCCTGTGGTCCAGCCACCGGGCCTTCCTGGCCTCCTCCCTTGGGTTCTTCGGAAACTCTACACTCTCACCTGCCTCCATCTGGTCCAGGCTCCTTGGTTACAGCATCTCTCACACACACATCCATCTCGCGCAGAGCACCTCCCCTCAGAGTGTGTTGACGTCCGTACCGTTGTCTCTCTTTGGTTAAGAATAAGCTCTGCCAGGGAGGAGAGCCTATGACTGCTGTATCGCCAGCACCGAACCCAGTGATGTGGTGAAGTCAGAAAACTTAGGATGAAGTCTAGATGGATTTAACCATTTTCTGAGAAAGAAGAGCTCTGCAAGCATGTAGGGTTGCATCATTGCCACAGTGGGATCAAGCAACTTCCATTGTACCTCTTGAGTAAATTCCTGTTGTTATGACAACGCAGCAATCATTAAATTCTATAATAAATTTCTGTGCAAATTGCATCAGCTCAGACTTACTCTGACTCGATTGCTGAACCCATCCTCTCACCTCTTTAAAGCATCCCTTGGTTCTTCCTTCAAGTTCCTAAAGTGTAACAGTCACCATGCCTCATCCACCCTGTCCTTTTCCTCCAGCTTTGCTCACCTGATTCTCACGTCCACTGCTTTTGAAGCCACTCAGAGGAGCAGCACAGTGACCTTTTCAGTAGCAGTCCCCCTGTGAGATCACCTTGTCCACACTCTGCTTGGCTCCCCAGGGAGCTGACACAAGGGGTCTTCCCCAAATAAAGGAAACGTTTGGCCCAAAGACAATGCAAGCTTCCACCCCTAGAGACCAAAGCTGCTTAAAAAGCTTACACAACCGACAAAAATAACAACAGAAATCTTTAAGTTGCAGAAATCAGCCAGAACATATGAGATATCCATTTCCCTGTAAGTCACAAAAATCCACTCAGGGCTGTGTTACCATCTTCATTTTAGAGATGAGGAAAACTGAGGCTCTGGGATGTCGCGTGACTCACTGAAGTCATTCAACAGCCGTGCCATGATGCAAATCCAGGTCTAATGACTTCAGCCCTTAACCACATTTTATATTGCAGGGCAAGGTCAACAGAAATAGCTGGCATGGGAATTGGCATACAGTTAATTCCAGTTAGTCCTTGGAAACCAAAATCATTCTGTAAATGCAGTATCCAAAGAGGCTTGGCTGAAGATAAATTAAGTATATAAAGGCACAGAGTATATTCCTAAGTGTTAATTTCATCACATTAATCTTTTAGCTTTATGCACACTCACATTTAGGGCATTTTCTCCCTAGGTCTGTATTTCTAAGTGTTTATATATTTCTCCTTTGTAACGGCATAACCTACTACCACCACCCAGGCAGGGGCCTCCTTGTGCTGTTTCCCTTCAGCTGCTCACGTGATGCTCCTTGAGGACTCAGCCTAGTCACGGGGCCACGCTGCCCGGCTTGTGCTTATTCTTAGTTTCGGGGAGTGTGGGGATGGACGTTCTGCTGGAATCCCGCCAGGGAGCTGACCGCAAGCCATGGCCCATCCTATACTCCGTATACCCAGTGGCAAACATAGCCTCCCCTTCTAAAAGGTGTATTTGTGCCGTATGCCCACTGGCCTCCTGCCGTCTGACAGGCCCTTCTCTCCAGACTCAGGAGGTGACAGGACTGTGTCCTCGCACAGACCCAGAGGCACTGGGTCTCTCCTGTGTCTACACCTCCTGCCTGGGGAGGCACCGAGGCAGGGCCTCAGCACTGGGGTCAGGCAGACCCTGTAGACCTGAGGAAGGAGGCAGGAGCTTGGGGGAGGGGGAATAAGATAAGAAGGAACCCAGCTGTTGGAATTGGGTGCAGAGTCAGTGTGAGGTCATGAACAATACTGGTCTGATTCTGAGCCATGACTGCCCCATAGTCTCCAAACCTGGGCTGGGGCTGAGTCTGGGGATGAGAAGGTTAGTGGAAAGGGCTGGAGTGACCGGCAGTGTTGACAGAGCCTGCCCTTTCTGGCTGTGTGCAGGCGAGCAACTTGCTTCACCTCTCTGGGCTGTTTCCTTATCCAAGGGGGTAGCCCCAGAGGAACACCTCCTATGCTAGGTGTGGGCATCCCAATCACCTGGGGCCTTGTTAGATCAGGATGCCCGGGCCCTCCGTGTACACTGATTCAGGAGGTCCTAAGGATGCTGGGGATCTGGACGTTTCGCAGGTTCCACAGGAGATTCTGATCCACAACCGTGTTGGAGAGTCCCAGTACTAGGGGAGCCCCAAGGGGGTCTCCCAACTCAGTCAACCCTTCATTCTAAAGTTTACTCACCATGTGTGAGAAAGCATAGAAAGTGGGCCTTTGCCTCACTCAGTTATTAGGCAGCATCCGAATCAGACACTCAATCAGTCTCTTGCTGCATCCTAAGAAATCATCAATTGAGAGCTTATTCAAAGCCCCTTGTTTTGTGTGTTAGGCTGGAACTCTGGGCTCAAGTTCACTCCCTTCTATGTTCTCTCCTGGACCAGCCCTCCCTCTCCCATTGTTTACCATCTCTCCCAGGGGTCACAAACCGGGAGGCCAGAAAGACAAATCCAGGCAGGCCACACATGAGTTTTATTTAGTCTGCCCAGTGTTAAGAAAACAAAATTCAACTAAGTAAATGTGAAGATCTAATTGGCTTTATTCAGCCCGTCTAGTTAAATAGAAGGGTGCTCTGAGGAGATGTACAAAATGGAAGGTTTTTACAGGCAGGAGGAGGGAGGGTCAAGAAGGTATCAGCAAAAGAGAAGGAAGGATTGTTTCAGTCTAAGCCACCTTCTTTGAGGGGAAGGGCAAGGCAGGGATCTTTATCACATAGATAACCTTGCTCCTGTAGAGGGACTTTTCTGACTGTTTCAAAGGTGACATCTCTAGGAGGGGTTGAAAGTGCAGTTAAGTCTTGGTTTGCTGTCTGAAGGCACAAATGACTCCATTTGAGGTGTGGTATTTCTTGTTTGTTTGTTTGTTTGTTTTCTTTTTTGGCCACCCCGAAGCATATGGAGTTCCCGGGCCAGGGATCAGATCTGAGCTGCAAGTGTGACCTAAGCTGCAGCTGCAGCAACGCCAGATCTTTAATCCACTGTGCCTAGGTGGGGATCAAACCTGTGTCCCAGTACTCCCAAGATGCTGCCAATCCTATTGTGCCACAGTGGGAACTCTTGGTATTTCTTTTTAAAGACAGTATTTTTTCAGTCTGAATTTACATGGGGTCATTTACTTTCCAGCTCACCATGGGGCTGCCACAGGGAGGGTGTTACACCAGCCAGTCTCCACCCCTCATACTCCCTGCCTAGTTCCCAGATGTTAGATCTGAGCTCAATTCCAATCTCCAAACCTCTTTCTGAGCATCAGACCCGTAGATCCAGTTGCCTCTTAGATAGATAATCCCGTTTGTGTACTTGATGGATGGCCTCACCTGCAGCTCAGAGCGAAATACATGTCAGTTGGGGGTGTTATTACCCCTACTGCTCCCCTCTTCCTAGTGTCTTGCAGGCATCCCAGCTCAACCTGTTCAAAGTGGAACTTATCACGTTCCTGTCTTTACCCCGAGGCTCTTCTCACGTTTCCTCTTTCCACAAATGATGTCATCATGAAGTCACCCAGCCTGGGAGTGATCTTGGGCCCTTTTGTCTCCTTCATTCTGATTTATCATCAGACCTTATCCAAAATCTCCTGATTCCATCTAGTTTTCTCTATCTCTGCTGTCACCATGGTCTTTGCCAGAACTACATAGTTGCCCGTTATTCTGCAGACGTGATTGTTTACATCTAACCTGTTGTTCAGTTCGAAGCCACGGTTTTACTAAATAAACTTGGTCTTACCTCTCCTGGCCCACAGCCTATGCAGTGCCTCCCCAGTGCCCCCAGTTTAAAATCCAAATTCCTTACCAAGACCCTCCCCAGCCTGGCCCCGGCCTCCTTACCAGACTCCTCTGGCAGTCTGTGTTCCAGCCATGGGGGGCTTGTGTGATCTCCGAAATGTGCCCTACTGACTCTGGCCTCTGGGCCATCACATATGCTGTTCTTCCCTCTGGAAGGCCCTTTCTCCTAATGTCATACATTTTTCCCTTAGCTCAGCCGTCACATCCTCAGAAAGTCTTCCTTATACCAAGGCTGGAGTCAGGCGCCCCGCTTCGAAGCTCCCAGAGCCCCTGCACTTTCCCTGCCTAGCATCCATCACCCTACATCATGATCGAATCCCCTCTAGACCAAGGCTACGAGAAGGGAGAGCCTGTCACCAGCTGGTAGTTCATGGCCCTCCCTTCCATGCCCAGCAGTGCACAGTGAGGGTTTGCTGGGGAAAGGAACAAAGGGACAGAAGAAGAAAAAAGCGTAAGGGGAGCCAAGCAGGAACACAACCAGCACCTTCTTCTTGCCAAAGGGAGGACAAGAGCAGACACACATTCCACCCTGCTGCTGCCCTGAAACTGAGAACTGCAGAGGAGAGGATTCTCTTATCCAGTGTTGTAGCTTCAGTATCTAAGAAAGGGCAGGTGTGGAATGAATGAATGAACATCCTGACCTAGACTATAACCACTGGTATAGCCAGCAGAGAACTACTGGTTTTGTCACAAGCCTCGAGCAACAACTTGACTTATTAGAGAGTGTATGTATATATAAATGCAGATAAAAATTAAAACCTCAGGAGTTCCCGTCGTGGCGCAGTGGTTAACGAATCCGACTAGGAACCATGAGGTTGCGGGTTCGGTCCCTGCCCTTGCTCAGTGGGTTAAGGATCTGGCGTTGCCGTGAGCTGTGGTGTAGGTTGCAGACACGGCTCGGATCCTGCGTTGCTGTGGCTCTGGCGTAGGCCGGTGGCTACAGCTCTGATTCAACCCCTAGCCTGGGAACCTCCATATGCCGCGGGAGCGGCCCAAGAAATAGCAACAACAACAACAGCAAAAAAGACAAAAAGACAAAAAAAAAAAATTAAAACCTCAAAAAAAGTAAAAAAAAAAAAAAAGAAAAGAAGAAGAAAAAATTCTCACTGAGTAACCCTATTGTTGCCACCAACCAAATCAGAAGGGTTATGAACTTACAAACAGGAGGCCTCTTGTCCCAACGTGATGAAGCTATCACTCAACACTGAAAGAGAATGCAATTCATTCACTGGACTGAGATTTTGGCTTCACCATCTAGAAAGGCAGAAGGGAGGAGAAAATGTGAATTTGGAGAGCCTGAAGTTTCGGCCTGGCCCACCGCTTCCTGCACACATGCCTTTGAGAAATTTGTTCAGCTCCCCCTGCTTTGCTTTCTTTCCTATAAAATGAGCAAAGTGAGACCTGCCTTGCAGGGTGGTTGTAAAGACTGAATTCAAAATGTAAGACACCCAGCACAGCCCTGGAGACCAGGTGCTCATCGATGACATCATTTAAAAGGACTCCAGCATTTTAATTATTTAAAGCTATCCTGGCTGCGCTCAGAGTTACAGGGAGTTCAGGAAACACTGGACTCCCAGTGGGAAGAGGCACCATGCCTTTCCTGTCGGTGCTTTAAAAGAATGAGGAGAAGGTGGCAGCAAAGAAGCAGAGGAGATGAAAACGAGGGAATGTGGCCCTCACTGGATCTTGGAGCCACACTGACGAGCAGGCTTTCCTTTTCCTGCTCCCTTGTCCTTCTCTCGGGTCCAGGAGGAAGGCTTCTCCGGGACGGCAGCCAGAAGCAGTATCCCAACGGCCAGAAGAGAGAGCCTTGCTTTGCCAGCCTGCAGTCTCTCCAGTGCTGTTTTAAAACATGACATCTATATTCAGATATTTAAAAAAATAACACTTCTTTTTAATTTCAAAGGCAAATCATGTTCATTCTGGGAAATTCATGCAAACAAAAGAAGAAAAAAAAGTATCCAAAATTCCATTGCTAGATAACTACCGAAACCATTTGGGAGTCTGTCCTTTCAAAGTTTTTTTTTTTTTAGGCGATAAGTACATAAACCAGTATGTTCGTATAACAACACATGAGATCGAACGGTACATAACTGTTCTGTAATGTGATCTTTTTCACTGAACAGCTTTCCATGTCAGTTAATGAACCTATCTAATGTCACTATGGGTGACATCAGTGGGTGTTCAGGGTAGCTGGCCACAGGCACCCACAGTGCCCCCCTCCCCCGGGTGGAGACTTGTAGCTTGTTTCCATGAACAGGAATTCAGGGAACTGCTTTGTCGTCAAACCTTTATACAAACCACAATTGTTCCCTCACAGTAAATTTTCACATTCAATCTTAATTTTCTCAAAAAAAAAAGAAGACGACAGTAAGGCAACGTGATTAAAATATTTAAATCATAAGTAGGCCTCTTTAGAGAGGAGGAGTGAGGCTATAACGCACCCTTAGGCTTATTTCCTATTCTGTTCAACCTCCACTTTTATCTCAAGCCCAGCCTTATTTCTAGTCACCAAATCTGATAGCAAAATTCAACCCGTTCTTAAAGAAATTAAAATCTAGTAGCAAAAATAAGAGACAAAATAACTCTCCCAGGAGTTCCTGTTGTAGCTCAGTGGGTTACAAACCTGACTAGTATCCATGAGAATGCAGGTTTGATCCTTGGCTTCACTCAGTAGGTTAAAGATCCCACATTGCCACAAGCTGCAAACTGTCGTGTGGGTCACAGATGCCACTCGGATCTGCTGTGGCTGTGGCTGTGGTGTAGGCCAGCAGTTGCAGCTCCTATTTGACTCCCAAGTGTGGCCCTAAAAACAAAAACAAACAACCAAAAAAACCTCTCTCATTTACACAGAAGTACCTGAATTTTCACCATGAGAGGTAAGGACAGGGTAGACACAATAATATTAATAATAGTTTTTTAGTGAGAACTTACCGTATCTGTGAACCATTTGTTTGTTTGTTTATTTGTTTTTGTCTTTTAGGACCACACCTGCGGCATACGGAGGTTCCCAGGCTAGGGGTCCAGTCAGAGCTGTAGCTGCCTGCCTACCCCACAGCCACAGCAATGCTAGATCCGACCCACATCTGCGACCTACACCGACGCAGCTCACGGCAACGCCAGATCCTTAACCCACTGAGCAAGGCCAGGGATTGAACCCTCAACTTCTTGGTTCCTAGTCGAATTTGTTTCCGCTGAGCCATGACAGGAACTCCCACTGTGAACTGTTAATATGTTAAATGCTATACTGCATTAGATGACACTTGCCATTTAATTCTCAGCCTAGGAGGTAGGTACTGGGGTTGTGAACATTACATTATTGTGAAAATTGGGGTACAGAGAAGCTAAGTAACTTGCCCAAGGTCACCCAGCTAGTGGATGGGGGAGCTGCAATGTGATTTCAGGCCATTGGAAGCTGAGTCCCACACCTGGGGACTGAACCACATTGTCATTGGGCTGGGGGAGAGCATCCTGGGGACCCTGACTAAGCACGGTGATGTAACTTTCCAGGTACTGTGGCCTGAAAACGGGCTTGCGCACGTCCCCCACGGTGGGCTTCATGGTGACCAATCAGTGCACCTTCCACACACCGGTGGGCTTTCCGCAGATCCCGGTGGCTGCGCTCGCCGTGGACAAAGTGGGTCGCTCCAGCGTGCATTACCGCCTGGCTCTGTTTCCCCCCAAGCCCGCCGGAGACCTGCCTGCTGTTGAGCACCGGGACTTCAGTGATGGCTTTTTCTTCGGCCACCCCAGGCTGGCACAGTTCGCCGCTTTGGCCTGTACCACTGGATCCGCAGTCCACGTCTTTGTGAATCCAGCCACCGGCAAGCCCACTGGCCTTCCTGAGGACTTCCGCCCCGGCCTCCTGCGCCTGGTGACCCAGCTCCCGAGTGAGTGCCTGCGCCCCGAGTCACCCCTGCCTGAAAATAAAGTTTAGAGTATTCGCTAAACAATCTCTTTTCTAAAAAATCGAAATATAATTGATTGATTGATGATATTGTGCTAGTTTCAGGTGTACAGCAAAGTGATTCAGTTATATATATATATTATTTTCAGATTATTTTCCATTATAGGTCATTACAAGATATTGGCTATAATTCCCTGTGCTCTACAGTAAACCCTGTTACTTATCTATTTTACCTATAGTAGTATGTATCTGTTAATCCTATAATCCTATTTTATCCCTGCCCCATCCCTTTCTCCTTTGGTTACGAAAAGTTTGTTTTCTATGTCTGTGAGTCTGTTTCTATTTTGTAAACAGATTCATTTGTATTATTACTATTATTTTATTTATGTATTTATTTTTAGGGCAGCACCCGAGGCATATGGAAGTTCCCAGGCAGGGGGTCAGATTGGAACTACAGCCACTGGCTTATGCCACAGCCACAGCCACAGCAATGCAGGATCCGAGCCACATCCATGACCTACACCACAGCTCACAGCAATGCTGGATTCTTAACCCACTGGGCCAGGCCAGGGGTCGAACCCGAGTCCTCCTGGATACTAGCCAGGCTTGTTTCCACTGAGCCATAACTGGAACTCCTGTTTTATTTTTTAGATTCTATATATAAGTGATATCATATAATATGATATTATAATGTCATATAATAGTTCCCTTTCTCTGTCTAACTTACTTCACTGATATTCTCTAAGTTCATCCATGTTGCTGCAAATGGCAATATTTCTTTCTCTAAATGATTGCTCTTTATTACTTAGCATGTGTTCTATACCCTTTAAGAGAGTCACCCAGCTCCACTGATGAAGCATCAGGCCTGGGGCAAAGTGCTTCACATTCAGGGTCTTGTGGAGACTCAACAACCACCTAGGCAGGCTGGTGCTGCTCTTACCTCCTTTTACAGAGAAGGGAAAGGAGGTTTGCCGAATGGAAGTAGTTGGCCTATAGTCATTCAGCTAGTGGGTGGATCTAACTCTAAAGTCACCTGGAGGTGCTCTCTATGGGGTTCTTTCTTTACCTCCAGTATCTTAGCAGCTCAGCCACAACACATTCTCTGGTTTATCACCAATCTGCTATGAGTCATTAAAAATCCTCAGCTTCTTATAGTTAATAACCACATGAACTTTTTTTTTAAAGATGTGAATTTCAAAAAAAAAAACCCCACTTTTCTTTCATGTATTTAAAACAAAAAAACACACCTTTGACAATTTTCTGATAAATGAAAACCTCTATCAGTCACTAATGCCATGCATTGAAATCTAAAAGTAACCACAGATAAATAAAATCTTTGATGCTGAAATATGTAAAGGACCCTACTTTGGTGTAATAATAAAAATGGTTACCCAGCAACATGGATGGAACTAGAGAGTCCCATACTCAGTGAAGTAAGCCAGAAAGAGAAAGGCAAATACCATATGATATCACTTATTTGTGGCATATAAAATGTGGCATAGATGATCCTATCTGCAAACCAGAAACAGATCACGGCCAAGGAGGGCAGACTTGTGGATGCCAGAGAGGAGGGGGAGGAAGTAGGATGAGACAGGCAGTTCAGGGTTTTTGGATGCAAACTCTTAGAATTGGAATGGATGGGCAGTGGGGCCCTACTGTACAGCACAGGGACTGTATGTGATTGGGTCACTTTGCTGTACAACAGAAGTTGAAGAAACATTGTAAATCAGTTGTCCTTTAATTTAAAAAAAAAAGTGGTTGCCATTTCCTGAGCACTGATCACACACAGTGCTTTACGGTTGTTACCTTAATTCATCCTTATTTCTCTTCTATAAGGTAGGAATTGTTGCCATTTTTCAGTTGAGAATGTTGAGTCTTTAAAGAGAACTGGAGTCGGGGAAGGTGCTTGAGTCTCACTCTGCCTCAATCCAGAGAAAGGGAAAAGCACAGGCTTAATCCCTCTGGACCTCAGTTTCCTCCTCGGAAGATATAACCTTTCCCAGTTGGGTCCCTGAGTGTTTTTTGAATGTACAGAGACTATGATCTGCTCTTGAATTGAGTTCCAAATCCCTGCCACATACCCCTAACTTTGGAATAGCCTCACCAGATACAAACATTAAAAACTATTCCTTTGTTATTTAATCCATTCAGTTTCACCCAGTAATAGATCAATTTTCAGGTTTAAAACACATCACACAAGAATTCTAAATCTCCGGCAAGACCATTAACCAGCAGCCTGGTGCTGGTAGACATTGATCTTCCTGACCTCTGACATTTGACCTTCTCGGGAAGGTCATCGGGAAAAAGTCCTTTTTTGTGCCTCACGTTTCAGTCCTTGGAGTTGTTGCATGTGCATTACTCACCTCATCTTTGCAACTACCCTGAGAGCTGGGTATTATCATTGTCGTTATTGTCCCTTGTATGGTCAGAACAGGCTTTTTGGGAGAAAGCTGACCTGCTGAGATCACAGGATGCCTGGGTGGCAGAGCTCGACCTCCAATCCAGCCAGGCTTTTTGACCTGTCTTTCCATGCTGCCAGCTCTGCATCTCATCCCAGTGATCTTAAGTTTTCAAATTACACCCCGTGTTGCTGTCAATTTTAAAAATTGGAGTAATTCTAACTGTGGTTTCACTAAGGGGCTCTTTAATTGGAGGCAACATAGTGAAGTAAGAGGATGGGGTCCTCTGCTATAGAAATGGGGATTTGTATCCCGGATCTGCCATTTCTGTACAGGGAAACCACATGTTCCAGTGTGACCAGGACAGTTCTGATTGTCCCAGCGTTATGGCAGGCTCACCCAGAACTCTTGTGAGCCCAAGTGGGAGTAAGAAGGGGAAATGATCAATGGGTCACTCGACCACTTTTCCTCCTACCACAGGACTCCATGTACGCGTGTGGATACCTCAGCCTGCATGTTCAAACAGAGTCCCCCAGCTGGCCCTTGGGTCCTTTGGGCCTAGGCGTGTGCACATCTGGCTTTGTCTGCCCTTTGCAAGAGGCACTTGTGGGGTGCACACACAGGCTCTGAAAGAGGCTTGAGGTTACCTGGGCAGGGAATTCTGAGGTGCTACAGGAACTTGGAGCATGGTCCAGAAGCAGAGGCTTTAAGTGGGCAAAACCCTTTGGCCCATGGACTCCTCAACCCGGGAGGAGGAGGAAGATCCTAGCCAGAGGAGGAACAGAGAGGGTCTGTAAATCCCAAAGTGGTCGGTGCAGCTCGCTCAGGATTTAGGGAGGTACTGATTAAAACTGCTCCCTTTCATTGGCAATGGTATCCTGGTTTGGTCAATCCATCATGTGAGTTGTAACTTATATAACGTATGTAACTTTGGGCATTATTTCCCTCTAGAATTCCCTTATCTTTAAAACAGAAAAAATAGAAAGTAGTTACCGCTGGTTACCAGGAGTGCCACTCACCAGGGTTTTCAACACCTCTACCCCTCACCCCAAGCCACAGTAGGATTGTACTTCCTGTTCCCTTGAAGCTAGATGAGCCCACGTGATTTGCTTTGACCAGTGAAAGTGAGCAAGGACGACACGGGTCACTTTCAGGAGTGACCACATCTGCTTGCCAATGCTTGACGCCCCCAGTGGCCACGGGTGGATGTGCAGATGCCCCGCTGGACCCCACACCACAGCGGCTGTGGACAGTCGCCTAGAACCGTGGCAGATTTTGATAAAGCAAACATTAAACCTCTGTTGCTTTAAACCATTGAGATGGGAGGGTTGTTTGTTATCGCAGCTTAACCCAGCTTATCCTCGTTTTAACGAGTATCAACCCCAGAAGGCTGTTGTGAGGGTTAAATGGTTAGTGTAGGTAAGTCCTTGGCATAGCGCCTGGTAGAGCTATTAGTAAGTGCTTGTCGCTCCCACTGCACAAATATCGCCGAGGCAGGGAAATAACCAAGCCTTACATTCATTTTCCTCAGTGTGCTCTGTGGGGAATTGGACCCTGTTTTCTATTTTATATGAAAAAAAATTACAAAGGTACTTCAAACACATGGGATGATGGGATGCCTTCTACCTAGGGTGTGTTTCCCCAGCCCTGGACCTTGGAACTGACCAGAATTGAGAGTGCAGATGGATTCTTGGAAATACTTCCAAGTGCATGTAAATCTCATGAGTTTAAGTGCCGATGACACAGTCTTTCCACTGTTCAGATTTTTAATGCTCCATCGTGAGCCAAAGTGGTGGATGTTACGGCACTCATGGTTTTTAGTGGGAAATTCTAGCACTATAAATTTGTTTGAAGACTACAGAGAGCCAAGTCTTAGTTGCATGTACTTGGAGGAAGCTGGATTTTACTATAAAAGTGGCAAAATAAATCTAGGAAGACTTAAACAAAAAAATCCAGTCAGCCATTCACCACTTCACTCCACAAGATGTTTTTGCTGAGCTGCTAACAAGTAGCTGCATAGCTATTGTTTGCTGGGCACTTCTGAGCAGATATGACTACAGCATTTGCTAACAAGGAACAAGTACAGTAATCCAAGCAGGTGAAGAAAACCTTCGGGTGTGCAGATTTTCCAACTACATCTTTGTTACACTCGAATTCATTCAAAAATCTACAGTAAGAGACATGCGGTACAAAATATGTGTTCATGTTTTGCTTGGACAGATTTTGGCTCCGAGCAATTAATGCTTTCAGTCACATTAAGCATATAAATAATGCTTTGTGACATTACAGTATTTCCCATTACAGATCAATTTTGTAGCATTCGTTCATAATCAGACTTGAAATGTTACCTAGAAACAAAATATGTTTTCCTTGAAACAGTCAGACCCCATTAGAAGTCTCAGGCTTTACAAATCACCATGTTAACAGTTATGTCCCCTAGCTAAGGTTTTCTTTCCTTAAATAGTGTTAAATTCAGCCCCAGAAGCACTAGTCTCTTTGAGGGTTCTCTTCTTATGTGCACTAACTTGAAAGGAAAAACTTAGTGCTCAAAATATATTTAATATCTTATTATGTGTAACTTAATAAACCAACCAGTATTCCCTTTTGGGGGAAAAATCATGTTAGCACCTTTTAGAAGTATTAAGTTTATACACTATATTCTCATTTTTTAAAAGACAGATTCTCATTGCTTGGGAAAAAAAAAAAAAGCATCAGCCTATTTCTAGGTAAGAGGAGTTATTCTCATTTCCTGATCACGTAATCATATGTTGTGGGTGAGCAAAGAAATAAAAGGACCATATATTAGGAACAGTAAAATTTGGAAGTAAGGAACACCTGGAGTTGAGTTCTGGCCCTGCAAATGAATCACTCTGGAATCTTGGGCAAAGTACTTTTCATTCATCTAATGTTAATTATTTAAAAAAAAATTTTTTTAGCGAATCACCCCCACCCCCACCTAGGAGTATTCTCTTTGATTAAAGCTAACAACCTCTCATTCATTCAGCAAATAATTACAGAGTACTTATTGCAGACTAGGCTCTATTGTCCTAGGTCCTGGGAAACAGCAGTGCATCAGACAAACCAAGCTGTTGTTGTCATAAAGAGTTTAGAGCTTATATTCTAACTCAGGGAAGATGGACAATATACCAACAAGATAATGTCAAATGGTACACTCGGGTGAATGGTGGCCCCCAAAAGATATGTCTACTTTCCAACCCTGGAACCTGTGAATGTGATCTTACTTAGGAAAATGTTCTTTTGCAGATAGAATTAAGGACCTAGAAATTAGCTCGTCCTGGATTATGCAGGTGGGCCCTAAGGCCAATGACACGTATCTTTATAAGAGACACGGGACACAGAGGAAGGAAAGGCCCCAAGATCGAGGCAGAGTGGAGTGATGCAGCCACCAGCAAGGAATGCTTAGAGCCACCAGAAGCAGGAAGAAGCAAGCAAGGAGGTCTCCCCTGGATCCTCCAGAAGGAGCACAGTACTGCCAGCATCTTGATTCCAGATGCCAGTCTTTAGAACTATGAGAGTTTCTGTTGCTGAAAGCCCCCCTTTGTGGTAATTTGTACAGCAGCCCTAGGAGACAGATATAAATGGCAGCATGTACATGCCAAGGAGAAAATAAAACAAGGAAATGAGATAGGGACCCAAATGGGACTTGTATAAATAATGGGATCAGAAAGGCCCCAGTGAGGAAGTAATTTGGGTTACCGAGGATGTGTGAAATCAGGGTTCTGAATCTGAAGAGATAGCAGGTGCAGAGGGCCCAGCCTGGAAATGAACTTGGTGCATTAGAGGACCAGAACGTCAGTAGGGCTGCTATGGGAGGTGAAAGGGAGTGATGCTGATGAGGTGGGAAGGGACCAGATCCTACAGGGCCTTACAGGCCGTGATAAGCAGTTGGGATTTTCTTCCAATTGAAACCTGCTTTTGAAAGGTCTTAGTTAATTAACTGAACCTACAGGTTGTCTAGTTAGCATACAGAAGTGTGTATTTACAAAACAAGTAAATATGAATATGTTCTGAACATTCTAGTTGATGAATATTTTATTTTATTTATTTATTTATTTATTTATTTTTGGTCCTTTTTTGCTATTTCTTGGGCCGCTCCCGTGGCATATGGAGGTTCCCAGGCTAGGGGTCGAATCGGAGCTGTAGCTGCCGGCCTACGCCAGAGCCACAGCAACGCGGGATCCGAGCCGCGTCTGCAACCTACACCACAGCTCATGGCAACGCCGGATCGTTAACCCACTGAGCAAGGGCAGGGACCGAACCCGCAACCTCATGGTTCCTAGTCGGATTCGTTAACCACTGCACCACCACGGGAACTCCTGATGAATGTTTTAAATGCAGAACGTTTATTGTAAGTTTGCTCATGTCCTCTCATCCCCCTGTTAAATTCCACATCAATAATGAAGAATGTCACAGATGGTACATGTGAGGTCAGATACACAGGACACAGCAGAACATCCTTAGCGGGATCCTTTATTTCATTCACTTTCTACTTATAAGGTGGAATTCCAACCTGTAAAACGTCTTCCAATTCAGCCAATGGCTTGAACATCGCTTTGTCAACTCCACGGTCCAAGTAGTCCCAGGGTAGGTCCGAGGGTTGTGGACTCACCGGGACTGGGAGAGATGGGTTCCATAGCTCCACTGGGCCAGCATCCCTAGGACCCCACTCCCTCATTCCTATCAGAGATCAGTGAGGAAATGGATAGGATTTCTAGTCACTTTTTCAGAAATCAGATCTACTTCATTTCCATCTCAAGAAAATTTTCTCAAGTATCATAAAGTGTTTACCATTTTCCTATAGTTTTTCAAATGCCTGACATTCATCTTTTCTCCCTACCTTTAAAATTCCTTTCTTTTTCACATTATCTTTCTTAATTGCTTCTTATCATTAAAAAAAAAGGATAAAAAACAATGATCTGTTGTGCACATGTAGCAGGTTGTACAGAAAAATGCACAGAGGTTTATATACCATTGACAATAACAGCTCAGAGTACAAAGTCAAGAAGGAAGAATCTGAAATATTAGCCCTGCTCTGAAAGAAGCCCATGTAGGATGAGACACCACTGAAGCTTAATCAGAATTTTTCCCTCGCCAATTTTTTAACAGTGGCAAATGTAAAAAATCTGCAGTTAAAATACACAGCAGTCACTCCATATGCTGTCCCCTCCCTACCCGGCCAACTTATGAATGACAAAGCTTCCCAAAGTTTCTTCTCCTTTACTTTAGATTTCATGGATAAAGCTAAAAAGTCCTGTTTTAGCAAGGTATCTCCATAGAGCTTTGAAATTTACCAAAATTTTAACGTGTTTGGAGAGAAATCTCCTGAAAGAATAGCGATGACTATTTCCCAGCAAATACTGAGTGAGAGACAATTTTAACCCCAATCTGAGGTGATAAACTTGCTTTGGGGGTGGGGGGGGGAACACAACTGCTGTAAATGAGACAATTGTAGCAACCATCCGAGACAATAAAAGGAAGCCTATGACAGTCTGTCATGTTACGGTGAGTCTACATCAAAGCTCATCGTGATTTTTGGTGAGATCTTCCCCATAATTGGTAGCTTGGCTCCCAACAAACATGTTCCAGTTGTCCAAGATCTCCTCTTTAGTGAGCTTCTCATCCTATAAGAGAGAGAAAAGACCTCTGTCATGGGAAGCGGGGAAACTCTGAGTAATCACTCAGCTTGAAGCTCATGTCATTTCATTGATCTGCAACATTTAAAAAGTTACATTTCATGACTGTACCTTTCATAAGAGGCTGTTAGGTACCTCCTTCATCTGCCAGCACTGCCCTGCAAACCCCAAACTGCAACAGCCTCCTGCTATAAAAGCTGTGCTGAAATATATCAGGAAAATCCTCAAGGAATTCAGAAGCCAGAAGCCAGTTATGTGTACACACCAGTGCTGCAGTGCCCAAAACAGGCCCTGAAGATTTCAGCTTCCCTTTTATGGCCTGACTGTAAAACATGACTGTCTCCCGAGAATTTTAAGCCATGATCAAAATGGGAGAGACGGGCCTTCTTTCTAATCTTGTTTATTTATTTGGATACTGATCAATAGATAATTGGCATCAGAGCCAGCACAGTGAGCTGGCCTTAGGATACCTAGGCTTTAATGGGCTTCCTTCTGCCTGACATGCCTCAGATGTCTGTAAGCACCTGCCGACTGAAGGAGCAGATGAACAAGCTCGTCCTCGGGTCATGGAGGGCAACCCTATTACATCCATGCTTGCCCACAGCCAACAAAGTGACCGGTTCTGTGATCCTAGGATATGGCAATGAATATATGTGTGACCCATGGCAGACCGTCCAGGAACATCTGGGCCTGCTGAGCTCACCGTGGTTACCGCAGTGTTGGCTCAAGTGCACAGGTCTTGGATGCAGGGCAGGAATGAAAGAAGTCGATAAAGACACAGCCGCAGGGCCAAGGCAAACATCAAAGAAGCAAACAGAACCAATCTTATGTAAACTGTCTCCTGTCGAGGAACAATTCCAGAAGTCTGGGCAATACCTTGTTCTTGTCCGACTCGTACACCAGGTGCCTGGCCTCTGCCTGAGCGTGGTCATAGTCTTGCGGGAGGATCCAGTGGCGAATCTCATCCTTGTCCAGCTTCCCATCCTTGTTCAGATCCCGGAATTCATTAAACTGCTCCCGTTCTGACAACACCCAGTCTGGCTCAGGGCCACCCTCCTCGTGGGAAAACATATCGGCTGGAAGGGAAGGCTGTTCTTGGTTATGAAGACAAGTGGGAAGGCAGGTCCCAGAGCACCTGACCTCCAACCATCAAGAGACCTAACCAAACATGGGGGTGGGGGTGGGGATGGGGGGGCGTCTCTTGGGTAAATAATGCAATGATTTGGCCATGAAGGCCACTTAGTGGAATAGAAAGGACTGTGCTTAGAAGCCAGAAGGTGAATCCTGGCTCTTGACTTAGTTCAGTGACTGGGATTAAGTTGCCTTGTCTGTAAAATGGAGACAGTAATTTATCAATCAAAGGGTTACAATGAAGATCCGGTGGGACACTTCTGTGGAAGCCCTCTACAACCCAGCCTGGATCCAAAGAGGTGAGAACGACTAATAATGACCAATATCGGCACTTTCTATGCTCCAGATGCTGTTTAAGGACATACTTCTTTTTTCATTAAAATCCTATGAAGTGGGTATTGTTATTCCCACTTTATAGCTGAAAACACCAATGCAGAGCCTTAACCCATGGACCCACAGCTCGTGTGGGTTTGTAGCAGGCTACACAGGAACATGGGTGCTCTGCTTCCAACCCACAGTCTTTATTACTATTATTGTTATGTCGTTTCCAGAGGCTTTCACATATATCATTTTATTTCATCTTTGTAGCAATTTTATAAGATAGATCAATATCCTTATTTTACAGAATGGCAGGGAAAGGAAAATGAAGGTGAAATTTATCTCGTTTGCTGTCACTAGCTAACCTGTGGGCAATTTCTCTGATGGAAGCACAACTTGGAAATGTCACGGGGTAGCAAGAACAGGTAGTGAATGAAGGAAAAAGAGAGGCAAGACCCTTAGTTCAGCTACGAGACAGACCCACACCATCCTGGAGGCATGCGTGCTCTGTCTTCCCATTTTACAGATGAGGAAACTGAGGCTTATAGTGAGTGATTACGTGACTCCCACAGAGTCACACAGCTAGCAGGTAGAGAAGCTGGGGCTTTTGATTCCATTCTACCACATCACCACTGGTTTTCTACTCGTCCCTGCCTGTAGAGACGGCTCCTCCATAAAGGAAGTCACCTGCTAGACAAGTATGTACTTCGGCTCTCTCCAAATGCAAGTTGCTCAGAATTCAATTTTTCAAGAATGATGCCCTGACCTCCCTCTCTGCCAGTGTAAAGAATGGAGTGTCTCTTTTGGGCAAAGCCACTCAGAGTTTTGCCCCCGACTTTGCACTATTCCATCAGGAGGAGGGCAGGGAGAGCACACACTTTTAATCAAAAGTACTATATTGCTTTTGATCCATCAGCCTTCTCTGTCCATCTAATTCCATCACCACCATCGAGGTGTCTGAGGCTCTGAGCCTTCCCTCACACGCATGTGCACCAGGCAGGACGAAGCATCTGCTGACAGGGCTGTCAGCGTTTGTTATTCAACAAAGGCAGTGCCACTGAGATTACTTTCATTACTGTGGTGAGAGCTGCCTGCCTGTTACCACATACAGAGGAGAACAGTGTTTGGTTCTTCCGACCAAATATAATTCCTAATGATGAGAAGCAACTTTGCTCTTCATTACTCATTCCTGTGGATGGAGTGGCAAAGTCAGGCAACTACAGACCAGAGGCTGATGGCAACGTGGGCTCTGGTTTTACACTGAAAGGTAATGAACTGCCCCTATTAAATATCTGCACGAAAATTATATCCATCCCATCCCTCAAATAATTTTCCAGCTTTTACTTCGTTGAGACTTGGGGAAAGAGCTATCACAAAAAGGCAGCCTGCAGTGGGGGCCATGTGCTAAAGCACCAAAGTAGCCGCTGCTGAGAATCAAATGGAAATATCCACGCTGCTGTCTCCTTCATGCTGGGAGGGCTCCTGGGCAGCTGGGAAGAGCTCTAACCAGCAGCAGTGGCTTCAGACCCAGGAGCATTAATCTGAGCCTCATTCAGCCAGTGCCCAGTTACCTGAAAATGCACTTCTTGATGTTGTTTAAGTGAAGGCCTTCAGAGCAAAAAGCTGGGGATGGTACTCCCCAAGAAAGATCAAAAACCAGAGGCATAAACAGCTATATTATGGGGCAGTCATGCACTTTGTAGAATGACTTACCTCTCTACGAAGGAATCCCTTTCTGCAGAGAGCTTGGGCATGCAAACAGTTCTGTTGATCACAGCTCCACCTCCTCAGTTCCCTGGCTACCAGCCTGTTTCGGAGTCTCCCCCTGAGACTGTCTGCTCTCGCCTCACTGTACATCTCTGGGTATCTCTGATCCCGTTTCGCAAAGGCAGACCGCACAGTGTGATAAGGGGCACCTCGCAGAGCTCTGGCCAGCCTTGGGGTGGGGCTGGCCTTCTGGGCTCTTCCCCTCTAGGAATGCCTCCCCGAACCTGCATCAGGAGGGCTCGTGTGACAAGTCCCTCCCACTGAGAAGTCATAGGAGGGACACCTACAGACTTGCAGCTGCTACTGACAGAGATGTCTGGGGGAAAAACACCCCTCCAGGCCAGCACTCACCAATATACTCGTCCTGATCCACAAAGCCATCCCCGTTCTTGTCGATGTCCTCCAGAGTTTCCTAGGAAGCAAAGGGGGAAGAGGACACAGATGGCTCTGTGCTCTCAGCAAACCCAGAGTCCTAACCATTGTCCTCCTTTGGCTTTTGTGGCTTGGTGACTTGTGGCTTGTCTCCTTACCACTCTGGACATTAATTTATCTACAAAGAATAGGCAATGGCTTCTGTCCCTCCTCTCCCACCCTACAATTTTAAAAGCAAGATACTCTTTGTAAATGAAAATGTACCTATAAGCGCCACTATCAGGAAGCCCTGGCAGGTCAGCCACCTCCACCAGGCGGTCACATCAGCCCTGTGTACCACAAGGAGGCCAGCTGGAGAGCTATTGCACGAAAGGATCATGAAGCTAGATTCCACTGCTAAATGGACCATGAGCTGGTGTCAAAAGATATGGAACTGTGGACAGCTAGAAAATAAAAGTATTCCTGACTTTTGAATGCATTATGTCCTGTATTTAGTATATCTGACTTCTTAACCAGGCTTTTTGCTAGGAGGATTAATTAAATGAGTTTACTACTGTCCGTTGTGACAGAAACTCAAAGGCATCCTGAAGAGAACAGAGCCAGTCCAGAAGCACGTGAGCCACTTGTGGATGATTCCCTATCTCCACTGTCTTCTGGCAAAGGAGCTATTGTTAAGTGGATGTTGGGTGGTACAAAGAAATGATTCTCAGAGCCACTGCCCGGTCCTTAGGGTCATGGGGGTCTTAAGGATGAAGCAAGAGGCAAGAGTGAACTAACTGACTGACTCCATAACAAAAAGAGTCCAGAGCTGGTTGTTTCCCAACAGCAAGATAATTGGAACTGGCTCAGGATAGCTGCCCTGAAAACAGGTGATGGCATTTATTTTATTGTCATTGAAAATGAACATATTTGGGACCCAGCAGGACACCATGGAAAGCAACCACATGCCAAGGGACGCATCCTTCCCAGGCATGGTTTGACATCTAGTTTGACTAGTTTTCATCTAGTTTGAGAGTCCAATGCATTCCACTTCTGCATCTTTTTCTAGTTCCCTCAAAGCTGACACATGAGACAGAGACTAGCTAGCTGCTCACTAAACCCCTCTGCTCTTTCTGGGCACCAACTACACTGCACTTCCCTGCCTCATCATATCGAGGAGGAGCCAGTGGGATGTAAAGGAAAGGGATGAATCATTTCCTGGCCAGAACAGCAAAGGCAGACCATGCCTTCTCTTCGGTCCTTCTCTTCTTTCATCTACCAGCTGCTGGTGGCCAGGATGACCTTAAAGCCACGAGATGGAAGCAGCCTGGATGCCTGCCAGCTCTTGGAGGAGGACTGCCCAGGCAGTCCATCTGATGGGGACTGTTTGCCCTGGACTTGGAATAAGCAAGAACTAACCTGTGATGTGGTAAATGGCTGGGACTGGGGGCTACTTGCTATAGCAGCTACCCTGCCCTAATCTGGGTTGACAGGAGCCAGTGCACCTACTTCAGAGTCCTTCTCCAACTCCCCTCAGGCTGAAGGACATTCTCACTTTGGAAGAAGGGACAGGGTTTTGGTGTGGCTTTCGTGCTGGTCTCTTCCCAGCCCAGGCTCTTTCTCTGTCTTACCAAAACCACAATTTCCTTCATATGCTCAAACTCCTCAGGGTGCAGAAAGGCAGTGAACTCCTCACGGGTGGCTGTCTGGTCACCATCGAGGTCTGCAGCCTTGAACCTTCTCTCATCACGTGGCAGCATCTTTTTAAAGGTTTGATGATCTGAAGTGTCATGAAACTCCGTGGGGTTTCCTACAGGGTGTGCGCAGAAACATGAAAACCGGTTGCTAAGGAAGTCATTCCCTTCCAGAGCATTCCTCCTCCAGGCAAATGGTGCACATAGGCCCAAAGGTCCTGACCTATCAAGTTCTGCGAAACATTTTATTTCAGAATGCCTGTGTCGGTCCCTCTGTACCACCCTATAGTCCAGGCCCTAATGATTTGCTAGGGGCATTATAGCAAGTGGTTAAAAGTATAGATTTGAGGAGTTGCCATTGTGGCTCAGTGGGTTAAGGACCCGACGCTGTCTCTGTGAGGATGTGGGTTCGATCCCTGGCGTTGCTCAGTGGGTTAAGGATCCAGCATTGCCTACCCCAAGCTGTGGCATAGGTCGCAGATGCACCTTGGATCCAGTGTTCCTATGGCTGCAGCTGCATCTACGATTGGACCACTAGCTTGGGAACTTCCATATGCTGCAGGTGCAGCCGAAAAAAGAAAAAATATAAAATAAGAAAATAAAAGTATAGGCCTAAGACCATATTGATGTCATACTTCTCTTAAAACCCTACTTTCATCATATTCTTTGATCCAAAACATACAGAAGCTCCCTAGTACCCAGGACATCCTGTCTCAAAGTTCCTGCAAATCTTTCAAGATTTTTCTTCATCTGCCTGGGAGAGTGTGTCTTTGGTTCTCCTCTGGCCTGTCCCCTCTCCGTCTCCATGAGGTACCCAATGGGTCTGCACCCTATAAATGGCACACACCCCTTCATCATTCCCCCCAAACAAGCATGACTTCTGTCCAAACCCTATCCGTTGCTGAACGCATTGCTGCACCTCTGCCCCTCCAGCAGACCCACCTTCCCCACCACGGTCTCTCTCTCTAGATGTAAATCTATTCTTTAAGGCCTAGTTCCCAAAGCATCCTCCACTGGGAAGCGTTCCCGGACTATTCCAGCCTGCTCAGTCCTGGCTGTCCACAACTCGGCAGTGTTCTGAAACGGTCATCATAGACAGGCTTCCTCTCTGCTCTGTTCCCTGGGTGTGCCTCTGAGATGGTAAACTTGGGTTAGGCAGCAGCCTAAGTCCTTTTGTATTAGATGCTCAGCCCCTTCCACCTACACAACAGCAACTTGGTGTATTCTTAGTAAGCAGAGCAGGATGTTACATAAGCCGGTTCTGCTTAGGAGGTTGTGACATCTCCCCAAAGGGGGTAGATATGATGAGAGAGTAGAGTTTCCCATAAGGTGCTTGTAACACGGGCCCCAGCTGTGTAATCGCTCCTGCAGCACCTCTCACCTAGGTAGTAACCGTAGGTGGCTTGTTTGTATTCTTCCCAGGAAATTTTATCGTCTTTGTCCCGATCATAATCCTTCCAGACTTTAGCGACATTATCGTAGATGTATCTCTTCTGCACCCGTTTGATCCAGGTTTTCAGCTCCTCAGCGGTAACAAAGCCGTCCCCGTCACTGTCGATTCGATCGACAATCTTCCTACAGTTCAGAAAATAATAATAATACATAAAGCAAGGCTATTATCAAGGCTTGTGTGATCCTGATCCAGAAAGAGATCAAACACCTGCAGAATCTAAAACGCATAAACACGAAAATAAAATCAATGATCTGACGATGTCGGAAAGGATCTTAAAGTGTATCTTTTCCAAGGATGATATTGCCCCCCCACCCAGGCCCTTCTATCCTGATAAACCTTGATGCGGCCTCAGAATCTTTCTCAGCACAGTGCTCTGCAGACAGATGCGACTAGACGAGTGAGTTGATTTGTATGATGAAACCTAGCAGTCCTCCCTGATGCAGTCCAGCTCCCTCATTTTAGAGTAATGGAAACTGAGGCCAAGAGAAATTGAATGCCTTTTCCAACACAGCAAGTGTTTGGCACAAATGGGCTAAGAATCCATGTCTCCTGGCTTTAGGCCAAATGCAAAAGATGGAAAATTCTATCTAAACCAACCAAAAAATAAGTGTGTTTTGTTTTGTTTCAAAACCTCACCACCTGGGATTCAGAGAGTTGAATCTTAAAGGAAGGGGAGACCAGATCTCATTGGACAAAGCAGAAAATATTAGGGATGAAAGAGCCTTGACATCATGGGAACTATTCAAGAAACGTGACCAGCTGAGCAGCTGCAGGAGCAACGCCCTGCTCTTACGGTGAAGATGCCTAAGTCCCCTGGTGTCTTCTGCTCCACAGCTGGCCCAGGTTCCAGTGATTCCCCACCGGACCTCACTGAGGCGCCCCAAACCTGTGTCCCAAGCAAACTGCAGACCAGAACCTCAGCACTGTCCATCTCTAGGCCAGAAGGTTCAAAGCTAGGGATCCCACTGCTAAAGGGAACCTCAAAGACACCTGCAAGCTATTCCCAGTGTCTAAGAAAGTTTTACCCAGGAGTTCATTTACCTGGGATGAGTTCAATTCTTTGGGCTGGAATTTATCAACTCCCAACTTCTTTACTGTGAACAGAAGTTCTAATTGGCGGTTACTCTGTGATCACTAGAAATGGAAATGAAATCATGATGACCTAAGTCTCCATCTCCTACCTGAACCTGTGGAGCCCCCCAGCTCCTCTTTCTGGGGAAAGTGTAAACTTTACTAACAGCTTTCACTTGTCCCTTCATTTGCAATTTTAACAGGTCTCAAGACCAAAAGACTAAAACCTCAAATATCTTCTTTCCAGGAAATCACAGCCAGACACCCTAGAATTCTTTCAACATTGTGCAGTGTTCACCCTACCTACTATGCACCAGGCATGGCTCCAGTCCTGAGGACATAGTGGTGACATGCCCATCAGTTACCCAAAGCCTACTGAGAGGCAGACTCTCAAACCAGCAGAGACCAAATGGTATCAGTGTACAACCTGCTTCTGTGGAAAGGACAGCATCTCATCTAGGCCAAAGAAACATCCAGGACATAGCTCAGCCTGACACATAGAAGGAGCTCCACAAATATTTGTTGGAAGCATATACAGTCTTAGCCCCTCCCTTTAAAAATCTCAAACATGAGCTATAGGGAAAGGGAGCTGTGATGTAGATAAACCAAACTCAGTAATCAGAACATCTGGATCCTTGTCCTGTGTGATTTGAGTCAGTTTTCCCATTAAATTGGAACATCTAACTTTACAAGGAACGTTGAGAGGAATCGTGGAGAGCATGTGCACTTTTCCCCACTATGGATGATAATCCCGATCACGGGTGGATGGAGAATTCAACAAATAGGTAACAGAAGCGTCCAGGGAGCCCAGGGATCTCCTTCCAGCTGCCAGTGAGGCTGCCCAGCTCTGCTCCAGACAACAACTGCCACGTGGAATAACGGGCCACGGGTGTCAAGAGAAGCCAGAAGTCTGGGTCTGTATGTGAAATCACTCCGATATTAAATGTTAGCCAGTAATTTACATTTTTTCTAAGACTGTACAGCACATCTGTGACTGCATGAGGCCTATGGGTTCCTACTTTTTATTTTTGTCTTCAGGGGTCTTAGAGCTGCCACATTCTTAGAATCTACAGGCAGAGGGTGGTGACAAAGTTGCCCAGATGCAGCCACACTCCTCCCTCTACAGCTGTGACTTAGAGGGGACCAGTGCAACAGGACCTAGGGATAGAGAGATGGCTTCTCACGCTTAGCCCATCCTATACTGCACCCTCACTCCAAGCCTCCAACCTCCTCGCCTCTAGCCCAGATTTACCTTGTAGGTAAACAGTGTGTCCACTGCCCTTCGGGTGGCTCAGGCCAGAGACCCAGAAGTCACCCTGGATTCTCCCCCCTTCTCCCCCACGCCTACATTGAGCCAATAGCAAGCACTGCCAGTTCCACCTCCCACATGGGTCTGCGTTCACCCTCTCCTGCCATGCCTGCTTCAGACACTCCCAGCCACCCCCTGCCCCCTGGTCTCCCCATCCATGCCTCATCTCTGCTCTACTGCCAGCTCCACTTTCCTAATAAGTTTTTGGGAGGCTGACATTTCAACCATGTACATCTAATCTTCACCTCACAGAGGTCCTTCCTGCTCTGCCCTTGGCCTTCTCTTCACTCCCATCACCCACTTCTCCTGCCCTGTCCCGTTACTATCCCAGTACCCGGCATCCCCCAGAACAAATTTCAGAATCGTTTTAAGCCGGCTTCTTTCTTTAAGGAATGCCTTCCCCTGCTTGTGTGCCTGGTAACCTCTGAGTCATGCCACAAACTCCAGTCAGGTGACATCCCAAACCCCCAAAGCCTTCTCTCCAACCTAAAGCCTTAGGGGCTCCTTCTCCTGGATGTGGTCACTGTGGTTTTGACATGCCACCATCACAACAATTACAAGTAGCGTTTGCTCGCCTCTCTGTCCTCTGCATATGATTATAAGTACTTTGTGGCCTAGAACATACGGTTTTATCTTTGTAGTTGTCAGATTATCTAACAAGGTGCCTGGCACACAATAGCCATTCAGATGTTTAGTTGCATGAATAAATAAAAGAAGTTAAGCTTTTCATGCAAGGGTCAAATGCAGACCAGCTCCATCAGGCTTACTCAGCATGAGGAAGGGCGTTAAACTGGAAGCCTTAGGACTGCAAACTAGAATTCCCTACTCCAGTTCCCCTAAACCTTTCCTCCTTTTTCTCCCCGGTGACAAATGGCTGCCACCCAGGGCCCCAGAATAAATCAGCCTCCAAGTGCCTCAAAGCAATACAATAGACTGAACTCATCAATGGCCCCCATTGTTAAGGCCCAAACTAAAAGAGAAAGTACTTCTCTGCAAAATAAAAGGTGACTGTTGGGAAGTGACTTTGAAGTTCAAAGATCTTTTTATCAGAACAGGCAGATGGTGCACCTACACAATAGGTATAATTTAGCCTCCTCTTCTAACCAATCACATTGGCCCTTGGTGGCGCTCATCAGCAAAGGGATGGTTGTGTTCTTTTTTTATGTAGCAGGGCAGAAAGATCTTCCACCCCCAGGAACCAGATTCCTGGAGGCCTGGTGCCCAGCAGGCACAGCTTTTGGGACCCTTCCCAGCGGGTCTCCACCTGGATCAGGCTGGCTGCTGATTCTTCCGTGGAAGGGTTTCCAGATAACAGATACCTTTGCATAATGCTCACGTGTCTCCCCAGGGGCGGTGGAGAGGGTGCACTGAGATGTACCCAGGTTGTTTCCCAGGTTTGGTTCCGGACTCAACTGCTTTCAACAGTGAAATTCACAGTGCCACCACACCACCCTCCAGCTTTTAGTTCTCAGTTGCCAAAGGACTGGGTTTCTCTGCTGACTTCAGAAACTGCTGCAAACAGAAATAAAAGAGGGGGCCAGTCTCCGTTCCCACCCCCTATGCCTATACCCACATGCTCCTCCCTTAACACAAGGATTTTTATTCCCCTTCTTCAGATTTTGGAATGATTAAGCAGAAGGCAAGAACGAACACCCTAGTCCGGACCCACGAACATAGGCCAGGATAGAGCCTCTGCTAAGTCTGCCCTTTCATTTTTTTTACCCATTAATGATCACCCTTGAGACCTTAGCAGTGTCGCATGCCCTCCTCTCCTGGAATGGGGACAGAAGAGAGAAACAGGGAGGGTGGGGAAGAACTGTCACTGAAAGGCCACCGTGGATAAATTCTTTTGTACACTCTCCCCTCCCTTCTGATGCAACCCAGGGGAGGGGGCGGGCCCTGGCCGTCCGGGCTCCCACGCCCGCTGCCACGTGCTACAGTCCCCGCGGGAAGCCACCCCGGCCCCGGCGGTAATCTCCAAGCAGGGACCCGACGCCCACGGGCAACTCTGCTTCAGGCCCGCCGCCGGGCCCGCCTGGCCCCAGCCTTCGGGTCCCGGCGCCCGATTTCGCTTTCGCTTTGGGGCTCGTGGCACGCGTGGCTCCCGCCCACCCGCCCGTCCTCCCGAGTGGCCCGCGGGCACCTGCGGCGCCCCGGAGCGCGGCCTCACCCCAGCCTCTCCTTGCTCTCCTCCGAGGTGAGCTGGTCGAAGGTCTTGGAGTCCTCCTTGCCCAGGAAGGCCTCGTGGTCGTACTGGAAGCTCTGATTGTCCTCGGGCGGCCGCTCTCCCAGCTCCGAGTCGGGCCGCACCACGCGTTCCTTGCGCACGGTGGGCTTGGCCCTCAGCGTTGGGGGCGCCAGCACCAACGCCAGCAGCAGCCCCAGAGCCAGCCCCAGGCGGCGACCGCGCCCGCCGCACGCCATCGTCGGGAGGAGAGCGCGGCCCGCGGGGAAGCACCGAGCGAGCGACGAGGGCGGCAGCTCGGGAATGGGGGATCGGAGCGCGCGCGGCAGCGGCGGGGCTGGGGCCGGCGCCGGGAGGGAGGGGACGGGCCGGCCCCTCAGCCAGCGCCCGCCCCGTGCCAGAGCGGAGGGGCGCGCCCCGGGCGGCGGACAGGGGAGCTCCGGGCGGCCCCGCTCACGCGCCATTGGCCGCCGGGCTGCAGGAGGAGGCCGGGGCCGCGGAGCCACGTCGCCCGCCTGGGTGGTGGGCGCGGGGCTCGGGTTTCGCCCTGGCCCCTCCCCGCGATCTCGTCGCAAGGGGCGGGCCCAGGCCGACTGGGCTGGGGAGTGGAGGGCTCCTAGGAAGACCGGGAAGTTCTTTGTCAAGCAACAGATGATTGGGGTAAAATTCCCTCTCTCTTCTTCCAGTTCCAGAGAACTGAAGGGAGCAGGGTGCTGCCCCACCCCAACTTCCAACTGGGATGCCGAATCTCAGCCCCAGACTCCACCCCAAGATGTGCACTTAAAACAGATTCAACCCCACTTACCCAAACTTGGAATCTAGTTACAAACACAGGAGACTGGAAGGAGAACCGGGTGGGCGAGGTGTCCTAGAAGCCAGGGTCGCAAACTCAGATGTGGAGGAGGGCCAAGGTGGTGACTTGAACGTGACTAAAGGACCATCTAAACTGAGCAGCCCTGTGCACTCTGGCTGCCAGGACGAGTTCAGGCCCCAAGTTGGCAGATGGTCGCAGAAGAAATCCGGATCTCAGATGTCTGTTTTCATTTCTAAATGGTGACAGTTCACTTTACACAAGCACTACACGTCTTAAACAAATCTTGTCAGTCCATTGACTCCTGAGAAATGCTACCAGTATAGAGAAGCTCTGAAGAACTTTATGGGGTGATGAAAACATTCTATATCTGGGCTGCCCAATAGGGAGCATCTATCTACCGAGCACACTTGACAGGTAGCTAGTGTAATTGAGGCATTGAAAATTTAACTTACATTGCCGCATGCGGCTAGTGGCTATCATATTGGACAGTGCTGGTAGAGCAATGCTTCCTTTTGTGTTACAGCCTTTTGAGACTCCTTGAAAGCCATGGGCCTTTTTACAGAAAAATGCATATACAGCTACTGGCTTGGATGTTTGATTAATGTGTCAGAGGACTCACAAATCTTCTGAAGCCCCATTCGTGTGAGCCTCAGGTTAAGGATCCCTCGTAAACAAACTGTAGTTGAAGAGGAGCCCACCCCCAAAGCCCTGGACAGCTGTACCCCAGAGCTTTTCGTCCATTTTGTTTTGTCCCCCATCCCTGATCCTCTAGAAAAAGTCACTGGGCTGTACTTCTTGCTTTTGAGATAAGGATGTCAGGACATTATCGACAGCAGCAGAGGTCCAAGTATCCTTCTTCAGTCATTAATGAATAAAGATTGTGTGCCTTCCATGGCCTAAGCACATAGACTGGGTGCTGAGGGTGCAATGGAGCACGTGACAAGTCATGTTTTGTGGAAAGCTATAACATATGTAAATAGATATTCACTCACTCATTCATTCATTCATTCCGTATACTGAACACCTGCTAAATGTCAGGGCTGTATTGGGTCCCGGTGTACTGAGTAGCCACAGAGAGTAAATCATCATGACAAGTTCTCAGGGAGGGAGGCATTCAGAATTATGGGCTATGTCCGAGGGGATTGACTAGGAAGGCCTCCTGGAGGAAGGGACATCTAAACCGAGGCTGACGGTGAGTAGGAGAAGCCAGACTGCAGGGGTGTGGGTATATGAGTGGAGGATAAGGCCTTATGTGCATTGGCAGAGAGGAGTAGAGTTTGAAGTAATGTCCTTGTGATCTGGCACTCCCCACTGGCTGGCCGTGAGACCTGACCATGTACTCCTTGGTGCTTCACCCCACCTGCACTGACACTGCAGGAGACAGCAAATGCTGTGCCCAAGCGGCTTGTCCCCCACTGCCTGTCCAGAGGCTTGAATTTTAAGCAGTAGAGAAGCACTGCCTGGGGTGTGGAAGAGGTCCTGATTAAAATGCAAGGGCCCTGAGGCAGGAGGCTTGGTACTCTCTGTGCTCCTGAGGGCTAGCAGGATGTGATTTGTTGAGTGGGGCGGGGGTGACAAAGGAGGAGTGGGAGGAGGTACAGAGAGAAAGACTTTAGAGCTAAAACAGGAGGAGGATCAGGAAGGGAATGAGAAGGTGGGTGGAGATTGGCGACAGTCTTTGCTTATTCACAGTTTTGCCACCAGGCAGGCCTGGGCTCCTGGGATTGATCCAGACTCTCCAGAATGAGGATGGCACATCCTTTGCCCCTGTTCTAGTGGGTTTCTTGGCAGACACTGGTGGTTTCCAACAGTTAAATTGTTCCAGAGGTGGTCTTGGCTTCTGTGGGAATTACTAGAGAATTCCAGCACTGCTGGGAATGCAGAAGTTTATATTATTTCCCCTGGGCTTTCCTACATTCTCTTCTTTTTTATTTCCTTTCCTCCACTGTCCTCTGAGAGTTAAACAAGTCCTTTCAACCAAAGGATCAGGAGTGAGTGATGCTTTTAAATAGTCAATGTATTTCACTGTGTAATTATGTTCTTTCATTTTAAAAATTGCTTTCTATTTCTTCCCATGTGCATGTATGGCTGAATATATTGTCATCTTTAATCTTTGTTATTGATAAGGCAAAGGAACCAGAAGCAAGAGGAGTGACAATTAGCAGCAGATTGTACCAGTGGAAAGGAAAAGCAAATTTCAGATAGGCCAGTTGGTCTGGAGTGTGCTGATCTGCTACTCCTGGCTGCAGGTGACACCATCAAAAACAACAAAATCCTTCCAGAAGTTACTAAAACAATAAAACTTTATCATCTCATGTAACAAGATGTCTCACATTAGATCGCTTTCAGAGTGGTTAATTCAAGTGGCTTGATAATATCATCTAGGAACCAGGTTTTCTGTTTTGTTTTGTTTTGTTTTGTTTTTTTCTGTCAGAGGCAGGGGGAAAGGGGGTGTTTCCTCTCTTTATCAGAAAGAAAACTTTCCCAGCAGACTTTCTTCACCTCTCATTGGACAGAATGGGGTCACAGGCCTGTGCCTGATCCAGTGACAGAAATGGGAATGAAATTTCCAGGGCTGATTCAGGCAAATCAGGATTCACTTCCTGGGGCAGCTTCCTCTCCAGCAGGAGATTAGGCTTCTCTTTGTTCTCTTAGTTAAAGAAGAGCCAGCCGAGGGCTGTGTCTGCTAGGAGGAAATTGTGATTAACTGCTTTCAGGTTTAAAAGCACCTTGAGCCTTCTACCTTTTTTCCCCTGTCCATTCAAAAGGACACACACTCAGGCTTCACTCACATTCACCTTCCCCATGCAGACTTTCCTTATACTTCCAGTCAGAACTTATTACTTCTTCCTATGTATGCCCAGAGCCTTTGTGTCTCACACATAATACTTTTCAAAGCCCCCTTTGGGTTAATGAATTCGCTTTAGTCTCCCTTAATTCTGAATTTCTTGAGAGGAAGGGCCACCTATGATCCATGGCAATATGTGTAAGTCAAGGGAGCAGGGCATTTATTGCTTCCCATGCACGTGGATCCCAAAATGTCAGACTGGCCATGAGGCCAGGGACCATTATTGTTGGTTCATCACCGTATAGCCAGCACCGAGTTACCTAGTGCAGTGCCTGGTGCGAGGAGGTGCCCAATATCTCTCTCTCTCTCATATATATATATATATCTTTATGGGACATGAGGAAGTCCCTGGGCCAGGGATAGAGGGATGGAACCTATGCCACAGCAGTGACAATGCCAAATCCTTAACCACTGGACCATCAGGGAACTCCCCAACAGATATTTTGAATAAATACTAGAATAATAATAGCTATCAATTTCTGCTTCTGATCAAGGTGGATGAGGGAAAGGGCTGGATTTACCTTTCCATTTGAAACAAACGATGAAACAAAAAACAGACGAAATGTATGAAACGACAGTTTCCTAGGCACTGGACACCAGGCACTGAAGGACATTGGAACTAAGCAAGTTGAGTTCGACGAGTGCCCCAGCTTACTTGGCTTTACATATTTTCCAAGGCATGTGCAGGAGGGGGAAACTAAGATGAAGCCTGGGTTGAAAAGAGGAAGGTCAGTGTCCAGAGACCAAATCAGCCCCATTTCTTAGGAGAGAGCAGATAGCTGCACAGAGAGAGAACCCCAACGATCAGCAGAGGGTCCCCTTGACTATTCAGTAGAGTTCTGATCACTGCATGCATAAGCCTGAGGAATGAAATATCCGAAAGCATTAGCAGGAACGGTGAGTGCCAGGAGCAACACCTGTTCCCAGCAGCTAGACTGGAAAGACCTTTCATGGGGCACTGGGTAGAGCATGTTCTCAGGAAGGTCCTGCCTCCGTGGTGGAGAATAACTAGCCCTAGACTGAGCACCATTCCAGGAAATGCCTAAGTGAGCACAAAAGCAAGACCTGAATAAAAAATCAAACTGTTTTCGAGGAACTGAACTTCATCCCAGACAAAAAGCTCAAGAAAAACTTAGAGGAATGCAAAAAATACCTGGCACCCAACAAGGTAAAACACAATCACTAGCATCCAATCAGATACAACAGGCATGAAATCATGATCCATAATCAGGAGAATAATCAATCAATAAAATCTGGCCTACGATTAGATGTTAGAATGCGCAGATGTTCGAATGAACAGGAAAAAAAAAAGAATGAACAGAGAACATTGAAACAGTTATTGTTATAATTGTATTCAGTATGTCTAAAAAGGTCAGAGGAGACAAGGAAATACAAAAAAAAAAAAATACTCAGATTGAAAGTCTAGAGATTAAAAATGATACCTGAGATGAAAAAGTACACCGCATGGCTGTAAAGGAAAACTGTTGTTGTCATTTACATTACACGCGGTACTCTGAACACTGCTACATTCTCTTGCGTTGACACTTCTGACCACTACATGTGGCTGGGGTTTTCCCCACACCACCAAGCAGTTCTATAGCACCACCTGGGCCCTACAGTTTAACTCAGTTCTGACACAGCCACCCGGAGGTAGTGTCAGATCCCACAGGTTAAGGGTTCAGTCCCACAAGACGCCCTCCCCCGCAACTTCAGATGCCAATTTACAAGTCCAGGTTGCTACCTGTGCTTCTGACTGACTGTCTAGAGGTTGATCCCCTTCCTTGGTCCAATTAATTTGCTAGAGCAGTTTACAGGACTCAGGAAACCATCTTAGGCACTTGATTATAAGAGAATATTGGAGTCCCCACTGTGGCTCAGTGGTAATGAACTGGACTAGTGTCCATGAGGATGTGGGTTCCATCCCTGGCCTCATTCAGTGGATCCAGTGTGGCCATGAGTTGTGGTGTCAGTTGCAGATATGGCTCAGATCTGGCATTGCTGTGCCTGTGAGCTCCGATTTGACCCCTAGCCTGGGAACCTCCATCTGCTGTGGTTATGGCCCTAAAAAATAAATACATAAATAAATAAAATTAAAGAATATAATAAGTTAGGGATGGCCATATGGAAGAGATGCATAGAACAAGGTATGCAGGAAGGAACTTGGGGTTTCTGTGCTTTCTCTGGGCTTGCCATTCTCCCAGGACCTCCAATCTTTACCAACCCAGAAGCTCACCAAACCCTATCCTTTTGGGACTTCTGGAGGCTTCATTACAGGCATGCTTAATTAAATCATTGACCGCTAGTGATTAACTCAAACTCTAGCCCCTCTCTCCTCCCTGCAGGCTGGACATTGGGGGATAGAGCTCAAAGTTCCAATATTTTAATTACATGATTGTACCCCTGGCAGTCAACTCCCATCCTTACAGGCTTTCCAAAAGACATCTCAGATTGTGGTGTAGGTGGCAGATGCAGCTCAGATCTGGTGTTGCTGTGGCTGTGGCATAGGCCTTCAACTACAGCTCCAGTTCCCCCCCAGCCTGGAAATTTCCATATCAGCAGGTGCAGGTGTTAGAAGAAACACAACAAAACAAAAGCAAACATTTAAAGTCTCTAGTGTGGTCCTTAGGGCATAAAATAAATAATCAGTTTTTAATTTAATGAATAACTTCATAAAATAAAATAGTTTAATGAATAAGTTTGTTATTTGTTTCAGTCATTTATATAAGAAAATGTACTATAATTCAGTAAAAACAGGGAGAGTCTATAGCATTTGAACAATGAATCACCCCCTTACACTCCTCTTCCAGCTCAGCATGGCAGAAACTCCACTCCAGGTAGGGATACCCAAGAACATAGCTTCCAGTTGAGGGCTCTGGTATCTCCTCAGAAGGAACAGGCCATTAGCATTTCTCATCTCTCCTAACTATACATTGTGGAAGCTAAATTCCAGGCAAGTGCAGCTAAAAATTTGGGTGCCTTCTTCCATGTACACCCTACTCGAAAGGTGGAGCCTCTACTCAGCTCTGGCACATTAAGAGAAATAGGGTCCTTGTTGCCTTCGCCCCAACCAGTTTGTAGAGTGAAGTTTCCTCACTGGGAGAGGAAAGTGAGAAGGCTAGAGGCTGTCTCTCTCAATGCGCACTCTACTCTTCAAGCAGGAGTGTCCCTCAGCTCCAGAGCCACGGCTGAGAGGTTTCATCCAAGGGGAGAAGCTAGCCATAGGACAGCGAGAGCCAAAGCTCTCCCCAAAGGAACTGACTTTATTTGAAACAGAGTATGGGAAAGTTCCAGCCCCATGGTGCTCTCTCAACAACAGTGGTGGTTGTGGTGGAAAGCAGTGAAGACACAAGCTAAATGCTAAGCCAGCTAGTGTACCACGTGAACCAAGAAAAGAGACAGTACGAAGAGCCCAGCTGGGGTCCGAACACACCTCAAATATGGATATCAAAAAATGCTGATCTCAAATTCTACCCCTGAAAAGATTCTAATTTTGCTTGGATCAGACTAGAGAACAATTTATGCCTCCAAGACGTTGTCTAAAAGTAAAGAGCAACCAGCTGACAGTGGCACCTAAAGTTGGGTGTGGCCCAAGAGATAGATGCGCAAAGAGAGTTCTGCTAAAACCACTGTCATCTCAGGGTGACTGTGTGGATGCCCAAGGCACATGGACTTTCTGAGCAGCAACACCAGAGGCTTCACAATGTGGGGGAATAGATTTCCCTAAAAGAGCCCAGCCAGTTACTAAGTAAACAACAAGAAGACCTGGAGGGGAAAGACCAATATCTAGAATTGCTGCAATATGTTATATAAACTGTCCAGTTTTCAAAAAAGTCACAAGACATGCAAAAAAAAAACCACATGAAAATATGACCCATAAACGGGGAGGGGGGTGGACGTAGGCAACAAAAACTGTCTGTGAAGGAGACCAGATGTTATAAATATGTCCAAAGAAATAAAGGGAACCATGCTTAAAAAGTAAAGGAAGATGTGATGACAATTTCTCATCAAAAAAAGGATGTCAGTAAAGAGACAGGAATTATAAAGAAGAACCAAAAAAAAAAAATTCTCGAGTTGAGAAGTATAATAACTAAAATGAATAATTTACTAGTGGAGATTCACAGTCGATTTGAACTGGCAAAAGAAAGAATTAGTAATCTGAGGAAAGATTGATAGAGACCATGCAATTTAAAGAACAGAGATAAAGAGGAAGACAAATGAAGAACCTCAGAGAAATGTGAGCTACTCATAAGCACATCAATATATATGTATGGGGAGTACCAGATGGAGAAGACAGAAAGGAGAAGAAAAAATATTCAAAGAAATAAATGTCATAGATAAAAACATACCAAATATGATGAATAACATTAAATATTCAAAAAGCCTGACAAACTCAAAATATGATAAATATAAGTAGATACACAAACAAACACCTCATACTAAAAATGCTGAAAGACAAAGAACTTGAAATCAGCAAGAAACAAAACAAAACAAAACAAAAAACACATCACTTAAGAGAGAACCTCAATTCAAGAAACAGCTGGCTTCTCATCACGAATAATGAAGGATATATGCGAGGAGGATGACATATTCAAAGTGCTGATTAAAACACTGTCATCCAAATCTCCCATATCCAACAAAACCATCCTTCAAAAGTGAAGGTGAAATAAAGACATTCCTAGATAAATAAAAACAAAATCAGTTGCTAGTAGAAGTTCATCAAGAAATCCTTCAGGCTAAAAGGACTTGGACATAAGTAATCTTGGACAATAATTCAAATCCACACACACGGAAAGAGCCATAGTTAAGATAATAATGTAATTATAAAAGATAGTATAAATGCATATTCTTCTCAAAACTGATTTAAAAGACAGTTGCATAAACAATGTGTATATAAGTATAGTGTTAAGCCTCTAACATGTAGATATGTAGTATATTTGGCAATAAGCACAAAGAAGGTGGGTGGAAGTAAAGCAGTATTAGACTGAGGAAATGACCCTAGGTGGTAGATCAAGTCCACAGGACAGTGAACAGAACCAGAAATGGCAACTAATAAGGTGAATATAGGAGTTCCTCTTATGGTTCAGCAGGTTATAAACCCAACATAGTGTCCACAAGGATGCAGGTTCAATCCCTGGTCTTGCTCAGTGGGTTAAGCTTCTGGTGTTGTTGCAAACTGTGGCATAGCTGGCAGATGTGGCTCATTACTGTGGCTGCAGCTCCAATTTGACCCCTAGCCCAGGAACTTCCATGCGCCTTGGGTGCAGCTGTAAAAAAAAAAGGGGGGGGCAAATATAATAAAAGCTATAAATACATATTTTCTTTCCCTTTTCTCAGCTCCTTTAAAAGACATAAAATTATATAAAGTAATAATTAAATTATAACAATGTATTTTGGGGTTTGTAACATATAGATGCAATGTGTATAAGAATAATAGCACAGCAAGGGCAAAAGTAATAGTTATATAGGATTAATAGTTCTCTGTCTCACTGAAATTAAGTTAGTATATCTAAAGTAGATTCTGATGAGTTAAGACATATAATGTAAGCCCTTGGGCAAAGACTAAAGGGAAACTAAAAAAATGAATAGTGGAAAAAAATCGTTAAAGGAATGAAAATATTACACTGGAAAACATTCACTTAATGCAAAAGAAAACAGTAAAAGAGGACTAGAGAAACAAAAAGGCAGAAGGAACACATTACCAGATAGAAGTTGGCTCTACACGTAGAAATGAATGTCACCAGAAGTGTAACTGAAAGGATGAGCATATAAGGTACTTTTCTTACTTTTAAAATCTTCAAAAATTTATACTGACTCAACAGCAAATGAATAAAGAGTGTTGTGGAGTTTATAACATAGGGATGAATACAATGCATACTAACAATAGTATAAAGGCCATGGGGAGAGGAGAAATGGATGTGTGCTGTTGAAGGTTCTTATATATGAAGTGGGACAATATCACTCAACAACAGACTGATATATTAACGATTATGCTGCAAGGGTTAATTCCAGTAGGCTAGGAATTAAACTAAGTGGTTTTGCTAAAGTTTCTGCATAGCACTGACCCACAGTGACGGCATAAAACTACCCACTCATCATGTTACCTTGAAACCAAGGGTCTGAAGAATTTGGAGGGTAATTTTTACAACTTGTCAGCAGTGGGTTTTGAGATTCCTGGAGGACCCTGCAGTTATGGAGCAGGAATATACTTACATGATCAGGCAGGGTGCCCTTTGGGCTCCTTAGTTCTAAAGTGTTCTGTGTACATAACTGTGGCAAGAGTTTATGACATTTGGCTATGGCTTTGATAGAAAGGAGGACAATAGGACAGTCCTTCTGACTTTGTCAGACCCATTACTGTGAGATAGCCTCTGGCCCTTTAATGTTGACTATTGTGTCCTTTTCCTGTAAGTTTGTTAACGTTTTAGGTCCTGAGAATCTTCTTTAGCAATCAACTAGCTCTTTAACGTCCACTGACAGTGTGGAGAAGTATACTTTAAACCCTAAAACCTAATGCAGCATAAAAATATCAAAGCAAAGAGTTAGAGCTACTGAGCCAACAATGGTCATAAGATGGAACACTAAAGTACACGGCAGGCAGACAAAAGAAAAAAAGGGGGAACCCAGAATGGATGAGACAAAAGAAAACGAATAGCAAGATGACTTACTCAAACTTAGCCATGATCACATTAAAGATAATCATATAAACACTCTAGTTTGAAAGGCAAAGATTGTCAAATTGTATAAAAATGCAATATGCAGCTATATGCTGCCTACAGAAAATGCGCCTTAAATATATAGATACAAATGGACTAAACATTTGTAAAAGGATTGGAAAAAACAGCATGCTGACACTAATCAAGAGAAAGTAGTGTGTCTGTATTTGGATCAAAGTACATTTCAGAGAAAAGAGTATGCCAGGAAAAAGTCATTTCATAATCACCGAGGGTCAACTGATCAAGAGAGCATAGCAATCCCAAACAACAATCATTAACATTTATTTTGTGGGTCTGCCATTAACAATCACTAATGGCAGACCCACAAAATAAATGAAGCAAAAAAAAAAACAAAAAACACCTTGATAACTGATGGAACAAGTAGGCAGGAGATCAGCAAACAGCAGACTTGAATAGCATTATGGTTAAGCTGATTGACATTCTAGAAAATCCTACCCAATGACAGCAGAATACACATTATTCTCAAGTGCACAGATTTGCCAAGATAGAACATTTTCTGGCCCATAAAATAAGTAATATAAAGTGTGTTCTTGGGGTGGATGGGCCTATTACTACCAACTGTTGAATTTTACAGTCAAAAGCAAAACTAGCCTATCCAAAGACTAACCTCAGGCAATCAAAAACTGGCCTGCTTTGGAACTCCCAGTTTCAGCTCCAAGAAAGGAGCTTAGAAAGGAACAAGAAGAAAGGTTGTCACTCTTGACCTTACAACAAGAAAAAAACCTGAACCCACCGGAAACTGAACCTACCAGAAAACTGAGATTGCAGAGCAAACCACACCATGAGATCTGGAGAGATAAGTGAATGCAGAGAATCAAGGCCAAGATCAGCTTACCTGGAGCAGAAGCTGCTGGAACAGTAAACTGGTCATTTTGATGAATGTCTGGAGGCTGTGTGTGAACTAAAGGGAGAGTGGGACTTCCCTGGGGGCTCTAGTCCTGACAGCAGGAGGTCAGACTTTTGTGGGGCTTACCTCCCAGAGCCCCACCAGGTTATCTTGGTGAAGTGCCCCCGCTTCCCAAATCACCTTAAGTGTCTGGCAGGTAGACAAGAAAAGTAACTATTTTAAAATATGCCCAGAAAGTTCTCCATTACAAAGGACTACTCTCCGGAGAAAAAGACTTTTCAGAGCCATATCCCACCTGAGGGAAGGGCATTTTCCTGTCTCCCAGCCCCTCTAGCTTTCCTGTCTCACCTAGGGCAAAATTGGAAGTGAAGAAACATTTGTAAAGGGAGGAAAGCCCACAAAAGGACTGCGATGTAATCTTAAGTTTGTAGAATGAGTTCCTTCCCCCACTCTTTGCCACCACAGAGGGCTCCTGTATAATAACATTAGTTTAGAGCTGAAAGAACTGTAAGGCTCAGACTCTATTTAAGAAGTAGCTCTTAGGAGGAGTTCCCATCATGGCTCAGCAGAAACAAAATCTGACTATTATCCATGAGGATACAGGTTCGATCCCTGGCCTCGATCAGTAGGTTAAGGATCTGATTGCCGTGAGCTGTGGTGTAGGTTGCAGATGTGGCTCAGATCTGGCATTGCTGTGGCTGTCATGTAGGCTGGTAGCTTTAGCTCCGATTTGACCTCTAGCCGGGAACCTCCAAGTACTGCGGTTCGGCCCTAAAAACAAACAAACAAACAAACAAACAAAGGAAAGAAGTAGTTCTTAGGGAAACCCAAAGACACAGAAGAGATTAAAGACAAGGACTCTATAGAAGTTTGAAGCCCCTGGCACCTACATTTACAGCAAACATGAAACACAACCCAACTGCTGGCCAGATTTCCATAAAACTTCACTAAATGTTTATTTACCTTAGTTCTTATTACCCAATAGATCATGTCTACCTTTAAATAAAAAATTACAAGACATGATGAAAGGGAAGGAAAAACACAGTCTGAAGAGACAAAGCAAGGATCAGAACCAGGTTTAGATATGATGCAGATTGTGAAATGATTGATAGGGCATTTGAAATAACTGTGTAGACAACATGCAAGAATAGTAGCTAATAATGGCAGAGAGATGGAAACCTTGAGAAGGAATCAGAAGAAAATGCTAAAATACTGGGGGTCGGGGGTGGGCGGGCGGGAGCACAAGCTGTCCCTATAAGACTTTTGGCACACAGGATCAGAAGAAAAAGATTGCTCTGGGTGGACTGTTCCTTCCCAAGAGGCAAAGGAGAGGAAGGTACTGGCCCACTGAATGGGGCTCCTTGGAGGGCAGGAGATAGTGAGAGGCCTGAGTGCTACCTATCAGCTGCTTCTCCACCTAGCAGAACCCATCAGAAGTAAAGAAGTTTCAACAGCATGATCTTGAAAGGTATGGTTGGCCAAAGCACAAAGGGTAGATTAAAAAGCCAGAAGATGAGTTCAGAAACTATTGCAACATGTAACAAAGGTTACAATTTTGATATCTGACTGAACTGTAAGACACTCCCCAACCCCCCACTTCCCACCCCCGCCTCTGAAATTCATATGTTGAAGCCCTAACTGCCAACGTGACTTTGGAGGTAGGGTTTTTAGGTGGTCATTAATATTAAATGAGGGTATAAAGGTGGGGCCCTAGTGCAATAGGACTGGTGGCATAATAAGAAAAGAGATCTCCGACACTCCCACCCCTGCTTGCACAGCCCCAGGAAAGGCCATGTCAGGATACAGTGAGAAAGTGGCTATCTGCAAGCCAAGAAAAGAGTTCTCACTGGAAAGCAACCATCCGGACCCACTGATCCTGGACTTGCCACATCTAGAACCATGAGAAAATTAATTTCTGTTATTAAAGCCACTCGGCCTGTGGTGCTTGGCTATGGCAGCCAGAGCAGACTAATACACTGGTAATTGTATTTCATAGACTAATACACTGGTAGTTGTATTTCACGGTACACCCAGGTTATGTGTAGATGAAGAGGACACCAGTGGAAAAAGAGAAAATCTAAAAATGCAAGAAAAGAGGGGGTAACTGATAAAGCAAAGTCCTGGATCAGTAGCGCCCTTTGGAAATCAGATGAAGTCTAGAGACTCTCACCTAAAAACTGACAAAAATACTAAATTCTGCATTCATTTCAAAAAATTCATGGATTACTTGGTGTGCCTCGTCGGCTCTGCATGATTCCCCTGGACCCTCGCTTATGAACCTCTATGGGAGACCAGGTGGGCCGAGACCCAGAGCTTTGAAGGGAGCTGGGTCAGGGTGTGTGTGTGTGTGTGTGTGTGTGTGTGTGTGTGTGTGTGTGTGTGTGTGTGTGTGTGTGTGCTCACGTGTGAGAGAGAGAGATAACAGTAACTAGGGGGGTAGGAGACATCATTTGGAGGAAGAAGGAATCAGTGTCTCTGCGGAGTACGAGGTGCTGGGGCAGGAACAGGATGGAAAAGCTTAAGTTCTAACTCATATTAGAGAAAAGGATGAAGAAATAAGTAGGCACGAGGAAAGGAAATCCAGTGTCTTAAGGACAGATAGCTGGGGTTGGATTATATCTGATGGCTGTAGAGCCCATCAGCCTGATGTATCATTTTCAGCAGTTGTATCTGGAGGATTTTAGCAACAGCAGTGGTCGTGGCAGGAAAAAAAAAATAGATTTGGAATTTACTGCAAATTGAGGATTGGCCAGGAAAGCACAGGAATAGATTTGCTATAAACTAGGAGATATTTTAAATGACGGCCAACTGCCAAATGGGAGATAAGGAAGGAAACAAGGAAGGAAGGAAAGAGAGCACACTTCCTTGCCTGTGAGTCATTGGGAGGGAGAATAGGGGGCAGGAGAGGAAGGAAGGAAGAGAAAAGAAAGAAAAGGAAACAAAGGAAGTCCTTTTAGCCTTTGGAAGGATTAAAGCATTCGTATCCTTGGCCTGCCCTGGGGCATTGAATTTCTTATTCTGAATGTATGAAATTTGACCCCCTGTTAGTTGGAATTAGAAAAAGCTTTCTTGGTGTTTGTCCATGGCTTATAACTAAGCCTTGTAGGCTGGAAATTGCTGGGCATGCTTTACTCTGCTCCCAGTTTCCCCACCCCTGTCTCCAGGGCAGGGACCTCTAAGGCTTCCCAGGCTCTGACCGAGGGCTGGGAAGACGGGGCTTTTTCTAACCTCTGGGGGCTGTTGTGAAGCCACCTCCAGCCACAGAGCTTCTCCTTCAGGTTTGCCGGTAAGATTGCACAGAGGTGTTTTCTGCTAACTACAGTCTTCAGTGACTCTTGGAAGAGGTGCAGTTTCCACGTTTCCTGCACAAGATGCTGCAGGAATAACTATGGATGCCCTCCTCTGCCGACAGTACTTGAAAAACATTCAGGACTGTTACTGATAAGCCAGAGGATGATCAAACGTAATGCTGTACTCTCTGGCCAAGATCTTGCCTCCCTTTTGAACAATTAGACAAGTGACACAAAATGAAAATTACCCCAAATCTTACCACCCAGAGATAACTGCGTGAGCATCTTGTTGTATATTAGATCTGACATTTTCATATGCAAATGTAGAAATGGATGTTTAATGAAAATGGTGTCAGATGATACACATTGTTTTTCAATCTCCTCCCCTATTTCTGCAATTTATCATCTATTGTGAACATTTCAGGTCAGTTTACAGTCAGGCCTTTGTATCTGTGGTTTTACATCCACAGATTAAAAATACTTAAAAACATTTTTCCCCCCAAATGTCCCAAAAGGCAACTTGAATTTTACCATGTGCCAGCAACTATTTACATAACATTTACATTGTATTAGTTATTATAAGTATTCTAAAAAGGTTTTAAAGCATACAGGAGGATATATGTAGGTTATATGCAAATACGATTCCATTTTATATAAAGGACTTGAGCATTCATGGATTTTGATATCCCTGGTAGATTTGGGAACTAATCCCCTCGCTGAACCTGAGAGATGACTGTACAAGCATTCTTAAGGGCTGCTTGGGACATTCTCCTGTTCCTCAATTGTTGATGTTTAAACTGCAGCATATCAGATATCCATTGACAAAATAATGCTATATAGCGAGAAAACCACAAAACCTTAGTGGCATACAAAAATAAGCATTAGCTTGCAGGTTTGCAGAGGTTCTGTTGATCTATTCTGGCTTGGCTGTTCTCCGCTGGACTCGCTTCTGCCTCTGCCATCAGATGCTGTTGGCTGAGCCGTCCGTCCTCCCCGTTTTGACTTACTCACATGTCTGGGACTGGCTGCCTTCTCAGCTCCTTTAGGATGGTCACAAATGGGACAACTAGGGCAATTCCACTCTGTGCCAGGTGATTTATCCTCCAGGAAGCTGGAAAATTCTACCAGTTGGGAGCAGGGATCCATTGTGAGTTCAGTTGAGACATGCTAAATTGGATACCTTTGAGGATATTCAAGGGGAGGTTTTGAGAAAGTGGGGGTTGGTGTTCAGAGGACAAGTTTGGACTGCAGTTACTAATGGTTTAGTCCTATGCATTTTAGGAATTAGTTGAAATTGTAGAACTGAATGAAATGGCTTCCGGGGACAGAAAAGATCTAGGAGACAAGAGACTTAGAGCCAGGCCTGGAGGACTGGGGCAGAGGAATATGAGGCCTGCAAGTACCACCGAGACACTTTTGTCAGAAGGGTAGGAAGAGAACAGAAGAGTGGTATGTTAGGGAGCAAGGACACTGTGTTTCAAAAAGTGAGCAGTTCATAGAGACTCTGATAATTGTTGAAAAATCAAAGAAGTGTGACAGCTAGTGTCCAAAGATGGCCCCTCACTGAATTATGCCTCCTGAAATTCATATTTTGTGTAGTACCTTCCCACACAGAATGAGGGCTGGGCCAGTTCAATCAGTAGAATTTGGTAGGGACATTATGTGACTTTTGAAGCTAGAGCTTATGAAGTATCGACCTTGGTCTCTTGAAATGCTTGCTCAGAGGGGTGTCAGCCACCATGTAAGAAGTCTGTTTACCCTTAGACCATCATGCTATTAAGAAGGCCAAACCAGGAGTTCCTGTTGTGGCTCAATGGTTAACGAATCTGACTAGGAACCATGAGGTTGTGGGTTCGATCCCTGGCCTCGCTCAGTGGGTTAAGGATCCAGTGTTGCCATGAGCTGTGGTGTAGGTTGCAGACATGGCTTGGATCCTGAGTTGCTATGTGTGGCATAGGCTGGCAGCTGCAGCTCTGATTCGAACCCTAGCTTGGGAACCTCCATATGCCACAGGTGTGGCCCTGGAAAAGACAAAAAGACACACACACACACACACACACACACACACACAAAAGAAGGCCAAAATGACCCTGTGGACGCCACATGGACACACAAACATACACATACACAGAAAGAGAGAGAGAGAAAGAGAGAGAGAGATGATGCCTGGCCACCTGCTGGTTGTTGCAGCTATTCTAGCCTGGGTACCAGACACCTAAGGAAAGAGTTATTTTGGATGTCAAGATGACTCCAGCCCTTTGAGACCCCAAGAAATACCAGTCAACCTATGAGAAAAAAAAAAAAAAGAATTCTTATTTCAAGCTACTAAATTTTATATTAGAAAAAGATGGAATTGATTTGATTTGGTGGTATGAAGGTCATTACTCTTTCTAGGAGCAACAGTGGCAGAAGCCAGATCAGATCTGAGTAGGTCAAAGAGAGCACAGAAGCTGAAGAAATTAAGAAGGCATAGAGAGTTGCCTTCTGAAGAAGTCTGGTTATGGATAGGAAGGAGATAAAAAAAGACAAAGTGAGGTGAGGGAGAGTTTTTCTAAAAGTAGCCTCTACCATTTTAGCATGTTTAAAAAGGATTGCCTGATATTTCACAGAACTAGAGGAAATAATTCTAAAATTTGTATGGAACTGCAAAAGATCTTGAATAGCCAAAACAATCTTGAGAAAGGAGAACAAAGATGAAGGTATCATGCTCCCTGATTTCAAACTATACTACAAAATTGTAGTAATCAGAACAGTATGGTACCAGCACAAAAATAGATGTACAGATCAGTGGAAGAGAAATGAAAGCTCAGAAATATACCCACACATATATGAACAATTAGTTTACAACAAAGGAAGAATATACAGTGGAGGAAAGATAGTCACTTGAATAAATGGTGTTGGGAAAACTGGACAGCCATATGGAAAAGAGTAAATTGGACCACTATCTTAGACCACACAGAAAAATTAACACAAGATAGATTAAAGACTTGAATGTAAGACCTGAAACCATAAAATTCCTAGAAGGAAACATAGGTGGTAACCTTATTGACACTGGTCTTAGTGATATTTTGTGGATCTAATTCCAAAAGTAAGGGAAACAAAAGCAAAAATAAACAAATGGGACTATACCAACAAATGGCAGTTGTACAGAGAAGGCAAGCATTATCCAAATGAAGAGAAACTTCCAAATGGGAGAAGATATTGGCAAATCATATATCAACAAGAGGTTAATATACAAGATATATTAAGAACTCGTAAAACTCAATAACAAAAACCCAAACAACACAATTATACAATGGGTAGAGGACCTGAATATACATTTTTTCAAAGAAGATATATAGGTGGTGAATACACATGAAAAGATATTCGACGTAATTATTAGGGAAATGCAAATCAAAACCACAATATAGCACCTGGAATGGTTATTACCAAAAAGAAAGAAATAACAAATATTGGAGAGGATGTGGATAAAAGGGAACCTTCATGCTTTGTTGGTGGGACTATAAATTGGTGCAGTCACTTTGGAAAACAGTATGGAGATTCTTCAAAAAATTAAAAGCAGAATTACCATATTGATCCAGCTATCCTGCTTCTAGGTATTTATCTGAAGAATGTAAAAACATTAATTCAAAAAGACACATGCATCCTTATGTCATTGTAGCATTATTTACAATAGCCAAACTATGGAAAAAATCTAAGTGTCCATTGATGGATGAATGGATGAAGAAGATGTGGTACACACACACACACACACACACACACAGTGGAATACTGTTTGGCCACAAAAGAATGAAATCTCACCATTTGCAAAAGCATGGGTGGACCTTGAAGGTATTAGCTAGATGAAATAAGTCAAAGGAATGCAAATACCATATGTTTTCACTTGGACGTGGAATCCAAAGGAAAAAAAAAAAAAAGAATAAGCAAAATAAAAGCAGAAACAAATTCAGACACAGAGAAGATTAGTGGATACCCGGAGGCGAAGGGTGTGGAAGGGTGGGTGAAATGGGGGAGTTGGGGGTGGTGGCACCTGTGTGGTGATGGATGGCAACTGGACTTGGGGTGGTGATCACTTTGTAGTGTATACAGGTGTCAAATTATAATGCTTTACACCTGAAATGTATATAAAAAGGTACTGCCTATCAAGTGTTCTTACAAAAACACAAACAAAAACAAAAAACTGAACTCAAATCTAATCTAGCCTCATGATGTAATTACCACTTTACAAGAAACGTGTGGGATAAAGACACAAATTATCAACACCATAATGATGTGGTCAGCCAAATCAAGAGTTTGGGATAATCTACATAATAAATGGCCCAAGAAATAAATGACTTTTTTTAAAGGCAAGGAGACTGTTACAGGATAAAAACAAATTAAGAGACATAACAGTGAGATACAATATGAGAATCTTGTTCAAATCCTGATTTGAACAAACCAGCTATTAAAAGAGATCCTTGAGACAAGTGGGGAAATGGAATACAGACTGGGTATTAGATGTTATTAAGGAATCACTATTAATTACTTAGCTGTAGGAATGGCATGAGATTATGTTTGAAAATATGTCTGTATTGGTTAGAGATGCATATTGTGATCACCTGATGTATAAAGTTTTCTTTAAAAAAATACATTGGTAAAATGGTAATAATTGTTGAGGTTGGATGATGGGTAAGAGGAGTGCATTATACTAGTTTCTTTTTAGTGTATTTGAAATTTTCTGTGATCAAATGGTTTAAAAACTGTTCTGAAACATATTCTTCATTCTGGTAAGTATTTACAGATAACAATCAGGTTAACATTCACCTGTGGTAGCTGAGTCTAGAATATGTCCTATTGATGCATACTTCTCCCCTAGGATATTGGAGAGAATCCTCACTTTAACTTGTTACTCCCATGATCCTTTATAGTAGATTAAAAAAAAAAAAAAAAAAAAAAAGAGCCAGAGGGAAGGATTGAGTTGAGAAGACAGGACTGAACACACAGAAGGGAGGCATATCAAGAGTGCAGACCTCTTTGAAGGAGGGTGAGGTGGGATCCAGGATCCAGGTCAAGGTGATGGATGGGTTCACTGGAGATGGTTCCAGGTGTGGGTGTGGGTGGGTTGGAGCACATTGGCTGGAGCCTAAGGAGGAGGGAATTCTCATTGGGCAGCCTCTAAATCTTTAGAGATGAGGAGCAAGGTCAAATGCTACTGGTGGTGGGACTGATAATCAGGAAATTGTCATTGGAAGAGAATGGAAGAGATTTGACAAAGTTATTCAGGTGGGTGGGGAGTGAATTTACTGGGGAAACAGAGTGGAATTGCAGGGAAGTTTAAAATAAAACAATAGACCCAGGACCTTTAGCTGGATAAGGAGAACAATGGAAAGAAAATGCTATTGGGCTGGGAGGAAAGAGAATCCTCTCCAGCCTGGCTTTATTGGTGGTGCTGACAAAAGAACCTACCTGTGGGGAGGTGGTCTGGGAAAGTTTGGGATGGGGAGCAGGCAGCTACATGCTTAGAGAGTCCAGGTGATTCTAAGGCAGGCGCAGGTGGTTCTTGGACCACAGTTTGCGAAATGATGTCCTACGGGCTGGAAAGGGCATGAAACTGCCTTGGGACAGGAGGCCTGTCAGGTCCCAATGGGGAAGCCTGCTGGACAGACAACAGGACACAGGCCTCTTTGTCATTCCAGGAGCTTCTGTAGCTTCCTTGGCCAGAAGGATTACAATTTGAGGGTCCAGTTTGTCCAGTAAGATGCCCTTCGCAGGGTTTCAGGGAGGGGCTCAAAGCCAAAGGTGGATGGCCTTCAAAGTAACCCTGTCTGTGCTTGCCCCAGAGGCTTCTCATCCACAGACTGTCACTCCTGGAGGGTTTGTTGTTTGCTGTTTGTTTTTGCAACTTTTCATTCCAGAAATAAAAATGTGCTTTCAAAATCAACCAACCAACCAATCAACACTACTGAAGTTGGCACATTTGAGCTAATTGTTTTCCTTTTCATTTAGACTTATTTCCTACTGCGTATGAGGTGGCACTTTCAAGTAAATCTTTGGTAATTCCTAGGCATCAAGCAATTGCCTTCATTTCCCAGCGGGGCATACTAAAGTGGGCTCATTTGGAGAGAGAACGGCAATAGCAGCTTTTATATGGAAGAAAACGGCCTTTTTTTTTTTTTCCCTGACAATCATAATCCACTCATGCTTTAAAAATGCATTTCAAAATCAAAAGGACTCTGAGAATCTGGAATGTGCTAGAAGAACGTATTAAGACAAATTTTAGCAGCCGGTTTATCTATAATCTAGATAAACCTCTTGTTTCTCCTCTCCCTAAACTGCCTCAGCCACAGACAGTGTGCTTCCTGGATGTGAAAGAATTAAGCCTGCCTTGAATTAACAGAAGTAACAGGAGTACAGAGAAAATGTCTTTCTTTTTTCCTAGTCTCCACTGTGATTCTTTGACTTGAATTCACAGTGGCAGAAAGAAGGAAAGGTGGGTGCTCTGGGTGGGGAGCACCGCCTGAGCAAAGGCCTGGAGGCCAGCAGGACATGGGGGCCTCTGTCTGCCCAGCCGGACTGCGGCAAAGCCGACACAGGCTGGCTTGGTCTGGGGAGCTGGATTAGGGAGGCTGAGCAGAGGGGTTCTGAGTGGTGCCTGGGGAAATCCTGAACCACTTAAATGAGCCATTTAAATCTGACAGACAAATTGGTGTTTTAAGAAGATTTACCAGGCAGTGATGTGCAGGGTGAGGTAGAGTGGATGGGGGCAGTGTGAGTGTGTGTGTGTGTGTGTGTGTGCGCGCGCACGCATGCATGCTCAAGCACACACTGGGGCCAGGGAGATGGAAGTAAGAGGAGAGTGAAACTAAAAGAATAAAGCTTCTGCTTTGAGTCCACACTTACTGAGCACCTACGGTGTACATTGCCTTGAGCCAGGCGCCACCTTCAAGCATACTCTCTCTCAGCAAACAGAACCAACATCTACCCTTTTGTCCAAGCGGAACCTTAGAGTCCTTGACACCTTTCTTTCCTTTTCTCCCGAGTCATCAACTCCATGCCTTTTACGCCTTCCTCTTCTCCCTTCTCCCCACTGCCCTCTCTTCCGGATTGAGTCCCACTCTGACGCCTTCTTCATCTGGCTGCTGGTGAGGGTGAGGATGGCCTTCCCGAAATACATAGAATCAGGCCATGTCCCCCAGCAGAAACCCTGCAGTGGGTCCCTCTTGCCTTCAAGGTAAAGTCCAAAGCCCTCAGCAGAGCCGGGAGACCCTTGGTGCCCGGTCCTGCTCAGTTCTCCCTCCTTCCCAGGGTGCTCGGCTCCCCCAGCTTGAATCTCCGGAATCGGAATCGGAATCAGAATCGCTGTGCAAAAATGCAGCCAGTCATCGTGCGAGGTTGCCCTCTCTCTTCTCCCTTGGGATGATAATAGCCTCTATTCTACCCCTCTCCTCTGGCTCATTCTTCAAAATGTGTTTAACAGCCCCTTCCAGCTCTTTCGGGCCCACAGGTACCTCCTGGGTGCTTTGGAAGAACTGTTTCTATGGCTGTCCTAGAGCTTATCACCACGTATTGTCTCTGGCATTGCTCTTTGGCATGTGAGCTTCTAGAGGCATCTTCCAGCAGCTGCCCCTTTCTCTTCCCCCAGCACCCTCCTGACACATAAAAGGTGTTTAGTAATTAGTCATCAAATGAGAATGGATGAATTTCAAGAAGCTGGGCAGCAGGGCTGGGAGGGAGTGTTGGTCCCACATTACAGATGGAGAAACTGAGGGCCAGGGAGAGATTTAGCAATTGGTCCAAGGCTTCTCAGCTTCAGAGCCCAGAATCCTCTCCAGGGTTGCTGATTTCTGGTTTAGGGGTCTTCCCTCTTTCTTGCAGTCACGAAGTGGAGATGGTCAAGGAAAACAGCTCGGCAAAGCACCTTCAATTCTGGCTGATGGTTCAGAAAGCTACCCGTGGGGCCATTTTAGGAATGAGTGTCACAAAAGATGAAAAGGCTTTCCTCTATGAGTCAGGGATTTCATAAACTGGAGTATATTAGGTTTGGAGATTGCAAAAGCCTAAGGGCCCAAATGAACAATTTTCCAACATAATTTAAACATTTACTTCGCTGAAATTATTCAAAACACAAATCCTCCATTTCTGAAAGTCAAAGGATCTAGTTGCATGTGTTCATTGCTGTTTTTTTTCCCTCTTCACGCCAATGAATGTTCTTTGCCTACCTTTTTTTTTTTTTTTGATTGACTGGAAAAACCGTGTGGCAGGATGATAGATATTGTTCATTTAACTCCAGCATTTACTTTTCCCCTAAACCATAGCTCTGTTCATGATCGATCAGACTTCTCCCCCATTTAGCACCCATGTAAAACATTGCAAAAGATTGGGTCTGCGGCTCCGATAACGTGTTTGCAGCAATCTGTTCAAGACGCCGCAGCCATGCCGAGTGGCATGGAAGCTCTTAATGAAACGGCGGCGGATATTAGGGTTTTATGAACTGGAAAACAGTACAAATCAAAGCACTTTGCTTACTGTTTATCTGTTTAGAACATTTTTATTTTCTAAACCTAGCAATGTTCATCTTTTTCATCCGGCATTTCGGTTTGGTTCTTTACATATTGATTTTCCCGTTCACTGGTGTTCTCCGATGAAGTTGGAGCAGCCAGGTGTGCTGTGTGAATGAGCACCAGCCAGGGTGCAGGACTGGGGGCATTCTCTGCCCGAGACCCCTCTCCTCAAGGGCTGGGAGAGAGCAAGGGCTCGCCATGTAAAAAAATCACTGTACCTTGCTTCCCCTTGTGGGCTTTCCCCCTTGAACCAGCAGGGTTGACCTTTGAGCATCTCAAAATTTACATACAAATCTTACAGCAAAAGTAGCAGTCCCTTCTTAAATCTTATGAGGAAATGTGAAAGACAGGGTCTCAGCAGGAAACAAAATCTGTCAAAAACGGTTTGTCCAGGGGTCAGTAATTTTTTTCTGTGAAGGACCAGAAAGTAAATATTTTCTAGAAATACATTTTCTGTCACAACTGGCCAGAGGCAACACCTAAAGGATGGATGATGCGTGTGGCTTGGGTCCAGGAAAACCGTCTTTACAAAAAGAGACTGGGAGGGGGTTATTTGGCTTGTGGGCCAAAGTGGGCTGACCCCTGGTTTAGATAAAAAGACTTTAAGGAGCAATGAGCAGATACTCAGACAAAGTCAGGGGAACAAACACGGGGCATTGGGAGGCATGGCGACTCTAGCGGCAGGAAGCTGCTAGTCCCTCAAAGATGGAAATGGGGGGTCAGGGGGGAGAGGGTGTGAGGGTGAGAACTGAGCATGTGCCTGGGGAGGTACTAGAGCAGGGAGGGAGCAGGGAAGAAGCACCCTCCCCTTTCTCCTCCAGCCCTCAGATCTGCTTGTGCCCCCACCCCGCCCCCCAAACTTGGTCCAGTCAGTGGCCAGCAGCCAGGGGCCTTGTGAGGAAGGAGCAAGTGGAGTGGCAGGGAGTCAGATCAGACAGGAGGCGGGGAAAGGCAAAAGAAGAATGAGCAGCATGGGTGATGTTGCTTTGGGGACTAACTTCTTAGAACCCACTCCTTTGGGGAGAGGAAAGGCTTGGCTGGCTACATCCCTTGACCCTGACTTTATTCTAGAGAATTAGCACTTCCCCACAAACCAGCTCCAGATTTGGGCCTATCCCCCGTCACAGTGATAGATTCAGGGATAGGCTCATGGTCTAATTCAGGCTGAGGCCCAGGTGCAAAACTTTTCTTTGTTAGAACCGTTGGGAAAGTCTTCTCTCTTTTTTTCTGGTGGATCCGAGGCTAGAACTTTGGTAGCCATGTACCATGTGGTGAGGCCTTAACCAAGGGGAGCACACAGGAGAAAGCAGCATCCCTGGGGGTGGGGAGAAAGCCAAGTCCTGATACTGTCACTGAGCCCCTGGATCAAGCTATACCTGACACACTCATTTCTCAGTGAGGTGAGCCAATACACTCCCCTTTAATTGAGACCACTTTTCTGTTTGGAGCAACTGAAAGAATCCTGGCTAAGAGAGAAAATCCAGATTTATCACCAGAGCCAAGGCCTGCCTCCCTATAGCTGTGTGGATCTCACATGAGGCACATCTAATCACCAAAGCATGCAAGAGACAATGATTGTCCTGTGTACAGGAGGATTTTCATGTGTGCATGCGGCTACACTCAGGCAATGGCATTTATGCCAGCATGTACATTTCTCAGACACAGAAGTCTTTCTTTGAATATCAGCATGGCATGGACCTCATATGTCACAGAGACAGCAACTTCCAGGGTAATTACATAGATATGGTGATAACCATAGCAACCCATCAATTCTGAAATGTAATGTCATGCAGATCACTGCAGCTCAGGGACACGGATGGCACTGTGGTACCTGCCCAGGCCTGTGTTTTTTTTTTTTTTTTTTTTTTTTTTTGGTGGCTTTTCTTTTGCTTGAACAGAAGGGCTTCTCACCACGCAATACTCTCATCAGTCAGTGATTCCCAAAGTTTTGAATTTTATGGGCCAGAAAAATGTCCAAAAACAGGACTGTCATAAAGTTGCCAACTTAATTTTGCTAAGAATAGTTCACAAAAGAGAAAAACAACTGCCATCTACTGTCACCATCATTTCCTAAAAGAAAGGACCTTTTCACATGTCGGAAAAGAGGGAATCAAGGAGAAGCCCTTGAACTGAGCACATTTATCTTTAAGAAAGATGCATGACTTCAGGGATGCTGTGTCTGGTGGGACACTTGTGCATGGCGAGGCTGTCTGGGTGAGGAGCATGCAGGACCTAAATCCAGTCCTCGCCCTGCCTGCCAAGCCATGTGCTCTGCATGGTCTCTGTCCACTCAGATGAAGGGGCACTTTTTTCTTTACACAAAGGGGCTTCCTGCTTGCCAAGCTGTGTGCTGACAGGGCTGTGTCTGCCCAGAGAGGGCAACCTTTTCTAATCTGTGCAAAACACTTTTGAGCTGGCAGTGGCCCTGCACTACTTTGTTCCACGGTAAAACATTTCACTGGGGGCTGTGCTTTAACCAGTGCCTGGCACGTAGTAGGTGCTCAATAAATATGTATTCAATGAATGTTGGAGAGCTGAGAGAAGCTCCATCAAGGGCCGTTCCCAGGCTGCAGGTTGACATTTGGGGGCCCGGTGGTCCTCAGCAACACAGCTACAGGCATCACATTTCATGTTCTTTTCTCCTCATACTCGTGTCTAAATGGAAGGGAATGAGGAGCAAGATCAGGGCAGCCCCTCCTGCTTCTCAGTTCTTGAGAGGACCAGAAAGAAGCCAGCCTTAAAGGATTGCTTTAAGCCAATTGGACTTTGTACAGTTACCTCTTCAGCTTGCTTCACAACTCAGGTAACAGAGCCTTTGAAGGGTTAAAGCATACACTCTAGTTCACTGGGTGGCAGAGTGAGATTTCAAGGATTTGGGAGAGAGCGACACTGGGGTACTGTCCTCCAGAAATCCTGTATCCCTTGGAAACTGCTCAGTCATGGTGTTTGTGGTCACTTTTCAGCGTGTCTGTCATCAACACCCCCTCCTCCCCATCAACTCCCTGACCACCCCCACCCCCATCTTATGTCTGCTAGTCACAGATACCAGGACTGGAGTTCCCATCGTGTGCAGCGGAAATGAATCCAACTAGGAACCATGAGGTTGTGGGTTCGATCCCTGACCTCGCTCAGTGGGTTAAGGATCTGGTGTTGCTGTGAGCTGTGGTGTAGGCCAGCAGCTGTAGCTCCAATTAGACTCCTAGCCTGGGAACCTCCATATGCCGTGGATGGGGCCCTAAAAAACAAACAAACAAACAAATAGACAAAAATACCAGGACTCTGAGAGGGTGTACTCACTTCCCGGGGCTGCTGGAACAAATTGCCATAAACTTGGGGTCTCAAAACAACAGAAATGTCTTCTCACAGTTTTAAAGGCCAGAAGGCCAACATCGGTTTCACCGCACTGAAATTAAGGTGGAGGCAGGGCTGTACTCTCTCCAGAGGCTGTAGGGGAAAATCTGTTTCTTCTCTCTGCCAGTGCCGGGAACGACACTCTTCAGCTCATGGCTTTTTCCTCCACCTTCGAAGCCATCTGCACATCCCTCTCAGCTTCCATCATCACGTCACCTTCTATCCTTTAGGCGAGAGTATGATCTCTCTCCTCGTCTCTCTTATAAGGATACTTGTGACAGCCCTCAGGGCTCACAGAGATCACCCAGGATGATCACCTTATCTCAAAATCCCCAATCATATCTGCAACAGTTTTATCAGGTAAGGTAGCATTCACGGCCCTTAGGGGTTTGGACTTGATACTGTTGAGTGGCCATTATTCAGCCTACTGCAGAGGGTCAGTGACTTGCCCAAGGTCATGTGCAAATGTGGGGTTCAAACCCAAGCAAACTCTCTTCTGACCACGCCTAACCACCCCCCAGCTATCCTGCCGAAGGGCCAGCAGCCCAGACCCGTGTTTCCATCAGGGGAGGCCACGACTTGAGATCCAGACATGGCTATTCACACGAAGCCATTAAATGGCCTTTAGTATAGTTGGCAGTGACAGGGGAAGGAAGAGAGTTCTTCTTTTTATAAAAACAAATTTAACCTGCTCACCCTTCTTGGCAGCTAGGCCAGGTCTCTGCCATTTTGCAAAGTAATGATGAGAAAATATTTGTTTGTTTTGCTGTTTGTAACTCATCATTGAACCTGGGACCTATTAATAAATTTAAATTTGTGATTGAGGGATAGAGATGGGGAAGGAAGGAAGGCTCTTAAGGAGGATTAATGGTAAATACCCAGGAACTGTGTTTTCTTCTCGGCCACATCTCTACTCCTGGCTGAAGTCAGTGGAAGTCTGGTCTCATGGGGGCCTTAGGGCTGCTGAGTGCAGAGGCTGGACACAGGTGCCTACTGGTCTAGTCACTTCTTGGGCAGTCAGGAAACTCTCTTTTACCAGATACTTTTCTTGCCTTGCCCTGTACTTGAAAGCCAGAGAACAGAGTGAAAAGAATGAACAGACAGGGTGCGGTCTGAATGACATAAAGATTCCGGCTTTAGAAGAAGAGAGAACAGGCGTTCCCATCGTGACTCAGCGGTTAACAAATCTGACTAGCATCCATGAGGATACAGGTTCGATCCCTGGCCTCGCTCAGTGGGTTAAGGATCCGGCATTGCTGTGAGCTGCAGTATAGGTCGAAGAGTGGCTTGGATCCCAAGCTGCTGTGGCTGTGGTGTAGGACGGCAGCTGTGGCTCCAATTCGACCCTTAGCCTGGGAACCTCCATATGCCAAGAGTGCAGCCCTAAAAAAGCAAAAAAAAAAAAAAAAAAAAAGAAAGAAGAAGAGAGAACAGAACAATTCACACATAACATTTATTGCAAGTCTTCGCAAGCCAGACATGTATTAACCCCCCTTCACCCCGTTTCACAGCTGAAGGAATGAAGGCCTGGAAAGGTGAAGGAACTTGCCTAAAATAAAATCTCTAGTAAACAGTAAAGCAAGAACTTGAACCCAGGTCTGTCTGGCCCAAGGCCATGTCCTAGGTGATTGATTTCAGAAGGCCCTAATTCTCCCATTCTTGCCCCGCCTGCTCTTTAGTGTAGAGGGCAGGTGCCTAGGCTCTGGAGGCAGAGCACAGGAGTTCAAACCCTGGTTCTACCACCTCCAGGCTCTGTTACCTTAGCCAAGTAACCCAACTTCTCTGTGACTGTGTTTTCTCATGTAAGACATTGACATTTATAGCACCTACCTCTTAGAGTTCTTGTAAAAAATTTAATGGATTAATATAAGTAATATTTGTGGAACACTAACTGGCTCAGAATAAGTGAATTGTCATTATCGCTACATCAAATAACTTAGGCAAGAGAATCAATTTACCACTGGGACTTCACTAAAAGTCACTGACATCCAACTAGAATGAGATGGAATTACTAGGTAAGAGACAGTAAAATCTACCTCTTTACTGGTTAAAAAGTGTCCAGTGAAAAAAAGACAAAAATTCACAACCCCACCCCCCAAAGCCTGGAAGAATCGAATAAAACAGTAATTATAATAAAATGTGTGTCTGTTTTCCTTTATCTCCTTACCGATTTCAACAGAGTGAAACTTCTTGTTAAAAGCTCTGATGTGTTTTCCGGAAAGCAGGATCTCATCTCAAGCCATAGTCCACGGACCTGCCTGGGAAGAGTTTCCTGGATGATCAGCATGGCCATGTCACACCGTGAGGACTGCTGCTCCTTCACTCTATCACCCACTGCAATGTGACCCTGCCAACCAGGCTGCAGAGTCCATGCATCAAGTCTTTCCAAAAACTGTTTGTCAGGAGGCTGCTCTATGCGTGTACCAGCCTGGATGTGGTCAGGGAGGCAGAGGGTGTACAAGGCATTGCCCCCACCCTCCAAGAGCTGCCAGGTAACTTAGAGAGTCAAGTCACTGCACGGAAGTCAGATGACAACTTGAGCACCAAGTGGCAGCACAGGAATATAGACAGAGCATCGCTAAGGGTCACTGTTGGCTGCTGAGGGGGGAATGTGCCAGAGGAGGTGGGACCTGAGCTTGGAAGAATTGTCCACATCTGGATGAGGAAAGAGCTCAAAGGAAAGAGCATGCCATGAGAGGGGACGGGAAGCAGCAAAGGTGCCCAAGGTGGGAAATGCATGTGGAAGGAGCAGCTCCTGCTCTGGGCACTGGGTGGTGTCCCTTCCTTCAACCACTTGCTCCGTGTTTCCCATAGGAAGCCTCTGGTGGCCAGTCACAGACAAACCTCTCTCCTACTGATCTAAGTGTAAAGTTTGTAACTCAGGTGTTGGATGGTGGGCTCAGGTAGCTGGGCGTCTATCAGTACAATGTGATTCATGCCTGTAATTGGAGGAGGATGAAGCAGGCTAGAATGGCAGGAAAGTAAACGAAAAAGAAGATCAAGAACTTGGAGAAGAAAGGGCTTAAGAATGAACCGAGAACTTAAAATGGAAAACTTGTTAAAGTCCTGTTGTGATTTGGCTGGTTTTGCCTGGGCATCATCTGCCCTCTCATTTGACTGAAGAGCTAAAGAGCTTACCCCCATCGTTCACTCTCTTTGGGGTCTGCCTGTCTGCAGAGAAAGGTGTGTGTGCTTGGCTCTGTTCTTTGTAAACAAAGAGTGGGACGAAGCCTGTGGCTTTTCCAGCGATGCCTGTTTAGGGGACCATGTCTCCCTAGCTCTGAGGCTCAGTATTAGGGGGCCCGTGGTAATGGAGCTCACATGTGGCTGGTGAAGCGTGAGCGGAAGTGATGAGGTCACTCTGAGAGTCGGCATGGGGCTTGCCATACTCGCATTTTCCTCCCCGCCACCATAATGGGCAGTGCTCAGATAGAGTCTGTTCCAACTGCTGGGTTTCTGAGTGAAGATGATATGGATTGGACCTTCTGCCAGCCTACAGTGGATGTGTAATATGAACCAGAAATAAACCTTAGTTTTTATCAGCCACCAAGACTCCTGGGTTGTTTGTTACTGCAGCATAAGCTACCTGTCCTGACTAATACAAAGCCTATTGCTACTGCATGTCTAAGACACTTTTTCCAACAGCCCTATGAGTGATAGATTGACAGTGGCATCTCCATCTCCCTCCTCTTTTTCCCTTTTCTCCAGCTCTGATGGGATAGAAGCGATTATTTGGCCTCCCTTGTACCCTGACAAGAGTCCAAGTCTGCAGAACCTCAGGTAATAATGAATCTTGCACCTCAGTCTACAAAAAAGGAAGGATGGAAGCATCCGTAGAAAATGTATTGGTGAGCTCTGATGTTGTGAAGTGAGTGGAAGATTATTTGGATAAACGGATTAATCTGATTGAAATGGTTCCCAGAAGTAAATGTCAATGAACCAGACGTGGTAATTTCTTGCTCATGAAGTAGTGTTAGTATGCATGTGATTTGAAGTTTATGTTAAAACACAAGCACAAGATTGCCTCTTGGGCTGTGGGTGGTGTAAATGGGATGGGGCTACCATGAGTGGGAACTGTTCGTGTCAGATACGGTTAGCTCAAGCAGGATGATGGGCGAGACTGGAGGTTCCTGGAATATGGTTGTGAATCATAAACAATAAGCCAAGGCCAGAAATATATCTTTTGTATAGAAATTAACTTCGAGCTATCTGTAAACATCTGCTAAGCAAATTCCAAGTGTGCTGGAGGTTTTGCTTCGTTGCTTCAGAATAACAAGTGTTGCCTTCCGAGGGAACTACTGCCCTCTTAAAATGTGTGTGTGGGATCTTAGGAAATAGTTGCTCAGTCATGTATGTGCACGTTTCCCAAACTGGATTGCTGTTAAAATGCATGCTCAAAAAAGAGTTCTTTTCGATTAACAAACAAAAAATCAAGGAAATACTGAGTTACAGTTAAAGAAATTTATTTCTTTTCTCTTTTCTTTCTTTCTTTCTTTCTTTCTTTCTTTCTTTCTTTCTTTCTTTCTTTCTTTCTTTCTTCCTTCCTTCCTTCCTTCCTTCCTTCCTTCCTTCCTTCTTTCTTCCTTCCTTTCTTCTTTCCTCCCTTCCTCCCTTCCTCACTTCCTCCTTCCTTCCTTCTTTCCTTTCTTCCTTCTTTTTGTCTGCACCTAGAGCATGCAGAAGATCCCAGGCCAGGAATTGAGCCCACACCATAGCAGTGACCTGAGCCACAGCACTGACAACACCAGGTCTTTAACCTGCTGAGCCACCAGGAAACTCCTAAAGGAGTTTCTTTGCTGTAGAACTTCTCAGAGGCTTGAAAACATTAATGTTGATTGTGATGCTCTAGGAGTATGCAATGATCACAGCTTCCCAAACTTTCTGACCACAGGACTCATAGATATGTAGATAGATAAAGAGATGGACAAAGGGGTGGATTGATGAAAGGATGAAGGGATCAATATGGGTATAGATATATATTTAGCACTTCCCTGGACTATTTGTAAATAAAGACAAGTACTAAAGGAACCTATACGTATACCTTTGACTGGAAAACAGACCTCCCTTGATATGAACTCTTACTGTGCAAATAAAACAAGCAAATTAGATTAGGATGGTTTGGGGTGCAGCAAACAGGCTTCCCTTTAAAGAGGACTTAAATGATGGAGTTCTCATTGTGGCTCAGTGGTTAACAAATCCGACTAGGAACCATGAGTTTGCAGGTTTGATACCTGGCCTTACTTAGTGGGTTAACGATCCGGCGTTGCCATGAGCTGTGGTGTAGGTCACAGATGCGGCTCGGACCCCACGTTGCTGTGGCTGTGATGTAGGCCGGTGGCTACAGCTCCGATTGGACCCCTAGCCTGGGAACTTCCATATGCCATGGGTGCAGCCCTAGAAAAGGCAAAAAAATTAAAAATAAAAAATAAATAAAGAGGACTTCAATGATAAAAATATCTATTATGTCACATAAAAACCTAGAGGAAGGGTGATTTCTGGATTGGTTAATTTAGCAGCTCTGGAGTATTCTCGTGAACTCAGAGGTTTTGTTTCTTTCTGCTCTGCTCATCACAAAAGCAATGCCTCCCTCCCGATGGCAAGATGTTGCTGCAGTTTCCAGCACTGGGTGGATGCAGCTTCCCTCAGATCTGGTGGGAAGCACTTCCTCCCAGGTGGCTCCCGGTTTAGGAAAGACACCCTTTCCTAGTAGCCCCTGGCAAACTCTCCTTTAGATTTGCACACCTGTGCCCTGAATGTCGTGAGAGCTAGGAAGGGGACTCTTTGGCATTTTGAGTCTCCATTGTAGGAGATGCGTCCTACCAGCAAGAAGTGGGGTGGGGGTGGGGAGTCTCAGCAGATTTCATAGGCAGACAACCAGGAGTGTTTATCACACAATTGTGTGATCTAAGTGCTTTGTCTGGGTTCTTCAAAGAAAGAGCCTATGGTAATATTGCACACACACACATACATGAACACACACACACAGAGACACACATATACATTTAAAATGGAGGAGGAGTTCCTGATGTGGCTCAGCGGGTTAAGAACCTGACCTAGTGTCTGTGAGGATGCATGTTTGATCCCTGGCCTTGCACAATGGATTAAGCCTCCAGTGTTGCTGCAAGTTGCGGTGTAGCTCCCCGATGTGGCTTGGATCCTGCTTTGCTGTGGCTGTGGTGTAGGCTGACAGCTGCAGCTCTGATTCGATGCTTAGCTTCCATATGCTTCAGGTATGGCCCTAAAAAAATAATGCGGGAAATACTGAGTTGAATTTACAGAGGTTTGTGTTATATATATGCAACAAAGAGGTTTATTATAAGGAACTGGTTCACATGATTACAGAGGCCGAGACGTCTCAAGACCTGCAGTGGGAGACCCAGGAGAGCAGAGAGTACAATTCCAGTCTGAGTCCAAAGGTGGGGAAGGCTGATAATCACTTTTCCGTTCTGTTCAAGCCTTCGGTGGCTTGGCTGGGGCCGCCCACCTGGGGGAGGGCAATCTGCTTTCTCCTATCTACAGATTAGAATGCTCATTGCATCCAGAAACAACCTCACAGACACACCCAGAATAATGTTTAATCAAATATTTGGGCACCCCGTGGCCCAGTCAGGTTGACACATAAACCTAACCACCGCATTCAGGCAAGTTACCTCTTCAAACCTTAGTGACTTCATTAGTAAAAGGACTTGTCTGATTAGTGGTTGTGAGAATAAAATGCACTAACATGTTTAAAGTACTTAGCACAGTATCCTGTACCAGCACATAATTAGCTCTCAGCACAGATTTGTTTTTAAAGCACAAAATTGGACTTGTGAGAGTAATCACTGCAATTTCATTGACTCTTTCTCTCTTTTGCTGCCAGAGCCTCTGTCCCCTGTAAATGCTGAATCAAAGACTCCCAGGGGACATCACACATAGACTCAGAAATTAGTCTGTCTCCTGCAAGTTGCCACACAGCCATGGCATTTCTCTCCTACCCTGGCCCCTTGCAGATGTCAGGTGTCTTCCAAGTCACCTGAGGTAAGAATACTCAAATCTACCCTGAGGGTTTGTATGCCAATCCCCCGAGGCACCCTCGAGGATTCGAGAGCTGGGTTCTGAGCAGAAGTGGGCAAAAATTCCTCCAATCTTTCATGAAAACCACTCTACAGCTTCTTCTTCAGGCCTTCTCTCCACAACTCATTCATTTATTTAGCAAATACTTAATGAGCATTTGCTACATTCCAGCTGTGTGCTAGACAGTAGCTCACAGATGGTTGGCAATTGGGCTGAACTACAGGTGTCTATTGAGTTGGCATTGGAAGACCAGTCAGGCAGATTCTGCCTCTTCCCCAGACCCAGATGCCAAGAGGCCACAGTGCTTGCTCTCCTGTAGCCTTGGCAGCTAAAAGGGCTAAGGGGGAGGGTGGGTGCATAAGAATTATGAAGTGCTGACCTTTGAGAGTAAGAACCATTGCTTCTTAGTGTCCTGCTCTCTACACTGGATATTCTACTGGCTTCTGGCTAGTGTGCTATTTTGGATCAGAGGTGGATTAAAACAAATAGAGCTTCTTTCTCTTTTCTTCTTTTATCCGCCCTCTTCTGAGATTTTCTGTCCATGCCTGGGCATGAAAACACCAGAGGATGGGGAGCTGAATTTTCTTTCTCCTTCCATCCTAGCAAGACTGTACTTTAAAGGAAAAACAAGGTTCTAATATTGGTCAACCTTGCCAGTGATATCACAGCTTAAGTTGATTGGGTTCTAAATTCAGGAAGCATAGGAAAGATCATCTACCATCAGAATAACCCTTGAGAACTCTAAATCCCATAGGTATGATTTGTGGATCCCAAATTATAGCTTAATATGTCCAACACAGCAGTTTTTCTGTGAACATGGAAACATTGCTATTTCTGTACTTGAGCACCAGATGAGATATTCAGCTTGTGTTTAGGGATCATAATAAATGCAAATTTGCTGTGTTTTTTCTTTGTTTTATTTTAGCTAAGTGTGAACAGTTTGCATATATTTAAATAAGTGTTAGAATAATGTGAACTCACTATAGAGGACATCGCTGATGAATAATGTGCCAGCCATTTATATGTCATGGAACATTTAGGAAATATTTTGAAATCACTTCAATTTTTTCTCCAACTTTTTACTTTGAAAAATTTCAAACCTAGAAAAGAGTTTAAAAAATAATGTAATATAGCCAAGATATGGAAACAATCTAAATGTCTGTTGACAGATGATTGGATAAAGAAGATGTGGTATATATCTACAATGGAATATTACTCAGCCATAAAAAAGAATGAAGTAATGCCATTTGCCACAACATGGATGAACCTAGAGATTATCATACTAAGCAGAAAATAGAAATTATCTTACTCCATAAAATATCATAGTAATTATCATACTAAGCAAAATAAGTCAGAAAGAGGAAGACACATACCATACGATATCACTTATATGTGTAATCTAAAGTATGATGCAAGTGAATGTATCTATGAAACAGAAACAAACTCACAGACATAGAAGCAGACCTGTGGTTGCCCAGGGGAAGAGGGAGTGGAGGAGGGAAGGATTGGGAGTTTGGGATTAGCAGATGCATAGTGCTATATATATATATATGGATAGATGAAAAGGTCCTACTCTATGACACAGGGAACTATATTCACTATCCTATGATAAGTCATAATGGAAAAGAATATATATATTCAGTTATACGTATAGATACATATATCTATATATATTCAGTTATATGTGTGTATATCTGAATCACTTTGCTGTAAAGCAGAAATTAACACAACATTGTAAATCAACTATACTTCAATAAAATTATAAAATATATATGATGAATGATGATACTCTTATATCCTTCACTTAGATCCATCGATTGGCAATGTTTTACCATATTAATATTATTGCCCTAATACACACACACACATAGACACAGTGTACTCACTATAATAGGTTTTCACAAAGTGAATATACCCTGTAACAAGCACTAAAATGCAAAACAGAACATTGTCAAAACCTGGAAATCTTGCGAGTGCCCTTCCTGACATCACTCCCCCAGGGGAACCACAGTCCTGATTCAAATTACTTAAGTGGGTTTTGTGTCTGTCTTCCAAATTTATGTAAATAGAATCATACTTTTAGAAAAAAAATTCATGTTCGTTTATTGTGGGTTTTTGTTGTTGTTGTTGTTGTTGTTTTGACCGCACCCATAGCCTGTGGAAGCTCTTGGACCAGGGATCAAACTTGAGTCACAGCAGCCACTGCAGTTGGATCCTTAACCCACTGCACCACAAGAAAACTCCAGTGGAATCATACCTTATGTATACTTTGAGCCTGGCTTCTTTTGCTCAATATTTTGAGTTTCACCCAAGTTGTGTGCAGTATTCTATTCTGTTCAGCCCTGTCTTTGTGGTTGCTGCTGTTCAGGGCATTGACTTTTTTGAAGAGAGCCCTGTGAGCTGGACTTACCTGATCATTTCCTTTGGATTAGACTCAACATAAACATTTTGGCAAGAACACGACAAAGGTCAGATTGTGTACCTCCCATTGCCTCTCATGATTAGACACACATGTGCCATGTGTCCCTTGAACGCTGAGTGATGCTAAGCTCGATGGCATTGTTATTGGCTGTCTGGCAGATCCCTCCATTAGTGAAGATACCTTCCCTTATGTAATTAATGAGCAATCTTTGGGCAGATGCTCTGAGATCACATAAATATCCTGATGGCCAACTAACTTTGTACTCAATGGTTTTAGCATCTGTAGACGATCCTTGCTTGAATCTATTATTATTATTATTTTTGTCTTTTTGTCCTTTTAGGGCCACACCCGCAGCATATGGAGATTCCCAGGCCAGGGGTCTAATCAGAGCTGTAGCCTCCGGCCTACACCACAGCCACAGCAACGCAGGATCTGAGCCGCATCTATGACCCACACCACAGCTCATGGCAACGCCGGATCCTTAACCCACTGAGCAAGGCCAGAGATGGAACTGGCAACGTCATGGTTTCTAGCCGGATTTGTTTCTGATGCGCCACCATGGGAACTCCATGAATCTATTATTTCATTGAAGTTGAAATTCTTAGGAAATTCTCTTGTGAAACTAAAACTTGCTTAAGTATGTCCACTTTTCCTCTCTCCCAGCCCTGGCAAAGATACAAAAGGAACATGCAGGTTACTCTCCATTGTCCCCTGCATTCCACTTTCTGCCTTAACTGTCCTATTTTGTCACCCTGGGAGGCTGACCCTGAACCTTGCACCACTCAAATTCTCTTGCAATTGGTTTTCCAGTTGGGTGAGGCCCATGGGAGCACTTTACTGGCAAGACATCCAAGGGCAGGAGAAGAGAGAGGGTGGGTCACCCCATCACTCTGCCCCAGCCCTCACTGCTGGCAGTCGCTGCGTCCCTGACCACTTATGTTCCCACCTGATGACTTTCCAGGGTCTAGCTCTTCATGGTTCTGGCATCAGGGTATCAGCTTCCTCTTCTTCCTCCTCTTCCAATTGCTTCAGTATTTCTTGTGTGTGTATTGAACGCTGTCCACACCGCTGCAAAGAGTCCCTTTATTAAAAATCTCCTTGGGGGTTCCCGTCATGGCTCAGTGATTAACGAATCCAGCTAGGAACCATGAGGTTGTGGGTTCGATCCCTGGCCTTGCTCAGTGGGTTAAGGATCCAGCATTACCATGAGCTGTGGTGTAGGTTGCAGACACGGCTCGGATCCCGCGTTGCTGTGGCTCTGGCATAGGCCGGCGGCTGCGGCTCCGATTGGACCCCTAGCCGGGGAACCTCCATATACCGTGAGAGCGGCTCAAGAAATGGCAAAAAGACAAAACAAGCAAACAAACAAAAACAAAACAAAACAAAAATAAACATCTCCTTAATTAAACCATCTCAGAAATTCTGCTTCCTGTCAAGACTCTGACTGATTCAATGAATTTCACTCCAAGTCACCAGTTCTGATCTGAATGGTAGGGTTTTAATTTTGTTTCTGTCAACTGGTATCACTGACAAGTGTTCAGGGAGAAACAAGAAAAAAAAGAGTGCATCCTCCTGGCAGTGGAAGCTCTAGATCTTGGCTTCCCTGAGTCCAGATCCACCCTACTTTTCCCACAGTTTGAGCCCATGAACTAATGAAATCCACTGTTTTGCTCAAGCCAATTGAAATTGAGTATGTGTCCCTTGCATCCAAAGAGCCCTGAATATGCAGGGAAGAGTCAGCAGTTTGCACGTGCAAAGGGATGGGGGTTCTAGGGACGGGCTGGCAGGATTTGCTGGAAGGTGTAACACAGCTATAGCTCTTTGCTCTTAGCTGAACATTCTCTAGATGCTTACATAAAATATTGAATGACTTGCTGTCTTCCATCTCTCCTGTGTTCAGTTCCTTGAAAGCAACCTCTGCCTTGTTGTCCTGGGGCAGGTCTTCTGTGCATCATTCATTGGTCACAGGGAGGGCAGACTGCAGGGAAGCTACAAGAAGGGACAGTGCAGTGCCCAGGGCTGGTAGCAGAGGGCATCATGGTCACCCTGGGCCTGAAGGGGCAAAGAGAGGGGCATTATTAAGCCTGGAGACAAAGAGGACACTGTAGTCACTTGATGGGAGCCATGGCCTTTGGGTGAGGAACACAGCCAGCTCATGGCAGCTCTGTAGTGAGGAAAACAGAAGAATACACACTCCAGCCTGGCCCCCTCTCTCCCTCCTAGCTCCTGCCATTGGTCCCATTAGCCAGGCATAGCAGACTCCCCCAGTTTCTTCTTCCCAGCAGGGTGGAGAAGGGGGAATGGATGTGAAGGTATTCAGCACAGGGGCTCTGCTTTGTTCCTGGTCCAGAACGTGCCATCACAACCAAACACACCAAAGCCCCAGTGGACGCAAGATGCCTTAGCCTGGCATTTAAGAACCATCTTTGAGAGGAACTGAGTATTATGGTGAAGAGTGAAGTTTTTAATCCCAACTGCATCCCTGGACAATTAACCCAACCCACCTGGACCTCCTCTGTAGATGAGGATAGTAATGGCACCTCCCTTGCAGGTGTTTGAGGATTAATGGAGCTGGTACTGTAAAGTGCTTAGCACAGAGCTGGATACATAGTGAGAGTTTTGTCAAGGTTTACTCTTTTTTGCCATTTTAAAATATTCAAGTATACTTGATTTACAATATCGTGACAATTTCTGCTGTACAGTAGTGACCCAGTTGTACCTTATATATACATTCTTCTTCTCATATTATCTTCCATCATGTTCTATTCCAAGAGACTGGACATCGTTCCCTGTGCTATGCAGTAGGACCTCATTGCTTATCCATTGTAACTGTAAGCGTTTGCATCTAACAACCCCAAATTCCCAGTCTATCCCACTCCCTCTCCGAAAGATTCACTTTTGTTGTTGTTTTTTTTTTTTTTTTTTTTTTGTCTTTTTGCCATTTCTTGGGCTGCTCCCACGGCATATGGAAGTTCCCAGGCTAGGGGTCTAATCGGAGCCATAGGCACAGGCCTATGCCAGAGCCACAGCAACGCGGGATCTGAGCCGCATCTGCAACCTACACCACAACTCACGGCCACGCCGGATCATTAACCCACTGAGCAAGGGCAGGGACCGAACCCTCAACCTCATGGTTCCTAGTCGGATTTGTTAACCACTGCGCCACGACGGGAACTCCGAAAGATTCACTTTTATTTAATATTGTTATTACCGTTGCACTTGGTTCTGGAGAATCTCAAGATGGAGAGAATTTCCCCAGAACATACCTTGAGGTCGAAAGAACACTTGAGTTCCAATCCAGCCACCATACGCTCTTCTTCACCTTGACCTTCATTCTCCCGAGCCTCAGTTTCCTGGCTGTACTATGGAGCACAAATACCCACTTCACAGACTTAGAGGAAGACCAAAGAGAAGGAGATAAATGTACAAGCCAATGTTTTCTAAAGCGCACCCGCATTCTGCTAATGTAAGGAATTAGAATTATTAACCCAGCAAAGAGTGTTCTGTGGCAAGCGTTTTTCTGATGATCTTCCTTGCTGTTCCTGTTGATTCAGTGCATGTCAACAGATGACTCCATTTAAACCTAAATGTCCCTTGCCCAAGCTAATTGCTAATTTAGACTTAAACTGTGCCCAACTCACGATTAGAATTCAAACCTTGGAACTCCATTAGGGATGCATAATGCTACATTTTCCTTCCCTGAAATTAATCAGCTGCAAATGATTAAATTACTATATATAGTGTGAAACACAACAAAGCTGTAATTTTTATATAAATTCCAGAATGTTACATTATTTCCCTTCAGCACTGACATCGGAATAATTCCTCCACAATCATTGCTTTGTCTTCTGTAAAATAAAATTTAAAAAACCCATTGCTCTTCAAGCGTACCAGAGTCTGCGTTCAATATTTAATATGATTAATGTTTACTGTATTTGTTGTGGGGTTGTCTGCTAATTGTGGCGTTAAGCCGCACCCCCTTCATCATCTCTGGGGGCTGAGGGATGTTGGTTCAGAACCACTGTCGGAGAAAGTATCAATTAAAATTCAGCTTCGTCGAGCACATGAATCTTTTTTGTTGTTTGTTTGTGGTGCCTGGCATGTCTGGTGGCAACACGCTCCTTCTCTCTCGTCTCCTCGCTGCAGGAGCAGATAGAGATTCTAGGCAACTTTTCCATGAGGATGTGGCCTGGGGGGAAGCCTGGGGGGAAGCCAGTGGGACCGGGTATCTAGCGGCCATCCTAACAGTGTGCATCTCTGGAAAAGCCCTCCACCCTCCTGAAACGGGACAAGTGATTAAAGGCGGGTCTGGATGTAGGTGAGGCAAGCAAGGTGTCCAGGGGCTCAATCTAAGGAGGACAGGGTGCATACATGTCCCAGGAGCCACTTCAGACTGCTCGGGTTTTGTGCCCCAGCCACCTCCCACTTAAGGACCTGGCCTCCTTACATACCGCACCCCAGGCACCTCACTTGCCCTCGGATTAAGAGGACCTCACTGAGAGTCAGGAAACCTGAATGGCAACCCCTGTGCCCTGGCATCGCTGTGACAGACCTCAGATCAGTCTCTTAACCCCTCCGGGTCTTGGCTTCCTTGACTATAACATGTGGGTGATAATCCGTGCAGGAAAGATCTAGGACTAAGACAACGCTTTGTCCCCTAGAGGATGCCCTGCAGGAATGGGGTCATTGCTCGCCTTCCCACCGCAGTTGCTCCTCTGGTTCCCTCCTCAAAGCCCCTACAGCTTTTTGGGGGGAAGCCCCGGGCAAAGTCTTGAAAATGCTGTCCGCAGATGGCCTCATAAGCCCAGGGAAGGTGTTTCCCATGGTTGGGGGGCTTCACCCATCTGCTGGCCCTGAGGTCCCACTGCGCCTGGGGTCCCTGGTGGTGGTGGAGCCATCTCTGCTCTCCCACCCCTCCCTCATTTTCGTCAGTGCCAGGGTCTCTCAAAGAACATGTAGACAAACTGTCAGCTCTCTTGGTAGCCTTTTCCCTTCTGGAGCCCAAACATCGGCCCCAGAGGGCTGGCTTCCAGTCTTCCCTCTCACGCCTCCCCTGCCTCTTCCACGCCTCAGCTGAAACCTGCCCCCAGATGCATGATCACCCCTTTCCACTTAAAGCATGCACCCCCCACCCCCACTTACACCTGGCCTCACTGAGGACTGACTGGGTACTCTCTGTTTGGGGGGTATGCAGAGCCTACCAGGCTTCTCACCCCAAGAGCTCAGAGCCCACGATCTATTCCCTTGGGCCACCTGTGCCTCACCAGCCCACCTCACTGGCTCCTCTCTGTGTTAGTGGACTTTCCTTCCATCCTGACTGGGAATTAGCTTCCTCCTGGACTGTCAGCATTTAGAAGGTGCAGCTTCCAAATATTTTATCCTCCGTCACCGACAGAAGAATAGGAGCCAACCACGTGCCCTTTGATATCAAGCTGTCCTTCCCCAACTTCTGAGTCAGTTCATACCTTCTGCACTGATCTCTTTCTGCCAAAGAAGGCATATTTATTAACAGGCTGTCTAGTCTGGCCAGTAGACAAAGGGATGCTCAGAGGAGGGTGGGATGGAATATCACACCTTGACCTAGGACTGACACTCAGCCCGGGTGCACCTGCGGGTCCAGGCAGGCTATGAATATATGCAATACTTCTGTAGCAGTTGGTCACTAGCCACTGCCAAGTGCTCCTCTGCATCCGTGCTACCTAGCCCTGCCCCTAGTCCTCTGGATTTCCCCACAATCTAAGAGAAGGGACCTGCCCCCACCCCAGAGTGTCTCTAGGACTCTGCCCCAGCCCTGGGGTCGGGTTCTTTCCCATCAGCTGGTGCTCCTGCCATTAGTGAGTCTGAATCTCATCCTGACCTTCCCAGTTAACTAATCCCACAACTGTCCCCCAGATAGCCACTTCAGAACATGACAAGAAAAGCACTGAGTTCTACTTTGAAGCACACTAAACACCTTTTAAAAGTTATTTCACTGACAAGGAGTTCCCTGTTGGCCTAGCGGGTTAAGGATCTGGCATTGTCACTACAGAAGCTTGGGTCACTGCTATGGCAGGGGTTCCCTCCCTGGCCTGGGAGCTTCTGTATGCTGTGGGCTTGACAAAAAAAAATATTTCAGTGACAAAAAGTCTCTCCCTGGACTTAACTGCATCTGATGAAATTTGCCTTCAGTGAATGAACTCCAGTTTAACGATCTCAAGGTGCCCATTTATCCTCATGCTTTCAGGAAACAGTAACAGCTAAGACGTACTAAGCACCCCTCACTGCCAGGCACTGTGCTAAGTGCTCAAGTGCAGGACCTGTCCTGTGCAACACTGTGATGTTTAGGTATTACTATTATCATTTAACACATGGAGACTAAGATTCAAAGCGTTTAGGTAATTTGTGCAAAGTATCACACTAGAAAGTGGCAGGGCTGGGACTCAAACCCAGGCTGAGTGATTCCAAAGCTGTTCTACTTGCAGCTAAATTATTTGGTCTATAGTCTGATACATGTTAGTTTTCTTCTTCTTGTTATATCATCTTCACTATTCTAGTGGCCTTAGCCTCCGTGTGTATGGGAGAGAGAGAAAGAGAGGGAGAGAGAGAGGTAGGGGGAAGAGAGAGAGAGGGAGAGAGGGAGGGAGAGGGAGGGAGAGAAAATAGGAATAGACGTCTTGTCAGATGGGTGCCACATGGCGCCGGTGCTCTGTGAAGACATCTGGATCACAAAAGGGGTGAAGAGGAATAAGAATCAGCAAGTGAAAACTTCTGGGACCAGGCAGGAGGAGCCTGTGAGCCTCTCTCTGCCAAGATGACCTGAGCTGAGCTGGTCCTCTCCCTCCTTTCCTCCCTCTCTTCCTCTTTTTCTCCAAGTTAACGCCAAGAAGGGCATTGGAGGCTTGTTAAAGAGCTATGACACAGTAGCCAGGGCCCAGGTGGAATGGGGACCTTTTGGTGGACTCTGATGTTTTGCTTCTTTTTTTTAAACCCTGAATTCCCTTCAGGGTGTTTTTCCGGCGGCGGGGGGGGGGGGGGGGGACAAATAATTTAAGACTTAAGACAAAAGTCCAAAAGATGAAGTGGAGCTGGTTCCGCCGAGAGCTGCTCCTCCTCTAGACCAGACAAAGGCCGTGACCCACTCATTCCCCCGAGGTCCAGGCCTGGAGACACTCTGTCCCATTCAGCCCCTGGAGACTGGTTGGCCAGGCTGCCAAGCTCCCTGCCTTCCCACCCCCACCAATGACAGCAGTCCAAAATGGCCATCATCTGAGCACAAGATCTGCTGTTCATTAAAAAATCAACTTTCTTGTGGACAAGAAAATTACTTTAAAAAAAAAAACAAAAAAATTTTTGAGCTCAAAATCTCACTTATCCTTAGGGCTCAGGTGAGTTGCAAATCCAATCCAATCCAGAAACTCCCAATAAAAAGACTGATTTGAATTATGCCACAGGCCAAATTATGGGGAGGAAGTAAGTGGAAGGAGGGAGAGAAATAGCATCTTACTGCATTTCTAACTGTGTTGCCTCTCCTAGTGTGCGAAGAATGGAACCCTGGCCCAGGGATCTGAGTGCAGGCAGCCCCTGGGTCTGGGTGGTTTCTTCCAAGTGCTCCCTCCCCACCAGCAAAGCCTCTGAGGTTGTGTCAGCCTGGAGAGAAACTCTGCCAGAGGCTGACATCGCCATTGCGCCACCTGCTGGAAGTTTGGAAAAGGAATCTGAAACTCATGGTGTGGCTGTAACTGGTAACTTCATAGTCCTGACGATTATTTGTAATACTTCCCGTTTTATCTTATTACACAAGTTATTCAGGTTTATTGAAGACAATTTAGGAAGTTCATGCAATTAAAACAAAACATAAAATCACTCGCAATCCTGTTACCCGGAGACGACCACTGTTTATATTTTGTTGGCTTTCCTTCCATCCTTCCAGTCTTTTTTCTACTTAGATATATATTAAGTTCATACATGCTATTAGTCTCATTCAATAAACATTATTTTGTAGCCTAATTTTCAGGCTTAACAATATGCCTTAAATATTTTTTCATGTCCTTAATTATAATTTGCAATATGATATTGCTTAGCAGTTTTTTTATATCCCTATGTGATAATTCTAGGTTTTCTTCCTGTATATTAATTACAGTGTTGTCTAGTTTGAGTTTTTACTAAATCTCATTTCCCCCTCCCATTTCCCCCTCTTTTTCTCCCTTCTTTCTTTCCTTTCTCTTTCTTTCTCCTTCGTTCCTTCTTTCCTTCCTTCCAGCTTTTCGTCTTTACTTATTTTTTTATTTTTCCCTCCAGTAGAAAAGGTCTACAGCAGATGTTGTGAGGGGTAATTTCTTGTGGGATCTCTGGCCTCCCTCCCCCCATTCATTTAAGGGGCTCCAAAGACTGCCTGCTGAGGCTTGGTGGCTGTCCCTGCTTTGGAAAACAAGACAAACCCTGAATTGAGGTGGGCAACAAAGATAGGATGCCAGCCTAGTGCCTCCTTCAGTGTCTGATAAAAAAAAAAAAATTAACAATTACTGATCATTTACTCCATGTCTGCCAGGCTCCATCCTCAGAACATTATATGAATTATCACCAGTAGGCATCATAAAACCCTTATGAGATACTCTCCCTTCCTTCTTCCATCCACTGGACAGCTGAGGACGCCAATCTTGAGAAAAGCAAATACAATGGCCCAGGGTCACCAGCCATTAGTCCCAAACCTCAGTGTGCAGTGATCACCTATTTAAAGGAAACAAAACAAACAAAAAAGATTTCCAGAAGTTCCCTGGTGGCTTATCAGGTTAAGGATCTGGTGTTGTCATTGCTGTACAGGTCCCCTGCTGTGGCATGGGTTTGATCCTTGGCCTGGGAACTTCCGCATGCTGCACGTTTGTCCAAAAAAGAAAAAATAGAAAAAGAAAAAAAATTTGAATCCAAAAAGATTTCCAAATTCTCTTTAAAAATGCGTAACATCTGGCAATGTGGCTTTGCGTTTCCCCATGGCAATGATCAGCTCAAGCAGATCGTGGTGCCCATATCAGACTAGCATGGGCTGTCCAGTTGGACCGTGTCCACCTTTCTTTATTCTCCTGCAACAGAGGAGCAATGTCTACTGCCAACCACACTGTGGGGCGAGCTGGCTTCATCTAACAGAACAAGGGAACTTAACAAAAAGACAAACCATAAGCTCAGGGTTTTACAATTCCTGGCTCTCTCTGTCTGAGAAGCAGGGTATATCTATGGCTTCTCTGAAACAGCCTCTTCTCTTTCCTACCCATGAGTATGGGGCTGGATTCTGAGGGTGCTAGACCAGGAAAGGAGGAATGTAATTACAGCTCAGAGTGAAGTAGCTGCTATTTCCAGAGCCACTGGAATACGTGTACCCCATGGGCAATTGCGAGTGGCTGCCTTAGCTTGGTTGGCTGACTGAAATCAGCTATCAATAGTGACCCGTGCTAAAGGGAGTTGAAATAAAATAGAATAGGCATAGGCAAACTTTTTCTATAAAGGGACAGGCAAGTAAAAGTTTTAGACCTTGCCAACCATATGACTGCTGTTGTAATTACTCAACTCTGCTCTTGCAGCGCTAGGGCATAAACAACATGTAAACGAATAGGCATTGGCTTGTTCCAATAAAACTTTATTTACAAAAACAAATGGTGGCTTTCTTTACCAAAGCAGGCGGTAATTTGCTGACCCCAACAGAGAAGAAGGGATATAAAGACTTAGGAACAGGAGTGTTGGAGTGGGTTTATCCTGTGCGAGTCATGCACTAAGTTTAACTAGGTGAATTCTATTTTCCAGAGTACAGTCGATTTTCTTCAACTGACCCTTCCCCCATGTATCATTTCTTTGGTTTCAGTGACTTTTGAAAATGGTCAAAATAACACTTCTCCCTGGAAATGATTTGGGATTGAGGATGGGAGTGCAGATTTGGATTATCTGACCTGAGTTATTTTCTAAGCTGGGGTCAGTGATTGGATTCAAGAAAGATCCAAATCCTCCCCAGGACACCACAAGTTATTACGCTGATTGAGTCAGTTGAGGCAGAGTCACCCCGCAAAAGGATTATACCTATGGGGTACCACTGTCCTCCAGATACTTCCTGCAAGGTCCTGGCTGAACAACATCATTTTAACACGCAAATGTCCAGGCATTAAGTCAGGTGAGAGGGAAGTGACTTAAAAATACAGAAGCCTGAGAAGCTTGGCATCTCTTGTGAGTCTGGAGACTCCAGATTTGGGGGTTAGGCTCAGAAGATGAAAAGCCGGTGAGGAGAAGGCTAGCCATTGAGTGAAAGACATTGAAGGGGCCCCTGTGTTTGTGTGTTGCTTGAAAGAGTTGGTAGTGTGTATGGTATAAGGAAGGGGGGGAAGGCAAGACACTCAGTGGAGGTAGAAAAAACTCTGCAAAGTCAGAGGGGAAGAGGACTTAGGAATCCAGGAATCCACTCCATTGCAGGGAACGCCCCCTCCTGTGCCCATGGAAGCTACAGCTAGATGATTATGGCATTCATTTCCAGTGAGCATGGATGTGGTCTCCTCTCCCTGTCAACACTGCACTCCAGGCAGCCTCCTGCAATCTGTCAGGGTCAGAACTTAATAATAATAACAACAATAATTATAGCTAATAGTTACAGAGCATCTGTTAGGTCTCAGGCACTGGGCTGAGTGTAGTCTCTGCATTATCTCCTCTAATCCTCATGACCCTACAAAGTAGCTGCTCTCATTTTCCCTATTTTGCTCAAGATGAATTCTATTGACCTGTATCCCAGATTCAGTCCAAATGCCTTATTTTACACAAGAGGAAATTGAAACCCAAGATCACATTGTACCAACTGTAGGACTGATGAGAACCTGGATCTGTAAATAGCCAGTCTATTGTCCACACTGATTCCTGGATGGCTACATGGTATGTTAGCATACAGGCTAAATGGCTATAACAAAGAAACCCAAGAACACAATGGCTTAAAAAGTGTTTTACTTATCTCTCTTATCTTGAGCGGTTCAAGACTGATGGGTTATCTCTGCTCCATCAGATACTTCAGAGACCCAGAATCTTTCCATCTTCTTGGTCTGTCATCTCCTCGGGTGTTGTCCTAGGAAAGTTGAGGCTGGTTTAAATACACATTTGCCTTCCAGTCTAGGAGAAGACAAAAAAGTCCAGGGCATATAGTTTCAGCTTCAAGGAGATAACCAAAAAGTTGCACCCAACACTCCCCACATTCCACTAACCTGATGTTAATATGTGACTCCCTGCTGCACACCCCTCCCACCTGCAAAGCAAGCTGAGAAATAGAGCCTCTTGCTAGGAGGCCATGTGTCCAGCTGAAACTCAGGAGTTCTAGTACTAAGAGGAAGGTTCAGAACCATGGGGAAACAGACACTCTCCTTGCTAAACAGATAAAACATGGACCTTAGAGTGATTCCGCACATGTACACCACCACAGGGAAAGGTTCTGAGAGTAATAAAAACAGGGAAAACTAGAGCCAAGAAAATGAGAGAAACAGAATCCCAAAGTCAAAGTTGGCCAAAGAGCGATCTTGTGAATGAAGCCAATCTACACTTGGGCTTTCAAGCTTTATAAGCCAATACCTTCGCACTTTTGTTTAAAACTGTTTGTGATGGCCTCCTCTTACTTGCAACCAAAGGAGTCCTGTTAAATATTGGGTCATTTCTTCAAGACTCACTTTTCCTGCTCTTATTCCATTGGTATAGCTCAGCCGTGGGTCATAGCGCTGGTTCTGGGAGAAGAAAGAAATTCCACTGAAGTAAAAAGCCCTGATGCTCTTAACCGTGTCTTTATCTACCCCCCCCAAGCATCTCCTCAGCACTGCCCTGCCCATACCTCTTTTCTCAAACACTGTCCTCAGGCTGCTCTTATATGAATTCTTTTCTCTATGATATTTATTTTAACTTCATTTCATCTGGATGTGAGTGTGTGTGTGTCTTCACATGACAGTAGTTCTCAATCTTGATTATCAAAATCATCTAGAGGGCTTGGTAAGCATAGTTTTCTAGGTCCTACCCCTAGCTTTTCTAATTCAGCAGGTCTAGGTGGGGCCTAAGTATTTGAATTTCTAACAAGTTCCCAGTGATGCTGATGCTGCTGTCCAGGGATTATACTTTATGAACTACTGGCATATGGGATGGGGGTAGAGTAGGGAGGAACAGCTGCCATCTCCAGAATGGTTTACAATTTGTTAAGATCTTTGATGCAGTGTATTTTAATTGAGCCTCATGGTCGTCATGTAAGATAGATAAGGCAACGATTATTGGCATAACTATTATTCTGACAAGAAAACCGGGACTCAGAAAGATGATTTACCACATTCACACAGCTAGGACTCAAAAAAGCTGAAACTGTAACTCAGATATCCTGGTTGCAATATTTATTGTGTGATAGCATGCTATCTTGCATGAAACGAGGATCCAGTATTAAAGAAGGGGAGAAAGAGGGAGGGGAAGAGGAGAGGGAATCTCAAGGGCAGACGGGACAGGAGAGAGGAGAGAAAAATCTGCAACTGAAACTCTGGAGGCGTGAGCCATACCAAAACCCTCATGCATTTTCCAGATCTGGATTTGGTTCCGCGTCTATCCCTTCCTAGTCTTTGACTATTAAGAATATTTCTTAATCTCTTTGATCTCCAATTATGAAATGGAGATGATGAAACCTACCTTGAAGGGTTGTTTTGATTATTTAATAAATTCATGTATGTAAGTGTTTAGCATGGAGCCCAGGATACAGTAAGTTCTGCATGAATGTTAGCCTTGGAATTTCTCTTAATCTTCATAACCATTCTGAGTTAGATGCTGTTATTAGTGAAGGGTAGACTGGGTCGGTGTAACAGATGAACTCTTTAGATGGCTTGCAGAATACAAAGTTTATTTCCTTCTTACATGACAACTTAAGGTAAGTGTTCTAGTTGATGGGCAGCTCTGCTGCATGCAGTCATTCAGGGGCTCAGGCTGATTGCATTCTACCTTCTTCAATACTTCGCTTATGAAATTTCTTTCTCTCTCTCTATCTTTTTTTTTTTTTTTTTTGTCTTTTTAGGGCCATATCCATGGCATATGGAGGTTCCCAGGTTAGGTGTTGAGTTGGAGCTGTAACCACTGGCCTACACCATAGCCACAGCTGAGCCACATCTGAGCTGTGTCTGGGACATACGCCACAGCTCATGGCAACGCCAGATCCTTAACCCACTGAGCAAGGCCAGGGATTGAATCCACGTCCTCATGGATACTAGTAAGGTTCGTTAACCACTGAGCCATGGCAGGAACTTGCTGAAATTTCTCTTAATATTGCCATTCCAACCATCTAGCCAGCAAGAAGGGGAAAGAGGAAGTAGATGGGGCATGGTGTGGTCTTAAGATGTCACACTGGAAGGCACACACCTCTTCCCTCTGCAGTGAACAAAATGACACGGTCACATCTAATCTCAAAAAAGCTGTTAGGCTCTGATTACACCTCTAGCCTGGGAACCTCCATATGCCACGGGTGCGGCCCTAGGAAAGACAGAAAGACAAAAAAAAAAAAAAAAAAAAAAAAAGCTGTTAGGAGAGAACAGTGCTTCGGTCTCTTGCATTCTTACATATTTTGCTGGGTTCACCAAGACTGCAAGGCCCTCAATGCTCTTTTAGCTAGGTAATTTCTCAGGGTCATTTAAACAGACAATAGCCTGAAGAAATGAAAGAACATCTGTTTATTCCAATAGACACATAAACACACACACACACACACACACACACACACACACACACACACACGTACTGCCAAGGACAATGAGTGGGCTTTCTTATTCCCTACTATAAAAATGGCAGATTCCCCAAGCTCAGCATTCCTCAGTTGTAACACAGACCCACTCTGTGCATAACATCCATCTAGGTTGATTGCATAATCCCCATGAGCCCTGAAGGCAAGAGGAAGCAATGCAAATATGCTTATGCACTTGTTGTATCATGAGGAATAAAATCTTTTGTCTCTGTGACCTAGGAGTCTCATGTGCTCTATCAACATCAATGAAACAGTGACCAGTTAATGTATTAGTTTGTAAGAGGGTAAAATCAAACGCCACGGAAAGTTGGGAAATGTGGTCCCTAGCTGGGCAGCAATATCCTGGCTATAATTCCAGAACTAGAGAAGAAGGACAAAGGGGACTTTGATGATTAGCTAGCGGTCTTGTTCATAAGTGATCTTATCCCCCACAGGAAATAGAAACTCAAGGAAGTGAAGCAACTTGCCTAAGATCTGACAAGAAGCAGAGCTGGGAGTTGAACACATGTCTGATAAATTTCTTCTACTGAAAATGAGAAGACCCACCCCAGGAATCTATTACTGCAGCCATGCAAACATGTGTACAGAGGCCTGTTTGCTGGGAGGCTTATGTCCACCTTGCGCTTCTCCCTAACACTTCCGAGGCTCTGGGAGGGGCCCTAGCAACGTGGTCACGTGACATTGGAGGCCATGCTAAGGAGACTGGATTTTATCATATAGGCAGTCGGAAGGCACTTGAAGCTCTTAAGCAGGAGTACAATGCTGTGACTGCAATGTGGGAGGTTAACTAGCTGGAGGGAGACACCGGAGGCAAGGATGCTGTTGCTATGGTGCCCGGCACTGTAGTAGTATTCTCCATGTACAGAATGAAGGCTTTGGTTGAAAATGTTATAGGCACATGGCATCCTGTGCTTGAGAAGGATACACCACATTTTATTCAAGTTGGCAGTAACCTCTAGGGGCCAGGCATAAGTTGCGATTGGGGAAGGGGACAGGGGCCTTGGTCATATTTTATATATTAAGCTGGATGATGGGTGATTCTTAACCTTTTGCAAATCTTAAGTACTGTTTAACATAATGTGTAAAAGCCACTTTAGAGGCAGCACCGAAAGGATTGTGCTTTGGACAATATGCCTGTGCAGTGCCTCCCAGAGATCTTTGCATACTCAGAAGAGAATTCATTAATATAAAGGGAGAAATGTCTAATGGAGGAATGTCTCTTTCCAGCAACCTGTAGGTGGGAAAGATATTTCTGGGCAAGGAAGAGTCTCTGGGGACTGTCTGCAGTCACATATGTATGGCTGGCCCTGACTGTTCTACCCGATGGCACACAGGGCTGGACCTGTGCGGCCCCTGCAGGGAAAACTCTGCCTCCCCTCTGGAGGGAGTCTCGTTGGCGAACTGGCTGGTATTTGCTCTGAGGTCCCCCCATCAAAGGATCATGTCAGCAGCGGCCATTTTATCAGCCATACCCCTCACCCCCAAATGCCTGAATTTCCCTCTGTGAATTTTTCTTAATTTTTTTTTTAAAGCCAAGATGAACATGCTAATCTTTCTCCTCTCTCGGCTTCACATCAAGCCCTGGTGCACAGCCTTGCATTATTCATGAAGGTTTACATTAATCAAAGGCTTCAAAGTTTCATAAAGTTTCTATTTTGGAGCACACATTCTTTGTAGAGTTGGCACTTACTGGACAATGGGATCATATTTTGGAGACTCTCCAGCATTCTTAATTCCCATCTGCTTTATTTGCTGCAGCTGTTTTATTTCTTCCCCAGAGACCGTATCTCAGAATTCTGCAGCATGGAGACTGTTTTCAAATAAATGTCAGCACCAGGGCATGCGCTCTGGGTTGAATGAATATAAAAAATGTCGAAATAGTTACACTTGATTTGTGTTCTCTGTCTGTGACGTCCACACGTATGTTATTTTGGAGAGGCTTCTACTACTTCAGGATCCATTTTCTCTTTTTTCCTTAAAAACTAACCCCTAACTTTGAGGTGAGCCAGGAAGAATAAAGACTGCCTTTCTCAGGTTCCCGTAATACTCCCTGGCCGTGGCTGTGTGACCAAGTTCTGCCCATGGGATGTAACAAGAGTCTGACCTGTCATTTTATCTTATCTTATCTTATTTTTTGTCTTTTGTCTTTTTCGGGCCGCACCCGAGGCATATGGAGGTTCCGAGGCTAGGGATCGAATCAGAGCTGTAGCTGCCGGCCTGAGCCACAGCCACAGCAACGCGGGATCCAAGCCACATCTGCAACCTACACCACAGCTCATGGCAGTGCTGGATCCCCAACCCACTAAGCAAGGCCAGGAATCGAACCCTCGTCCTCATGGGTACTGGTCAGGTTAATTAACCACTGAGCCACGGCGGGAACTCCTGGCCTGTCATATTAGATTCAAGACATTCCCCCGCCGTTTCCTCTTCTGCCTTCCTACCCTCTGCAATGTTCCGCCGTGGCTGGAGCTTGTATTACAAGGAGGAGTCAGTGTGCTAAGGACAGTAAAGCAACAAAATAGAAATCACGGACTCCCTGACCCTCAGAATGCCTTCCCAGCCCTGGACTTCCTACAAGTGAGAAAATTACACTGTGTTTTCTAGGGGAGGGTTGTGACACTCGGGCTGAGCTAATCCTTATTCATGCCCTCTTCTTGGTTTTTTTGACTGCGCCCATAGCATGCAGAAGGTCCCAGGCCAGGGATCAAAACCCGTGCCACAGCAGTGGCAATTCTGGATCCTTAACCTCCTAGGCCCCCAGAGAACTCCAAACCATGCAATAAATGTCATTATTTAAAAAGCTTTATGGAAGTATAGTTGATTTACAATGTTGTGATAATATCTGCTATACAACAAAGTGATTCGGTTATGCATATATATACATCCATTCTCTTTGAGATTCTTTTCCCACATAGATTATCCCAGAATATTGGGTAGAGTTCCCTGTGCTAGACAGCAGGTCCCCACTGGCCAATGATTCCATATAGCGCAGTGTGCATACGTCAGTCCCAAACCCCAAGTCCATCCCTCCCCCCAACCTGTCCCCTTTGGTAATCCTAAGTTGTTTTCAAAGTCTGTGAGTCTGTTTCTGTTCTGCAAATATGTTTGTTTGCATCCTTTTTTTAGATTCCACACATAAGTGATATCATATGATGTTTGTCTTTCACTGTCCAACTTTGCAACAGTGACAATGCCAGCTCCTTAAGGATCTGTTAGGCCACCAGGGAACTCCAAACCCTGCAAGCAAATGTCATCCTTCCCACCCCCACTCTTTAATTCATTCTTTAAGAGACAAGGTCTTCTGAACGTTTTGTAAGAAGCACTTTAACAATTAGGATTTTACCTGTTTAATATCGAAGGTCATAGGTGGAAAGAACTAGGCCAAGATGCCAAGTCTTGGAAGCATAAAAAACTTGCTGTATGATATTAGATCAACTACTGCTCTGTCTCCTTTTTCCAATATCCACAGCAGGGATGTTCCCTACTGTACTAGAAGAAAACAGGAACTGATCCAGCTAAGCAGGAATAATGAGGCCTCCAATACCATTGAGTTGTAAACTGTTGTGTAATACTGGATTACTAGTATTTTTCTCATTATAAAAGCACAAGAATGAAAATCACCAATAATCCCATTATCAAGTTATCATTTTGATCTCTTTTTCCTTTCAGGTTTTTCAATGCAAACATAGATGTCTTTTCATAAATGCTATCTAGGCTATATAGTCAATGCAGTTTCCCTTTATTACATCTTTTTATATAGTGAACATTTTCACATGTCATTTTGCTCTTTTGGGGGGGTGGGGGCTGCACCCATAGCATATGGAAGTTCCCAGGCTAGGGCTCGAATCGGAGCAGCAGCTGTCAACCTACGCCACAGCCACAGCAACGCCAGATCTGAGCTGTGTTTTCGACCTACACCGTAGCTCACAGCAGCACCGGATCCCTAATCCACTGAGCAAGGCCCGGGATCAGACTTTCGTCCTCAAGGATACGAGTTGGATACGTTTCCGCTGTGCCACAAGGGGAACTCCTCACATGTTATTTTGAATTCTTCTACAATATTTTTTTAAATCATCTGTGCTCCAGGCCATCATATGACTATAATGTATAGTCTTGGGTACATTTTCCTTCCTTTCTTTCTTTTCTGTTGTAAATAACACTGGGATGAACATCCCTGTAGATAGTATTTGCACACATCCTTATTTTTTTAAATTAGGGTAAATTCCTAGAACTGGAATTCATGAGGATTTAACCGCCGTTTCTACTACCCCCTTTTTAAGACCCATTTTGATGTCACTGTCTCATCTGGTTTCCAGAACAATAACCCATTGTCTGATTCTTGTTTAAAAAAAATAAGAGAATTTGAGCATTTCTTGTTCCGAAATATTCATAGGTTTTTGTTTTCATCTTCTACCATTGCAAGCAGTTAAAAACACAGCCTGGAGAAGCGGCATTTTTCTTCCAGAAAATGAATTGGTAATTTATTCAAATGAGTCTGGGTAGTTGTTTTAAATTATTACCTTATACAAACCTCTAATGAAATGAAGTCAGTTTACATCTTTAAATAACCTTTAATATTTGTACAAGTAAATATCTCCATTTGACGATAATGGAAATTGTCAGAAATTTTCATCTGCTCACAGTTTAGCTCACTCGCAAAGGCTGTCAGACAGCCAAATGATGTGACTCAAGAGTGTCGCTAGTCGTTTCAGCAGAAGACAGTATTTCAAAGGTAGGGGAAAGGAGGTGCAGACACTAATGAAGTTGTATTATCAGAACATAGAATTAGGATTGTGACAAGAGACAGTGGTGCCAGTGACATGTAGTTAGAATGTTCAAGCCTGTGAAGTCTCGAGCTGAATCTCAGGGACAGAAACGTTGCAAAGGGCAGACTGATGAATACACCTAAATGGAAACAGACCAGGTCTCAGTGTATCTGGCTGGGGAAAAAAAAGCAAAAACAAAGCAAAACCAAAAGACTGAGGAAACAAAAAACACATCCAAGCCAATCAAGAATGTGTGAAATAGGCAGGATGTAGGGTTGTGTAAATACTCTTGACACGACTGAAGAATGAAGCCAGTGTGCTTGGGTGTGTTTGTTCTCATGAAGAATGAGATAGTGAAACTGGATCCAATGGATCATGGTTCTATTAAGGACTCCAGATTAAAAATGCTGTCTTATCAGGGATTTGTGACTATTTTTGTGGGGGAGGGGAGAGGGAGGTGAAGAGAAGAGAATAGAAAAGCAAAGGAGAAGAGGGTCCCTCTTCATCCAAAATGGAGCCCAGAAATATTGATCTCCATGAGATGGCCACTTTAGAATGGCCCTTGTCATTTATCTTTCATTCATTCATTTGATGTGAATTTATTGTCCATTATGTGCCAGTCACTGCTCTAGTCAACCCAGGGGATGCAGTGGTGAATAAGACACACGAGGCCCCTGTTCTCACAATTTGCTTTCTTTTTTTTTTTTTTTTTTTTTTTTTTTTGCTTTTTAGCGCCACACCTGAGGCATATGGAAGGTCAGGCTAAGGGTTTAATCGGAGCTGCAGCTGCCAGCCTATGCCACAACCATAGCAACATGGGTACGAGCAGTGTCTACAACCTTCACCACAGCTCACAGCAATGCCGAAGCCTTAACCCCCTGAGTAAGGCCAGGGATCGAACTCTCTTCCTCAAGGATACTAGTTGGGTTTGTTACCACCAAGTCACAACAGGAACTCCACAATTTGCATTCTTTCGGGGTTAGAGAGCTTGAGAGAGGGCTCTGAGTCTAGCCCAGCCCCCAGCCCTCAGATCCTGAGCCAAATAAATGATTATCATTGTTTTAAGGCACTGTTTGGTGTGTGGGGGGGTTCTGTTATGTGATCTAGAAGGCTTCATGGAGGAGGTGACATTTGAGCTGAAGACAGTGTCATGGAGGAGCTAGAGGAGGAAGAAGAACATTCCAGACAAAGGGAACAGTGCAAATATTCTAAGGCAGAGATGGATTCAATAAACTTAAGGTAGGAAAGAAGACCAATGAAGCTAAAGCCTAACATGGCAAGAGAGATGTGAACGCTAGCATGTAGTAGGTGCTTTAAAAACATCAGCCATTATTAGTGTTATTGATTGCCTCCTGTTGCCTGGTTCTCTCCCTGGAATTGATTTAAGGTTTTTGACCTTAAAAGATCTTTGGTTTGGTGGATGGGGCAGACTCACCCAAATAATATAGAATGATGCAGAGTGTGGCCACGGTCACCTTCCAGATTCAATATGGCGACACTGGTATAACCAGAGCCCATTTCCTATCCTGTCTCAGGGGCATGGTTGGTGGTAAAGAAATTTTCCCAAGTTTTATCTCAAACCACTGAGATTCAGGGTGAGGGGAAGGTGGATGTTTAGGTTCTGCAATTTTCCTCAAAAAGAAGAGGATTTAACACCTTTTTCAAAAATCCCAATTCCCTTAAAGAGCTCGCATATAAAACATTCAAAGCAATATGATGTGGATATGTGTTTTAAGGACTACAAACGTACATGTGAATGTCTTTGAAATATCAAATCACTTTCAAAAGTCCTTTTGCAGTCTCTGCCTTCTTTAACCTGACAGTCTAACTTGTGGCTAATGTGTAGTATACCACACGCAAATATTAAATGACATCATCAGAAGGTTCAGAGAAGCAGTCTGAACCTGCATCTTATGGTGGGTACAAATGCCCTCTAACTTGCAGACAACAGATTCTCTGATCTAAGAGCATGACCAGTGAACAACACAGAGAAGACCTGCCCAAGGACAACCAGGCAGAGGTTGCTTTCAAGGAACTGGACACAGAAGAGATGGAAGATAACAAGTCATTTAATATTTTATGTGAGCACCCAGAGAAGGTTCACATAAAAGCAAAGAGCTAGAGCCATGTTATACCCTTCCAACAAATATAAGAGTACGTGGCATGTCTCTAAAACCTCTGATCCCTTTGCATGTGCAAACAGCTGACTCCTCGTGCCATCCCTGTACATCAGGCTCTTTGGATGCAAGTGACACAAACTCGATTTAAATTGGCTTAAGTAAAAAAAAGTGGATTTCATTAGTTCACGGACTCAAGTTGTGGAAAAAGTAGGATGGATCTGGGCTCGGGGAAGTCAGGATCCAGGACCTCCACTACCAGGGGGAATCCTTGCTTTTCTGCTTCTTCCCAAACATTATCTTTACTCTCTAGACCAGATTCTCCAAATGACAGGAGACATGACCTCAGTCTACTCCAGGCTTACATCCTGGCAGCTTACTACCAAATATGACAAGGAACTCTTTCTGGAGTTCCCTGATGGCTCAGCAGATTAAGGATCTGGCATTGTCAGTGCTGTGGCTTGGGTTGGAGCTATGGTACAGGTTCAACCCCTTGCCCAGGAACTTCCACATGTTGCAGGCACAGCCCACTACTCCCCACCAAAGAAAGAAAGAAAGAATCTCTTTCTTCCCAGCTTATATTTGGAAAAATACCCAGGAATTCACTCTGATTGACCTTGAGTCACTTGGCCCCCTCCTTTGGTGTGTCACTCTGACCAAACAGTGAAGGGCTGTGCATGGCCTGAAAGAAGCAAGATCTATTACTACAGTTTAACCCAATGCCATTATTTTAGATTCAAGATATTCACACGTAAGAATTCGGAGATTTGTGGGGAGGTTCTGAGGAGAGGTCAGAGATGTTGAGCAGATAAAAATCTTAGCAATCTTAGCATCACCTTCCCAAAGAGAAAGCATTAGGCATTGTCTGAGATCAGCGCTTATAGATGGGTAGCTCCCTGGTACCCCTCTCTGCCGCCTTAGACAGAAGACAGGGCTTACCTGCTGGTGAAACAGGAAAGGCGCGGTTTCTAGAGTTCAGCTCATCCAGGGTATGGATTTCCCCTTGTAAAGCACTTATACTTCAAGAACACAGATTTCATAGAATCACTGTCTTCTCAGATGGAAGAGACAGTTTAACCCAATGCCATTATTTTAGATTCAAGACATTCACACATAAGAATTCGGAGATTTGTGGGGAGGTTCTGAGGAGAGAGGCAGGGAGCAGCTGTCATGCTGAGTTGGTTCTGCTGAGAAAGAAGAGTGGCGAGAATCACCAGGACCTTGGCTGGAGGTCACGCTAGGGCTGTTCTTCACCCCCACCCCCTCACTCCCACCCCCTTAGCAGTCCTTGCAGTGTACTTTTTCAAGATCTTTTTTCAGAATAGCATTTGTGTCTAGATACATCCAATGTTAACAGTGACCAGAAACAGCCTAATTATAGTATCTGCGGTGTTTTCAGCTCACTGCCATCCCTGCCCCCCAGCAGTAGCACCCCAGCCCAACACAGGCATATCCACACCCACACATGGTTGGGCACCCACCAGCCTCCCCTTTTTGCTGTTAGTGCAGATAAGGGAAAGTGGTAGGAAAAATGTAGACACCAGCAAAGCAGCAATATTTTTATTGGAAGGACAGAGAACTACAGAAGAGAACAGATAAGGAAGAGTGAGTAGAAAAGATAATGTGAAGGGGAAGACAAAGCCTCTTTGAGCTGTGAGTTTTAGGTAGCATCTTTAGGGATGCTTAGAGTGAGGGAAGGGAAGGTCTTTGAGGGTTCTGCTGTTTAGGTAGGAGGTAGAAAGGAAGAGGGAGAGAGTAACAGAAAAATAATTCAAGACATTTTGTTGTGTATTTTTAGTGTAATCCTACTCAATCCTAGGTTTATACTCAGGAGAATTGAAAACATATGTTCATCTAAAATCTTGCACATGACTCTTCAACTTATAGTAGCCAAAAAGTGGGGGAAAAAAACCCAAATGTCCACCAACTGATGAAGGGATAATAAAATGTAGTCTGTGAATACAGTGGAATATTATTCAACCTCTCTGAGGTCAACTTCCTTAGCTCTCAAATAAAAGAAAGATCATAATTTTTGATCTACTATTCTATGTATATGTACCATTGCTTTTCCTATCCAGAGGCCTAGCTAGCCAGTGATTCATAGTTTGTTTCATGGGAGAAATATTCAGACAAGCAGACTACCTCTTCCAGAAATTTGGACTAAGAGAGGCAGTTGTTGGCAGTTGATAGTGTGCAGCAGAGCTGAAGAGTCATGATGGCTGCCATACTGACCACGTATGAAATAAGGAATGAGGAGAACTGGTTGAGAGAGAAAAGTATGGGCAGAAATCCATAGAGAAAGAGAGAGAAAAACAGAGACCCTGTGGCTTCCAGAGGCAAAGCAGCCTTGTGTCTCAGCGTTCCCTTCTAATTTATTTGAAGCTGTCTTATATTTTGATTTCTGTCTTGGATTCCTTGAGGTTCCTAAATGTCTATGCTGAGCTTCACCACTTTTACTCACGTTGATCAAGTTTGAGTGTGGTTTTTTCTTTTTTCTTTTCTTTTCTTTTTTTTTTTCTTTTTTGGCTTTTGAGTGCTGCACTAAGGCACATGGAGGTTCCCAGACAAGAGGTCCAGTTGGAGCTGTAGCCACTGGCAACGCCAGATCCTTAACCCACTGAGCAAGGCCAGGGATCAAATCTGCATCCTCATGGATACGTTTCCACCTGAATGTGTTTTCTGTTTCTTCTAAAAACAAAACAAAACAAAACAAAACAAAAACAAAAAACCAGTATGTGGTGTGGTGTAGCCTTGTTTAAAGTACCTTTCTTGCTACCTGCTACGTTATTGAATTAGATTAAGGATCAAATAACTTTCCTGATTGAATGTAGGCAGGAGCCATGCCTTTTAAATATAGGTGTTACTAAAAATATGTTGGGAGATGCTGGCCGTTGATGGTATGCAACAGAGCTGAAATTGTTAAAGCGTATGAAAATACTTTGAACACTGCAAAGCTCGACGCTGATGGAGAACATAAGGGATTATTAATAATCTGATTAAGCTTTTATGAAATCCCCATCAGTCAGCTTGGGGTATCTGCCACCATGAATAAAGCCAAAAGTAATGGCTAAACTATATAGAAATGGGACAAAATTCTACATCTTTGTCTGAGAAATTTTAACTTTAACCCTTTTCTAAAGTGAAAGTAAAATTTAAGGGAGCTCTCCGCCAATGAGCAAGACATTTGGGCCCCTTCCGGCAGGAAGTACATTTGTTTTGTAAACTTTCCAGCAAGGAGCTGTCAGAGTCAAGGGAAAAACCAGATTTGCCGTCTCAGCTAAATTCCTGGCGCTTCTGCTGGGGATGAACTACAAGAGGAAGTGCAGGGTTGAGTTTAACAGCTTCACAAATCTCCATTTAGGGCACTTGGGCATTAAGACAATGCCTACATCCCCTGCTACCGAAGAAGTGCTTTGGGGATGCTCAGTTGCCCAGCTTACCTGGGTTGGCCGGCTTCGCCCGTCTCTCCTCTTTATCGGAGTAACCCCAGGCTACATAATAAGACATGGAGCAAAAGAGAAGATACAACCACTAAAGACAGACGTAGGGTGAAGGAAGATAAGGACTGCTCTCTTCATCTCGGGGCTACCTACCATATCCAAACTTCGGGTTCTCATTCTGCGGCAGAAGCAGTCCTAGCTGTAGGGACCTTACAAAGAGCATGTACACATTCAGATCAGTGCCTGGTAGCTGACTGAGCCCAAGTGCAGATCTTTGGTCCCCTTGATCTGCTCACGCTGCTCCAAGCTGACCTCAGCACCGTCCGGCCCCACCCTGTGCCACCACCATGGTTTATGAGGCAAAGCCACGGGCCAGCTAGGATGGAGGGGAGGGACCACCTTTAAAATATCCACAACCTCTCCCTGCTTCGGAGACGACCCTCTGGGTTCTAATTACTCCCCGAAAGTGAGAGCCATCCCAGGATCCTCCGGTGACATTTTCCAGCATCCTGTCGGCTCCACTTATGAGAAACAAATGGGCTGGCTGGCCTCCCTCTAGATTGAGTTTTTCATGAAGTCATTACTTCTGTCACGGGGAGTATTTTCAAATTGAAAAATCTGAAACAATAAATGATGGTGAAGCAGTTAATAACTGTTAAGAAATCACATTTGGAAAATTGCATTTAAGCAATAACCTTTCTCCCTGTAATTAAATGACAGAAAGGTCCTGGTTTTAATTAAGTCAGCAATTTATAGTTATGAAGCTATACTTCACTATGCAGATTAGCAAATGATAGGTCACAGAACACCCTGAGTGCATTTTGAGTGGGCCTGATATGGTAATTACTCCACTGTTCAGTGGTGACCACATTGAACCGTATCTCTAGATGAAACAATTTTCTTTTCCTTGCTCCATGATGTATAACTAGGATGACTAAATGTACCACGAGCACTGCCTTGCACATCTTTAAATTAAAATGGATTTTAAATGAGGGGGCAGGAGCGGAGGGAACGTGTTTGAAGAACGGCATCGGCGGTGAATGGCCCACTGGTCGATGCCTGCGAGCAGAGAATATATCATTGTTTTACAGGGCTCTCTATCTTGTGCCTGAGTGTTTGCTGCAGATTTATGAGCAAGTAAAATGCTAATGTTAGTGTATTTATAAACATATGATGGGGGTTTCATCTACAATTTATTTGCCGGCCCTCCTCTCTGCCTCCTTGGAAAGGAAGATGAAATGCTATGTTAGGCAGCCACAGGGGTCATTAATATGGCGTTCACATTTTATTTAACTAACCCCCAGCTCATATTACCCATTGATGATCATATCGTGCGATGGTTTTCGAAGAGCTTGTTGTGTCCTGTCTCCTATCGGTCCCAACTTCAGCTATGCAGAGTTCCAGGAGTCACCAAAGGGCTTCACATAGCCTCGTGGGACTCTGCTAGTGGGGCATCACACGTGTGTGTGTGTGTGTATGTCAGGGGCCTTGGGGGGGAAGGAAGGCCTAGCTCCTAAAAATCATGTCTGTTTTCTTTTTTCTTAAAAGTTTTACAAACATCTGAACTCTCAAAGACTTCAGGCGTTTGCTCTCTTCCTCAACCCCCGTATTTCCTTGCCTCTCTCCATTAAAGCACAACTCCACCCAAACACATGGAGAACTTCGGCTGCAGAGGAAGAAATTCAAGCATCAAAACAAGCATCAAAAGGCAGGCACATCCCACGTGGTGGAGGGGGCTGACGATGTAAAGACCCTCTCACCCAGAACGTTTATGCAGAGGCAGTATTTCTCTCGGATAGGAAGACGGGCTGCTCAGTTTATCAACACTGGTTTTATGCCCTCTGTTCCCCCCGCTGCACACACACAAGTAAAGAGGTGAAATGAATCAGAATTGATTTGAGCTGACCAGCAAATCACTGAGTGGGTCACAAGTTATAGTGATTCACTAATAGTGAATCCCCGTTCCAAACAATCAGAAGGAAACTATGATTCTCCGAAGAGTTTCTTATTTTAAAATATTGAATCTTCTTGCAGAGGAAAAGGAACGGATCCCAATGCACTTCCCACCCATCCTCCCTTGGACGTTTTGGAATTCCAGAAGAGGGCTCAAAATTATTGTAGTCCCAGGAAAATTATATTTGAAAGGAAAGAGTATCACCATAGCATTTTAAAGAATGATAGCATGAATGTTAAATTCAAGTGCCAGCTACGTGGCTATCCCCAAATCATCCAGCTTGCTAGGAACATGTTGGCCTTTGAGATTTTTTTTATCTCGAACCCTCAACCCCCATATGGAGGGAAACACAGGAGCGGGGCCAGGTGATTCTTGGGTTGACTCAGGTTTTCCAGTCACTCTGATTGAAATTCCTGATTTTGCTGAGTTCTATAGCTTCTCTCTGTTTTGCTTTTCACGAACACCACCTCCTTCCTGCTTTGGGTCACCCCACTGGGCATCATTGCAGTTCCTTTCTTTCCCAGACTGCTTCTGGTCCAAGGCTTGAGAGGCAGCAAGGGCTTCCTGAAGGTCTGAGGCAATGGAGGGCATGACCTCTCACTCAGCAAATAACTTAGAATGGGAATCTGGACAATGCTTTTTTTTTTTTTTTTTTTTTTTTGGTCTTTTTGCCATTTCTAGGGCTGCTCCCGTGGCATATAAATGTTCCCAGGCTAGGGGTCCAATCGGAGCTCTAGCGCCGGTCTACACCAGAGCCACAGCAATGCGGGATCCGAGCCGCGTCTGTGACCTACACCACAGCTCACAGCAATGCCGGATCCTTAACCCATTGAGCAAGGGCAGAGATCGAACCCGAAACCTCACCGTTCCTAGTCAGACTCGTTAACTGCTGAGCCACGACGGGAACTCCTGGACAATGCTTTTAAAAGCATATTCCTGCTCCGGGGAAGTTCTTGAAGGAGAGCCCACTTCTATTGCTGTCTTGCTTTCCATCTCCTTCTCCTCATTTGACTTGCTCCTCTCCTCCTGACTTCCCATTATCACTTAGTCCACACTTTGCGGTCCTCTCTTTGGCCTACTTCCTCATGCACCCCCACCCTGCCCAGGGGACCTCATCCTCAAGACCTAACCACCTCTCTCTTCCTGAGAGGAATCCTACTCTCATGTTTGAAACAACCACATTGCTTCCTGCCACCCACAATAACACCCCCCGCCCCCCTCCTCCTGCAGGAGCATCACCTCTTTGAGGAAGGTACCTGGGCATCCTGGGACAAGGCAGTGGGGCTGAGACTCTGCCCAGCTCCCTTAAGTTTGACTGCACTTCTGAGACCCCAGTGTTATTAGCTGTCTTTTTTTTTTTTTTTTTTGGTCTTTTCAGGGCCGCACCTGCAGCATATGGAGGTTCCCAGACTAGGGGGCGAATTGGCACTACAGCTGCTGGCCTATGCCACAGCCACAGCAATGCCAGATCCAAGCCACATCTGTGACCTATACCACAGCTCATGGAATGCTGGATCCTTAACCCACTGAGCAAGGCCAGGGATCGAACCCGCAGCTTCATGGTTACTAGTCAGATTTGTTTCTGCTGTGCCACAACAGGAACTCCTAGCTGTCTTCTTTGGAAGAAACTTTCTTCTGTAGCTGCATTTCCTGTATTTCAGATCCTAGAAGCCAATTGTCCTCTAAGCTTGGATGTTTCCTTGAAATCTCACCCTGTGTCAGGGCCTCAAGACATGCGTCAAAATTGTATCTGGTCCCTGGCACCGGTTTAGGGTGCAACTTGGCAAGAATCTCCAGGAAGAACAGGAAAAAAGTTCTGGTTAGTGTCTCCTTTAGATTCACCCATATGAGTGGACCAGATCCCAAGCCTGTGACCCCCCTGGCCAGGTGGAGAGCAGCACAGGGCAATGGAGCAGAAGAAAAGAACTCGTCCTTGCTTGTGTATACTTTGACAGGTGGGCTCAGAAATTTGTCCTTTTTATTTACAAAATGAAATAAATCTGTACATGTCCAGTTTGGCTGGAGGTATGTTCCTTCTGGAGAGAGCTTAGAGAAATATTTCTTTTTCAACTTCTCTCTGCATATCTTCTCTTGGAAATTCTCCCACAGCTGGGTCATCTGATATATGTAAATGATATCTGTGGCTGAATTTCTGAGTTAACAGAGATACAAACAAGAGACTCCTCTGCTTTCTCCTTGAAGATGTAATATGTCTTCAACCAGGATTAAAATATAGATTTCAGTAATTATTAGAGAAATACAAATCAAAACTACAGTGAGGTACCACCTCACACCTGTCAGAATGGCCATCATTAATAAGTCTACAAATAACAAATGCTGGAGAGGATGTGGAGAAAAGGGAACCTACTACACTGCTGGTGGGAATGTAAATTGGTACTACCTCTGTGGAAAACAGTGTGGAGGTACCTCAGAAAACTAAATATAGAATGACCATATGATCAAGCAACCCCACTCCTGGGCATATACCTGGACAAAACTTTCCTTGAAATATCCATGGACCCCTACGTTCATTGCAGAACTATTCACTATAGCCAAGACATGCAAACAACCTAAATGTCCATTGACAGATGAATGGATTCAGAAGATGTAGTGGAGTTCCCGTTGTGGCGCAGTGGTTAACGAATCCGACTAGGAACCATGAGGTTGCGGGTTCGATCCCTGCCCTTGCTCAGTGGGTTAACGATCCGGCGTTGCCGTGAGCTGTGGTGTAGGTTGCAAACGCGGCTCGGATCCCGCGTTGCTGTGGCTCTGGCGTAGGCCGGGGGCTGCAGCTCTGATTCAACCCCTAGCCTGGGAACCTCCATATGCCACGGGAGCGGCCCAAAGAAATAGCAAAAAAGACAAAAAAAAAAAAAAAAAGATGTAGTATATATATATATGTATGTGTGTGTGTGTGTGTGTGTGTGTGTGTGTGTGTGTATACACTCAGCCATAAAAAAGAAAAAAATAATGCTATTTGCAACAACATGGATGGACCTAAAGATTATCATACTAAGTGAAATAAGTCAGACAGGGAAAGACAAATACCATATGATATCATTTATATCCGGAATCTAATGTATGGCACAAATGAACATATCTGCAGAAAGAAAAACAAATTCATGTACATGGCGAACAGACTTATGGTTGCCAAGGGGGAGGGGGATGGTGGGGAATGGACTGGGAGTTTGAGGTAAGTAGATACGAACTATGGCATTTGGAATGGATAAGCAATGAGGTCTTGCCGTATAGCACAGGGAACTATATCCAATCACTTGTAATGGAACATGATGGAAAATATTATGGGAAAACAAATGTATATATATGTGTGTGTATATATATGTGTGTGGGTCACTTTGCTGTACAGCAGAAATTGACAGAGCATTGTAAATGAACTATAGTAAAAAATAAAATTAAAAAAATGTGGGAGTTCCCGTCGTGGCATAGTGGTTAACGAATCTGACTAGGAACTATGAGGTTGCAGGTTCGATCTCTGGCCTTGCTCAGTGGGTTAAGGATCCAGCGTCACCGTGATCTGTGGTGTAGGTCGAAGATGCGGCTTGGATCCCGCGTTGCTGTGGCTCTGGTGTAGGCTGGCAGCTACAGCTCCGATTGGACCCCTAGCCTGGGAACCTCCATATGCCGCGGGAGCAGCCCTAGAAAAGGCAAAAAGACAAAAAAAAATATGGATTTCAGGAGCTCTCTGGTGGCTCAGCAGTTTAAAGATCTAGTGTTTTCACTGCTGTGGCAAGGGTTTGATCCCTGGCCTGGGAACTTCCAGGTGCTACAGGAGGGGCAAAAAAATTTATATCTATCTATCTATCTATCTATCTATCTATCTATCTATCTATCTATCTATATTTATATCTATCTATCGATCGATCAATAGATCGAGAGATAGATTTCATAGCAAACAGTGCACCTGGCGGGAAGAGCGACTTTTCTTTGGTTGAGCACCTGCCATTTGCTATGTGCTGGGCAATAGGGGTATGAGAGTGCATAAAACCAACACGTGCTGGGAACCCACACTCCCACCCAATGGGAGTGAGGTCAGGAAGGAAGTGGAAGGGCAGCAGATGTAGAAACAGATCATGATAATATCCTATCAAAGAACGTGAGAGCAAGGCTTGGAGTCAGACCAGCTGAGGTCAAACGCTACTTATTGGCTGTATGATTTGGCCAAGTCACTTAACTATGCTTTGCTTCATCTTGCTCATCATGAAAGTGGAGATAACAATAGTATATACCTCAAAGGGTCATTAGAGAGACTGAATAAAATAGAATGTATGATGTCCATGGCATACATGAAGTACTCAAATGTTAGGTCATATGACATAACGGCATGTGAGCCACAGAATGAGGAGACATTATGTGAGAGCACAGAGGAAGGGCGGGCATCTAACCCAACGTGGAGGACTCAGAGAAGGCTCTTTAGAGACCCTTATCTGACTTCAAATTTGATGGCTGTTCAAGCAGTGCATTCAGTTAAGGAGTAGTGGGCAAAGTATCTGTGGAAAAAGTTGGAAAACTTGAGTTTTACCCTAGGATTCTAATTCTGAGTGATCGAATTTCAATTCAATTCTTCCTTATTGGAAATTACTGGAGTCAAGGCTAATGCTTTGGGGGAGGGAGAGCAACATTTTTAGTGCTGGTTGCTATTTAAAAAAAAAAAAAAAAAGTCCTTCCTTCATTTTATCCCAGCAAATGGTCACTAAAACCTCCTCTACAGCTGAATTCCATGGTTCCATCAGGTGGATGAATTCTGAGCCTTCAAGGCCACAAAGCGTGTCTCTTGCTCATGGAAAAGGCAGGGTTAAGACATCTTCCTGTCCTGTGCACGGATGAAGGGACTCTCCCCAAAGAATTGCCAAGGCAGACAGAAGTTTAACTTCCTGATCTTCTTGAACACTCCAGTGAATTATTATCAAGTGGAAATGCATGTAATTAAGGTGGGTGGAAGGCGGGAATTGAATTATGATAAAACTCATGCCTGCTGATGTGTTTGATGACAGAGGAGAAAATCATAAAGGGAAAGATGATGAATTTCTGTCTTTTCTCTGGGAATAACTGACTTAGAATCAATGTAATGAAAAATTGTCAAGTGCACCCAGAATGGCACGGGGGAAAGGATAAGTTTCTGATGGAAATACGCTAGCTCAGAGCAGAGCCGCACTTTGGATTTTGATGTCTAGGGGGAAAATACCACCAAAAATGTATTATTTGGAGGAGAACTCTAATCATGTCACTTTCCTTTTATACTAAAGCTCCCAGTGACTTTTCCTTATTTCCTGCAGAGTAAAGTTCCAAATCCTGAGTGTAGCATTCAAGGACTGCTGTGACTGACCACAGTCTCCCTCTGCAACATCATCTCCTGCTCTGCCCAGTGGACACATGCACACACACACAAGCACACATACCCTAGCACACTCCAGACCAAGGACATTATTAACTATGCTGTACTCACAGCAGAAATTGGCTCAACATTGTAAATCAACTATACCTTCATTTAAAAAATAAAAACAGGGAGTTCCTGTTGTGGCTCAGCAGGTTAAGGACCTGACATTGTCTCCGTGAGGATGCGGGTTCCATCCCTGGTCTTGCTCAGTGGGTTAAGAATCTGGCATAGCCGTAAGCTGCAGTGTAGGTCACAGATCTATCTATTTGTCTGTCTATCTATAGATAGGTAGCTATAAATTTTTTTTGCCCCTCCTGCAGCCCCTGAAAGTTCCCAGGCCAGGGATCAAACCCTTGCCACAGCAGTGACAACAATGGATCTTTGGATCTGCTGGTATTGCTGTGCTGGGGCATAGGGTGGCAACTGCAGCTCTGATTCACCCACTCCTGACAACTTCCATATGCTGCAGGTGTGGCCATAAAAATAAATAAATAAATAAACTATGCCGTATTCATGTAACTCGCTCCTATCATAATGCCCTCCGCCAATCACCAATGATCAGATTCCAACCCCACCTAAGGTCCAGTTTACATGTCATTTTTTCTATCAGGTCTTTTCCCAGAGTTAAAATTAATCTCTCTCCTCTCACTGCTGCGATACATTTTATCTAGACAGCAATTAATAATATTTGTGTTACTTAATAATGCCTCGTTATTGTCGATGAATTTTTTTAACCTTAATGTGTTTTAAGAATCTTTGAGGGCAAGAGCCACATCTTATTAATTTTTGCAGCTTTCACAGTGCCTTGTGTAGTGCATGCATGATATTGGCTTTAAAAACAAGTTCCACTTTTTGCTTTGGCTGTCAGGAAGCTCAGAACTAAGTTTGGGGGGCTCAATTAAAGTAGCTCTTTATTGAAGTTTTCCTCACTTTCCTTACTTGACTCTTTTCCTTGCACTCATATTTAATTGTTCTAGTGTATTGGGCCTTTTATTATAAGCTACCCCAAATCCATTTGAAAGGAGACCGATAGAAATAATGTCTATAAAATTTGAATTGGAGTCAGTATTGTATGATAAAGTTAAATGCAGACTTAAGTTATCAGATATTAGTGTTGTCCAGGGAGCAGATTAAAGAGATAAGAAATGAAGAACAGATCGGATAAAGATAACAATAATGTCTTTATTGAAATTTGTAGCCTTTTAGGATTATTTTACATTTGATCTTCCCAGAAGTTCTGTGAGGAATTGTATGAGACAGGAATTTTCATTTAATCCATTTGGCAAGGATTGAGGCAGACTGAGGCTCAGAGAAGTTAAGTATCTTGCTCAAGGTCACACAGTCAATTAGAAGCAAAGTTAGGTATAGCTCTTCTTTTTTCAAGTCTCTCTTTTTTTTTTTTTTTAATTTTTTATTTTTTTATTTTCCCACACAAGTCTCTTGATGTGAGTAGCTGCCACGAAGGGTGAAATTTGGCAGTGAAAATCCGTCACAGGGCCTGGTGTTCTGAGTGCGGTGGGCTCAGAGTGGGAGTGCCTGTTCACTGCTAATATGGTTGTGATTTCTGGCTTCCTTTGTTTCTTCCCTGCCTGACTTCCATCCTGCATTGGAGAAGAGATTTGCTCCTTGGCTTGGTTCAAAGAGCAATCATCACTGAGGACAGATCAGTTTGGGTACTGCTGGCTGCAGGTAACTGAAAATGCAGCTCAAAGTGGTCAAAAAGATAAGGTTGATTGACTCCCAAACTTGAGGTCTCAGAGTCAGATGGATTTCAAGGTGCATTTCATGCAGCAGCATCTACCTCCTGTTACTCTCTTGACTGCTCTATTTTCTGTGTGTTGGCCTCGTCCTCAGGCCGGTAGCAGGATGGTAGCTGAAGAAAGAGAGTCACTTCTGGCTCTCCCAGGACAGGAAAACTCCCAGAAATCCTGAGCGAACTTTCTTAACAACCCAGTGACCCCAACGTGTCATATGATCACTCCTGAACCAATCCTTAAGGATGGAATTAGCCTCAGCCATGCAGGTCCACCAGGGAGTGGAGTCAGTTTCTCCTGAATCACAGGGGTGGCTGTGGGAGGCCAGGGGTGAGTAGGGCGGTGGGAGGAATGACCTGATTAAAATCGGAGTATTAGAGTTCCTGTTGTGGCTCAGTGGGTTAAGAACCCAACTAATATCTGGCGGCTGCAGCTCTGATTTGACCCCTAGCCTGGGAACTTCCACATGCCACAAGTGCGGCCCTAAAAAAAAAAAAAAAGAAGAGCAAGAAGAAGAGAAAATCGGAGCGTTGAGGTTCCGTTAGTGCTCTTTTCTAAACAAACACATCCTACGCTTCCCACGCTCTCATACATACATCTGCCTCACTTTCTCTACCTATGGTTGCTTTTATTTTTTTTTTTTAGGGCTTCACCCGTGGCATATGGAAGTTCCCAGGGCAGGGGTCGAATTGAAGCTACAGCTGCTGGCCTACGCCACAGCCACAGCCACGCCAGATCCGAGCCTCGTCTGCGACCTACACCACAGCTCACAGCAACGCTGGATTCTTAACCCACTGAGCGAGGCCAGGGATCGAACCCATATCTTCATGGATACTAGTGGGATTCATTTCCGCTGCTCCACAGCGGGAACTCCCTCTAGCTGCAGTTCTTGTTAGTCGATTTGTTTTCTTTCCATCCTCCCTTTCTTCCTTCCCTCCCTCTTCTCCTCCCTCCTTCTCCCCCTTTCTTTCTTCCTGCCTTTCATTCATTCATTAAATACCCTTTGCACCAGGCCCTGAGCTAGACACAGGAGGCAACTAGATGGTCAGGACCCCGCTGTGCCTTGCATGGGGAGCTCGCTCCTGTCATATGTGGCCAGTGTCCTGCAGATCCAGTGGGCAAGCCCCCCTCAGGTGTCCTGGAGCTTTTCAGCAGCTAGAAGGACACGGCAGTCCTGAGAGTTATGGCGCTAATCAGGAAGTTTGTTTCATTTGAAAGAGAGAGCAGCGAGGCAAGGAAGACTGATTTTTGTCCACCCAGAACCGAAATACCACATTAAAATGCCTCCCAGCACCGAGAGGTTTGTCCATTAAATTTAATTAAGCTTTCTTTAGAATCACACGTCTCAGGGGATCTATTACACTCAGGGGACAAAGCACTTGCTTTTGCCAGCCTTTGCTTTGCTCTTTGCATTATTCTTTCTGACCAGAAAACCCCTGTGCCTCTGTTGTGCGGCAGAATGTTTATATTTAGTGGCCAAATTCAGGCACGTGAACTGTGGAAATTCTCGCTCAATTTCCCCCCCCCCCCCCGCCCCAGTTCCAGGCTTCAACAACCTCTTCAGAGAGAACCCTGAGATATGGAAGCTTTATTTTCTCTCTTAAAACGGAGCACCTTCAACAGAGATCTGTATTGTTTCGAGGACGGCTTCTCTGGGTCTCTGAGATTCTTGTCTCTCAAGCAGTTCAAGCCATTCTGGAAGCTGAGATGCCGTCACAGGGACCAGCTGGGAGAGGCATGAGCCCAAGCCAGCCTCAGATCGGGTGTGAATTCCTCAGTTCCCAAAAGGAGCAGTTCTGTCTGCTGGGTTATTCGTGCCAATGCTTACCCTGGCAACTTTCTTGGTACTGCACGCCTGGCAGGCGGCAGGGGAAATATTTCAGTGTTTCCCAGCCCCGAGGACCTGCTCCGTGTCCTTCTCCACTTGAAGGAATATGCTACTCAGAGCTGCCACATTAATGCCGCTACTGAAAGCAGCCATCAACACCCGCAAGTGACAGCATAACACATGCAGACAAAACACACACCCCTCTCTCAATCCCCAAATCCCAGTGCAGGAAGTTCAAGGGGGTGAGGTTTCCAGCTTTCAACCACCACTTTCCTAAGAGTGGTCCCAGAACATTAATGGTTATTGCAAGGCCTGGGGGTGGGGAGGAGGCCTATTGGATTAAACAAAATGTGTCTAAGACCTATTGGATTAAACAAAAATAAACAGGTTTATTGCAGGGCTTATGGAACCTTTAATGTGCTAATGTCCCTGTGAAGTGCTGATGGATGTGGGAGAAGAGAAATTACAGTATTTGTGTTTTCCCAAAATAATTTGACCAGACAACCTTTTTTCTTGGAACTTCGCTGGGACTGGTATTCAGGGGAACATCCGTTTTTAACAAACCCTCCTTGGAGTGGATAAGCAATGAGATCCTGCTGTACAGCACAGGGAACTCTGTCTAGTCACTTGTGATGGAACATGATGGAGGATAATGTGAGAAAGAGAATATATATATATATATATATATATATATATACACACACATACACATATATATGTGACTGGGTCACTTTGCTATATGGTAGAAATTGACAGGACACTGTAAACCAACTGTAATGGACAAAATGAAAGTTATTTAAGAATTAAACAAACAAACAAACCCTCCTTGATTCTTGCTCACTCTTCCTTCTACAAGTCTGTCTTCCCTGCTTCTTCATTGTTTCCGAGGCAGGGGTTGTGGGCATGCCTCGTGAACTGGGATGGGCCCCGATGAAGATTCCTGTGCAAGACAGACAAATGACTTCCTGGCAAAGAATGCCCCTTAGGGAGGAAGGACTATGCCAGACCAAATCTGACCCAGTGGCAAAACCTGAGTCATCAGAGGGAAGGTGCAAGCAGAGCTCGGAGCATCGCTCAACTGGCTTTGTCTCGAGTGCACCATTGAATACACGCTTTAGAACCAAGGAGAAGAGCAGGGCCAGGAGTTAGCACTCTGGTGTGCATTGGGGCTGGAGCAGCATTGCTGTGGCTATGCGGCCGCGCCTTCTTTTCCACTAGCAGGCCCTGGGCAGGAGTTTGCAGGACTTTGGACTTCAATTTAGGCTCAGCTGGAGTTCCTGTCCTGGCTTAGTGGTTAACGAACCTGAATATTATCCATGCGGGTGTTGGTTCAATTCCTGACCTTGCTCAGTGGGTTAAGGATCCGGTGTTGCCCTGAGCTGTGATGTAGGTGGTAGACTTGGCAGCTGTAGCTCTGATTCGACCCTAGCCTGGGAACCTCCATATGCCACCGGGTACGGCCCTAAAAAAACAAAAAACAAAAACAACCCCCACCCCCCCGCCAAAAAAAAAACAAAAAAAATTTAGGCTCAGCTGTGTCAATGGAGATCAATACATATACTCTTCTGAGTGGCTGCTAACATTTTAGAAACACTCTTTGGATATATTTGGTGACTGTAAGTTACACATTCATATGCAGGAAGCAAGAAAGCTGAAAGCCAAACAAGGTTATATTTCTGGGAAAGTTAAATTCATCTGCTCTTTATGATTTGGATCTGTTTTCTAGTCCATAGAGTAGAATTGCTGCTGATGGTCTTACCTCTGGGAGAAGGTCCTGTTGGAGTCTTCTGTGTCACTATCACGATAAAGCGGGAATTAGGTCAAAGAAATGTTGGTGGCTGGTATTGTTTAGGAGGTTAGGGACTGAATGCTTTTGTCTCCTATCACCTGCCCGCCAAATTCATACACTGAACTCCTAAATCCTAATGTGATGGTTTTGGGGAAGAAGTCTTTGGGAGGTAATTAGGGTTAGATGAGGTCATAAGAATACGGCCCCTATAATGGGATTAGATCCCTTATAGGAAGAGGTACCCGAGAGCTTGCTTCCTCTCTCTCTGCCACATAGGGATGAGAAGGCAGTTGTCTGCAAGCCAGGAAGGTAGAGCCCTTACCAGGAACTGAATTAGCCAGCACCTTGATCTTGGACCTAACTTCCAGAACTGTGAAAAAATTAATTTCTGTTGTTTAAGTCACCCAATCTATGGCACTTTGACATGGGATCCTGAGCTGAAAATGTTGGATGCTTAGGTTACAGTGATGTGGAGCTACCGCTGTGGTGCAATGGTGTTGGAGGCATTTCTGGAGCACTGGGATACAGGTTTGATCCCCAACCCTATGCAGTGGTTTAAGGATCCAGCATTGCCACAGCTGCAGTGTAGGTTGCAACAGTGGCTTGGATCAGATCCCTGGTCCAGGAGCTCCATATGCTGTGGGGCAGCCAAAAAGAAAAAAAGAAAAAAAAAAAAAAAACTACTGTGATAAAAACCCAAAGCAGCCTCTGCAACAAGCAAATGTGCTGGTTCACACGTCAAGGTGGCTGCAGTCATTCCAGGCCTTGCATTCCGGCAGGGCAGCATCCACAGAAAGAGACTGACTTTCCTGTGGGTCTCTCCTAAGCTTAAAGACACTTTTTCCAAAAGCTCCCATCACCTTTCTTACATAACTTATCGGCCCAGATGAGATCACATGCTTATTCCTGCACCAATTCTTGTGGCCAGGGGAAGGCCATGATCTGATTGTGTTAGACGAGATTTCCTAAAGCCAAGTGCAAAGGGTTCCCTTGCTGGTGGGTTTGGATTGTTCAGAGTCTAATCCTGGAACCCCTGAATCAGCTCCCCATCCACTAGACTGCGCACAGTGGAGGGGAGTAATGGGTTTCCAAGGGATAACTGAAGCACTTACTTAATAATCCTTCGATTTTACTTCATTAGTAGGATTTAGAAACCTAAACCAGAAAAACCTTAAGCCAATATCCTATAAGCTCCATCAGTAAAATCCTCACCCCACATCTGTAAATTATTCTTTATTGCTAAAAGGATATTACGTCATAATGATATTGCTAGCGAATCACCAAAATGAATGTTACAAAAGGCTTTATGCTCATCTATTGGTTGACAAGGGAAAACATGAATTTAGCAAAAAATAATAATAGGCAGGCCTTTGACAAGTTATAGTTTATTCCTTGCCAACATATTTTTCCTCCCTGAAATGAACTCATTTGTGCAAGGATTTTGCTGCCTTGGTTAAAAACTATCCCAGGCTTGTAATATCTAAATGTCAGAGAACAAAGGGATGCATGCATCTTGATTGCTACACTAATTTGTACAAACCAAGGGGAAAAATTACTGATGGGCCAGATACCGCAGGTGACTAAGTCAGTCTTTGGACACACCGAAGACTTTCAGAGGGATATTAGCTTTCCACAGTCATTAAGTAGGTAGTATTTCACTTCCTGCATCAAATAGACTAAAAATTAAAAAATGGAGGCTGGCAGGGGAAGATCGAGGTACCAGCTTTGCCATTTGCTAGCCTGTGCCTTTAGGCAACTTGCTTAACCACCGTGGGTCTCAGTTTCTTTCTCTATAAAATGGAAATGATAATCTCTACCTCTGAAGCTTTTGTGAAGATAAAAGGTGATGCACAGAGTATATTTGGGACTTGGTCCACGTTTAAAAAGTGACAGCCCATATTAAAATGCCCAGGGCGGAGTTCCCACCGTGGCTCAGCAGAAACAAATCCAACTAGGAACCATGAGGTTGCAGGTTAAACCCCTGGCCTTGCTCAGGGGGTTAAGGATCTGGCGTTGCTGTGAGCTGTGGTATAGGTTGCAGACATGGCTCGGATCTGATGTTGCTGTGGCTGTGGTGTAGGCTGGTGGCTACAGCTCCAACTCAACCATTAGCCTGGGAACTTCCATATGCTATGGGTGTGCCCCTAAAAATAAAAATAAATATATAAGAAATAAAATGCCCAGGGCATTTGAGAGCCCTCTAGATGCTCCAGGAAGTGGGCTTTTAGGTGGACCTGGGCTTACTTGGATCAATGAGTCTCTATCAAGCCAGAGACTGTGTTAGTTGTGTCTCTGCTGCCACCCACAGTGACTGGAAATTAGGACTTATTTTGAGCCTGAATTTCTCATGTAGATTCATTAGATGGACCAAAGTTTTATGTTAAACAAAGTAGCACTTAATCGAAAAGGAAAACTAAGGTCAAAACAGAAAAATCTCTGGTCTGATACGATCTTGCTGTGTTGGTTTTTTTCAGTCTTCTGCACGGTTCCTTAGTTGAGGGAATAGAAGACAACATATTAAAAATTCTTTTTCGTTTTGTTATTTTAAAAAAAATTTAGTTATCTTAAATGTTGCAAAAATGAACTGTACGTTGTGGAAAAAAAAGGCAATATGAAGAAAGTCCCTCCATGATCCAAATTCCTCTCAAGATTGGTTCATATCATTCTCATAGAACTTTTAAGCATAAGCGAATACAATACTACACATTATTCATTATAAATGGGAAATAGTCTATAAATTAAGTGAGAGAGAGTGAGAGAAGTACAATCTTCTGTGAAGTGCTTCTTTTCTTCTTGAAGAACACCTTTCAATATTAATATATAGAGACCTATCTTGGAGTTCTGTCATGGCTCAGTGGTTAAGGACCCTGACTAGTATCCATGAGGATGCATGTTCGATCCCTGGCCTCGATCCAGCGTTGCCTTGAGCTGTGGTGTAGGTCACAGAGGCGGCTCAGATCCCATGTTGCTGTGGCTGTGGTGTAGGCCGGCAGCTTCAGCTCCCATTCGACCCCTAGCCTGGGAACCTCCATATGCCACTGGTATGGTCTTAAAAGGACAAAAGACCAAAAAAAGGACCTATCTTTTTTTTTTTTTTTTGGCCACACCCATGGCATGTGGAAGTTCCCAGGCCAGGGATCCAATCTGAGCCACTGGATCCTTAATTGATTGTGCTGGGCCAAGGATCGAATCTGCACCTCAACAGCAATCTGAGCTGCGGCAGAGACAACACTGGATCCTTAACCTGCTGTGCCACAGTGGGAGCTCCAAGATCCATCTTTTTTAACAGCAGCAGAAAATTTGGTCAATCTTTTAATTTTGGTTCTTCTAACCCTTCATTAATAAAAAAAATAAAAAGAAAGTTTTGTTTTTTTTTTTTTAATTTCACGGCTGCACCCGTGGCATATGGAACTTCCTGGGCCAGGGAACTTCCTGAGCCGTAGTTGCAGCAACATCAGATCCTTTAACCCACTGTGCTGGGTCAGAGAGCAAATCTGTTCTTCCTCAGTAACCTGAGCCACTGCTATAAGATTCTTAACCCATTATGCCACAGCAGGAACTCCAGGAATGAACATCTTCGCATACAACTTTGTCCTTGTTTTTAAGTAGCTTATCAAACTTTTAAAAATGCAAAATAAATCTTTGAAGAAAGCCTCTATTTGTCTATATCATGTGGCGCAAAATGTCCAACAGATTATGGACAATGACCACAAATGTGAGATAAGCATCCCAAGCTGCTTGAGCCTAGCTGAAATCCCACTAGCTTTTGGCCTTGCTGGTCAAGCTATCTTTGGGTACAAGAGAGATCCTGTCCAATGTCCTGGGTTCCCATAGATTCTGGAAATAACTGTTACTGGATCATTTCCAGAACCACCTGGTTTCCTCTCTACTGGACTCAGTCCAGCAAGTGCATCAAAGTGAACTTGAACAGGCCAAACTTTCTTCTGTCTCTCAGAGGTTTCATACAACCATACAGCAGAAGGCTGCTGTAGTGAGTTATGGAGCAATTTATTCTTTTTGCTGCCAGCAGGTTAATTCATTTTTGCTATGGATATCTATCTGTTTCATCTACTTATATCTGTCTATTTATCTGTCTATTCTTCCAGCTCCATCCTCATCATCTCCCTCTCTTCCTCTCTTTCTCTGTCTGTCTGTCTGTCTGTCTGCCTGCCTGTCTGTCTGTCTGTCTGCCTGCCTGTCTGTCTGTCTGTCTGTCTCTCTCTCTCTCTCTCACACACACACACACACACACACACACTCACACAGACTTATAGTATCTTCCCAATTTTTTCTATGCTTTCTACCATTTCAAAAACATCACTGACCAAAGAAAAACTTACCATCCCAAGTCAAAAAAATACTCTTCCTCCATATTGGTAATTTCCATAGTATTCCCTCTAAGAGCAAAACTCTGCTCTCGTAATATACTATACAAACACATTATTTCCTTCTGGTACATTAATTTTTGGATTACTTTGGGGGACAAAACACCACCAAAGTAGTGGTTTGGCTATAAACTCCCTTGACATCTGGCCAAACCTCTAAATAATAAGGATGTAATTGCTTTTAAGCTCTCTCCACTGAGATTTTCTGGCTACTTCTTGCATAAATGAAAAAGTTAGCATCTGTATATTTGTGGTAATAAAACCCACGACTTTCATAATATTTACCAAGTTGTGATCAGATGAAAGCTCACTTTGGGGGCATGAGGAATAATATTTAGCATAGTCAATTAGGGAGTGGTGAGGACGCCAGAAGTGACTATTTCTAGAGAACTCGAGGGATTTTCAGCTTCTCTGGTTACCCCAGGAAAGGCATGGAGTCAGTTTCTAGGCCCTTCCACTCGCAGCTTTCATAAGTGAGTGCCTGAGACATTGCTTCAGGTGTGTAGAAAGTTCAAGGTGAGTTTGTGTTGACCGATTTGGGTTTCTCTCCATTCTTTCTTACTGCATCTTCAGCAATGCAACCACCCTCTCATGGAGCCTCTTTCTCTAGGGCTGTGTTTTTCAGACACACACCTCTAGTGGCAGGAGAGAATGTTTCAGGTGCTATCCAGCATCTAGGCATTAAGGAAATTTGCATCAGAGAGTGAGAAATGTACTCTCATTCTGATTCTCTTTTGAGCCTCCTGATTGTCCAGAAGAAAGCTTCCATTTTTCTATCTCGCCTCTAACACATGCTAACTTCCATTTTGAACAAAGAGAATGCAGGTTTCAGGTTTGGCCCACCAGGTTCTAGGTAGAACTTAATACCTTAGACTCTTCTATTTGTCTTTACAATTAGCTTCCATTTACCACAAGCATTATTGATTTTCTATTCGTGGTAACCAGGCCAAATTTCCTTTGATAGTATATTGAAGTGAACGTTTTAAAAGCAAGTCATTAAAAAAATATTTTTAGGAGTTCCCCCTGTGGCTCCATGGGCTTGGAGGCATCTCTGCCATGCTGGGATGCAGGTTTGATTCCCAGCCCAGCACAGTGGGTTAAATATCCAGCTTTGCCATAGCTGCGGGGTAGGTCACAACTGTGGCTCAGATCTAATCCTTAGCCCAGGAACTACATATGCTATAGGACGACCAGAAAGAAAAAAGAGAAAAAAAATTTTTTTAAATAATACAGGTGAGACATAGATGTGGTAAAATCCACAAGAGAGGTACAGGAATGATTGAGGGTTGGGATAGTCTGGGAAAGTTCTGGGAGCATTCCAACCCTGCCCTTTTCCCCTCTTCTTCTCATTTCCTCTTGTACATTTCACTTCGACTCTGCTGGTTTCCCTGAAGCTTCCAGAGGATGACTTGCATCTCTGAGCAGTCACCTCTGTGCTTCCCTCCACTGCAATGTCCTTTTCTTCCATTTTTTGGTGATTCCTGCTTATCCTGCAAGAACTGGCCCTCCTCCTTATGTGCCCATATTGTGTTTGGCACCCATTTTCCCCTTATGGCATTTCTTACTCTGGAGTAATTGCAGGTTGAAAGTCCTCCATCCATGAGCTCCTAAGGCCTCTGTCTTATTTACCCATTCACCCCTGCCAGGAGGTGCCTGGTACATAGCAGAGAGCCCACAAATGAATAATGGTGAACACATGAAGAAGGACCCTCTGGCTCTTCAGAGCTTCTCAGCAGCTTTATGATCTCTCACCGAAGAACCCATGCATGACCATCCGGGGAGTCCACCCACCCTGTACTTGGGGAGCAGCTGAGGCTGGGGACCCATCTATCTGGGTGGGAGTGGTCTCCTGCTGCTAGAAAGGGACCTTTTGCCACAGGTTGTGCGTCTCTGTGTCTAAGGGCCGCTTTAATGAGGGCCTCGCTTCTCGGAGTTACCGTAAGGGCCTTGGAAGGAACCCAGGGCAGGGCACTGCCAGTGGGCTGTGCTGGGGATGCTGCTCAGCTTGGAAGCTGCACAGTGTCTGCCCTCCGCCTGCCTCCACTTGGCCCAGGTGGTCCAGGCTTGGCAACATGAGCCCTAGGGACCCGGCATCGCCTGGGGAGAACTTCAGAGGAGGAGGAAGGGGAAAAAACAAACAAAGCGCTCCACCTTTTTTTCTATTATAAAACCAATGGCTTCTCATTACAAAATAAATCGAAGAATACAAAGGTAGGAAGGGAAGGAGAAAGGCAGGTGCACTACTTGGGAATCTTCCAGGTTTTTTTGCTGCTTTTTATGCAGTTTAAAAAAGATTACATTTATTGTAGGCACCTATTACCTACACCTGGTAACACTGAATTATGTACCAAAAGAAAAAAAATTAAGCCTGCTTAATTCACACAGAACCCCCAAGTATCAAATTCTTAGACGGTACGATAGGCAAAATTGCTGATACATGCAATTAGAGAGCCACATTTGGACTAACACCCCCCAAACATTTACATGTATAAAAGCCATCATAAGGCATGAGTTTTTATATTTTGGTGGCATCTGCAGCATGCAGAACTTCCCAGGCCAGGGACTGGATCTGAGCCGCAGCCGTGATCTTTACTCAGAGGCTTCGGCAGTGCCAAATCCTTCACCCAATCCACTGCTCAGGGCGGGGATGGAACCCAGGCCTCTAAAACTACCTGAGCTGCTACAGTGTAATTCTTTTTCTGCCCCCCCCCCCTTTTTTTTTCTTAAAAGGCTGCACTTGTGGCATATGGAGGCTTCCCCGGGCTAGGGGTCAAACTGGAGCTGCAGGTGCCAGCCTCCACCAGAGCCATAGCAACGCCAGTTCTGAGCTGCATCTGCAACCTACACTGAAGCTTGCTGTAACACTGGATCCTTAACCCACTGATCAGGGCCAGGGATTGAGCCCCCATCCTCATGGACACTATGTTGGGTTCTTAACCCGCTGAGCCACAGCAGGAACTCCATCAGTGTTAAAATTTTAATGTGCATTATTCCAGTCTTCCCCTCACCCGCAGCATAACAGTAATGGTTATTATTGGCTGAATCCCTAGCAATATGTCAGGCTCCATGCAAAGCACTTTACCAAGATTTTTTCATTTAAGCAGTCTTAAACCCATTCAAGTATCATTATCTCCATTGACTGACGAGGAAACAGGCTCACGAAGATTAAATGCCTTGTCCAGATTGGCATGTTAGTCTGCGAAAGACCCGAGAGTTACCTGCAACCATCTGAGGTAAAGGCAATGCCCTTGACTCCTGTACCTCCCCCCAGCCCCATCGCCCCACCCTGGTTTTGACTGCTTTTGCAGCAGTCCAGGAGGGTGTATTTCACAGTACAGGTTCTCAGCACTAGCTGTGGAAGAGAATCAACCTGGGAACTTTGAACAAAATATGGGTGCTGGGGCCCCACGTCTGGGGCTTCCCACTGGGACTGAATCACCGGTGTTTGCAAAGCTCCCCAAGAGATCCATATGTGTAACCAGGGCTGAAATGCAGTGCTCTTTAGTTGACTTGATTTCTCTGCTATTGGAAGTGCAGTGCTTGAAAACTGCATTGACATTCCAACCAATATGCTAATAAATAAAAATAAACAGCCTCTGGCCATTGTGCAAAGGATGATTTCTGCATTCATAAAGTTTCACTGGCACTCAGTTGAAAGCAAACATCAATTCCTTTACATATGACTTCTGTTGAGGTTTTTTTTTTTTTTTTTTTTTTTGGTCTTTTTTTTTAGGGCCACACCTGTGGCATATGGAGTTTCCCAGGCTAGGGGTCTAATGGGAGCTATAGCTGCCGGCCTGTGCTAGAGCCACAGCAACGCCAGATCTGAGCCACGTCTGTGACCTATACCACAGCTCACAGCAACCCCGGATCCTTAACCCGCTGAGTGAGGCCAGCGATCGAACCTGTAACCTCACGGTCCCTAGTCGGATATGTTTCTGCTGCGCCACGACAGGAACTCCAACTTCTGGTGAAATTAATGTGGGCCAGCAGATGAGTGGAAGCTGGTATATGGGGTCCCTAAATGTGAGCACCCTAAACCTCGGCTGTGCACAGACTAATTCAGGTCACTGGTCTGTGTGTGCCTGAGTGAGTCCTTAATTTCCTTTTTCAGACCTCAGTAATTTCTAGCAGGGTGTGCAGAGTTCACGACACAAACACATCTGGATTTGGGGGTGTGGATCTGAAATATTCACCGGCCAATATGTTGGGAGCAGATGTTGCATTGGCAGCCGGGGATGAGGGGGGCGATCTCATTCGAGGCCCCATCTGGGGCTTTGCTTGGAGCAACACAGCTTCTCCTGCTGATTTCAGCTGCGCTTCAAAGCTGGATGCTTCCTCCCCTGCCCAAGGCATCTTGTAGCCTTTTCCATCCTGATGACGTGTACCCAGAATCTTGGCATTACTGCATCCTGTGCAGAAAATACCAAGAGGGTGAAAAGCATTTGCTTCTTAAAGGATATAAGTGTCACCAATCCAGGCTGGTCTGAGTCAGACTTGGTGCCAGTGTCAGCCCAGAAAGGAGCTTCTGAAGCCTGGAAGTGGGAGGCAGGCTTTGCTTCTTCAGCATGACATGGAGGATGGACCAAGGGCTGTTGACCCAGGCAGAGCTGGGCCTGAACACAAATTCTACCACTTCTTGTGCGTGTGTGTATTTGAGGGGCCACACCCGAGGCATACAGAATTTCCTAGGCTAAGGGACGAATCAGGGCTGCAGCTGCTGGCCTAAACCACAGCCACAGCAATGCCAGATCTGAGCTGCATCTATGACCTACACCACAGCCACAGCAACACAGGATCCTTAACCCACTGAGCAAGGCCAGGGATCAAACCTGAGTCCTCATGAATATTAGTCATGTTCGTTACCGCTGAGCCACGACAGGAACTTCCAAATTCTACCACTTTTGAACTTTTTGACCTTTCTGAGACAAGCCACTTTGAGATTCTGGTTTCCTGCCTATAAAGTGGAGACACAGAAGCTACTTTACTGCATTGCTCGGAAAACTAGATGAGTGGCTGGTATAGACAGCAGGGGCTTTTGCCTTCTCCTTCCTCTCAAGTAACTGCTTCTAGATTGTGTATTGTCATCCAAGACCCATTTGCAAAAGTCAGACTAGCAATTCGTCAAGCATTTGGAGGACGTCCTGTATGCCAGGCGCTGTTGTATGCACTTTTTTTGTCTCTGAGCCATCTCTCATGCTGTTCCCTCTGCCCAAAATCTTTTCTCCCATGTTTCTTCCTGTTCTTCTCCAACCAGTTAAAAGTTCTTGCTTTCTCACTTTGATTCTCCTGGCTGGATGCCATCTCCTCCCTTCCAGATTTTCAGACTAGAGGTTCTCAAACATTCATGCATACAAGGGACCTCTGGAATGCTTAATGCTCTGAGCTTACTGTCCACATCCACAAGATAAAGATAACCCTACTGTTACCCTTCTCCAAATTGTTTGTGAGGCTGAGATAAGATGTACAGTGTGAAACGGCACCGTGTTGGGCACATAGTAGATGCGTAATAAATGTTGGCTGATAGAAATATAATGATAATATATTACAGTAAATAATCATAGTATCACATAATGTAGCAAATTGTGACAATAGGAAGAGGAGGGCAATACATTCTGGGGCTAGTGATTGAAGAGCAGGATTGTCTAAGTCCAAGTGGATTCCCAGACCCTAACTTCTTCCGGAAATGTGACTACGCTGCTCAGAGTTAATGAGTTTCTCGAATAAGTTCTATGTGGAGGGAAGAGGTTTCAGGTGCCAAGTTCTATCCACTCCAATTCTAATGCATTGTAACCCTTGGCAAATCTTCTTCACCCAAGAGTTCTGATTCTGGCTCAGCTTTCTAGCATGGTACCAGTTAATTATGGTAATCAGATAAGGCATTCTTGGGCAGCAGAGAGAGGCTGGGCAAATGTGGGACCATGAGATTTAGGGCAAGGGGTTTATTATAAGCCAAATAAATGACATCAGAGAATCTCTAAGGAAGCTAAGGCGTGGTGGTGTGGGGTGGGGGCAGCTCCAGAGGAAGACTGGGGAGGATATTGCACCTGTTGTTTCATGGGGATCCAAGACTATCCCAGCATGCGCACGTGGGGAAGAGAATTGGGTGATTTGGAGAATGCCCTGTTGAAGACAGATGCAGGGTGGACAAATGAGATGATGTGGGTTTATATCTCGGCCATAATCACCCACAGGCCCTAGAGCAGTCCGTCAAGTGCCAATACCTACTGCAGCTAAGTACAGCAGCCCAGCTGCCCTGGGAAGGGCATTCCCCCCCACCCCCCACCCCCCAGCCAAAACAGCCCAGTCACAGCCCATCCTGAGGCCTCTCTCTGGTTACCCTGAAGCATGCATATGGGTCCTGGGATCTGACATTCCCTGACTCTGAATGTCAAATGTCAATCATTCTTGTGTCTTTGACATCTGGCCAGTTGACTCACATTCCTGTGGTCAGCCCATGATTTGGGATAGGCAGATTTGAGCTGAAATCTTAACCTTGCTGCTTCCTTGCTTTATCACTTTGGACAAATGACCTCATGTCTCTGACTTCCAGCTTCCTGGACTGTAATATGGGGAATCATTAAACTTCCACTCTTGTTTTTTTGGAGCGAATAAGAGAATGGAGTCGGGGCAGGTGTGGTTAGGGAAATAAAGTCTGTCTTAGCAATTAACAACCCCTGAGAGCTGCTTTGTTTGTCTCATTTGATCCTCCCATCATTCGGTACCTCTATCCCCATTTTATAGATGAGGAAATGATGGTTCAGAGTGGCTAGGTGAAATTGTCCTAGGTCACAGGACCAGGAAGTGGCCAAGCTGAGATCTGAACCCAGGTCTCTCAGACTCTAGACCCATTACCTCTACCCCCGCCCCCCACCAAGTACTTAATGCATTTGTGGATTGCCTTGTTTGTGAGCACAGCCATGTTGACTTGCCGAGGCTCACTTTAAGAGCCCTGCTTCTTGCCCTTTCTCTTCTCATTTATCCACAGACCCCCAGATGGCCATGGAGATAGCCAGGTGGCCAAGAATTTCAGTTAGAGGAAACTCCATTTGCTTTCCATCCAAGATGACCATGCATTTTCCAGGTAAAGTCAAGAATCTCTAATGCACAGAAGCAGTTGAGTGTGGCCTGGGCGGCCCCTTCATTTCTGAATCAATCCCAGCAGAGAGCTTGCCTGTGTTGTTATGTGTCCTTATTCGTTAAGGATTCTCTGTATTGAGATGCAGCCTAATTAGGGTTGAGCTCAAAGCCTGTTCGTTCGGGGGCTTAGTTCATAAAAGATTAATGTTCATTTTCCTTGGGTTTTGTTGCAGAATTCAGCTGGAAAAAATCCAGGGTGCACTTCTTCCAAGAGAAGTAGCACTTTGGTGGTTTGTGAAAATCCCTTTTCCCTCATGTTAAAACCTTGTTTTTTTATGGCCCACTCCCCGCCTTTCCCGAGCATTTTGGATTCTGAAGATGTATGAGGGAAAAAAATGAATTCTGTAAACAGAGAAATCTACTGGAGATATTATTCAAAAGGAACATATTTGCTTACAGATAATTTTTAAAGAACACAGGTGGCAAATAAGTGCACATTCATTTATTTATCTCATCATTCCGCAAACATTTATTGAGCACCTGTTATATGCCAGACCCTGAACATTTACATTATGTCGTTCATCTGATTTTTCTTTTTGTGATTTTTTTTGAGCAATTGAATTCCATCAAGAAGAGCTTCCTACATATGAATGGAAAGCTTCTGACAGTACTCTGCCAAAAGGGAACATACCTATCCAGTTTTTTTTTTTTAAAGCTACTACATTTTCTGATGATAAAAGCAATATATACTAATGATAAAAATGCCTAACAAGGAGTTCCTGTCATGGTGCAGCAGAAACAAATCCAACTAGAAGCCATGAGGTTTCAGGTTCAATCCCTGGCCTCGCTCAGTGGGTTGAGGATCTGGCGTTGCCGTGAGCTGTGGTGTAGGTCGCAGACACAGCTTGGATCCTGCATTGCCATGGCTGTGGTGTAGGCCAGTGGCTACAGCTTTCATTAGACCCCTAGCCTGGGAACCTCCATATACTGAGGGTGCAGCTCTAAAAAAGACAAAAAGACAAAAAAGAAAAAAAAAAGCTTAACAACATGGGTTGATTAAATTTAAGAAGTAACGACCATTTACAATCCCAACCCCTAGAGATTTTAATTGTAGTGGATTGGCGAATATTCTTCCAGGTTTATTTTTAAACAATAAGCTTTAATAACACTATAATTTTATTTACAGAAATGGAAAACAGACAGTACTTCTGCTCTGCAACTTGTATTAGTCACAAGGTTAAGTTTATAACTTACCCTGTCATGGTGAGCTTTCCATATTAGCCTGGAGAGAAGTTCCGTGTTATTTTAATGGCTGTGTGGTATTCCTTTGTGTAAATTCCATCTTCTCCACCAGCTATGCATCTAAGATATTTTGGTTGTTTCTCATTTGCTTTCATCACAAGCAGTGCTTCAGTGGACCTTCTTATAGCAAAGTTTTTTGTTTGTTTGTTTGTTTTTCTTTTCTTTTCAGGACCGCACCTGCAGCATATGGAAGTTCCCAGACCAGGGGTCAAATCAGAGTTACAGCTTCCAGCCTGCAACACAGCCACAGCAATGTGGTATCTGAGCCTCATCTTTGACCTGCACCACAGCTCACAGCAATGCCAGATCCTAATGAGCAGGACCAGGGATTGAACCTGCATCCTCGTGGATACTAGTTGGGTTCGTTACTGCTAAGGCACAATGGGAACTCCTAAGTTTGGGTCTTTCTACAAGTCTTTCTGTGGGTAAATTCTTAGAATTGGGATGTATTGAGTCAAAGTGACAAATTGCTTTTTTTTTCTTAATTCTCGATTGTATGAAATGTCAAGATCCATAGCAGACTGAAAAATTTCTCTTCTTTAGTGTTCTCATCATCTACCCTCTTTTCTCTAATTCCATTCCTCTCAAAAAAAAAAAAATATATATATATATTGCTTTTTAGGGCCGCACCCTTGGCATATGGAGATTCCCAGGCTAGGGGTTGAATCAGAGCTACAGCTGCTGGCCTATGCCACAGCCACAGCAATGCGGGATCTGAGCCACTTGTGACCTAAACCACAGCTCATGGCAATGCCTGATCCCTAACCCACTGATCGAGGCCAGCAATCAAACCCCCATTCCCATACATACTAGTCGGACTCACTTCCACTGCGCCACAGCAAGAAATCCCTTCTCAAAATATTTTTAAAGCAAGACCCAAATGGTAACAGGTGTTAGGTGAAACAGTGCTCTAATTTTGAGCGGAAGAAAAAGTAGAACATAGCTGAATCTTTATTGCTCTGAGGGGCTCTGGCTGCCTTTGAGAGAACAAAAATAGCCTCTTCTTTTCCCCTGGGTCAAAAATGTCAAACATGCTCCATGAGCTGATGGTTCCTTCAGGAGAGACAAAGCCTACATTTGCTTTTCTTTATGTTCCATAAGTCACGTGGCTGGTGGAAAACAAGAGTAGTCACGGATCTTTGTGAGGGAGAGCATCCTTTAAGTGTAGTAAGTGATCATATTGCTAGAGGAGGCAGTGGCAATTTGTCTGATTCCCTAAAACTCTGCAAAGTCGTAATATCGTCACAGAATACAGAATCTTAGAGAGGTCAAATGAGTCATTTCTGTGTTGGGTAGGCTTAGGAATAAAATAGTTCTATCCCCAGTGCTCCACTTTAAAATATTTATTAACTCATCTCTCTCCCCCAAACCCTGCATTTTATAATTTCTGACGTTTTTCTCTTTGTTGAAACTGAAAACCCATAGCCAGATATGGTGTAGCAATGCAACTCTTATTTTGCAGGCATGGCTAACATTTTAACTTCTGCTTTTCTTGGGCTACACTGAAGTGGGTGATTTGTGACACCTCAGTTAAAAGACCCCCAAAGGCAGGTTTCTCCCTGAGTCCTGGCTGACTTTGCTATCTCTCTCCAACAGAGGGCAGTGCATTTCTCTGGTTGGCCTGCTCAAGTTTGAAAAATATTTGGTTAAAATAGGATTCTCAGTATCTTAGAATCCAAATACTTTTCTCCTTATTAAAATCATTCCCAGCACACTTCTGAGAAGAATACCCCTGTGAATATTCCAAACAAAGGATACACAACAGATTTAAGTATTCCTCGTGCTAGAAACAGTTGGTATCACTTAGGTTGAAATCTGTGAATGGAGTAAGGGTTTCCTAAATGTCCTGAAGTTGTTCCTCTTTTACTGCTTTGATTTTTTTTTTTTTTTGCTTTATTCTTTTTTTCAAGTCTCTCTATCCTGGAAGATCAGCAGAGTTTGTTTTGAAGAATTTGTCATTCTAAATAGTCTAATCTCTTTCCAACACTATTCATGATTAAGGTTGGTTTTTTTGGTTTGTTTGTTATGGTGGTTGTTTTTCAGGGCCAAGCTTGCAGCATATGAATGTTCCCAGACTAAGGCTGCCAGCCTATACCACAGCCACAGCAATGCCAGATCTGAGCTGCATCTGTGACCTGCACCATAGCTCGCGGCAATGCTGGATCCTCAACCCACTGAGCGAGGCCAGGGATCGAACTCCCATCCTCATGGATACTCGTTGGGTTTGTTACAGCTGACTCACAATGGAACTCCAAGGTTTTTTTTTTTTCTCTATTGTCATTTGGATTGTGTGTGTGTGTGTATGTGGAGGAAAAAAAAGCTTAGAGACCTGATGACTCCTGGAACTGGGAAGGGGTGCCAGGAGCAAGCACACCTTGTTGTGCTGATGGAAGGGACTGCCACTCTTGGCAAAAAGAATTTGCCATCAATTACAAACAATCCCACACAGTTTCCCTTAAATTGGCACAGTGATTTTCAACATAATGAAGAACTGGGTCCAATGCCAATCACTGTCTGATTGCCAATTAGTGTTTCCATCCTTCAAACTCCACCACAAGGGAAAGAGGAAGTACTCCCCAGAGCAGGCTGGGAGGAGAGTAGAGGACAAGGCTGAGGAACAAAATAGTCATTGCCCAGGCTTGAGCTCTGTCCCCTCTGGATCACTGTGTGGAGGTAGAAGCCAGCATTCTTCAGGCCTGGATGGTCTGCTCCCTGGTTGAGCAACTGAGACCTGGGCTGTATTTCTGTTGTTTCATTCCAGTGCTACCTTGTCTCCCAAGCTGGCCCCCATGACCAGAGGACCTGGTTCGTACCCTTTTGAGGTCATCTCCTACCCCTCCCAGGAACCTGGATTGTACCAATAGGATGTGATAGAAATGGCACTGTGCCAGTTTCTAGCCTTAAGAAAGCCTAGCAGCCTCCATTTGTATGCTCTTAGGAGTCATCCACAGTGTGAGAAGTCCAGCCACCCTGCTAGAGAGAGTCCACCTAGGGAGGGCCTGGTGGATGACTCCTCCTGGAGAGAGAACTCACATGAAAGGGCATCCAGGTGCCAGACATGTGAGTGAGGAAGCCATTTTCACAGACAACCTCGTGCCCCAGCCCCACTCGCCATCTGATGGCAACTGTGTGAGCCATCCCCAAGGCGGACCAGCAGAAGAACCACCTGGCTGAGTCCAGTCAATTCAAAGAATCATGATAATAATGAATGATTTTAAGCCATTAAGTTTGGGATTCTTAGTTACACAGCATAATATAACAGAAACACTCTATTCCTTCAGCACTTTTGGTGTGAGTGATGTTGCTACCCTACAGGGCATGGAGTCTGATTGTCATGGGAACCAGGCTTCCTGCTCTGAAGGGACAAAGGAAGTGAGGGAAAGTGGTACTGTGGGACAGAGAATGGATTCCCTGCTGTGACTGGAAGACCTGAGGTCTAGAGCTGGCTCTGGTACCAACCAGCTGTGTGACCTTGTGCAAGTCAATTTCCTCATTTGAAAAAAAAAAATGATGGTGTACTATTAGGGAAGCAAATAAGAAACCACTGCTCTTCCTTTCTTCGTCTATGGCAGACATCGGGAATCAATCACGGCTTTACTGAGCCTAGATTTGTCCTCAGAATTCTTCCCAACACAGACAGCTGCTACCTTCTTATCAGAATTAACTCATCAGATGAATCCTGTTTGCTAACCTCTGACTAGGTGATTTCTAAGTCCCATTCTAGTGCTCTTGAAAAATAATCCACTAACTATAGAAAGAAGATAGATTTGGAGTTGATGAGTCATTTCTTAGTCAGACCCTTCAATGGTGTCTCTTTGCCTCAAGAAAAATCTGTGTTCCTTGAAAGGGTCAATGAGAGCTCATGTGATCTGAATTCTGCACTCCCTTCCTGGACTCTGTTTCACACTCCATTGCAGTGGTGTCTTACTAGCTTGCATCTCTGCTCAACCAAAAGCTCCTTAAGGTCAGGGACAAAGTTTTATCCATCAAAATCATCCTCAGCACCTTGCATGTGCCTAGAATCTACCAGTTAGACAATTGTTAGATGGGTGACTTATGAACGAATTAATGAAATAGCTAATGACGGTTAGTTCATTTATTCGTCCTTTTGGACAGCCTTGGGTTTGTTCTTTTGGATTCCAAGCATCCTCAGCAAAGGAGGAACATAAGCTTTGGTGATTCTGAGCTTCGCAACCAAAGCCTCTCACCAAATCAGGACCAACCAGGGGTAACCCAACAGGGCCCACAGAGTCATCGAAAATTCTTGATTGAGGAGTTCCCGTCGTGGCGCAGTGGTTAACCAATCCGACTAGGAACCATGAGGTTGCGGGTTTGGTCCCTGCCCTTGCTCAGTGAGTTAAGGATCTGTCGTTGCCGTGAGCTGTGGTGTAGGCTGCAGACGCGGCTCGGATCCCGCGTTGCTGTGGCTCTGGCGTAGGCCGGCGGCTACAGCTCCGATTCGACCCCTAGCCTGGGAACCTCCATATGCTGCGGGAGCGGCCCTAGAAATAGCAAAAAGACAAAAAAAAAAAAAAAAGGAAATTCTTGATTGATGTCCCCTTAGATGAAGGTCATAAACTCAAATGCTAGCAGGAGGTAGACAGGTAAAAGAGGTCATGAAATGGATCTGTCCCATCCAAAAGGCCAGCCTCTGGAGGCCTCCACCCGTGCTTGCCCTGTGGGGCTATGCATCTCTAGGAACGTCTGTTTTGGTCTTGTGCTCACTCTGTTTCCAGGATCCAGAAGAGTGCTTGGCACTTATTAATTTTTTTGCAGCAATTTGTCTCTTTGTTGTTGTTGTTGCTGTTGGTATTGTTTCCGCTTGTTTGCAGCCTGGTTTTTTGAGGGTTTTTTTTTTTTTTTTTTTTTTTCCAGTCTGTTTTTTAAACATCCAGCTTAACATAGGCTAGCTGGTCAGCATCACATCTTCTAAAAATGGACCAGTTGGAGTTCCCTGGTGGCTCAGTGGGTTAAAGATCCAGGTTTGTCACTGCTGTGGCTGTAGGTTTGACCCCTGGCCTGAGAACTTCCACATGCCACAGGTCCAGGTTTAAAAAAAAAGACCCAAGTGGAGGGAAGTTTTGGATATGAAATGTTTTCAGATATTAGAATGGTACAGCTTTCCCTGACTGGCTTGTGACCCTGGCAAGGGACACCTTTCTTCAGAGCCTCGGTCTCCCCATCTGTAAAATGAAAACAGTAGTGAACTGCTGACATCTCTCTCTTTGCTGTGACGAGGATCCTCTGCAGTGGCACCTGGGGCTACACTGTGACATGGACGAGCGAGAGGCTAGCCCGGGGGGGCTGCAGAGTCCCCAGAAGCTGGGGCGACCCTAGGGCAGGCCAGCGGCCCCTGTGAGAAGGCTGAGCATCTGAATAATGAACGCGTTATTTAAATGGAGCTGTGGCCCCATGGAGCGCTGAGAAGTCATTTTCCACAGTTCGCTATTCTCCTAGTCAATGGGGCTTGACCTGATTATTCTCCCTCTGGGCTTCAGGAGATGTGGGGAACATTTGAGATTTGTTAAAAAATTAGTTAAATAAAATTGCCCCCTCCTCCTCAGTGATAGTTTCTGTGAGTGATGGAGCTTTCATGGGGTAATGTCTCAGGTGGATGCAAATCTGAGCACAGAAAATACATCTTGTATGTCTATATATATAGGGCTGTGTATGTGTGGGAATCGAATTCTCCAGATGTAGAGGGGGGGAAACAACAAAGACCCCGAGTAGGAGCTTCTCAACAAGAGCAGCCTAATCGCTCTGATTTCATGGACACTGTCAAGTATGCACCCCTTGGATCTCACCCCTATTTGGCAACTATCTGTCAGGAAGACATCAGTGTTGCTGTCTTTTTTATTATTGTTATTATTATTATTATTTGCTTTTTAGGGCTGCACCCACGGCATATGGAAGTTTCCAGGCTATGGGTTGAATCGGAGCTGCCGTTGCTAGCCACAGCCACACCCACAGCCACATGGGATATGAGCCGCATCTGCGACCTACACCAGAGCTCATGGCAACACCAGATCCTTAGCCCACTGAGCGAGGCCAGAGATCAAACCCACATCCTCATGGGTACGAGCCAGATTCGTTTCCACTGTGCCACAACAGGAACTCCCTGGTGTTTATAGTATTATGTGCATTCACCTAACAACACAATATACTTTAAACAAAGCAATCATATATTAAAATAAATTCATTAAAATGTTATTTTAAAATTAAATTTTAAATAAATAACCCTATTTTTGAGATTCTAAAATTGCACTGTGGAAATTTTGAAAAATGCAGGAAATAAAAATCACCACAACCATCCCACTCAGAAATAATGTTTCAAGCATTTTCTTGCCATTTCTTTAATGCACGCTCATAAATCTACATAGAAATGCATGGGCAAAATTGGATCAGGCTGGATATATGGTTTTCTGCATTGCTTTTTTCTTCTAACACGAAGATGTACGCTTTTCCCCCTTGTATTGTTAAATAGCTTTCAAAATCATGATTCTTAATGGTTGTATAATTTCATCAAATGGATGGAGGATGATTTATTTAAACACTTCTTGGTTGCTAGAAATTTAGGTTGAATTGCAGTAACTTTTCAATGAGGAAAAAAAAAAACAAAACGATGCTAGTTATTTATGAGGCAACAATGATTTCTCTCCCTGCATGGGCAGCCAGCAATAAAAGTCAGCCGCACAATCTGGTATGTGATGAAAGGTCCAGAAATGGCCAGGAGATGGATGGCGAAATTGTGAGAGATGAAGTGAGTTATTAGTGTTTATTATTTATATGGTACAGTAAATATATACAGCTCAGGACCGAGCATTCACTTGTCAGCAACTTGCAGCCAGTCAACGGTCCCTCAGAGCCTGGACATGCCTAAATCCACAAATCAAGGCAGACCATTAGGGGACATGGTGAGTCAGCCATTCCTGATGGAGGGGCTCCTACTGGACCATCTCAGTGCAAGTATGTTTCCTTTGCCTGGGATGACTTTCATTTCCAAGGAAAACACCTACAGTCTCCTGACAACCTGAGAGAGAGAGGGAGAGGGAGAGGCAGGGTGTGTGGGAGGAGGAAGGATGGAATATTTCCTTTGTATTTTCCACAGTTTTGCCTCCTGGGATAGCAGCTCTCCATGGGCACACCCCCACCCTTACTTATTAATCCAAGAGTCCTAACAAATGAGAAAGGCTCTCGGCTCATATACACAAGGTAGAGATTATTATCTCCAATTTACAGGTAAAGAAATAAAGTCAAAGCAAGGTGCAGTGACTCAAGATTTCTCTTTGCAAATGACACACTCAAACTCAATGACTAAAACTCAAGACCACGAGTTCTATGTCTACAGAGGCACTGGATGTCTCCGGATGTCCTTCGGGGAGCTCTATCCAGATCCCTGGTTTCACCTTTTCCAGCTCCTTAGGCTTTGTAAGTAAATGTCTTAAACTCACAATCTCTCCTTCAGTTAAATTGTGCCTGAAGACTTTCAGCCAGTGCAATTTGCCTTTGTAATCTAGTATGCAAATCAAAGCAAGACAGTGATGCTTGGGCAGGGGCTAGGAGTCTTTCCAATAGTCCAGCCCTGCTTTCTCCCTCTGTCCCAGTCCTGTCCTCTTCTCACCAGACCCCCAGGAAACAGTGGGAAACCCCTGCCGTAGATCATATGAGCCTAGAGAAGATGCCTTCTAAGATGCCCAGCAGTGGCTCAAGGACACCTCACTGGTCTCCATCTTTGTTATAGGTAGAGTAGAAACTACCAAAAAATGTACATGCCAGTTAAATTCAGATGGACAGCAGTTGTGATTCGCAAAATCACACAAAGTCACTGTGTCTCAGGCTATCTGCAATGCCAGGAACAATTTTATTGAGTAACCCACACCGGCAGCAGGGCACCAGAAGGGGGCCTATTACCCGAATATGGAATTGGTAGTTTCTCCATGACGTGGTTCTCAATTTTTTATTCTATCTTGCTGTGACCTTTATAATTTTTATATTGGCTCAGGGAAAATAAAATCCTGGATTAAATTTTATAATTTAATACCTGATTTTATTCATTCATTTATTCTGCAAATACAGTTGAATGCTGCAGTGTATCCAGCCCTGTTCTAGACATAGGAAAAATAATAGCAAACAAGACAGATGAAAATCATGTAAGTTGCACAGCTCAATTCTATTTTTGACAATATCAACACTGTTTTTCCTTTGAGTCGTTGGGGCACCTGTCCCCCAGTACTTTCCCGCATGTGAATGCCCCAAATTTGACTTCGTTCCTCCTAGGAGGACATGTTTTTGCCCTGAACTTCTCTATGGCAACAAATTAGTTATTTTAAACTGCTCTTTTTTAAAAAGGCATATATTCAGATTTGTTGCGCTACTTGTAACACAAATTTAAAACAGTTTATGATCAAATGGCATTTTTTAATTTGTCTTGATTCATGTGAAAGTAATTTGGATTCACATTAGTATTCTGGAAACCGATCATTAACAGTTTTTAACTGATTTTGTAAACACATTTTGCTTCCAAAATAAACATAAACAGGCCAGGAGAAGACTCAGTGTAGCTGAGGCATGAAGATACACACACATTAAGGGGAAGGGCAGGATCCCCAGCGTAAAATGGTGAAGGCAGTTGATTGAGTGTCATTTCCTCTCCAACTCGCTTCATGAAAAATCTGCAAGAAAAATGTGAATAATTTCAGATTTGCCTGATGGGGGGATTTCAAGCTGCAGAGTTGTTTGTGTGTCTATCACGGATCATTGCAAATAATTAAGATGGGGTGGGTGGTGGGGACTGAGTAATGTTTGATAAGGCAGGAGAGGAACAACATGTGGCAGGGATGAGCAAAGTGGTGGGGCTGCTTTCCATGCTCAGCCAGGGTGGGAGATTCGGAGATACACAAAATCCGAAAGGTATGAGGGTCCAGCCCTCCTCCCATCAATGCCAGGACTCCCTCACCAACTCCCCCCCGCCCCCAGCTGCTGCTTCGATACATCTAGGTCAGTTCAATTCACCTTCCTATGATACCCCACAACCCACAACCCACATGCTTTAGTCCTGAGCATTTTGGCATTTAGAGATACATCCTCCAAAGGAGCTAAACCTAATTGTACGTGTCTACTGATTCAATAGGAATCTAATTCTTAACACATACACACACACACACACACACACACACACACACACACACAGAGCCAAGAAATGCCCTTGTACCATCTTTTCCTTCACCTAGGCACCTCTAAGGCTTTGTGACAAAAAAAATAGGAGTGAACATGATTTGGACCATGAGGTGCCATGCAAATCTAGGGTTGCTTCTATCCTTAGTCCTAATCAGTGTGAGTGACCTCGGAGACACCCGTTTTCCTCTAGCACCTCCGAGTTGAAGAGGTAGAGCCCAGAGGATACTCCAAGCATAGGAACTGTCCTCTGCCTACCCCCCAATCCCTTTTTGCCCCTGCCCAGACAAACTGGAAAAGCCACAGTGTCCTCAGTCATCCACCTGCAAGAGTCAGGACACTGGTTTCAGGTGACAAAGATGCAAAACCTTCTCAAGGAAAAAGTAGCAAGGTGCCTGCTTGTGACATCTAAGAGAGGTCTGTGTAGGGTGTTCATGAGTCGTAGGGACACTCAGAATACCATTTTGGGAAACACTCCTTCAAGCCATATAATTTTCAGAAAGAACTGCCAATCGTACTTCTCTGGCCACAGTGATTGGTCCAAGATGGACATTGTAGCTGATGCTGACGGCGCCTGTCTAACTTGCACTGGGAGCAGGCTGGGAGTACTCGGAGTTAATTAATGCTCTTTGAGCAGCGTTCAGCCAAAGAGGGGCAGGAGTTGGTGCGTGAATTCTTCAGCTTCCTCACTCCTCAGTGGGTGTGTATTGAAGATAAACCTGGGTACCAAATTTAAGGGAGTGACATAAAACTCAGGTTTTGATGCAGTATTTTTTTATGGTTGCACCAGCAGTGTATGGAAGTTCTCGAGCCAGGGATCTAATCCAAGCTGCAACTGCAGCCTATGCTACAGCTGCAGCATAGCTGAATCCTAACCCACTGCACCACAGCCAGAACTCCTTGAAGCAATATTTTTTGAAAAATCAAAATTAATGCAAAAATTCCATGGTGTACAAAATATCAACATTTTAAATAAGGACAGCACTGGGGTTACTGATTTTTCATTTTGCTTTGGGCTCTAATATAGCTCAGCTGGGCATTGGTGTGTATCTTTCAACAGCTTCTTTGCAAGTTCAGTAGAAAACAGAAGCAAAAGAAGCTTCCAACAGTCTGAGCTGTCCTCCTAACCAGGCTTCTAACTCGACCAACTTGTGGTCTGCCCTAGCTTGGGGTGCCATCCCCCAGGAGTGCTGTCCAGGACTCCCTGGGAGGGACAAGGCAGGGATACGTGGGAAGAGTGGCTTGAGGCAGTTTATTTTTGATGTCCTTAAAAGAAGGGTCATTTTGTATGCTGCAAGCCGACAACCGGGACAGATAACCCTCAGAAGAATGAAGGGCATTTCAACTAACAAATCACTTGTTCCATGATGGATAAAGCAAACAGATCAATATACAAACATGGTTAAGTTCCTATAAAAGGCTCTAAGTCTGCTCTCTTTCTTTCTCTATCTCTCCCCCCCTCCCTTTTCTTTACATCTGTGGGTACCCTTGCCAGGCAACTGAATGACACAAAGCAAGTAGGAAAGAGGAGAATGGCTGCTTCTTAAGCACACCCCAAATGACAGATCTACCTAGGGATTCCAGTGCCTTTTTGTGGGGGAGAGTCTGATCCTGGCACCATTATAAACCAAGCATGGGGGAAGCCAAGCCCATGATCAGAATGTAATTGAAGTATGTTACCTATAATAGGTTCAGATGTTTGTGATCTTCAGCACTTTATGAATTCTGCAGCAGATGGGCGAGGGCCAGGTAGCGGGCAAGAACAGACTGCGTTAGGCAGGCTGGCACTCTGACAAGGGCAGCCCCAGCTGTGGTTCGGGTGTTATTCAGCACGGCCACCCACTGCACCAGCAGCCTGCCTTCCCGAGCTCACGGCCACGGCCGCCTTAATGAAGAGTGGAGGTAAGCATGAATCCCGGCTTTCCAGAGATCACCACATTTGAGAAACCCAGAAGAATCGACATGATGGAAATGGTGCCAAGTTCCTTTGCCTCTTGCTTTTCAACAAAGAGAGAGAGAGGGAAAGAAGGAGAGGGAAGAGAGGGGCACCTAGTAATAAAATGCATGTCTAAACATTTTCTAATTTTCCTGGGCTTTTAATTTTTTTTCCTTCAAATACTCTGTGTTAAAGCGGGGAAAGCAGAGAGTAATAGTCAACAAAAGGAATCGAGAATGGATACAAGAATTTAGGTGAGCTGGTATAATGCACAGGATACCCTAGTTGGAGTTTCAAATCTTTGCCCTGTCAATTTCCCTTTGTGTGACTTCAAGCCCGGTTCTTAACCTGCTCAGCTTTTTGTTTCCTCATCTGTCAAACGACCCAGAGAACAGATGTCTCACAAACTGTTTGTTTGTGTCATGAAATGAAATAATACAATAATAGTTAGTATTTATTGAACATTTACTACAGTTCAGATTTTTATGCATTAACTCTTTGAAATCTTCATGACAACTCTGTGTGATGGTCCCTGTTATCATTCTCACTTACAGATGAGAAAACTGAAGACAAAGAATACAAATGATGTGTCCCAGATTACAGGCAGTAAGGGGTAAGGCAATGCCTGCTCTGAAGTCTATAATTCTAAGCACTGGCTGATGTAGGTCCCCAGGTCCTTACCTGCAGTGCCAGACTCCAAAAGTCCTTCTGAATCATTTGACGGCAGAACTGGGCCTGGCCTGATTAATTTAGCACAAAAATTCACCTGAACTGACTTGAGATTATCTATAGTTTTTTTTTTTTTCTTTTTTCCTTTTATGGCCATATCTGTAGCACATGGAAGTTCCCAGGCTAGGTGTCGAATTGGAGCTTCAGCTGCCAGCCTACACCACAGCTACAGTAACGTCAAATCCAAACTGCATCTATGACCTATGCTGCAGCTAGGGGCAGCATTGGATCTTTAACCCCCGAGCGAGGCCAGGAATCGAACCTGAATCCTCACTGGTACTAGTTGGCTTCTTAACCTGCTGAGCCACAATGGGAACTCCAAATTATGTATAATTTTTGTTTGTCCCACTTAATATGTATACTAAATATAGTAATTTGTTGTTTAATCATGGGATGCTGCTTCAATCATTGCTGGGGGGTTGGATAAGATATCCTTGATGAAATGTGGAAATCTTGAATTCTGAAACATTGAAGTCTGGTTTCACTTTGGCAAGGTAGATCTGTGCTGCCTTTCCAGTGTAGGCACCCAATACAATTTGATGACATTAATATTGCCTCATAATATACACAGGAACCTATGGTCTTTTTGTTGTGCTTTGCTTCCTTGTGCTTCCCAGATATTCTGTTTTTTTTTTTTTACATAAATTGAAGGTTTGTATCAACCCTGCATTGTCAGGTGACGGTTAGCATTTTTTAGCCACATAGTATTTTTTTTTTTAATTTTTGTTGTTGTTATTTCTTGGGCCGCTCCCACGGCATATGGAGGTTCCCAGGCTAGGGGTCGAATCAGAGCTGTAGCCACCGGCCTACGCCAGAGCCACAGCAACGTGGGATCCGAGCCGCGTCTGCAACCTACACCACAGCTCACGGCAACGCCGGATCCTTAACCCACTGAGCAAGGGCAGGGACCGAACCCGCAACCTCATGGTTCCTAGTCGGATTCGTTAACCACTGCGCCACCACGGGAACCCCCACATAGTATTTTTAATTAAGGGATGTACTTTTTTTTTTAGGGTCGCATGTATGGCATATGGAAGTTCTCAGGCTAGGGATCAAATCAGAGGGGCAGCTGCCAGCCTACACCACAGCCACAGCAACGCAGGATCCGAACAGTGACTGAGAGCTACACGACAGCTCACAGCAATGCCAGATCCTTAACCCATGGAGTGAGGCCAGGGAACGAAACCATACCTTCATGGATACTAGTGGGATTTGTTACCACTGAGCCGTGATGGGAACTCCAGTTTTTTTTTAGGCATCATGTTATTGCACACTTAATGGACTACAATATACTGTACACTTAACTTTTATATGCATTGGGAAAACAAAAAAATCATGTGACTCGCTGACTTTATTTTGATGTTCACTTTATTGCAGCGGTCTGAAACTGAACCCGCAAGAGCTCGGAGGTGAATGCCTGCAGTATAATTGCTTCAAAATGTCTTTGTTCAGGTATTCATTCAACAAATACTTATTGCATGTCTACTATGTGCCAAGTTCTACTTTAGGCCCTGGAGCTAGAGCGGACCAAAAAGCATGTTTTCTTTGCCCACATAAAACTTACAGTCTGAGAGGAGTAATGCCAGGAGACAATTAAGAGGACTGCAGTTTAGCAATAGGATGCTATGGACCTAAGTACATGAGGACGCCCTGCATCCTCCTAAGTCTCTGAGCATACACAACAGAAATGAGCAGAACCTGTAATAACGGAGAAATAAAAGAATTTGGGAAAAAAAAAACAACCCATAATTATTCTAAGAGAGTAAAATTGTGTGCCTTGAAATATTGAAGTAATTATCAGGTTAAATTTCTATGATCCCTGCAATTTCCATGAAACCTGGAAATGTTGGGAGCGTAGGCCTGGCATATCTCTTAAAGTAAAATTATACTTCTTTTCCACTCAGACTAAAAGGTCATAATTAAAGATATAATGAAGCTAAGTGAGTAATGGGATCTGTGATTCACTGGGGAAGTGGATGTTGCCTAAGCCCCCTCCTGCCCCAGAAATGGGGGTCACCAAGTCAGATGGCCTTGGGAGCCCCCACAGGGTCCAGCACCCTCAGGGAGAAGAGCGTTGTCACTGGAGTGTTGTCCCTCAGAGAGAAGAGTGTTGTCACAGCAGGAAGTGTCCCGTGAAAACACTGGGCCCAAGGAGAAAGTTTATTGGTTTGTTTTCACCCAGGGTGGGGTTTTTTGGTTTTGTTTTTGTTTTTTCTGAATGTGAAAAAATACATACTCATGGTAAAGTATTTGGAACATTTTTCTAAAAGTCTACAGAAGTATGAAAAATCTCACCTGTCTCATGGCAACCACTATTAGTGTTGTCTTAATATATTTCCTTTGAGAGTTTTCTATGAGCTTTTCCTCGTAGTTGGCATTTGGCTATGTTTTTCATTTAAAATTATGATCGGTAATAACGATAACAATTCATTGACCACTTTCTATGCCCCTTATTTAAATAAACAATCTCAGGAGTTCCTGTTGTGGCTCAGCAGTAACAATCTGACTAGTATCCATGAGGACACGTGTTCGATCCCTGGCCTCACTCAGTGGGTTAAGGATTTGGCGTTGCCATGAGCTGTGGTGTAGGTTGCAGATGGGGCTCTGATCCTGTGTTGCTGTGGCTGTGGTGTAGGCTGGCAGTTAGAGCTTCAATTTGACCCTAGTTTGGGAAGTTCCGTATGCCACTGGAAAGACTACATAAACAAATAAATAATCTCATAAAATTAGTTCCACAATTGGTAGCTACTTGACATCTCTGTGGCTCAGCTTCCCGTCTGTATAGTGAGGTGTTCATAGCTTTTATGCCATAGAATTGTTGTAAGGATCTTGGGTTAATATATCTAAAGCACTTGGAACAGTGCCTGGCATAAGGTAAGCATTTGATAGTATTGGTTATTGTTATTATCCCATTTTGCAAATGAGGCAACCAAGGCATGAAAGGTTAAGTAGCTTATCCAAGGTCAGTAACCAGAAAGGAGCAGGGTGGGACTTGAACCTGGCAGTATAGCTCCAGAATCCAGGGGTTCAAGCCAAGTATAGTGAGAGCCAAGTTGCTTTTGAGAGAAAGCACTGGAATTCAGTCCCTAGTTGGGATTAGGACATATATATAGATCTATCTGATGGATTTCCCCGGGCTCTGATGGAAGCCAAATGGCCAGAAAAGACAGTGGGGTGTCTTGAGGGAAAATCCTTCCTTAGGAAAGCTGGGGTCTCCAGGTTCCTTGACTGAGAAACTCTGTCCATGTTCTTTACTACTGCACCCCTCATTCCTGGAATAGAGGAATAGCACCTGACACATAGTAGGCACTTGATAAATATTTGTTGGCTGATTAAATAGGGCTCAATGGAGTCATAGTCAGCAAATGGCTTAGAGATCAGAGAGACTGATGGTTTCAGGGTAGCTGCTGCTATCAGAACTCATCCTGACTTACCCACCTTAGCAGGATGTCTGTTCTTTGAGAGAAAGAGTGGTGAGAACATACTATAAAAAGGCTATCCCTAAACTTTATACTGCTTGAGACCCCTTGTTGTGGGATCCTCATACAAACTTAGCCATACCATCTCTAGCTCATTTTTTGAAAACATCATGGGTCAAGGAAGATGGCAACCGAGTCTCAGCTACCAAATGGTAACAGAAACATGCTTCTAGCCTGACATGCACAGATGTGGGGGTGGCTGCTTAGGGTACAGTGGGAGAGGCTGTTACAGAACCTGGATTTGGTCACCTAGCCTGACGTGCAGCAAAGCCATTCTAATAACCTTGGGTTGTGGTGGAGAAAAGCACAGTGTTTATTGCAGGGCACCAAAAAGGACAATGAGCAGCTAGTGTTCAAAAGACCTGAACTCCCTGATGGCTTTCAAAATTTTTTTATTTTTATTTATTTAGTCATTTTTGTCCTTTTTAGGGCTGCACTCATGGCATATGGAGGTTCCCAGGCTAGGGGTCTAATCGGAGCTGTTGCTGACAGCCTATACCACAGCCACAGCAACACCAGATGGGAGCCTCGTCTGTGACCTACACCACAGCTCATGGCACTGCTGGATCGTTAACCCACTGAGCAAGGCTAGCGATCGAACCCAGTGTTATACAGCAGGATCTCATTGCTTATCCATTCCAAAGGCAATAGTTTGCATCTATTAACCCCAGATTTCCCGTCCATCCCAATTCCTCCCCCTCCCCCTTGGCAACCACAAGTCTGTTCTCCATGTCCATGATTTTCTTTTCTGTGGAAAGGTTCATTTGTGCTGTATATTAGATTTCAGATATATGTGATATTTGTCTTTCTCTTTCTGACTTAATTCATTCACTATGTCTGGATTAAGAAGATGTGGTATATATATTGGGTTCTTAACCCGCCGAGCCACAGCAGGAATTCCAGTGGGCTCCCTGTTTCACTGCGAGTTGTCCCCCGCAAATGACACCACCTCCCCTCAGAAACACAATCTTATCTCTCTGCTCCTCTGTTGCCCGAGAGAGTCCAAAGTCCCCAGGAAGATAATGGCCCAGTGAATATGGAATTAATTAAGGATGTGGGTAAATATTTAGAGGTTCTCTGTGGCATTATTTAAACTAGTGAAATATGGGCTACCTCTCACATGAGTGCTCAATCATAGGAGATCAACTGATTAAATTATGGACATACACTGGAATAATACAGTTATTTTAAATGATATTGCTGAAATAGACATGTCTAAGAGCAAGAAAAAGTTATTACAGAATATTATTATGACAGTATAATCCCTTTTAAACAAAATATATAGTATATGCATAGAAAAGACTGCAGAAGATCTCTTGAGGTGCAGCAGGCTAAGGATCTGGTTTTGTCACTGCTCTGGCTTGGGTGGCTACTGTGGCATGGATTCAATTCCTGGCCTGAGAACTCCCATATGCCTTAAGTTTGGCTAAAATACTACTACTACTACTAATAATAATTATTATTTTTTAAAAAGACTTTGGAAGGATATATTAACATGTTGCATTCATTGAATCTGCATAAGAGTAAGGGTGTTTTAAAATGTTCATTTTGCCTATAAAACCTCAGATCATTTCAGTAAAGTTGGAGTGAATTGAACATATCGCTTAGATATTAAAGGTTTGCCTCCCTTCAAAAGAACAGTTAGGTTCAGACCAAAAATCCTCTGAATATTAGGATAGAAGCGCTGAGATGACACGTCCGTCCGCACTCACCATCACTCCCTAACACTTTATTCTTTTACCTGCTTCAGATCACTTACCCCCAACCATGTTGTTTAGTTACCTGGCTACACTCTCCACTCCCCCTAAGTTCCTGAGGGCAGGGGCTTACTTGGGTCTGTTGACCCGCTAGCACAGAGTATATGCTTCACAGACATTTGTTAAATCACGCACTTGTTGAAAACAGTCAGATGATTGAGGGGCCTTGTGTGACCCAGCTCCACCATGAGTGACAAATCTTCCTCTTCCACTCCCACACCCTCCCCCTTCATCGACTCCCTGCCCCCATCGTCATCAACCATTCATATCATTTAGCACCCACAGCACCCAGGAGCACAGTAGGTGACCTTTGAGATCATCATTTGTAACAACAATACACATCTCTGGTGTCTTTTGTTTATTGTGTGATCTTCTTATCAATCTTCAGTCAAGGACTGTGGCAGCCACTTAGAAGCTGAAAGAGGGCAGAATGAGCTGTATGCTTAGGGGCGTGGGGTAGGAGGTTAAGTTCCAGGGGTGAAGAAAAGATCAGCCACTACTTATTACAACTCTTCCAAGAGGGTATTTTTAGCCCCCAGGCTCAAGTGAGGGAAGTGAGGCACAGCGAGGTTCGAGGTTCGGGCGACTTTCCCTAAACCCCTAGAATGTTAACAAGCCTCCCACTGGGGCCTCCGAGCGCTCTCCAAAGACCCATGCTTGTCGGATGCTTACTAGACTGTAAACTCCTGAGGACAGGATCTAGGTTTTGTTTGCTCTTATAATCCCACAGCCTAGCGCAGCACCTGGCCACACAGCTAGCAAGTGACAGAATTTTGACTAAAGCCCATGCCTTCTGATAATCCTTGCATTAGATAAGATCTTGGAATGATCCATTTTGGATGTAATGAATGCAGCCCCCTCCCTACTTTGAGTTTCCTCATTTTCTGTTTCCCTGATCTCAGTGCACCTTTTGATATCACCTGCCCTCCTACCAGCCACTCGTTGGGCTAGTGCTTTCATGTATTTTATAACAAAAGCATGTTTCTGGGTGATCAAGGAAAAACATTTGGAAGTGGAGTCTCATTCACGGTCAGAAGAGCTTAGTGAATCTAGAAATCCTAATGTTCCAAAAACATTAATATTCCTTTCTGCCTCTTCATCCACGCCTGAAGAAGAGGGTGAGAGATTCAAAAAGGTACATGCACCCCAATGTTCACAGCAGCACTATTTGTAATAGCCACAACCTGGAAGTAACCTCAGTGTCCATCAACAGATGAATGGATAAAGAAGATGTGGTACATAAAACACAATGGAATACTCCTCAGCCATAAAAAGAACAAAATAATGCCATTTGCAGCAACATGGATGGACCTAGAAATTCTCATACCAAGTGAAGTCAGTCAGACAGAGAAAGACAAACATCATGATGTTGCTTATATTTGGAATCTAAAAAAATTGTACACATGAACTGATTCACAGACAGAAAACAAACTTATAATTAACAAAGGGAAAAGGCAGGGAGAGGGATAAATAAGGAGTTTGCGATTAAAACATACACACTGCTGTATATAAAATAGATAACCAACAAGGACCTACTGTATAGCACAGGGAAATATACTTGGTATTTTATAATAATCTATAATGGAAGAGAATGGTTTTATATATATATATATATATATAGTATAACTGAATCAGTTTGCTGTACACCTGAAAGTAATATTATAAATCAACCATATTTCAATAACAAATTTTTAAAGAAGAGGGTGAGAGAGTAGAGATGCGGCAGCAAGCTGGAAATTTAAGAAGCTGCAGAAATCCACCAAGTAACCATAAAGCCCCAGAAAGGTAGGCTTTGAATAAAATTAATAGCTAGCCGTCAAGTTTCACTTGTGTGTTGCGCATTGCGCTTAGACACTTTCTTTACGTGATAACTTCCTCTTTAATTTTTCTGGCAATCCTAGGTGATCGGTGTTATGACACCCATTTGGCAGAACAAAACTGAGGCCAGGAGAGGTGAAGTGACTTGCCCAATGGCACACAGCTAGTTAACTTTAAGGTCGATGTTATCTGTCTCCCGAGGCAAGTATTACTGCTTCTCTGGGACGCCCGTGCAGGGGGTGTCCAAAAGATGAACGAGAAGCTAGAGGAAAGGCGAAATGGACCTGGACCAGCCTCGGAGCGTGCAGGCTTTTCCGGAGGCTCCTTTTCCCAGCCGCCCCGCGCCCGGCGCCCCGCCGCCCCGCCGCCCAAAGCTGGCGCAAGGCTGGGGAGGGCGCTGTCCCGGGCGCGGCCGGGGCGCGGGTCCCGACGAGCAGAGCTGCCGAGGGTGGGCGCGCAGCTGCCGTGGTTCGCGGGGCCCGGCGGGCGCGGCCGAGCAGATGGCGCCGGCGGGAGGCGGCCGTTTGGCGTTCATAGCGCTTTCCTTCGCGCATATGTTGCAAACGGGCGGAGGGGACGACCTCGATCCCGTGGTGGTGGCCAGTTGCTAACTCCAACTCCTGCCTGCGTCCGTAGGAGGGGGGATTGGCATCGATGCAGCTGCTGGACCCATTGGGTGACAACGACACAGTGTACTTCTTATCTTCAATCTCTGGCTAAAGAAAGCTCTCCGTCCCATTTTACAGCTGGAAAACGAAGGTCCAATAAGGAACGACCATCGATGGAACCAGCCCTAGAACTGGAGTTGGCTGATTGCTGCCGGAGCCCCTCTCTCTATAAGGGGACCAGTGTGTCCCCAGCTTAAGGGTCCCACCAGATAGCAAGTGAACTTTCTTGATCTTGCTTGTGCATGTTTTACAAATGTTCTCCCATCTGTAGGGCCTTGGCACGACATGTCCTGTTGAACCTTCTCACCAATACCCTTTCCCACCGCCCATCTCCTCCAACGGCTCCTTCACATCTCAGATCAGGTGTCACTGGCTGTCTTCCCTGGATGCGCGTTTTGGCTGTTATCATGGCTATGACCACATGATTAACGTGTGCAACCCCACTCCCATCCCCAAACTGTAAGCTCCATGAGGACAGGGAGTGGGTGTCCTTTTTTTGCTCAGCCTTCCATTCACAGCACTTAATAGGCACTCAAGAAATAGTTATGAATAAATGAGTAGTTGAATGAATAAATGAACAGGCTTTATGGACCAGCACCTGCTTCCTCACCATCCAAAGATCAGCTGGTTGGAGGCAGAGAGAGGGCTGGAAACTCAAGAGGGAAGGGCTGTTTGGAAGTTCTGGGCCTTTGAAATGACAGCTTTTTATTAATGAAAGTGTTCTGTGACTGTTTCCCTTCCTTCTCCTCACCACCCCCGACCTCCACCCCTTTGTCCTGTAACTGGAGGCCCTACCCTTCCTCTCGCACTGACAGAGTGGAGTCTTCCTTATGCCGATGAATGAAGTGATACTTAATAAGAAGCACGCAGGCCAGAAAGAGTCAAATGAGAAAGTTGGCAGCTCTGTAAGTGATTTTTTTTTGGGGGGGGGGAGTGGAAAAATGGGCATTAAAATGAATCTTTTAAGTTGCTTTTCTGACCTGCTTGGTGGGAGAGCTAGGGATTCCAGGACACTGGAGAGCTTCCCAGATGGAAAGAATTCAGATGCAACAAATATTTACTGACGCCTACTAAGTGCCAAGAGCTCCTTGGGACTTTTGGACAAACAGCTTGAAGGACACTTGGCACATTCAAGGCCTCATTTGAATCTTCCCAAAACTCTGAGAACTGGGGTTCGCTGCTTCCATTCTTCAGAAAAGGGCACAGAAGTTCATGGGGTCAAGTGGCCTGCCCAGATCACTCTGCCACAGTGGGTTTCATTGCTTTTTGAAAAATCCAAATATGGGTTTTTTTTGGGGGGGTGGTTTTTAAAAGCTCTCTTAAATTTGTTAGTACTTGACTTGCGGGTTGATAATTTGGCTGCTTGTATTCCATCTCCCCTAGCAGAAAAATGATTTCCTTCTGGAGAGGTCTCAGACTGACGAATTTGATTTTCCGGGTTTACTGAATTTAGTAACTCTTTCAGTTCCTTGAAAAGACAATAGCAATAAGTCCTTAAGAGAGCTGACAGCTATGGCTTATTAGTACTCATCATTTACTGATCAAGCAGCACTATTAATGTGTTGCATATTTTATAGACATTAGCTCATTTAAACTTCACAGCGACTGCATTGAGGTAAGCAGCTTTTGTTCCTACGTTACACATGAAGAAACTGAAGATCCAGGAAGTCAAGGCATTTTCCCAAGGTCAAGCACTCGTGAGTTAGAGTCAGGATTCAAACCCAGGCGGTTAACCAATAGGTGCAGCCAAGTTTATGGTTTTTACAGGTTGTTCCCCAAGGAGCCACAGAGGTGAAGGGGATTGAGGCAAAGGGACAGAACATCTGGCTGGGCAGGCCTGAAAGCCTCGGCCACTCCAACCAGGACAGCTCTGCTCTTAGCCCTTAAGGTAACTCTGTAAGATGTTAGCAAAGAGTGTTGGGATTTAAAGTTGGGATCTAATAGGCAATGCTATTGGTCCCACAGCTCCTGAATCCAACCTTATCTCCTCTGCACATCACTCATGGTGCCCAGCCCTGTGTGACTCAATAAATACAAGCTGTGTTGAATGAAATGTGTCAAAGCATATTGGGGCAGCTTTTCCACTGCACTTTCATCTCTGCTTCTTCCAGGATTTCCAGGGACACCTGCAGCCATGCAGAGAAGTTGTAGGTCTCCCTCCAGCTGGTGGTCACGGAGAGGAAGGACTCTGTGCCGGTCAGAGAAGAGACTTGGTGGAGGTGGGCTGAGAGCAAGAACAGAGAGCACCCTATGCTGGGGCTTCAGTTTGTTCCTAGGAATTTCCTGGAGTTCAGAGGCAGGAAAGGGGAATAGGCCCGGGATAGAGGAACTAGGAGCCTCAGGCTTTGGGGGCAGGGGAATAGGGTTCTGCTGCCTGTTGAGAAAAGAAGGATGCTGCCTTTGGATGATGTTGAAGATTGAGGCATTCAACACATACAATTGGCAGGTGTGTGCAATGACTGCCCAACCTAACTCCCTGTCCCTACCTCTCTCCATCCACACCTACACATTTTTGTGGTTAATACCTTCAAGGTTACTCTTGATGTTTATTACTTACTCACCTCCCTTTGTGTTTTCCAGTGATAGACACACAATAAAATTGGCTATTAGCCAAAGCCAAAACAAAAACTAAAACCATTGGCAACAACTGAAACTAAAATCAAACAAAGAAGTAAATTAAAATAAATGGTCAAGATGAAGAAGAGAGTTAGAATGCAAATGTGCAGATGGTAACATCTTAATTACTGTATTTGAACTTCAGCACGAACCCTGAGCTCCCCAGTGGCCAGAGTGAAAAGGGAAAAACAATCCATTATGTGATTGCAATTTTCTAAGGAGATGCTGAGTTGCTAACAAGATGCCGAGCTTTTCTCAGAATCTAGAACAAAGAGAATTTTCTTGTGCAGGCCTTCATTGTCTAAGAAATGTGCATTGCCATGTCCTCTACAAAAATTCTACAGTAAATTCAATGTAGTTTTCATTTCATAAGATGAGCTGACAATTTAACACACAAAATTACACCTCGGTGAAAACAGTGCTTTGAAGGGCTATGTAGGTACAGTTCTGAAGGTCTCTGAATGCAAAAATTAAAGATAGATTTTATAGAGGAATAAATGGAGCCTCCTGTCTTTCAAACAATCCTCCCTAAATAGTGCTTTTCTCAGAGAGGCTTTGGCTAGAACGTGGGCAGCCAACAATTCATGCTTTGAGTGTGGGTGCTATGTTTTGCTGATTAAATGCAGCTCCAGCCTCAGACTTTCTATGCAGCCTATGTCCAAATTTAGTTACTCAGTAAACATTCTTCAAATCCAAAAAGAAAGATGAATGTTATGTGAAGTAGACCTCAACCAAATATATGATTTAAAATTTTTACAAGGAAAACTTGCATCGATGTTATATAGGTGCCTCTCTGATTATTTCTTTCCTAGATCACAGTCCAAAAGCGTTCTACCAGTCTGTTTAGACCTGGCCTTGGTATTTCTGGTTCATTTAGCAGGTGCACCATTCATCTGCAAGGAAGGAAAAGAATGAAGATGTCATCAATAATATTCCTACAGAGCTCCAACTCCACCAAGTTCTCCTAGTGTGGAAGGCAGTAATTTGTTCCCTGATATATGGGGATTGCTTTTCTTCAGTAGCCGAGACCCAATCAGTCTTCAGAGGTGGTTGTAATTAATAGGTAAGGAAGTGAAAATACATCTGAATTAATAGAGCCACTAGGTGTGACTAACTATAATATGATTACATGTGAAATTAACCCAGAGATCAAACCTAATCAATCCACGCTAATAACTGCCAGGACAACAATTTGTGGTTTTAGATGAGTTTACATTGAAAGGAACTAAAGAAAATGAACTCTGTTAGAATGTAAAACTGAAGGTTTTAAAAAGTGTGAGCAGTGTACCAAGATTATAAATATGCATTAGATGATATTAATGTCCAGATGTCAGATAACCAAACCATTATTTATGATGGCAAGTGAGAGTAAACAAAATTAAAAAGTCCGAAATTAGTAAAGCAAAGCAACATTTTAAAAGTGAAGCTGGAATAGTGCAGAATCTGAGACCCCCAGTGTAGTCACTTATTTATTTGATTTCAGCAACTTAAAAAAAAATTACTATACAACATAGAATATATAAGCTATAAAAAGCAAGATTCTAACAGCCATGAATTTACAACTCAGTTTAAGAACCACATTAACAAATTCATCGCAGCCCCTAGTGTATCATATCCTGATTGTAAACCTCCCTGCCCCCCCCACCCCTCCCCCAGGGGTAAACACTATCCTGAATTTTGTGTTTTGCTGTCTTGGTAGATTATATTTCCAGCCCCGATTCTTCACCCTTCACTGTACCCACACCTTTTTCTATTTAACTTTGCAGAGCCCTCTCACTGTGGTTAGGACATATTTCCCTATTTTTAAAAATTTGGCTCCATAACTTTCTTTGCCAATAGAAGGCAGCAGAAATGATATGTCAGCTCTAAGCCCAGGCCTTGATAATCCCTCCATGTTCCCACTGGTTCTTTGCAGCTTTCCCATCATCATAAAAAGAACATGCTTTTTTTTTTTTTTTTCCCCCAGGGCTGCATGTGCAGCATATGGAAGTTCCAGAGTAGGGGTTGAATTGGAGTTGCAGCTGCCAGCCTACACCACAGCCACAGCAACACAGGATCCAAGTCACATATTCAACCCACACCACAGTTCACAGCAATGCCGGATCCTTAACCCACTGAACGAGGCCAGGGATTGAACCTGCATCCTCATGGATACCAGTTGGGTTAATTACCACTGAGCCACAGTGGGAACTCCCAAAAAGAACATGCTTTAAAATACACACACACACACACACACACACACACACACACACGAATTTCATGTTGTAATGCAGCGGAGACAAATCTAACTAGTGTCCATGAGGATGCAGGTTCCACCCCAGGCCTCACTCAGTGCGTTGGGGATCCAGTGTTGCCGTGAGCTGTGGTGTAGGCCAGCAGCTGCAGCTCCAATTCGACCTCTAGCCTGGGAACCTCCATGTGCTACCGGTTCTGTCCTGAAAAGCAAAAAATTAAAAATTAAAAAATTAAGAAAATAAGATAAATATATATATTTGGACTAGCATGCCCATTGAGAAGAAGGATGAGAGACAGGGAGCAGAGCTGAGCCCAGCCTAGCCAGCCACCTCCCAGTTCCATGAGAATAAATGATTGTGGCTTCCGGGTGGAGTTTTACGTGAATGCCTTAAACAACACTTTGTGTGTGTGTGGCAATGGCTAACTCACACACACGTTCTTCCTTTTCTTTGTGGTTTTATTACAGATGTGTCCTTGAACACACTGTTTCATTTTGAACTTTATGTAAAAGACACCATACTGGTGAGTTCTTTTGCATAACTGGCATTAGGATGTAAATGTCCAAGTCGATGATTGAAAAGAACACTCTATCAGCCAAGAATTTAAGAAAAATCACAACAGTAAGCAAGTAAACAGACTTTCAAATGGGCATCTTGCCAAGGAGCATGCCCAGCCAGGTCAACATAAACCATCAAAGCAGCACACAGATGATAATGCTGTTGAGCAGAACAGCCGAAAAGGTGACGAATGAATGAGCCTTTTCCCGTGTGGGTGCCTTCCATCCAGGGGGCAGTGGTGAGATGGAAGAGCTGGGGAGTCCAGCAGATGTGTTCACAGCTCTGTACTTCCTCTTTTCCCTGGTGTAAATCTGAGCTCCTACTCTCTGAACCTTTGTTTTGCTGTCAGATGAATGGAGATATTCTCTCCCCGATGAGGAATCAAAGTCAGTCCATTCACCCACCCCTATGAAATCAGGGGTTTCAATTCTCATTTTTATAGCGAGTGTGAGAGGTGATGAAATTAAGGGGATGGAAAGGAAGAGGAACTCTTTTTCTTCTGAGGCATGGGAGACTTTGCGGGTTGAAGGAAAGGCACTTGCAGACCATCCCACTGACATCACCTGCCTTCGGAGTGGAGAAGAAAGCAAAGTCATCGGCAGGTTGGGGAGCATAGAGACTAGAGTTAGGGTCCTTTGGAGAGAGCTATGACCAGCCAGTGACGAATAAAGCCATTCCCAGGGCTTTATGCTGTCAAATGCTTTACTAGTGAGCTATACCCCCACTTCCCACAGCTTTGTGTAAGAGATCTTTAAATACTTAGAGACTATCATAGTATATTAGATTATATGATGATTTCAGGGGTTCTTGGTTCAACACTCCCATTATATACATGTCAGAACTGAGGTTCAGAGAGATCAAATGTTGATGATCAAATCATGCTCTGTTACTTTTCTGCGCAAAGCCCTCCCATGGCTCCTTCTTTTTCAGCAAATAAATCTGAAGTCCCTCCTCTAGGACCTGGCACAGTCAGCGTCAAGGTAACTGTCTCAGCTACTACTTTCCCACTTCCAAGCATCTATGCCTTGTCGCCTTAGAGATGTGATCACACTCAGTGCGCTACTGAGCAGTTTGCTTTGACTCAATACTACATGGCTTTTTTGGTTTTTTTTTTTTTGGGGGGGGGGGGTCTGTCAGCATGTGGAAGTTCCTGGGCCAGGGATCAAGCCCACACCACAGCAATGACCTAAGTTGCTGCAGTGACAACTCTGGATCCTTAATGCTCTGCACCACAAGGGAAGTCCATTAACACTGTGTCTTGACAGTCTTCTCACATTGCGCCATTTACCGCACTTTTGGTTTTTTTTTTTTTTTTGGTCTTTTCGTCTTTTTTAGGACCGAACCCGCAGCATATGGAGGCTCCCAGGCTAGGGGTCCAAATGGGACTGTAGCTGCTGGCCGATGTCAGAGCCACAGCAACATAGGATCCAAGCTGAGTCTGCAACCTACACCACAGCCCACGGCAACACTGGATCCTCAACCCACTGAGTGAGACCAGGGATTGAACCCGCATCCCCATGGACGCTAGTTGGGTTCACTAACTGCTGAGCCACGGCAGGAACTTCTACTTCACTTTTTTTTTTTTTTTTTTTTTTTTGTCTTTTTGCCATTTCTAGGGCCGCTCCTGCAGCATATTGAGGTTCCCAGGCTAGGGTTCCAATCGGAGCTGTAGCCACCGGCCTACACCACAGCCACAGCAACACGGGATCCGAGCTGTGTCTGCGACCTACACCACAGCTCACGGCAACGCCGGATCCTTAACCCACTGAGCAAGGCCAGGGATCAGACCCTCAACCCCGCAGTTCCTAGTCAGATTCGTTAACCACTGAGCCACGACAGGAACTCCTTACCTCACTTTTTTTAATGACTTTTATTGGCATAGGAAAATGCTTATGATATGGACTTATGTGACAAAAGCACTGCATAAGTAATATGAAAAGGGAATACTACTTTTTTTTTTAATTTTATTTTCCCACTGTACAGCAAGGGGATCAAGTTATCCTTACATGTATACATCACATTTTTTTTTCTCCACCCTTTGTTCTGTTGCAACATGAGTATCTAGACATAGTTCTCAATGCTACTCAGGAATACTACTTTAAATATGTGCAGAATTCAAAAAGAAAACAGTAAGAGAAATAAATATGCTAAAATGTGAACAATGTTTGCCACTGATTGATAAATTTGATTGAGTTTCCTTGCTGCTCTTTTTTCCTGCTTTCCTTTGCTTTCCAAACTCCCTCCACAACAATTACACAAATTCACACAACAATTAAATCAAACATGCATATGGAAAAAAGCACCAGAAAATGTCTAATGACAGACAGATGACTAAATAAAATTCGATGTATCTCTAATCTCTTGGGAGAGGCCATGGTGGAAGATAATATGAGAAAAGGGGAGTTCCCAGTGTGGCTCAGTGGAAACAAATCTGACTAGCATCCATGAGGCAGGATGGATCCCTAGCCTCGCTCAGTGGGTTAAGGATCTGACATTGCTGTGAACTGTGGTGTAGGTCGCAGATGTGGCTCGGATCCTTCATTGCTGTGGCTGTGGTGTAGGCCGGCGGCTACAGCTCTGATTAGACCCCTTGTCTGGGAACCTCCTTATGCTGAGGGTTCGTCCCTAAAAAGACAGAAAAGAAAAGAAAAAGAAAAGGAATGTGTATGTGTATATATATATTTGCATGACTGTGTCACTTTGCTGTACAGCAGAAATTGGCACAACATTGTAAATCAACTATACCTTAATTTAAAATAAATTTTAAAAATAATAAAATATCAAAAAATGTTGATATAGCCACACAACAGAGATGACTCAGCAATAATAAGGGAGGAACAACTGATACACATAGATGGCTGGCTCTCAAAAACATTGCGAAACTTAAAGAAGTGAGACAAAAGAGTTCCTGCTGGATGATTCAATTTATATAAAATTCTAGAACAGGCAAACTAATCTATAGTGACAGAAAGCAAATCAGTGGTCACCGGGGGCTGGGGTGTTAGACTGACGGCAACAGGGCACCAGGGATCTTCTGGAGGGTAATGTAAATGTTTACGTCTTGACTCTGGTGATGTATCCCTGGGCGTATACTTTCATCAAAACTCATCACCTGCACACTTAACATGGAAGCATGTATTACATGTAAATTTTATGTCGATACATGGATTTTTATTTTATTGTATTTTATTAATGATTTTTATTTTTTCCATTATAGTTGATTTACAGTGTTCTGTCAATTTCTACTATATGGCAAAGTGACCCAGTCACATATATATATATATACACATTCTTTTTTTATTTTGTTTTGTTATTTGTTTTTGTTTTTTGTTTTTTAGGCTTTTTTTGTTTTGTTTTTTGGCTTTTCAGGGCCACAACCTCATCATATGGAGGTTCCCAGGCTAGGAGTCTAATCGGAGCTGTAGCCGCTAGCCTACACCACAGCCACAGCAACGTGGGGTCCTAGCTTCGTCTGCAACCTACACCACAGCTTCACGGCAATGCCAGATCTTTAACTCACTGAACGAAGCCAGGGCTCGAACCTGCAACCTCATGGTTCCTAGTCGGATTCGTTTCCACTGCACCACAATGGGAACTCATATATATATATATGTTCTTAAGCAGGAGTTCTCATTATGGCTTAGTAGAAACGAATCTGATTAGTATCCATGAGGACTTGTGTTTGATCCCTGGCCTCGCTCAGTGGGTTGGGGATCCAGCATTGCCATGAGCTGTAGTGTAGGTTGCAGATGTGGCTTGGATCCTGCGTTGCTGTGGCTGTGATGTAAGCTTGCAGCTATAGCTCTGATTTGACCCCTAGCCTGGGAACTTCCACATGCCGTGGGTTCTGCCCTAAAAAGCAAAAAAAAAAAAAAAGGCAAGCAAAAGACTAGAAAGGAATCTATAAAAATGGCAATCGCTAGTGTAACAGGGTAGTGGTGGGATGGGGCTGTGTGGTCTATAATGTCATATGAAGGTGTGAAGTCCAGAGGAGAAAGCCATTTTCAATGGCTGGTTGAGGAATTCTTCAGGAAATAACTGTCTTTTAAAACTTAAGCTCCGTAAAGAGCTGTTTTGTGAAAAGATCTTTTTTTATGGTTCCTTCCTGATGGTGCAAGAATGAAACAAAAAGAACAAATTGCTTTGCAGAATAAAGAAAGAATTTTTTTTTTTTTTTTGGTCTTTTTGGGACCGCATATGGAGGTTCCCAGACTAGGGGTCTAATCAGAGTTGTAACCACAGCCACAGCAATGCAGGATCCGGGCCACATCTGTGACCTACACCACAGCTCACAGCAATGCCAGATCTTTAACCCACTGAGCGAGGCTAGGGATCGAACCTGCAACCTCATGGTTCCTAGTCGGATTCGTTAACCACTGAGCCATGACAGGAACTCCTAGAATAAAGAAAGAATTTTGAGGAAGGAGGTGAGGAGCCCAGGAATAAAGAGAAACTGGGAAAGAGGTGAGAGGAGGAGGCAGAAAGAGGGGATTCTGGAGGTGAAAGGGGGATGGGACCTGGAGCAGGAGAGAGCCAGGGAGACTCTCCCGGGGATGGGCACCACTAAGAGGCTTTGAAACACAGGAAAGGCTACCATTCAGCTTTACATGGTTTGCTGTTCATGACAGCTGAATCACCAGTAAAAACTCCCTCCCACACCACTCCCTGCTGGGAATATCAAAGGAAAGGACCAACCACCTCTAGTGTGAGACACAGAGGTAAGGGAACAGGTGAAACGGGCCAGGTAAGCAGGCCAAGACTTCAATGCAGCCAAGTCATCCAATAGAGACAGAATACATGCATTCCCAGAGGGCAGGGAAGGACACTGGCTTTCCTCTTGCACATAGGATGGCTAGTCAAGCTATTTTCTTTTTCTTTTCCTTTTTCTTTTTGCGTTTTAGGGCTGCACCCATAGCATATGGAAATCCCCAGGCTAGCGGTTGAAATGGAGCTGCAGTTGCCAACCCACACCACAGCCACAGCAACTCGGGATCCTAGCTGCGTCTGTGACCTACACCACAGCGCACAGCAATGCAGGATCCCTAACCCTCTGGCAAGGCCAGGGATCGAACCCACATCCTCATGGATACTAGTCAGATTCGTTTCTGCTACACCCCTGCGGGAACTCTCATTCAAGTTATTTTCATTTAAGTACAAGTGCTCACCCTCAGGGATATGAGAGTCAAGGGAACAACCCGATGCCCCCCAAATCCCTGATCTTTGTTCATTGAGCAGGATTAAAACTTAAATCCTTTTGTGAAGACAGGGGCTGAATGTACTTGTTCTGAGGCTCTCAGAGGTGGTTAAGAATAAAATTATTAAGTCACATTGGAAAAAGAAAATCATATTCACCAGATCTCTTCTTGAAGAGTGTTCTCCAGGGTCAGAAGGAATTATTTGGTATGCCCTTTGGAATAGTATCAAGGGCTAACATTTACTGAGTACTTTGTTATATGGAAGACCCTCTTCTGAGTCTTTTTCTTTTTCTTTTTTTTTTTTTTTGTCTTTTTGCCTTTTCTAGGGTTGCTCCCGCAGCATATGGAGGTTCCCAGGCTAGGGGTCCAATCAGAGCTGTAGCCACCAGCCTATGCCAGAGCCACAGCAACGTGGGGTCCTAGCTTCGTCTGCAACCTACACCACAGCTTCACGGCAATGCCAGATCTTTAACTCACTGAACGAAGCCAGGGCTCGAACCTGCAACCTCATGGTTCCTAGTCGGATTCGTTTCCACTGCACCACAATGGGAACTCATATATATATATATGTTCTTAAGCAGGAGTTCTCATTATGGCTTAGTAGAAACGAATCTGATTAGTATCCATGAGGACTTGTGTTTGATCCCTGGCCTCGCTCAGTGGGTTGGGGATCCAGCATTGCCATGAGCTGTAGTGTAGGTTGCAGATGTGGCTTGGATCCTGCGTTGCTGTGGCTGTGATGTAAGCTTGCAGCTATAGCTCTGATTTGACCCCTAGCCTGGGAACTTCCACATGCCGTGGGTTCTGCCCTAAAAAGCAAAAAAAAAAAAAAAGGCAAGCAAAAGACTAGAAAGGAATCTATAAAAATGGCAATCGCTAGTGTAACAGGGTAGTGGTGGGATGGGGCTGTGTGGTCTATAATGTCATATGAAGGTGTGAAGTCCAGAGGAGAAAGCCATTTTCAATGGCTGGTTGAGGAATTCTTCAGGAAATAACTGTCTTTTAAAACTTAAGCTCCGTAAAGAGCTGTTTTGTGAAAAGATCTTTTTTTATGGTTCCTTCCTGATGGTGCAAGAATGAAACAAAAAGAACAAATTGCTTTGCAGAATAAAGAAAGAATTTTTTTTTTTTTTTGGTCTTTTTGGGACCGCATATGGAGGTTCCCAGACTAGGGGTCTAATCAGAGTTGTAACCACAGCCACAGCAATGCAGGATCCGGGCCACATCTGTGACCTACACCACAGCTCACAGCAATGCCAGATCTTTAACCCACTGAGCGAGGCTAGGGATCGAACCTGCAACCTCATGGTTCCTAGTCGGATTCGTTAACCACTGAGCCATGACAGGAACTCCTAGAATAAAGAAAGAATTTTGAGGAAGGAGGTGAGGAGCCCAGGAATAAAGAGAAACTGGGAAAGAGGTGAGAGGAGGAGGCAGAAAGAGGGGATTCTGGAGGTGAAAGGGGGATGGGACCTGGAGCAGGAGAGAGCCAGGGAGACTCTCCCGGGGATGGGCACCACTAAGAGGCTTTGAAACACAGGAAAGGCTACCATTCAGCTTTACATGGTTTGCTGTTCATGACAGCTGAATCACCAGTAAAAACTCCCTCCCACACCACTCCCTGCTGGGAATATCAAAGGAAAGGACCAACCACCTCTAGTGTGAGACACAGAGGTAAGGGAACAGGTGAAACGGGCCAGGTAAGCAGGCCAAGACTTCAATGCAGCCAAGTCATCCAATAGAGACAGAATACATGCATTCCCAGAGGGCAGGGAAGGACACTGGCTTTCCTCTTGCACATAGGATGGCTAGTCAAGCTATTTTCTTTTTCTTTTCCTTTTTCTTTTTGCGTTTTAGGGCTGCACCCATAGCATATGGAAATCCCCAGGCTAGCGGTTGAAATGGAGCTGCAGTTGCCAACCCACACCACAGCCACAGCAACTCGGGATCCTAGCTGCGTCTGTGACCTACACCACAGCGCACAGCAATGCAGGATCCCTAACCCTCTGGCAAGGCCAGGGATCGAACCCACATCCTCATGGATACTAGTCAGATTCGTTTCTGCTACACCCCTGCGGGAACTCTCATTCAAGTTATTTTCATTTAAGTACAAGTGCTCACCCTCAGGGATATGAGAGTCAAGGGAACAACCCGATGCCCCCCAAATCCCTGATCTTTGTTCATTGAGCAGGATTAAAACTTAAATCCTTTTGTGAAGACAGGGGCTGAATGTACTTGTTCTGAGGCTCTCAGAGGTGGTTAAGAATAAAATTATTAAGTCACATTGGAAAAAGAAAATCATATTCACCAGATCTCTTCTTGAAGAGTGTTCTCCAGGGTCAGAAGGAATTATTTGGTATGCCCTTTGGAATAGTATCAAGGGCTAACATTTACTGAGTACTTTGTTATATGGAAGACCCTCTTCTGAGTCTTTTTCTTTTTCTTTTTTTTTTTTTTTGTCTTTTTGCCTTTTCTAGGGTTGCTCCCGCAGCATATGGAGGTTCCCAGGCTAGGGGTCCAATCGGAGCTGTAGCCACCAGCCTATGCCAGAGCCACAGCAATGCTGGATCCAAGCTGCTTCTGCAACCTACACCAGAGCTCACGGCAACACCGGATCCTTAACCCACTGAGCAAGGCCAGGGACCGAACCCACAACCTCGTGGTTCCTAGTCGGATTCGTCAACCACTGCGCCACGACGGGAACTCCCTCTTCTGAGTCTTTTGCAAGTATTGAATCATTTAATTTTCACTAGAACCCTAGGAAGCAGATATTATTATTGTTCTTAGTAGTAGTAGTACTCTATAGATAAGAAAATCCAGGCACATAGAGGTTGGATAATTTACCCAAAGGCACAAAATTAGTGAGTGTTGGAGTTGGGATTTTATCCCAGGAAGTTGAGAAACCACTAGGGGCAGAAGGCTGTTTGTGCTACCAGCTTCCAGGGGGGTATGGCCAGGGATGCTCAGTATCCTACAATGCATGGGATGGCCCTCACCACAAAGAATGATCAGGTCCAAAGTGCCATTAGTGCTGAGATTGAGCATAACCCACACTACACCTGGTATTGGAGCTTCCCCCCCCCGCCCCCCCACCCACACACAAGCAATGCTATTGGTGTTATGCTTCCTTCTAAGGAGGTGGGTCTGGTTAACGGCAGGGATTTTGTTTTACTGAGAGGGCTGTGCAAATTAGGAGCCAGAGCCAAAGTGTTTAGGTCAATAAAGGAGCATGTGAGCACTTCGTGATGGAAGGGTGGCAGTGGAGAGAGGCTGCTCATGATGGTGGGAGAGGGGGTGATGGAGAAGGACCACATACATCCAGTGAAGATGTTTGGACAGCTTTGCTGGAAGGGGCGTGTGTAGCCCCTCTTGTAGTTCTCCAGCGACACTTGGTTAATCTGCGTTGCTTGATAATGTTTTGCATAATGGATTTTCCCTTGGAGGGAATACAAAGAGATGCAGAAGTATATGCCCTCCCCGCCCCATACACATATCACAGAATAGAAACAGGCTGCTTGCTCATGGGGGTTGTGAAAGTACGTGTCTCAGTCACTCCACAGCCTCCTGGAAAGGATGAAGATACCACATTGTCTGCATCCATAGCGCCAGCTGCAACACTCTGGCTAAGTTCTTTCACTCCCAAGTCATAGCTACAAGCGGATGACTCCTGAATGGGTATCTCCAGGCCAGACCTCGCTTTCGAGCTGCAGACCTGTTTATCCACCTTCTTCCTGGTGTCTCTACCCACTTCCCAGAAATCAGCATTTTCGAAACCGAACTCATGAACTGTCCTCTTTGTCCACCCGATTCCCACCTTCCTAGCTGTTGGAATTACCCTGCAGTGGTTGCTCAGCCAACAGTCATCAGAGCCCCCATCTCTGTCTCCAGGCACCTTCCCCAGCCAATCGCCAAATCTCTCTGCAAAGTACCTCTGGACCGTGACCCCCTTTTCCATCCACAAATCCCATGAATATGTGTCTGCTGCTGTCATGAATATTCAGGAGTGAAGTGGAAAGGTTAAAACACAGTTTCTCCAAATCAGTATCTTGGGCTTTTTCTGCCTCTAGCTTTATAAATGACCCAGAAAAAAAAAGAACAAATGTAAATTCATGGTGAGTGCTGATGATACAGAATCATGTGGCAAGCTGGGGCCAGGGGCAAAGAGCAGGAAAGATTCATCATGACTTAGATCAGCTCAGCAACCGAGCTGACACATGGCCAATTAAGTGTGTTCATGGGAAGCACGAAAGAAGTCTGCAGTGAGGCTCACAGGAAGAAGGCAGGCGTGGACGAGCTGATTCAGAACCCGATGCCATCACCTCACCCGGAGAGGGAAATCTCAGCTTCGAAAACATGAACAGATAGGGTTGAAAAGGAAGCTTACATCCACCAATCTCAAGCAAGGATACCCGTCTCCCACCCTGTCCTTTCTAATATCAGGACAGGCATAATATGTTTTTCTGTTTTTGGGGGGGTTGGTTTTTTTTGTTTGTTTGTTTGTTTCCCCAAGGATTTCCTTTTCTCAGCCCTGGGTAGATGTGTTATTTTGGGGGAAGCTGAGTCCTCTAGACCTGTGAACTAAGAATTGTGGATTTTATGGAGCTAACAAGGATTTAGAGGCCACCAGAGCTAGGGTTCCCAAAAGTGAATTATAAACTTCTGGGGAACCTGGGAGCTGTTGTAAGAGATGTTTGAACCTGCATTGATACTATACCTGTCTGTGGACTGAATCAGCTGGGCAGGCTCAGTCTTTTGGGGCTGCAGATCTACCCTTATGTAGTTCAAGGTGGGTTTTAGACATCTATGAGCCTTTTGAAACTGAACAAAGTATTTTCATATGTATGTACCTTTGACAGTTTCCCTGGGGAAAAGGACTTTTGCATTTCAGAGGAAACTTCCTATCTGAGGACATGCAATGCATGACTCCTTTTTTCTTTTCTTTTTTTTTTTTTTTGTCTTTTTGCCTTTTCTAGGGCTGCTCCAGCCTATGCCAGCGCCACAGCACCGTGGGATCTGAGCCGTGTCTGCGACCCACACCACAGCTCACAGCAATGCCAGATTCTTAACCCGCTGAGCAAGGCCAGGGATTGAACCCGCAACCTCATGGTTCCCAGTCAAGTTTGTTAACCACTGCGCCACGATGGGAACTCCCAATGCATGACTCTTTTTAAAATATATTTGATTCTGTTGTGGATAATAAACTACAAATTCATTTAAAGCACTGGAGGGAGAGAAAATGCCCAGGAGATCCCTAGTCTGGCGCTTCCTCTCCTCCAGAGAGTGAAACGCGTTAGCTTCTGACTAGTCTTCTCTGCTAAGGGTTTGGCACCTTGAATCATGTTCCCTCCAGACCAGCAGTGAAGCTTGGAGGTGAATGCTTGGCTCACAGATTCTTTCCTCGGCAAGAAGGTAGTTTCTTTCTCTTCCTTGTATCCCCTTTATCCTGTGGGGTCTCATTCAGAAGTTACATGAGCTCTCCAGCGTCCTCTAGCGGTGGCCCTTTCTGTCCCTGAACTCCTCCACTGTTTCTTCCTCCGTGGCCGGCAGCAATAAGGCAACATTTCCACTTGCAAAATCCCCTTCGTGCACATGACAGCAGATGGGCTCGCTCGGCTTCTTAGCAACGCGGCCACCTGGGTGTTGACAACTTCCTGCTCTTCACTGGTGAGCTTACACATATTCCTTCCTTACACAAACCAACAAAAAAATCCCATCATTTGCCCAGAAAGCTGCCAGTACATGTGTTGGTTCCATCGTGGCCACGTGGCTGAGGACACTCAGTGTAACACGGCTCCCCCGCCCCAGAAGCCCTGACTCATTATATTGTCTCCAGAGACCTCTTACCCCAAACTAAGCATAATGGAATGACAGCCCTGCAGCCTCTGAGCATGAGGGGCATTCCATTTGATTCATGGTTTGCCTGGAGGGCTGAGGGGCCGGGAGGGCAGGGGGTTAATTCACTCAGCCTGCTTAGGTTCAAATCCCTCTACACGAAGAAATGGACTGGCTGGGTCGCAGTCAATTTAGCATTTCAACAGACAGCTGCCCACCCCACCAACGCCTCCCGGCTTCATAGGATGCATAGCTAGAGAGAACAAGGTGGAACTGGGGGGAGGCTAGAGCAGTGGAGAACCTCATAGTCAAACTCTGCTCCTGGACTAACGTGCTTTTATATACTTTTATTATTTTTATTAAAGTATAGTTGATTTACAATGTTGTGCCAATTTCTGCTGTACAGCAAAGTGATCCAGATATATATATATATATATATATATATATACACACACACACACATTCTTTTTCTCACACTATCTTCCATCATGTTCTATCCCATGAGATTGGATATAGTTCTCTGTGCTATACAATAGGAACTCATTGCCATTCTATAGGAATTTCTTTCTTTCTTTCTTTCTTTTTTTTTTTTTTTTTTTTGGTCTTTTCAGGGTTGTACCCACAGTATATGGAAGTTCCCAAGCTAGGGGTCTCATCGGAGCTGTAGCCACCAGCCTATACCACAGCCACAGCAATATCAGATCCTTAACCCACTGAGTGAGGCCAGGAATGGAACCTGCAACCTCATCGTTCCTGGTCGGATTCGTTTCCTCTGCGCCACCATCATTGCCATTCTAAATGTAATAGATTGCATCTACCAACCCCAAATGCTTTTGGGAGGAAGGAAGGAAGGAAGGAAGAAAGAAATCATTCTTCTAAGGAGCTCTCCTACAAATCTGGCCACTCCATCGCATAGGTGGGTCCTGTCCACCCAAGTACAAACTGACCTGGCTGAAGACCCAGCTCTTTATGACAGAAATTCTCTTATGTCATCAAAAGGGGAAAATGCCCTTTGTGTCTCTAAGCCTGGTTGCAGTTAATCTGAATATAGTCAAGGGACAGCTTGAAGGAGGATTTGCGGGGGGCGGGGGTAGTGAAAAGATTCTACAGCAGAAAAAAGAATCAGGACACATGGGTATCACTGTACCGAAGGCAAGAGAGCCTAGCAGTTACAAAAGCAGGGCTAGAGCCAGACCGCCTGGTGTAAATCCTGCCTCTGCTGCTAACTGTGTGGATTTGGGCATGTTTATTGGTACCTCTGAGCTTCCATTCCCTCCCTTATAGGAGAAAGGTTAACAGGATTTCCTAACTCAGGAGAGTGTTGTGAGGATTAAATTGTAAATGCTTATAAAGTGTTCAGTGTATGACGGACATGTAGTAGAGACATAATATCTAGCAGCCACTATTGATGGCAGTTTGGTACAGTCATAATTTATCAAGAGGACCGAATGAGGAGAAAGTAAGGACCCACCTGGCCTTTGACTTCGTTTCCTGTAGCCCCTTGTTTCTCTCTTGATTCCTTTGGCCTCTTTTTGTGGCAGTCTCCCTGTCCCACTCCCCTCCTTCACACCCCTCCACCACCACCTCCACCGACGCTCTGGCAAGAACAAAATGGGCCTAGAATAAAGCACATTTGTAAGTTGATTTTTATTTTATTTTATTTTATTTTAATTTTTTGGTCTTTTTGCCATTTTCTTGGGTCGCTCCTTCGGCATATGGAGGTTCCCAGGCTAGGGGTCCAATCAGAGCTGTAGCCACCAGCCTATGCCAAAGCCATAGCAACTCAGGATCCAAGCCGTGTCTGCAACCTACACCACAGCTCACGGCAACGCTGGATCCTTAACCCACTGGGCAAGGCCAGGGATCGAACCCGCAACCTCAGGTTCTTAGTCGGATTTGTTAACCACTGCGCCACGACGGGAACTCCTTTAAGTTGATTTTTAAAAGAGGTTTGGTGTTTTGCTGGGCTTAATTTTCCTCAGAAAGCTCTGAGCACTGTTCATGACTGCTTCTGAGGGAGCTCCTGTTACGGCTCAGCAGTAACAACCTGACTAGTATCCATGAGGATACGAGTTCAATCCCTGGCCTCACTCAGTGAGTTAAGGATCCAGTGTTGCTGTGAGCTGTGGTGGAGGTCACAGACACGGCTTGAATCTGGCACTGCTGTGGCACAGGCTGGCAGCTGCAGCTCCAATTTGACTCCTAGCCTGGGAACTTCCGTATGCTACGGGTGCGGCCCTAAAAGGAAAAAAAAAAAAAAAGAGAGATTGCTTCTGAGATCCTCATTTTATAGCTCAGAGCTCTTAAAGAATGCTGAAGGTACTTCTTAGGCTCTGGAGAAGGTCACATTTTGCTTTTCCCTCTGGAATTTCCAACTGACAGGAAGACTCTTCCCCCAATGTCACAAAGGGACACTTAAAACAAAATCTTATGCTGGGAAGTTCCTGAAAGATTTTGTTCTTCCCAGGCGTCCAGACCTGAATTACCTTCCCTGGTAGAGACCAGGGCAGGGCTGGCCAATCAGGTCTTCCTTTGACAGAGGATGAAAACTAGAGCTCAAGAGAAGCTAAGGGGCTTCCCTACAGTCAGTCACTTAGTGGGAGGCCAGAGCTCCTGGCTGAAATCCAGCCCTCTGCTTGTACAACACGACTTCTGATCTCTGCTGGCCCCTGCATTGGAGACCAAACTTCCTTTGAGGTAGTGGGGCGGGGTGTCTTATCAAATCCAAGTCCTCCCCTTGCTGGGAAGGACATTTACTCTCATTTAGCTCTGAAAGGAAAGACCACAGAGCCTCCGCCCTCAGATAGTCATCACTGAGGCACGGCACTCATGAGTCATGGTCACTGTTCCCCACAGGACACTTCCAGTGCAGCTCTGGTGGATATCGCTCTAGAACACTGTGGTTGAGAAGCGTGGGAGTCTGATACAAGACCCATGCTGTGTTCCAAGGCTCAGAGGGTCCTGAGAAGGCTGGGCCCCTGGAATGATGTGTAGACCCCCAGGCAGGGCTGGATGAAGCCCAGGAAATCCTGAGACTGCACGCAGGCAAGACCAAATAGGGTCCGGAACCCATCTGTTCCACTTTCAGCAGGATGGTGTGGTATGGAGGAAGGAGAGAACGGTCCCCAGCCCTGCTCCAGCTCCTCTCCCCATATCTTTGAGTGTCAGCGTCCTCTCGGCAAAATGAGGAACCGATATTCTCCGAGTCCTCTGCCAGCTCTCACAGCCTCCTCTATGAACCTAACTGCGAATTGCTGAGGGATTAAGTACCTATGCCTTGACATCAGACAGACTTTGTTCCAATCCCAGCGCCACCATTGTGTGGCCTTGGGGAGGTAGCGTCTCCAAGCCTCAATATTATCATCTATGAAATAAAGGAAATGGTACTATCTACTTTGAAAGCTGTTGTAGAGATTCAGGGATGAACAGTGTTCAGCATGGAGATTAATATACACTGGTAGCTGCTTCATCCTCCAGCTCCTCCTTTATCCTCAAGAACAAAGGTCTAAGGTCCAGTTAGATGACTCTTGTTTTGGTTTTTTTGTTTGTTTGTTTGTTTTGTTTTTTGTCTTTTTGCCTTCTCTAGGACTGCTCCTGTGGCATATGGAGGTTCCCAGGCTAGGGGTCGAATCAGAGCTGTAGCTGCCAGCCTACGCCAGAGCCACAGCCACAGCAACATGTATCCGAGCCACATCTGTGACCTACACCACAGCTCACAGCAACGCCAGATCCTTAACCCACTGAGCAAGACCAGGGATCGAACCCGCAACCTCATGGTTCCTAGTCGGATTCATTAACCACTGAGCCACGACGGGAACTCCCGACTCTTGTTTTAATCTAAGTGTTCATGACCTTTGTATAAAGCTTATGGAGTTGCAGCTGGATAATCTGATCTTGTCATGATAGGAAAAGTAGAGCACCCTGCTTTTCATTCAAAATTGGACTTGTTGACATCACATGGGTGAAAAATGTTGAATAACTGCTCATTGACTGGCCTTGGTTTTCACACATCTCCCCCGCCTCCACTTTGTACCCTGCTCAGGGAGTTCCAGCTGAGATGGATCCTTCGGCCTGCAGCCTTAGCCTGAAAATCACAGCCTTGTGTCTGATTTATGCCAAATGGTATTTCCTTGCACGACTCCTAGTGCCTGGGAATGTCGTTAAAGAATCGCAGAGCGAAGTAAGGACCAGATAAAGGAAAGGCGTCCCCTCGCCTGCACATCAACACCATTAAACGCGTTGTTACAACAACGACCGGAGCTGTCTGATGATATCATCGGTGGCAACTGGTCAGTGAAAATGTTTTTTAATTGTGACTTGAATGTGTTTATCAGCCTCGCTTTGTGACATCGAAAAGACAGCAACAGAAACACAGGGAGCCGCAGTCCTCTGGGGAAAACATTAGTCATCTGTGAGCGTGCGGGCCCTGGCAGATGGTCAGTTCTTCTGAAGTCAGATTTCCAAGCCACGGTGCAGCATCACTGCCAGAAATGAAGAGTATTATCTTGACATTGAACATCTTTATAATAAAATTACTAATTGGTGACTAATACCATAGGCTTTTGAGCTGGAAAAAAAAAAATCACATAGAGGCTGTTAAGGGGTTGGCCGCATATTCCATAATTTAAAGCTACTCTTAAAATTCCACCAGGGTTGCACCGTGTTCTCCAAGGGATCAAGGTTGCCTTGAGATTTTTAAAGTGCAGCCCTGAAGAGCTATTTTTAAATATTCAAAGACCATCATACTATCACAGTCGTTACAGGCCTATTTTTTAACATCTTCAATTATACTATTTTGCATTACAGTTTCCGGGACCCCACCCCCGCCCCCCTTGTATTTGGCAACTCCACAGCATCTGTCAAAACAAATTAGCACTTTGGGTGGTAGAAATATATTTTTTATGAAAGCAGCGAATGTGTCCGTATTGGACAGAAGCTTAAACCTGACGTATTGGTTTGTTTTCTTAAGTTTCAGACCCAATAGGCAGAGGCCTTTGAAAGAATTTTCCATTTGCATCGCCGCCAGCGCGCTTGCAAAATATGTAAAACACATTCAAATTCCGGCAGAAAGAGTCACTAATTATGATATGTATTTGCATATGTTTAATCACATATATCTTATTTCATTTTGCTACTTCTGCAGGGCCCCCTCGCTTCGGGGTGGGGGGCGGGGGGGGGATCCTCAGCGCTGGTGCTACGCCTGCCGCCTGCCGAGGAAAGTTCTCTCGAGCGAGCATTCCACCGCCGCGCTGTTAGTTTTTTGTGTTATCTTTTCCAATGAAATTTGAAATTTACAATTTTTAAATGATGTGTGTGAAATTATATGACTCTATTATGTCATAATATTATACATCCCAAAATATTGGTAAAGGGTTCTCCCCCTTCATCACCCCCCCACCCACCAGAGATCAGAGCATTACTGAGAAAATAATGATTAACCTTTAAAATCAGATTGGCATTTCTTTTTTCTCCAAATCTAGAATTAATACGCATTTTTTAATCATTAGTGTAATGTTCAGGATGATACTTTTGTTCTTTTGCCTGTTGAACTGTTACGGCTGCTAGTAACCCTTCAAATTGTTTGCTTCATTCAAGCATCCTTTCCTGAATAATTCATTAGGCATTATTATCCAAGCGTGGAACCCCTCATTTAGCACTGCTGATCTTTTCCTTATGTGTAGCTGACAGGCAATCAAAGTTTTTATCAGTGCAGAAAATTTGCAATTCAGAAATGTAGTTGCAGCAATTAGTAGCTATCAGGTAGCACTGGAAGGACAGCTTCATAAAAAGACAGAGTTGAATGAGCTCCACTGATGTTAGCACAAAAGTAATGGGTAAAACTAACCAGCTGTTTCTAAATTTACCAAATGGAACATTCCCTTCTTCTCAGAGTGGAGGCTTTAATTAACTTGGAGTTCTGTGTGGCTTCCCAGAGGGGGAAGGGAGTGGGTTTGGATCCCTTCCTTTACTCTCTTCCCACTGGGTACCAATGAGAGGGAGCCCTGAGCTTCCCTCTAATCCAGTCCTGGAGGCAAAAGTGAGTGGCACTTTTGCCAGAAGGAGTCCGGAGGGAAGAATGCCCATGAGATGGCATCAAGGCTCCCCTTTCGGCATCTCAGATGGCATAGCTCTGGGTGCTGCAAGATCACCCTGCTCTTAAACTTCAGTCCTTCATCTGTGCTGAGTGACCATTAGTTGGGATGACCAGGCAGCCTGTGGCTGCTGAGTCCCAGACCGACCCCCAGGACCCAGACACGAGGCTGAAATGAAAGGGCTGGATGGGGCTTCCCTGGCTGATGGATTCATTTTTTTGTCCAGTCTTTCATTTTTTCACTCATTTTTATTCATTCACTTGTCCATTGATCCATTAAATCTTTTATCTGTTCATTTGTGCATCCAAACCTGTATTGACACCTCTGTGGGAGACCTTGAACCCATGCATGGGGCTCCCAGTTCTCCATTTCCCCCTCTGACTCTGTATGCAGGATTTGAAGGATCTCAGACCCAATCTCTCCATCGGAACCTGCTATCAGGTCTGAGGAGCCCTTTGACACAAGCGGTGAGGTGCAGCCTCTCTGGGAGGGGTTGTTGGGTAACTCATGGGCAGCAAGAGGGATGCTCAGTATCACTTGGCCTATGGGAGAGGTTCGGAGGGGTCTCTGAAGCCACAGCAGGGCAGTAACCCCTGCTCCATCCCCACTTGAGGCTGCTAAGGCCAGCAGTTCATCCCAGAGATGGTGGGGGATGCCGAGAAAGGGGGTTCCACCTATCTTCTCCCAACATCAGGAAAGCCATTGTATGAGCTGGCTGTTGGGCTGCCACCCAAGAGCCAGTGAGAGGGAGAACCCAGGCTGCAGAATAAAAATCCACTGAGAGCCTAGCTGGGATGACCAGACAGCCCGTGGCTGCCTGGACCCAGACCTTCAGGTCTTGTCTCAAGTTCAACTATGTCCAAAGGTTGGAGTAGAGAACAGAATAGCACAGTGCTTCCTAGCCCAGACTTGGGCATTAAGCAGATCTGGGTCCAAGCTCCATCTTTGCCACTTATAAGTTCCTAGGTACCTCGTGGAGCCTTAATTTTCTTATCTGTAAAATGGGGTTTACTTCCTTCCTCATGGGGCTGATATGAGAATTAAATGCAAGGGTCGATTTTTAAGTGCTAGGCATGGTTAAGTAGGTGGTAGATGTCCAGCAACTGAGTGCCATTATTATCACTAGGCTGTGAGTTTCATGAGGGTGGGGATCTTATAGGTTAAGGGGATAGACTTGGCCAGAGTGCTGGGTTCCAATCCTGCCTCTCTTCCTTATTTGCTTTGTAAAGTTAGGCAAGGAACTTAACTTCTCTGTTTCAGTTTCTGCATCTATAAAATGGGAATACAAATAGTACCTACCTCATAGAGCTATTCTAAAGATTAAATAGATTAATATGCATATATCTTAGATCTGTGTCTGGCATGGTAAATTCTACTAAGTTGTTTATTTTTTTTTTTATATTTCTGTAGCTTCGAGGATTGGACACTGCTTGCTAGTGGCAGGCTTTTAATGAATATTTGTTGAACAAATGAATGATGTGTCTATATATCATGTTTCCCAATCTCCTCACTTTACAGATAAAACCCCGACGTAACTTGGCCATCACCCTTCCCATACTCACCCTGCAGGATATCACGTCCTTGAGCCTTGGGTGACATTGACAAGAAAGCATCCCCTTTGCTCATCACCCGCCCCAGCTCCGACCAGAATCGGTCCTCTTTTTGCTATAGGAGTCCAGGCTGCATGGAAAGCCTAGGAGAACACCGAACTTGGACAGTGGTCTTGGTTTCTGGGCCTTTCTTGACCTCCTGCAGGTCACCACCCTCCCCTGAAAACCAAGCACACAGGACAGCTCTGCTCTCCTAGCTTGACATGTAGCAAGTTCATGGGTCTGGGTTGCCTATAGTCTGTAAACAGCCCCATTATAGGAGGAAGAGAGAAGCAGCTCCTCCATGGAGGATACCGCCAGCCGTGGCAGCCATGCCGCTGCTTGAACCTTCTTGTATGAAGTCCTTGTTTTACCCACGACTATTTTGATCTCATGAAAATAATACTTCTGTGCATTTTAATGCAGGTGCGTACTTTCACATGCACAGTCATATTTCATTTCTAACACGGAGAAAGCAAGTTAGTCCCTCAAGGACACACAATGAGCTGAGTCAAGAACCAGCCTTCCAGTTCCAGGTCTAGTGCATTCTCTGCCATGCCACATGGCTCTTCAAAAGGAAATGCACTCTCCAAAATTTGGGAAGCATTTCATTAACTGAAAGAGTTCCAGACTATCATGGACCATGAGAATAGATCTATTTGAATTCACATGGAAAGATGTGCATTGTTGAATGAAAAAAGAAGGAGACAGGATATGTGCAATATAATTGCATTTAAATGCGATTATACATCTGTTCGGATGGCTGTTATCAAAAAGGCAAAAAATAAGCTGTGGCAAGGATGTGGAGAAAAGGGAACCTTCATATACTGTTAGTGGGAATGTAGATTGGTGCAGCCACTATGGAAAACAGGATGGAGATTTCACCAATAATTAAGAATAGCACTGCCATATGATACTGCTATCCTAACTTCTGGGTATATATCCAAAGAATATGAAAATACTAATTCAAAAAGACCACGTGCCCCTATGTTCATTGAAGCACTGTTTACAACAGCCAAGATATGGAAACAACCTAAGTGTCCATTAAAAAGATAAAATCAGGAGTTCCCATCGTGGCACAGCAGAAGCAAATCCAACAAGGAAACACGAGGTTGTGGGTTTGATCCCTGGCCTCACTCAGTGGGTTAAGGATCTGGTGTTGCCATGAGTTGTGATGTAGGTCTCAGACACGGCTTGGATCTGGCATTGCTGTGGCTGTGGTGCAGGCCGCCTGTAGCTCTGATTAGACCCCTAACCTGGGAACCTCCATATGCTGAGAGTGCAGCCCTAAAAAGACAAAAGAAGACAAAAAAAAAAAAAAGATGAATCTTGCCATTTAAACAACATGGATGGACCTTTAGGATATTATGCTAAATGAAATGTCAGACAGAGCATGACAAATACTATATATTTCAGTCATATGTGAGAATATAAAAAGCAAACAAAAATCAATCAGTCAGTTAGACCAAGCAAAAATAAATACCTGGATACAGAGAACAGAGTTGTGGTTACTAGGGGGGAAGGGGCATGAGTGAGGGAGAGCTGGGCAAAGGAGATCAACTGTTTGATAACATTTGCAAACCAAACATGAGCATGTTGTAGAAATACAACGTTCACATGCAACTTATATAATGTCATAGACCAATGTTCCCTCAATGAAAAATGCATTTTAAAAATATGTTTAGGAGTTCCTGTCGTGGCTCAGTAGTTAACAAATCTGACTAGGAACCATGAGGTTGTGGGTTCGATCCCTGGCCTTGCTCAGTGGGTAACGGATCTGGCGTTGCCATGAGCTATGGTGTAGGTTGCAGATGCGGCTCGGATCCCACGTTGCTGTGGCTCTGGCGTAGGCCGGTGGCTACAGCTCCAATTCGACCCCTAGCCTGGAAACCTCCATACGCCGTGGGAGCTGCCCCAGAAAAGGCAAAAAGACAAAAAATAAATAAATAAATAAATAACAAATAAAAATATGTTTAAAAAGTCAAAGGGGAATATTTAACAAACTCCTCGTGTGATTATTTCTGGGGAAATGAGCTAAGGGGAAAACTTTCAAACCTTGGTTCATACCTCTGTGTTGCTTGCCGTCTTTACAGGGAGCATGAATTGCCTTATCATCAACAAAAACGGTGAAGATATAGTTCAGAGAGAACGCTAGACCCGGAGGGCCTGAGAAAGTGAGGTTGCCTTTCGAGTGGCTTAGTAAACTTTGCTGTATTATCATAGTTAGTTACGACTCATGGTGTGGACACCAGGGACATCAGACCAAGACTGGAGAAAAGGGAGTGGTACCAGGGTGGGGGCAGAAGGTACTCAGGTTTCCTGCTGTGGCAGTGATGTAAACGGGGAGGAAGCGGAGCTGGGTACCAAACAGAGAGGCCCTCAGTGGCCGTGTGGGACGTGCCCAGGAAATGCTCACAGCCGCATAAGGCTCCCAGGGCCTGGCTCAGCATTTGGGCGGGAGAAGGAAGGGGCATGGCTGGTGTTAGAGGAAGAGAAGAAGAGACAGCTCAAAAAAACAAACTAAAAACCAAGAAATCAGGAGTAAGATGATGGGACACATGAAGTGCCAGAGCCTGAGGACCTTACAAGCATCTCAGCATATTGGTACAACCCTCTTGGCGGGGGGGACAATTTGGCACTTTTTAGCTATTTTTGAGTCTGTTGTATCAGAGGTTATATGAACTATTTTGGCTTCCCTGCTTATGGGTGTTTGTTCAAAGAAAAAATGTCTTTGGAAAGAAAAAAAACATACACTTTCTCTTCCAGGACTCTGACTTCTAACAACTAACTTGTCCTACATAAGTGTCAGAAAAGTGTACAAAGATACATATTCAAGGGTGTTGATTGAAGCAGAATAATGCGTCATACACACACACCATGTCTTGTGTTCTTAGGAACTTTTTACGTATGTATTGATTCATTTAACCATTTTAATGCCCTTAGGAGGTAGGAGCTGTTATGATTATTTCCATCTTAGAGATGAGGAAACTGAGGCATAGAGAGGTTAAATCACTTGCCCCACATCTCAGAGCCATTAAGTAATAGAACTGGAATTTGAACTTAATTTGAACTTAAGCTGTACAATCTCTCGTTATTAGTGGTTTTTCTTTTTCATTTAAATGAGCTCTAAAACAGCTCTGGAAATCAACAAGTGTCCAATAGGAAATTGTTTAAATTATTTTTCATCCATATAATGGAATATTATGTGGTTGTGAAAAGGAATGAGGTCACTCTATGGATGCTAATATGAACAGACTTCTAAGATATATGATGAAGTGAAATAAATTGAAGTGAATGGAATTGTAAACTATAAATGTAAGTATGTTATATAAAAGGATACATGAATGTATATGTATGGAATTTTCTGGACACACCCACACAGAAGCGTGACTGTGCTTACATCTGGGAAGTAGGAGGAAGTAAGAGACAAGTAGGTGAGTTTTATCTTTCAAGTTTTGCCTTTCTGCACCTTTTGAATATTTTTGCTATAAACAGATATTACTTTTGTGATTAAAAAAATAAAATCGATCCTACCTCACATCCATTAAGACAGCAACTATCAAAAAAACAAAAAATAACAAGTGTTGGAGAAGATACAGAGAAATTGAGACCTTGGTACACTGTTGATGGAAATGTAAAATGGTGCAGTCACTATGGAAAACAGTATGGAGGTTCCTTAAAAGATGAAACACTGAATTACCATATGATTCAGGAATTTCATATATACCCCAGAGAATGGAAATCAGGAAAAGAAATATTTGTATACCTATGTCTATAGCAACATTACTCAAAGTAACCAAAAGGTGGAAACAACTCATGTCCATAGATGAATGGATAAACAAAATGTATAGATCATGGAATATTATTTAATTTTAAAAAGGAAGAGGGAGTTCCCGTTGTGGCGCAGTGGTTAACGAATCTGACTAGGAACCATGAGGTTGCGGGTTCGATCCCTGGCCTTGCTCAGTGGGTTAAGGATCTGGTGTTGCCGTGAGCTGTGGTGTAGGTCGCAGACAAGGCTCAGATCTCGAGTTGCTGTAGCTCTGGTGTAGGCCGGTGGCTACAGCTCTGATTAGACCCCTAGCCTGGGAATCTCCATATGCCACGGGAGTGGTCCAAGAAATGGCAAAAAGACAAAAAAATAAATAAATAAATAATAAAATAAAATAAATAAAGAGAATTCTGACACATCCAAACATGGATGAACTTTGGAGATGTTGTGTTGGATGAAATAAGCCAGTCCCAAAAAGACAAAAACTGTGTGATTGCACTTGTATGAGGTATCTAGTGTAGTCAAATTCAGTAATAGAAAGTTGAACGGTGATGGCCAGAATCTGGGGTGTGTCGTGAATAGACAGTTGTCTGACGGGTACAGAGCTTTAGTTTTGCAAATTCTGGAGACTTGTTGCCCAAAAATGCGCATGCACTTAACATAACTGAACTGTGTGCTTGAAATGATCAAGATGATAAATGTTTTGTGTATTTGGCCACAATTAAAAAACAAAGTAGGCAGTTTGGAGAGAGAAAAATGACTACTTTCTATCACTCTTCCCTAAGTGCTTCATTATACCCCCTGGGGCCTTATCATGGTGTCTCACCCACTCCTCAGAAAACACTGTAAAAGGATCCAGAACCTCAGAGTCCAAATTTCAGTTATGAAAGCACCTGTTCCTATTTGTCCAACATTTTAGTTTACTGCACTTTCCTCCTATGGGTTCTCCTCTCAGTCCTGGGAGAAGGGCAGTGTGGGTTTTCTGTCATTCTATGGGTGGGAAAACTGGTCCAGTGAGGCGTTTGTGACTTGTCCTATGTCAGAGGAGGGCTTCAGACCTTGTCCTTTGGCTTGGAACGTGCCAGGGTTGACCTCTGCAAATCCTAGGAAGCGTGGACACAGGGGGCAGAAAGGAGCAGGAGGCCCTGAAGGATCTGGAAAGTCTGTGGCTCCAGCTGCTGTGGGCTGGAAACAGAGCTCCTGAAGGATATTAATGGCTCCGGTTCTTTGAATGGCACCCACCAGAGAACTCTCCTCCTTCCCCAAACCTTGGGGTTTGAACTTACTGAGAGAGCAATTTTTATCTCAGCCAGATACATTTAAAAAATTTGAAAAGTCCAGAAAAGGAGTTCCCATTGTGGCACAGTGGAAATGAATCTGACTAGGAACCATGAGGTTTCGTGTTTGATCCCTGGCCTTACTCAGTGGGTAAAGGATCCGGCATTGTCATGAGCTGTGGTATAGGTCGCATGCAGATGCGACTTGGATTCTGCATTGCTGTGGCTGTGGTGTAGGCCAGCAGCTGTAGCTCCAATTTGACCCCTAGCCTGGGAACCGCCATATACTGCAGGTGTGGCACTTAAAAAAAAAAAAAAAAAAGGAGTTCCCTTGTGGCTCAGAGGTTAATGAACCTGACTAGCATCCATGATGAAGAGGGTTCTATCCCTGGCCTTGATCAGTGGGTTAAGGATCTGGTGTTGCCATGAGCTGTGTATAGGTCGCAGACGCAGCTCAGATCTTGTGTTGCTGTGGCTCTGGCCCAGGCCAGGGGCTACAGCTCTTATTAGACCCATAGCCTTGGAACCTCCATATGCTAACCCTCAAAGAATAGTCCTTTAAATGGAGTTAATTTCATTTTATGAAAAGTTCTATCTTTTCACATTTCATGCAGCCTGGAGAAAAGTATGCCATCAACCAGTATTTGAGAACTTCTGATAAATACTGGTTGTAAAGTTATTCACAGTATTTGCTACAGATAATGATTAAAGCAAAAATATGTAAGAATGAACTTTATAATAATTTTGAGCAGATTCAAGGTTATTCCATGCGGTAGGCAAAATAAATGCCCCTCCATCCCCCTGCTCCAAGATGTCCACATTGCAATTCCCAGAACCTGGGAATATGTTATGTTGAAAGACAAAGTGAAATGAAGGTTGCAAATAGAATTAAGTTTGCTAATCAATGAATCTTCAAATAACCCAGGGAGAGTATCCTGGATTCTTGGGGTGGGTCCCTTATAATCACAAGGGACTTTAAATGAGGAAGAGGGAGGAAGAAGAATCAGAACCAGAAAGCCCAGTGTTGTGAGAAAGTCTCCACTACCCATTGCTGGCTTTGAAGATGGAGGGTGGCCAAAAACCAACCGATGGGGGTAGCTTTGACCCGACAGGGAGGTGGGGGTGAGTAGGCAAGGTGTGATTCTCCTTTTGACCTTCCAGAAAGAACATAGCACCTTGATTTTTTTACCCATTGAGATCCATTTCTGGAGTTCCCTGGTGGCCTAGTGGGTTAAGGATCCAGCATTGTCACTGCTGTGGCTCAGGTCACTCTGTGGCATGGGTATGATCCCTTGTCTGGGAAATTCCACTTGCTGCCATGGAAAAAGCAAAACAAAACAAAACAAAACAAAAAAACTGTTTTGGACTTCTGATCACCAGAACTATAAGATAATAAATTTATGGGTTTTTTAAAAGTCCTTACTTTTTGGTAATTTGTTACAGTGGCCATAGGAAACCAATACTGATTTCATGCAACCTGAAGAAAAGACTGGCATCCTCCTGCATTTGAGGGCTTCTGATCAATATTGAATATAAAGTTGTTCACAAATAATTTTTCACTGCTAATGACAAAAGAAATATACCTGAATGAGTTTTAAACAATTTTGAAACAAATGGGCAGAAGATCTAAACAGACAGTTCTCCAAAGAAGACATACAGATGGCCAAAAAACACATGAAAAGATGTTCAACATCACTCATTATTAGAGAAATGCAAATCAAAACCACTGTGAGGTACCACCTTGCACCAGCCAGAATGGCCATCATCAAAAAGTCTACAAACAACAAGTGCTGGAGAGGGTGTGGAGAAAAAGGAACCCTATTACACTGTTGGTGGAATTGTAAATTGGTGCAACCACTGTGGAAAATAGTGTGGAGATGCCTCAGATAACTAAACATAGAACTACCATTTGACCCAGCAATCCCATGCCTGGGCATCTATCCAGAGAAAACCACGACTTGCAAAGACACATGTACTCTGATGTTCACTGCAGCACTATTTGCAATAGCCAAGACATGGAAACAACCTAATGTCCATCGACAGAGGAGTGGATCAAGAAGATGTGGTACATATACACAATGGAATATTACTCAGCCATTAAAAAGAATGAAATACTGGTATTCTTAGCAACATGGATGGACCTAGAAACTATCATGCTGAGTGAAGTCAGCCATACAATAAGACACCAACATCAAATGCATTCACTGACATGTGGAATCTGAAAAAAGGACAGACTGAACTTCTTTGCAGAACAGATGCTGACTCATAGACGTTGAACAACTTATGGTCTCTGGAGGAGACAGTTTGGGGGGTGGGGGAATGTGCTTGGGCTGTGGGATGGAAATCCTGTGAAATCAGATTGTTATGATCATTATACAACTACAGATGTGATAAATTCATTTGAGTAATAAAAAAAAAGTAAAATAAAAAAAAACAATTTTGAGCATTTTAAAGGGTATCCCTGTAACAACATAACAATATAACTCCTTTCCTGAGTGGAAAGAAAAGGGGTGGAGTTATAGGTAGGACCGAAAATCATGCATAAGTCATAGGCACCTTGTTTTTCTTTTAATTGTGCATTATTCTGTGCTCAGTAGTGTCCTCAGCCTTTTGTGTGCACAGTCACGTTTACCCACCCACCCCTAAAAATCTGCCCAGTAGATACTATTAATATCACTGGTTCTCAGACTCGAGGAGGTTAAATCACTTACCCAAGGTCATAGAGCTGGTTGTGATGCAGCCTGACTTTGAACGCGTCATTTGTATGACACAGATTGTACTCTTGCTATTGGTCAGGTATGCTGTCACACCTAGAGAAAGTTGGCTATTAAACCACACGGCTGTACCAGCTGGGCTGTGACACTCTGCCACTATCATCGAGCAACGGCAGTTTTTTTCCAATTCACAAAAACAAAATTTTTAAAATAATAATTTTAGTGGATGGAGAGGCATTTCTCCATCTAGCTTCCTCTCTGATACATTTTCCTTAAATTTCTGTTGCTTAGCAACCACTGATAGATTGGCTACAGTGTGCCATACACTAGATGAGATAAAATACACCATTTTTGTCATTTAGTCCCCACCCCCTTATTATCAGTCTCTCTAACCGATGGGGAAACTGAGATGCAAAGATGCGAAGTAACTAGTTCAAAATCAAGCAGCTAATAAATGGCAGAACATGACCAGGGCTGTCTCTGACTCCATGGCCAGATGGAGCCTCAAATTATGTATTAATTCTTTAGACAACACATGAATGCTTCATCATTTTCTGCAAAAATCACTGTGAGTTCCAGGTGCTTGTGCACCGGCATGGAGATCCTTCTTTCAGAATTTGCTCTTTTGGTCACAAGCAGATTATTTATCAGTCCTGAAGCATGGCACCTCTCCTCCCAATTCCCTTTGGGCTATTATCTTGAGACCTTGGAGGTTTAAAGTGAATCAGGGATTGGCTAACAAAACATTGTAAAGCAGGTGAGTCATGGCTGAGCTTTGCCTGTGCAAGGAAGCCAAATGCAAGTCTGAGGGAATTCAAGGGCTTTCCCTCCCTCTCCTCCCTTCCTCGATCCGAAACCTGGCTGTGCTCCCCAGATGCATGCATGGTGGCAAAGTCATGGCTGTTCCAGCATATTAATGGGATGGATTCTGGGGGTGATAACGGCCACAGAAGGGAGGCGCTGAGAGACGCTTTTGTGTCTCCTAGATTCTGACCGCTTTGATGAGACAGATGTTTGGGCCGGGCCCTCCTTTACAGGGAGAGTTAAAGCTCATTAAACAGCGGGACAACTTCCTCGGTGGCAATGGACAGCCCACATGCTGGTCTTCCCCAGCAGCAGACGGGCTGGGAAAGAGGGGGTCTCCTGTCATCAAGCCCAGAACCCTCCTGGAGACTCCGGAGCTGGTGTCTGTGACACGTGGTCACCTTGGAGCCTTTGATTTATTGACTTTCAGAAAGGCCAGCCCCTGACCTTGGCAGCCTGTTGCCTCACCATCTTTTCTCTAGGTTGGGAGGACTGTCCGTCGGGATCAATGAGCCCCGCAAGTCTGACCCCAAGACAGCGCCTCCAAGAGACCCTTCTGGTTCAAATGGACCAGGAAGGCTTGAATCGGAGACCTTTCCTGATCCTCTTAGAGCATCTTAGGAGTGTTCTGCAGACAAATGTGGGAAGATCCAGGACTCAAAATCCCCATGTGTTACATCTGAGGCCAACATCTGAAAAAGAGTGTGTATCATCCTCAGGCCCATCTAGGTTTCTAGGTTTATTGTGAAGCATCACCTACCTGCCCAGGTGCCTTGCCAGGCTCCTTGAAAAAACAAAAGACATGGGAGTTCCCCGAGGATAACTCTTTCTCCTATTCTGACATGGAGTTTACACAAAGTTTAGGGTGTGGGTTTGGGTACGATCAGTTATTTCAATGAAACTGTGGATTGGGCATTGTCTTCCTTGAACTGACAACATCTCTATGAGACACATCAGCCCTCATCAATTTAGAAATGGGCCTAATAAGTGGGTGGGAAGAAGGAAGAAATACGCATGAGCTCTGCTTAACTGAAGAGTAACAATAGCTAACATGTATTGTGCTTACCCTGGACCGGGCACTGTGCTAAAGACTTTACATGTATCTACTCTTTAGTTCTTGCAGTGACCCTCTGAGGTTAATACTCCTCTTGTCCTTATTTTATGGGAAAGAAAACAGAAGCACAGAAAGGCTAAGTAACTTGCTCAAGATTGCACAGCTACTAAGCGACACAACTGAGGTTCGAACCCAGATTATTTGGCTCCAGCATCCAAATCCTAACTGCTATGATCTTGCCCTAAAAAAAAAATGCCTGAAAGTACGTGAAGGAGAAAGCTGCCCCTCATAAGACAAGTAAATCCGACTTAGGGTTCACACTGGCTGCGTATGTGCATAACGCATGAATACACACAGACGCCCACAGTGACTCACGTAGCTCTTTCAACCCCCTGTTCCCATCTCCTGAGAGCGGAGTGGCAGGTCTTCCCTCCCCAAGGTTTTGGGCAGGTCCTGAACCTCCCTTTAGTCAGAAGCTTCAACCGCCCGGCAGCTGCCGGGAGGTGGCGCTGTGTCACTTTCCTACTCCAGAGCTTTTGTTTTCGGCGGACTGCGGGCTGGAGGTGAGGAGGCTGATTTGAGCAGAGCCTGATGCTAATTTCCCCGATTTGAAATCTCCCTCTCTTCTGTCACTTCCTTCAAATGAGCTTGGAGATGTTCATCAGATGACAGTCCTGAAAACGAGCCAAAGCTGTCCTCTTAATCCCATCTCAGGTCGAATTTGAAAAGGGTGTTTCCAAACAAGAAGCAGATCGCATCTGTCAGAGTTACACTCAAGCTGACCTCTTGGCTTTCAAAAGGAGAGAGGAAAAATACACCAACACCCTCCACCACTTTGGAAGTGGCTTTGAGAAGATGGTGAGGAAGCCGCTCATGCTAACAGAGCCACAATCTCAAGTCCTGTTCACAAGCAGGTGCACAAACTGTCGTCTCCCCGCAATCCCAGGCTTAGCTGAATGAATCCAGGGTGTCACATCTCACCAGGCCTCCTTGGAGTTGCCTGATGCTGGTCCAAGGTGGCCCACCTCTTGCCACTGTCTTTCCCAGGAGCTGAGCTCTAGATGGCCCAGGGCACTGTGGACTTTTGCAGATCCAATGAGCTGTGTATCAAAGGAACGTTCACCCAGTATGGTGCTGCTCAGGGCAGGGAGGGGCTTTCGAATAGTTCAGTCTTTCTTCTTGTTTTCAAGATGAGGAAACTGAGGCCCAGAAAGAGGAAACAAATCACAAACCTGCTAAGTGGAGGAGCTGCATCTAGTTTTCAAGAATGCCCTGGCCAGGACCATGGCCACTGCCATAAGAGTAAGTTTTAACCCCGAGGCATCGCAGAGGGATTAGAGCTTCAGATTCAGATAAACCTGGGTTTGAATCTCAGCTCTTTAAGGTACTGTTTGTGTGACCCCAGGAAAGTCACTATACATTCCTGAGTCTCCTTTTCATCTGGAAAATGGGGACAATAATAGCTTCTACATCCTAGGGTTGTGGTGAAGAGTAAGAGAGAGAACGCACACACGGAGGGTGTTTGATATGTGTCTTCATCCTTTTAAGGTGTTATGTTTAACCCCCATTGGAGAAGCTGGTTTGGGATTGGGGCCAACATAATGGTGAGCACACCCGCGCCATGAGACTCCTTGAGACTCTCCATGTGCTCAGACCATGAAGCTACTTCCATCTTGACTTGGTAGAGTGGAGGATTTTCTTTCCTGTCCTTTTAGAAGGAAACCAAGCCAGTATTAGGCTTAAGCAGGCATCCACATAGCAGGTGCTAGGGGATCAGGGGATCGGAGGAGGCTCCCCGTTCCTCAGTCTTTCTCCTAGCTTTCTAAAACTCATCCCTTGACAACCGCACATCCTAAATGCTCCTACTAGATGCTCTGATTTGGGTCCATATCCCTCTTTTGTACAAAATCAAATACCCCCATGAGTACAATATCAGATATCAGTCACTAACACCTGAGTATGAATTTTTTCAATCAGATCGCCTTCTTGCTAATATCTGCATTGAGGAGCTAGGTATTTTCATGGAAATGAAGGGAAAGCTGGAAAATAAAGCGTTTTCATTTTTGAGGTGACCCAAGAAGAAGCTTGAGCCGCAAGAGGTAGCAGAGAGGGAATAGAAAGAGGGCAACCATAAGGAAACTCAAGAATCCAGAAAGGCAGGAGGGATCTCCAAATTAACCTTATCTACCTGGAAAGGTTAGTGCATCAGAGGTCCATTTAGTTGAAGTGACTCAGAAGTACGGAAAGGCTCAACATCCCCCAAAACAGCCTTTGTAAGAGCCTGAGGCAATGCCCAGCCCTTGAACCTGACTCAGAGATTTTCCTAAGAAGCCGTGAATTTAAACTCTTCTTGACTCAGGAGAGGCATGTTCCTGGTGGCTGATGTGGAGGGAGACTTTCATTCAAGCCAGTTTTATTCCCTCTACGCCAGGCTAAAGAGATGCATAAGAACCTCAAGCATCTCTCAGGCTGGAACAGCAGGTAAATGATATGCAAGCATGTCATCCATACTCTCGCGGTGAAATGTCTTCCCAGAGCCTGAGAGAGCCTCTGTGACCTTCCCCTCCTGCTCCTCTGGCCTCACCCCTCGTCCCTTCCCATCTTGCTCAGCCATGCTGGCCTCTGCCTGCCTCCCACCGCTCTTAAGCTCCTTCCCATTGGGGAACCTCTGCTCTGGGAGTCTTCTCAGCCAGGTACACGCATCTCCCTGGTCCTCACAGGGTGGGCTCCTTCTCCTCATTCAGGGCTCCGCTCCAAGAAGCCTACCCTGACCCCAAATCTAACCACACCCCTCCCACCACCCACCCTGCTATTGAATCGCTTTTGCCAAGTGTAAGCGCCCTGAGAGGAGCAGCACGATGCTCTCTGCCCAGCTGCGTTCCAGGAGGCTAGCAATAGATATCTGTTTCCCAAAAGCTGGTTCCTCTCCCTCTCTCTCTTCTCTCTTATCTGTTATCTCTCCCACTTTGTTGGTTTTTTCCCTTTGTCTAACACAGGCTCAGATTTCCAAGCCCTAGACAATTCAAGCAGAATATATATTGACTCCCCTCAAGCCTGACACCCTTTCCAGCTGCCATTTTTGTGTCTTTCTCTTCCTGACTCCTTTCAGGGGTCACCGGCTCCAGCTCCTGCCCCACCGCCCACTGTCACCTCAGCAGCTTCCAAGGGGGCACCTGCCTTCACCCATTGGCTGACAAGGTCCTCCTGGGCAGGGCTTATGTCCCCAGTGACCACACAGGTGGTGCACTGCGCAACTCCAGGGCCCCGTTCCCACAGATGAGGGTGCGGGTGCAGCCCATACTTCCATACTTGGCTGTCTTGCTGGACATTCACCTTCATCACCACCTCTTGGTCTTCAGCCTCCTTGATTTCATAACCACCTGATACTCTTGATTCCTTCCTGGCTTGATGAGGTGTTGTCTCTTCCCACGTCTCCTTCCCAGCCTCCTTTTTATTATTATTTTTTTAAAAAAATTTTTTGGGGTCTTTTTGCCTTTTCTAAGGCCGCTCCCGTGGCATATGGAGGTTCCCAGGCTAGGGGTCGAATCGGAGCTGTAGCCACTGGTCTATGCCAGAGCCACAGCAACGCAGGATCCGAGCCGCGTCTGCAAACTACACCACAGTTCACAGCAATGCCAGGTCCCCAACCCACTGAGCAAGGCCAGGGATCGAACCCTCAACCTCATGGTTCCTAGCCGGATTCGTTAACCACTGTGCCATGATGGGAACCCCCCAGCCTCCTTTTTAAATCATTCTTGCTGCCCTTTCTCATTAACTAAGATTGTTCTCCACCCTGACTTCCATGCTATCAACTGTCATTTCTACACAAATGACCTGCCTCTCCCCTCCTCATACACTGGCTGGAAACCTTCCCTTGCTGTTAAGGAGACTCCCAAACCCACCCCTGACTGACACCAACCTTTCCTGGGGTCTCGTTCTCTCTGGACCAGAACTGAGGCCATGCAGGGATATACCAAGAGACGCGGCACTGGGGGTGATCCTGGCATCCTTCACCTGACAGCATCCTTCTCCCTAACTGGCCCCGGGCCCACCTCCTGAGTAAATAGTTCCTCACACTCGAAAACAGACTGGAGAGAGGGTACAGAAAACACTCTGCTGAAACTGTCTCTGCTTGGAAAGAGACAGCCTGGTTCCAGGGATTTCTCGGGTCACTGGGAGTGTTCACGGAGGAGGGGATCCGTCCGTAGAGGGATTGGAGGGAGCCGGCTCTGACAGGTACACAATAAAGAGTTGGCAGGGACCATGAGGATTTCAGGTGTGGGGGCGCCCTGACAGCAGCCTAACCTGTAGCGGGAGCCTTCTATTTACACTTGACTTCCAATGCGCATGTATGACGAATAGCAGAACAAGAGAGAGACGTCAAAGGAAGGGACGGGAAGGGGCAGTTGCCTGGTGCTGGTGCCCACCTGTCAAGCTGTGGAGAAATAAGGCTGGAACCCAGAGATGGCCCCGGGCGCTGCTACCTCTGCCCTGGGGGAGAATTGCCCAAATCTGAAAGACACAAGTGACCTTTACTCTGGGGGTCAGTGACCTTGGGTGGGAGTGGACAAATTGTTCCCCAGAGATGGGACAGTCTTGCCTGCCTTGGACGCATGTCCTATTTCAGCTCCCTTCATGGAAGTCCAGCGAAGGCTATTGAACCTTTTCTGCATTTACCAGCCTGTGAGGGACAGAAAGAAAAGCCTGGGTGCCCTTTGTTTTCCTTCTGTTTGGGGGTTTTTCTGGTTTTTGTTGTGACCCTCTCCAGCGTTGGCCTTTTACATCCAAGTCCCATGGGGACTCCAGGAATTCAATTCTTGCTGTGCTGAGGCAGGTCAGGGAATGCCCTGCTGGCCTGGGGCAGGGCTCCAGCTCTGACAGAGCTGCACTTTCCCCACTGGCTGGGCGCACACCTGAATGGCCGGCATGAGCCTGGGAATCCCAGTGAGAAGGAGGGGGACGCATTGGGCCAGGAGCACGCTGTGCTCAGAGAAGCCGGGCTCCTCGGCACAGGCTGTTCCAAGTAAGGCTGACGGGCTGTGCCACACACTGTTTCTTACTGAACCACAACGTGATGAGTACAAAAACGGGGGAGTGGGCAATGAAAGACTTTCACAGCAATTGGATAGTGCATGACCCTGAACTCATCCAAGTCAGATGGGAAATACACATGATCCATAAAATCATCTCATTGAACAGAGTTTATCCAGGTTGGGTTTTGGCAAACCTGCATGGTAAGTTGCCCATGGGGGCAATAGGAACATATATTGGGTAAAAATTTTTAAATCAAATGCATTACCACAGACATTTTGAGAAGCACTATTTTAGCCTATTACAATCTCTAAGAAGTACTGCCATAAGGAACCTCTTTCCTTTGTTAAGCCCAAAATTTCTCTCCTTTTTTTTTTTTTTTTTTTGGTCTTTTTAGGGCTGCACCCACGGCACATGGAGGTTCCCAGGCTAGGTGTCACATCAGAGCTACAGCTGCTGGCCTACCCCATAGCCATAGCAACTTAGAGTCCGAGCTGCATCTTCGACCTATACCACAGCTCATGGCAATGCAGGATCCTTAACCCACTGGGTGAGACCAGGGATTGAACCTGCATCCTCATGGAAACTAGTCGGGTTCATTAACCACTGAGCCATGATGGGAACTCCAAGTCCAATGTTTCTCAAACTGACTTAACTATGAACTCCTTTTGGGGTGAGGAAGGGGGTGCTACTAGTGTGCCAAAGAACTGCTTTTCCTCAGAACGCTTTGGAGAAGACACTCTAAATGGGGAGAATGAGCAGGTGGATAAAAATCCATTGGTTTAGAATCTCCAACCATTTTCCAGGCCACGGGTCCCACTTGGCTAGATGACTCATGGCCTTGGGTAACTATTCTATTTGGATTAACTGGAATAACTAACAACTGTTCCTGATCACTTGTGTCTTAGAAGCCCTTTATTCCTGATCCCAGGGGTCCAACTTTCACTCAGGGTGGGGCTGCAGGCACCACCAACCCATTATCTCAAGTTTTAATTAAATTACAAAATGGCGCATCAGAGGTAACAACAAGGCCAGGTAAGTGGGTCACTGAGGGAAAGGTATTAACTCCTTCGTGTCACAAGGGGCCCATTTACTGCAACTTGGAGCTGGACCAGGGCACCTGGGATTTGGGAGTCAGGTAACTTCTAATTCTTCCCCTTCAGTCTTCTGTATGTTATAAACACAGACTCATACTTCGCCTCTTAAGCTTAACTAGTTATATTTGCTACTTTGAGCAGCAAGGAATACAAAGTCTTCATTTTTCTTGACTTGTAGTAGGGACTGTGCTGGTAAATGTTTCACAACCAGCTCTCTGCAGAGGATGGAGGATTTCTGTTCTATGGCGTTTGCCAATTTCTGTGGTGTAAATGCTCTTGTCGTGGTCCATTCCAAGCTGCCATAACGACTTCACTGGCCACGGAGTTAAGATGTGATACACACAATCAGTGCTGAGAAACCAGCAACTGCCAAGTGGGCTCCTGCAAAGTGTAAGTCAACGTCTGACTCTCTCTTCCGCACATTATAGCTTGACTTTTTTTAAGGCATAGAGTGTCTGAGCAGAAAAAGACCTCAGAGACAAATCTAGTCTAAACTTCCCCATTTGACAGATGAAGCAACAGGCCCAGGGAAGGGCAGTGACTTGCCCAAGGCAACACAGCAATTAGTAGCAGATGGGATTCATCCAGACCTTCTGCCTCTTTCATTCATACTGTTCTTCTCTCTCTTTTTTAAGAGATGCACTGAAATATTTATTTTTAATGTTTTTGTTTTTTAAAGTTTTGTTGCAACATAGTTGATTTACAATGTTGTAATAATTTCTGCTATACAAGTGATTCAGTTATACACATACACAACCATTTTCTTTCAGCTTCTTTTCCCACATAGATTATCACAAAATATTGGGTAGATTCTCTGTGCTATACAGAAGGTCCCTGTTGGCCAATCATTCCATATGCCAATACCAAACCCCTAGTTCACCCCCTGCGCCCCCTGCACCCCGGCATCTGGTAGGTAACCATAAGTTTGTTTTCAAAGTATGTGAGTCTGTTTCTGTTCTGCAAATAAGTTTATTTGTATCTTTTTTTTAGATTCCACATATAAGCGATATCATATGATATTTGCTTCTCATTAAACATACGTTCTCTTTTGAGTCTAGAAATAGTCAGACAAACTTTATTGTATCCATTTAATCAAAGGGGAAACTGATAAAAGGGTTAAGAATTATCTAAGACCTCAGAGCTAATAAGTCAGAGTCAGATCTGTCTTCCAGATCTTTCCATTCTATCAAAACTCCTCTGGAGTTCCCATCATGTCTCAGAGGAAATGAATCTGACTAGTATCCATGAGGACACAGGTTCAATCCCTGGCCTTGCTCAGTGGGTTAAGGATAGGCATTGTCAGGAGCTGTGGTGTAAGTCGTATATGTGGCTCAGATCTGGCATTGTTATAGCTGTGGTGTAGGCCAGTGGCTACAGCTCCATTTTTGACCCCCAGCCTGGGAACCTCCATATGCCACGGGTGTGGTGCTGAAAAGACCAAACAAACAAAAACAAACAAAAAACAAAAACTTCTCCATGCCACATTCCTTTTGGCTAAAAAATGCTACCAGTGAGACATGTTTTTCTCTGATTTTTCAGCTTCTAAAAATTCTTGAGCAGAAAATGTCAATGATGGATGAATTTCTGTGTTGATCTCCAGTTGATTGCTTCTCTGTCCTGAGTATTGCCCATGGCTGGCTGAAAGATGTATCTAAAACTTAAGTTAGGAAACATGCTAGGCTGTTATAATAAAGAGACCTCCAAATATATCAGCTTAAATGAAATTGAGGTTTATTTTTCTCTTAAAGTTCAGGTAGAGAGTCTAGGTCTTTACGGTGGCTCAGTAATCTCAGGGATCCAGGTTCCTTCCACTCTGTTTCTCTGCTCAAAACATGGTTCAATAAAAGACTTCCATCTCAGCCCAGAGTGGCTGCTCCAACTCCTGCCATCATATCCATGTTCCAGGAAAAAGGAGGAAGAAAGTGGGAGAAAGATGTTGCATGCTTCTTCTCTTATTTGCAATCCTAGAAGTTGCACATACCACTTTTACTCACCTTTGGCTAGCAAAGAATCATATGGCCACCCTAGCTGCAAGGGAGGCTGGAAAATGTAGTTTTTAGCAGAGCAGTTATACCCTCAGCAAAAATTTGAAAGTTCTCCTGAAGGAAAAAGAGGAGAATGCATAGTGATAAATAATTAGCAGTCTCTTCTCTGATGTCTGAGATGCTGGGACTAGAGGAAGGGGTGGAATGGGAAGGAAGAAAGAAGGAAAGTGTAGATGTGGAATGTAAAGGCGGTCACACAGCCTGGGTAAAGTCTAGTATAAAAGCGATAGCAATCAGCCTATGTGCTCTTCAGAGTCAAATACCTGATCTCCCTAAGAAGTTTGCATAATTTAGGAATTTCTGGTGATAGCTTTTTATAGAAATTATTGAATGACATAATCAGAGGATCTTCTTATGGCCAGAGGGAGACCCATGCTTTCAGATATGTGATCCTGTCCTTAAGCTGCATTGCTTAACACTATAAATGATGTCCTATGATGATGATGATGACCATGTAGGGGACTTGGTGCTTTAACTGCATTTTCACGGACTAAGATGAAATATAATTTTTACGTCATTGCCTATCTCTCTTCTGGCGAGCAGCATCTGGCATTGCCTTTGCTGCCCATCTCCTCTTCTGGCTGCCTCTTGAAAGGCAGAGTACAGAAAGGCGGAGTTCCCACTGTGGCTCAGCAGGTTAAGAATCTAACAGAGTCTTTGTAAGGAAGCAGGTTTGGTCCCTGGCCTTGCTCAGTGGGTTAAGGCTCCAGCGTTGCCACAAGCTGAGGCATAGGTTGCAGATACAGCTTGGATCTGGTGTTGCTGTGGCTGCAGCTGCAGCAGCTCTGATTCAACCCCTGGCCCGGGATCTTCCATATGCCACAGGTGCAGCCATTAGGAAAAAAAAAAAAGTAAACTCTAATATAAACTATGAACTTCATGTGATTATGATGATGTGCCAATGTAGATGCATCCGTTGTAACAAATGTACCCTTCTGGTGGGCGTTATTCATAATGGAGGAGGCCATGCTTGTGTGGGCACAGACAAATCTCTGTACCTTCCTCTCAGTTTTGCTTTGAACCCAAAGCTGTTCTAAAAAATAAAATCTGTAAAGACAAAGAAAAAAGAAAAGCCATAATGCTGGCCTTAATGGAAGACCTGATGTAAGAGAAACCAGACTAAGAAGCCACGCAATTATCTCTCTCTCTCTCTCTCTCTCTCTTTTTTTTTTTTTTTTTTTTTGGTCTTTTGTCCTTTTAAGGCCACACTAGTGGCATATGGAGGTTCCCAGGCTAGGGGTCTAATTAGAGCTGTAGCCGCCGGCCTACACCAGAGCCACAGCAATGAGGAATCCAAGCTGTGTCTGTGACCTACACCACAGCTCATGGCAACGCCGGATCCTTAACCCACCAAGGATTGAGCCTGCAACCTTACGGTTCCTAGTCGGATTCATCAACCACTGATCCATGACGGATACTCCAACACACAGTTTCCTTGAGTCTCAGTAATGATCTGCTGTGTTACCTAATTAAAGTGACTGTACCTCTCAGGGCATCCAATTAACTGCCTGAATGATGAGAATCTCTATATCTGTGCTCATCTAGGCTACAGTATAAGAACTCTGGTGAAAGTTCCCAAATGCTCTTCAGAGGAAGAAAACAAAATCCAGACTCAACATCTCTGAGAGGGCTTCTCTGCTCTTTGCTATTGAATTGCTTAATCCTTTTCACCACTTTTGAGACCCAAGGTTTGTGTTCTGGAAAACGTCTCCCTTTTTCTGTTATTGATTCTCTTATGTTTTCCAAACGTGCCCAGAGCATATGGGTCTGCTGCAGGACAGGCAGTTTGCAAAGCTCAGGAGGTCCTCAAAGGAAAATGAATCAAAGTGCAGCAACATGTTTGTAGGCAAACACCGGATGCCATGAAACCCTTGGCAGGTATCTGTGTTCATATCTCCCCTCCTCTGCTACGCTCCCCCATGAATCATCTGTGTGTCTCCCAGGTCTGCTAACACAGTGCCTGGCACATGGGAAGGGAGCCTTACTTTTGGATGTATGAGTGACCTTTAACTCTGCCCTGAGGTCTGATTTTACCTTTTGAGTTTCTCCCTTGACAACGTTGAAATTTACGGAGCCCTGTGCTCCTGGAACCCAGTGACAACGAAGAAATCTGTCCCCCCTCCCCACTGTGCTCCACCCTTTCTGTGTTTCCCGAAATGGCTCACTGCAAAGACCCATCCTTCCCCCCATGTGACTTAAATATGATTCACCCCATGACCCCCTTGTTAACCTGTGACAAGGCCACAGACCCTTCATGTTCCTGTTCTTTGTCTCAGACACAATAGCTGAACTGTTTTACCCACGGATGCCTCTGGACCAAACATCCACAAACTTGCCTTAGACAAACCTGGTCAGATTTCTCTTCTTCCTCTGGTCCCTGAAATCTGGCGCACCCTTGAGCACTGGAATGTTTAGGAATATTCTTCCTTAATTTAAGGACCCGAGAATTGACTATCCCTGATCAACTGTCCTATCACATGACACCCTTGTCCCATGTCCTCACACTGGGTGCATTCTTGCCTGTTTACTCCTTCTTATTGTTGCTGGAATTCAGCCTCTGTTCCCCGGTGCCAAATAGAAACGCGGAGACAGAGTTTGGGGCAAAGGAGAAAAAAATAGCTTTATTGCTTTGCCAGGCCAAGGAGGGTCTCAGCAGGCTAATGCCTCAAAGACTGTGCCCCCCTTAGGAGAGATTGGAAGGTGGTTTTATGGTTTGGGGAGTGAAAAATAGGGCTGCAGATAAGGATCAGAGTAGAGGTGAGCTTGCATTGTTTTCAGAGCGGATGTTCAATGGTCTGATGGTCTTCTTTCCAGAATAAATAATGCTTCATTGGCATCTTCCATTTGTTGGGGGGTTTAGTTCTGCAGAAGAACTCAAAGATATTGTTATCCATATTCCTTGAGGAGGGAGCAAGACCCTGCCCCCAAAGCTGCACTATTGTCTCTTGACAGCTCCTCTCCAGTCTCTGCATTCCATCCCTTGCCTAATTAGCAACTATTTGAACCTGACCTTTGGGGCTCAGGGAAGGTCATGGAGGCTGAAGTTCATTCCCTAAAAACAAGAAATGGGGGACACAGAAAGGCTTGCTTGGTTTCACTATAAAATCAAGTTCCTTTCTGCCTGAACATTGAGACTGACGAACCAACATCCTGCTCGGAGCAGTCTCCCTATTACAGTCATCTGCCTCCCCTTAGCGATCATCTTTCCAAATAATGCCTCTCCTTCCCTAATCCAGACTTTTAAAAATTTGACATCCTCATCACCCTCTGCTTTGGTGTCCTGGGCCCTCTGATGTTGACCAGAGCCTGGCAGCCCTCTCCCCATCTCACCCTCCACCCCAACAATGTTATTGCCCAGACTTGTCACAGCCCACATTTTCTTCCCTGTGATTTCAAAAGTCAGAATGCTTTCAGAGGAGGCTTAATAGGAGACCCAATTCAGAATAGTCAACAAACAACGCCTTAAGCCAACAAAGACCTTTCATCATCTCACCAAAAAAAGAGGACAAGGGATGCTGTCTCCTGTGACGTCACTAAAAATTCATCCTCTCATGCTGCCACCCTTGCAACTTATATGTACTTGGTTGCTCATAATAATAGTAAAAAAGTCAAGCTATCCCATTGGTATATGATATTGTCCATAGACAAAGAACAGAAGGAAGAAAGAGCTTTACTTAAGGGTTACTCTCTTTATCAGGGAGGAAATCTTACTCTGAAGCCCCTTAGGCAATCTCGTTTTACAGCTCGTTGACCAGAGCTGGTCACATGGCCACCCATAGATGCAGGAGAAACTTGAAAGGTGAGTGGTTAGAATTTTCTGCCTCAACTCTGAATGGGGGAGACTCTGCCAGTGGAGAAGGAAGTGGGAGAGAAGGGAGAGAAAGACTGTTGGGTCTGCCCCACTTATACAAACGACCTTCAGACTTTTTCTACACTCTCCATGGAATCCATTAGTCAATCTGATAAATGGGTCCCTGGGTTGATCGGCTGCAAAGTTGCTCCCTTCTCAGTCGGTTTGATAAAACCAAAGCTTTTCTGAGTGCAGTGCCCCTGTGTGACCGTCCAATACCTCAGTGAAAATGGCTTCTTCATGCTGGTGGAGTGGTCAAATGGGATCTCGGAGACCCTTCAAGTAAAAACCACTCAGGAGAGATTGTTCTTCAATGCCTCCATTTCCCCATCTGTAAAATGGGCTCATAATTCCAATTGCAAAGGGTTATGGGGAAGATCGAAGCAACAGGGCTGTCAGTGGTCTATCCCAGGGCGTCACATGCTGAGAGCTCAGTATAAGCTGGTTTGCCTCCCCCATCCAGAGGGAAGAAGCCTGAGCCCCAGTCTCAGACAGGCTGCTCTGCCTCCAATTCAGAGCTGAGAAGCAAGATAACAGGGAGAGCCCTTTGCATTCCTGTGCCTGCCTGGGAAGTCTTTTCTCTTCTGTTCCATCCCACCGGGGTGCATTAAGTGCCTGCTGTGTGCAAGGTTTTCTGCCGGGAACTGGAAGGAAGATGTCAGACTCCTCTCTGCTGGGCTGAGCATGTACCCTACCAGCAGGAGGATCAGGACGAGAGTTCACATAAGTATAAAGCAAGGCAGACATTTGACACTCTGGAACGTGCCTCATTACCTCTGAAAGCACCCTCACATAGCAGGGAGTTAGCAGGATGTGGTTTTCATAAACCCCAAAGCGGTGATTTCCATATTCAGTAACTTTGATTCCCCCCACCTCACACACTACCATTTTATGTTTTCTGTTTCAGGAGATAAAGCCCTTTGGAAAATGCCAATGTATTCTCGTTCCTAGGCATAGAGGTGCTTTGAATGGTCCGAGTTAATTGGAAATCTCTCCTAAAATCACACTGCACTTTCCAAGACCATTTGAAAATTCATGATCAATATTCAGATTGCCCCCCGTGAGTCCAGCCAGGGGGATCCTCACCCTATTTAAAGTCATAGCCTTGTCTCTGAGAACCCTGTTATTAGAGTGACAATCTGCAAGTGGCCCCTGAAAGGCACACACGCATACACACAAAAGACAAAGATTCAGACTGAGGAAATTCCCTCTCTTTGATTAAAAGCAAATCTTCTGTTATGAGATATGACACTGCCTCCGTGGATAGCACTAGGTTTGATATCAAGGAACCTTCCCAACTATAAGGAGCCCAGGGGAGGACGGAAGCCTCTGAAGATAATTGCATGTAGGGTTTCATGAGAGCACTAACCACACAGGCAGGGATTTTGCTTGATTCTTAGGCTGTCTCTGTGACCAAGCTGCCAGGGCCTGTCTGACACAGCACCTGGCTCATGGTGGGTGCTCAGTAAGTTATTAAATAAGTGAATGAATGAATGAATGAGTGAAATAATAAAATATGGCAAAATTGTCATGAAGAAGGGTGGTCTCATGACAAGACAAGATCTTAACAAGTTCTGAAAAGGCAGGTCATGAAAGTCCCCAGTGGTCACAGCTCCATCTCCAGGTGCCCCAGAGGAGAGGGTTCCCTGATGGCCAGAATGTGATGGTCACGGATGCAGCCAAAAAAGAAACAAACAAACGTACAACAGTCAATGGTCTGGGGCTGCTTTTATGTGACGGTGACAAAGTTGAGTAGTTGTCAGTAAATTAGAAGTCAGAAATCAGCAACAAAAAGATAGCTAGAATAATACCGTTTCTGTATAAATTTAAAAACCACACTTCTAAGAAGACTCATGGGTCTAAGAAGAAATAATGGATTTTAGGCAGTCATTAAAATGTAACATAATGAGGGAGTTCCTGTTGTGGCACAGCGGAAACCAAACTGACTAGTATTCATGAGGATGCAGGTTCGATCCCTGGCCATGTTCAGTGGGTCGGGGATCAGGCATTGCTATGAGCTGTGGTGTAGGTCGCAGGCATGGCTCACAGGTCCTGTGTGGTTATGGCTTAGGTGTAGGCCTGCAGTTGTAGCTCTGATTTGACCCCTAGCCTTGGAGGAATTTCCATATGCTGCGGGTGTGGCCATAAAAGGCAAAAAAAAAGTAGCATAATGAAAAGACTATGTATAAAAACTTAGATTCGGCTAAAGTTGTGGTTACAGGGAAATTTATGACCCTACATGCTTATATTAAATAAGAACAGGGAGTTGCCGTCATGGCTCAGTGGTTAATGAATCCAACTGGCAACCGTGAGGTTGCAGGTTCGATCCCTGGCCTTGCTCAGTGGGATAAGGATCCGGTGTTGCCATGAGCTGTGGTGTAGGTTGCAGACAAGGCTCAGATCTGGTGTTGCTGTGGCTCTGGCATGGGCCAGCGGCAACAGCTCCAATTAGACCCCTAGCCTGGGAACCTCCATATGCTGCTGGTGCGGCCCTAGAAAAGACAGAAAATGACAAAAAAAAAAAAAAAAAAAAAAAGAACATCCCAGAAGGAAGAATCCAAACTTCCAAATTAAATGGTTAATAAAATAAACTGAAGAAAATAAAAAGGAGAAAATAATAAAGATTAAGCCACAACTTAATGAATTTGAAATAAACATTGCTATGGAAATAATCAAAGCAAAAGTGGGGGCTTTGGGGAAAAATTAATAAATAGACAAATCTCCAGTGAGATTAATGAGAGCGAGCCCAAATAAACAACCTTAGCAATTAAAGCGGGTACAAAACCATATATTTTACAGAAATTAAGCAAATAATAGAAAGATGTGAACAACTTGTTCTAGTTTTCTATTGACACCATAGCAAATGACCACACGTTTCGTGGCTGAAGCAACACGAACATGTGATCTTCAGTTCCGTAGGTCACAAGTCTGATGACGGTCTCTCTGGGTTAAAACCAAGGTGCCCAGAGGACTGCATTCCTTTCTGGAGGCTTCCTTGCTCATTCAAGTGGCTGGCCATCAGCTGAGGGCCATTCCCGGGAGGCCACCGACATTCCTCGCTCATGACCTTCTTCCCATCTTCAAAGGCAGGCTGGTGGATCAAATCCTTCTCACGTCACCTCTCGCTGACTTTTCTTTCATAGTTGCATCTCCCTCTCCCAGTCCGCTGGCAATGGACTCTGGCCCATTGAAAAGGACCCATGCGATTCAATGGGCCTACCTGGATATTCAAGATAATTTGCCCATTTCAAGGTCCACACACTTAATCACATCTGCAAAGATCTTTTTGACATTTAGGGTAATATACAAGGTCCAGGGACCGGAGTGTAAACATCTTTGGGGGGCGGGGGAGGCATTACTTTGCCTACCGTACTATTTTAATTTACAAAATTTGAAAATTGGATGAAATGGGCAAATTGCTGGAGAAATATTACTTCTTAAAACTGACTCAAAAAGCCATGAAAAGATAGAGTCCTATAACTATATTAAAAAATTAACATGTAGTCAAAAGTATTCCTGCAAAGAAAGTGCAAGTTCCAGGTACTGTTACAGGCTTAGTATTACCGAAATTGCCAGAGATACACTAATTCTAATTGGATGTAAATACTCTGGAAGATTAAAAAAAAAAAGCAGAGGATCCTCAAATACTTTTATAGGGCTGGTCTAAGTATGGTGGTTTTTTGTTTTTCGTTTTTTTTTTTTTCCTTTTTAGGGCCTCACCCATGGCATATGGAGGTTCCCAGGGTTGGGGTCAAATCAGACCTACAGCTGCCAGCCCATGCCACAGCCATAGCAATGCAGGATCCGGGCCATGTCTGTGACCTACACCACAACTCATGGCAACGCCAGATCCTCAACCCACTGAGCAAGGCCAGGGATCAAACCCGCGTCCTCCTGGATGCTAGTCAGATTCGTCTCTGCTGAGGCGTGATGGGAACTCCATAAGTATGGCGGTTTGAAATCACATCACAAGTTCTTTGACACCTCCCACCAAAAGGCAAAGTCTAGATGTTCCCTCCTTTGGAGCCTGCTTTGACCTCCTCAGCCCAAAGGATGTGGCAGGAAAGGTGACATATGATTTCCAAGTCTAGGTTAGAAAAAGCTGAAGGTATTGGTCAGCTGTGAACGGTTTCTCTTGGGACACTCTCTGGAAGGCTCTGGTAGAGGTCTAACTACCTGGAAGTGACTGTGCTGGAGAAACCACAAGGAGAGACCATATAGAGATAAAAAGTGATACCTGGAAGCCCAATGTCCTCTCCCTAGTGATTTGAGTCCTCCTAGCTCAAGCAGCAGACGTATGAGTGGGCAAGCTTTGAGGATTCCAAGCCCCAGCCACCCTTGATTGCAAACACACAGGCCATCCCATGTGAGAATCCTCTGGTAGAGACTGGTCGGCCCCCAGAGCCATGGGTGATAATCGTAAATAATCATGTTGTTTTATACCACAAAGTCTGGTATAGTTTGTCATGTAGCAATGGATAAGCAGAACTTTTTACACAGCAAAAGACAACTGATACAATTACCTAGATATCCAACCTGTGCAAAGAAGAAGGGAGTTCCCGTTCTGGCGCAGCTGGATAGTGACTCAGGTTGTCTCTGTGGAGGCACAAGTTTGATGCCCAGCCTGGTGCAGTGGGTTAAGGATCTGATGTTGTTGCAACTGTGGCGTAGGTCACAGATTGGGATCAGATTAGATCCCTGGCCTGGGAACTTCCATATGGGTGCAGCCAAAAAGGAAAAAAATAAAATAAAAACAAAGAAAAAGGAAAGTAACAGGAGTTCCTGCCGTGGCTCAGTGGTAACAAATCCGACTAGGATCCATGAGGATGTAGGTTTTATCCCTGGTCTCACTCAATGGATTGAAGATCAGTGTTGCTGTGAGCTGTGGTGTATGTTGCAGACATGGTTGGGATCTGGTGTTGCTGTGGCTGTGGTGTAGGTCAGCAGCTGCAGTTCTGATTTGATCCCTTGCCGGAGAACTTCCATATGCTACCAGTGTGGCCCTAAAAGGGGGGGAAAAAAAAGGAAGGAGGGAAGAAAGAAAGGGAAAGAAAAGAAAAGAAAAAGGACACAACAAAAGCCTTCAACAAAATACAGGCAAATTTAATCCTGCCATGAATAATCAAAAATAATGCATACGGCCAACTTGTGTTTATCCGAGGAATGCATCCTTAGAAAATTGATGAAATTTGCCTCATTATCAGATGAAGAGGAAAGAAAAATACGATCATTTTGATAGGTGCAAGAAAAAGCATTTGATAAAAATTAACATCTATTCAGGATTTTTTTAAACAAAATTTTTCTCAAACTAGGAAGAAAAGGGAACTTTCGTAATCTGATAAAATATCCTCTCAAAAAAAGAAAAAAACACCGCAAATATCATTCTTAATGGCAAAATAATGAAAATATTTCCCTTTAAAATAAAGGAACAAGACAAGGATGGTCATTATCAACATACCTATTCAATTTGGGACGAAAGGTACTGGTCTGAAAAGAACAGCATGACAGACTGGAAATATAACAAAAACTGTCATTGTTTTCATTGTTATTTACTTACCTAAAAAAGCATGCCAATATACAGAAATTTTAGAATTGGAGAGTGTAGGAATGTTTCCAGATGCAAAAATTAACAAAAAAAATCTGTAAACACCAATAATAAGATGGAATATGTGATTTTTAAAGATATTGCTTGTAACGGGAAGAAAAAATATAAGATAGACAAGTGGAATAATCAAGCAAATGTGGTAAAATATGAACATTTTGAAAATCCGGGGGAAAGGAATTCTTTGTACTTATTTCATAAACTTTTTCTAGGTTTGAAAATATTTAAAAATTATAAATTTTAACTTTAAGAACTTTCGCCTATAAAATAAATCCCCCGAAGGGAAAAAAGAAAGCTTGAGGGAGTTCTCGTCGTGGCGCAGTGGTTAACGAATCCGACTAGGAACCATGAGGTTGCGGGTTCGATCCCTGCCCTTGCTCAGTGGGTTAACGATCCGGCGTTGCCGTGAGCTGTGGTGTAGGTTGCAGACGCGGCTCGGATCCTGCGTTGCTATGGCTCTGGCGTAGGCTGGTGGCTACAGCTCCGATTCAACCCCTAGCCTGGGAACCTCCATATGCCGCAGGAGCGGCCCAAGAAATAGCAACAACAACAACAACAAAACAAAACAAAACAAAACCAAAAAAAAAAAAAAGAAAGCTTGAAACTAAAGATATGTTTACAACACACATAACTGACCATTAGTATCCAGAAAATATAAAGCACTCCCACAAATCGATATGAAAAATAAAACCCAAAAGAGAAATAGGCAAAAGGGTTGAACAGACATTTCATGGAAAAGGAAGTACAAATGCCCCATTCAAATGTGAAAAAAATGCCTAAACTTAGTAGTTTAGTCAATGCAAACTAGAGTCACAATAAAGTATTTTTTTTTCACTCATAAGAATGGCAAAATTTTACAAATTGGTCAATATCAAGATGGAGAGAATGGAGTTCCCCTTGTGGCTCAGTGGTAACAAAGCTGACTAGAATCCATGAGGATGTGGGTTCGATCCTTGCCCCACTCAGTGGGTTAAGGATCTGCCATTATGGTGAGTGTGGTGTAGGTTGCAGATGCAGCTTGGATCCCAAGTTTCTGTGGCATAGGCTGGCAGCTGTAGCTCTGATTCAATCCCTAGCCTGGGAACTTCTATAAGCCAGGGGTGTCGCCCTAAAAAGCTGGGGGAAAAAAAAGGATGAGAAGGGGAAAATCTCATCCACTGTTTATGGGAATTAAAATTGGTCCAGTCCCTTTGGTAAACACTTTGTAATTGTTGAGCTGAGCCCACACATTTCCTGCAACCTGACAATTCCATTGGAGAAATTTGCCCTAGAAAAGCTCTTACACATATGCACCAACAGATATATACAAGGATATTCATAGCAGCACTATTAGAGCCCAAAACAACCCCAATTCCCATCAGCAATAAGATGGATAAATAAATTGTGACATATTCATACGTTGGAAAGCCATGTGGCAGTAAAAGTAAATAAATCACAGCTACATGAATCAATTTGGATGAATCACTAAAACATAGTGCTAAGAATTAAGGCAAAGGAGAAAATGTAAAAGTCATTCTGTTATGTAAAAACAAGCAAAAGTAAATAATATATACCTATACAAATGATAAAGGAAAAGGAAAAAGAGACCTCCAACAAAGCAGTAAGAACGTGGAGTTCCCTGGTGACTCAGTGGGCGGAGGATCCAGTGTTGTCCCTTCTGTGTCATGGGTTCGAGCCCTGGCCCCAGAATCTGTGGGTGCAGCCAAAAAATAAAATATATATTTTTTAAAGTGGTAAGGGACTTTCCTCTGTGGCTCAGTGGATTACGAACCCAAATAGAACGCATGGGGATGCGGGTTTGATCCCTGGCCTCACTCAGTGAGTTAAGGATCCAGCATTGCCACGAGGTCTAGGTTGCAGATATGGCTCAGATCCCACGTTGCTGTGACTGCGGTGTAGGCTGGAAGCTGCAGCTCTAATTTGACCCCTAGCCTGGAAACTTCCATACGCCATAGGTGCGGCCCTAAAAAAATCAAATAATATAATAAATTAAAAGAGGTAAGAACATTTGGCTTCATAAGCTTGATAGTAAATATATGAGAATTGTTTTATCTTTACTCTTTAAACTGCGTATGTAATATACAGTTTTATATAGGGTATGTTTCACAATTTTTAAAAAAATCTATGTACAAATAAACTCCCTATGATGCTTACCCTAAGGGTTGGGAGTTGACCTCATTTCTCCCTGTGACACAGTCTCTGTGGGCCAGTCCTGTTAGAGCCGCTGCACACTTCTTACTGCATACCCTTGAGCTCCAATTGTAACTTAACTCCTCCAAACTGTGAAGCAGAGACAGCCATACCTATTTCATGGGACAGTTAATGAGCATTAAATGAAATAATTGGCACAGAAAATACCTAACAGAATGGGCTTTCAATACACAGTAACTTTTTGGAGTTCCCTGGTAGGCTAGCACATTAAGGATCTGGCATTGTCACTGCTACAGTGCAGGTTCAATCCCTGGCCTGGGAACTTCTGCATTTCCTGGACACAGTTGGGAAAAAAAAAAAAAAAAAGATTGTATCTTTTTAAAAAGTAACAGTCCTAATGGACATTAGAAAAGTCTTAAAAATTGTAGAGCTATAATTGACATATGACTTTATATTATTTTCAGATGAACAACATAATATTTCAATATATATGTGTGAAATACGTATACAATGTATACATGTACTTATTACTACAATAAGTCTAGTTTACATCCATCATCACACATAGTTACAAATTTTTTTCCTGCAATGAGAACATTTAAATCTACTCCCTTAGCAATTTTCAAATATACAAAAGAGTATTATTAACTGTAGTCATCAGGCTGTCCATCACATTCCCAAGAATTATTTACATGTTCTAACCAGAAGTTTGTACTTTCTAGTGACCTAGAGTCCCTAGGAAATTTTAAACACACTTTTCCTGATTATATTGATATCAACTGCCTGACAGGTCTCCCAGAGAGCCCTCGTTCACGGAATTTTTATTTGGAGGTGGGATGGGTCTTATTTGTACCTGGCACCATGAACTAATAAGTTTCCTGGATTAATTAATACTTCAATTGCTGGATTACATAACTGATTGATTTGGAAGGGTGGGTGGGAACTGCAGATTACCTGCAAACAGAAATCAAACAAGGCGCCCTGCTGGCTGAAACATGGCAGCACATGGACGTTCCTGAATTATGAGTGAGAGGGAGGTAAGACAATGTCTCAAGGAACTTTTGGTCAAGTAGGAGAAATAGACAGTAAATAGAAAAATATGATAGAGAGGCAACTGCTGGGAGAGGGGAAAAAAAGAGATGACAGAGCACCCAACCCACGCCTGGGAAGGCAAGGAAAGCTTCCTGGAGGTGATATCCAAGCAGACATCTAAAGCTTGAATAGGAGTTGCCCAGACAAGAAGCTCAAGATGGGGGAACTTCCCAGTTGAAGTGTAAGCATGGCTTATATGATGAGATGAGAGAGAGAAAGAGAGAGAGAGAGAGAAAGGACCAGAATCCAGCTCATAAAGAGCCTTGATGTCTGATTAAGGAATTGCCTGAAGGGCAGCGTGCAGCCAGCTGCAGGTTTTAAGCAAGGAGTAAATACAGGGACATTGATTAATAAATGCTGGTATATTTTTCCGCATGGAAATTTCCTCATCTGAAAAAAACAGAGGTTGGATTAGATGATCGCCAGGATCTTTTGCGGTTGTGACATTCTGTGAGTCTCTAAGTTTCCATTCTGATTCAGGTCAAAGTCTCCTGATATTTGCCTCCTTTCCCCCAGCCGCAGAGGTTGCTCTGGGCAGGATAATGGAATCATCAGCGCACGTGGTCTCTGGCTCTCACCCTCCACTAGACAGATGAATGCGTTCCATTACAGAGGATGAGAGGCTTCCTTGTGACCAGCCTCGCACCAATCCATCCATCAGCCGATTAACAGTGGCTGAAAGCCACTTATCGGGAGGGCTCCTGCCCTTATCACTGTCACCGGCTGCAAATAAACATCGACTTTATGCCGAGTTTCCATATTTAACCACGTTTAAGTAACTGCTGATACTTTCATTACATGACATTTGCACTTCAGAATTTAAAATTAGACACATGCACGCAGCTATTTCACACAAAATAGCAAAGCCTGGGTTATTGGGGGCCTTCCTGCCATTTGTTTTCAAAGAAAGGAAGCTTCAAAGCGAATCCTGCAGGACATGAGAATCTCTTGTACCTTAAAAACAGTACCAACAAGAAAGAGATTAGGATGATGTAGCTTTATTTTTATTTCAAAAGGTTAGTGCCTTGTGTAAAAGCTGTAACATATCAATAATGGATGAGGTGCATAAATGATAAATCAAAGTCAGAAAACTCAGTCCTCTGGGTAGCAGAAAATCTTTCTTTTTGAGCTGGATTTCACAATATAAAAGCTTAACACTGCACACAATTATTACTTGATGATGAAAAAGAATGTTAATCTAGACTGCACATAAATTAACAAACGCATATTAAGAGCTTAGTGGTGTGGGTGCAAATTCTGGGCCTCCAGGTTTAAAAAAAATGATTTGGGATTAATTTATCCTTTTGAAAAGAAAATACTTCAACATGATTATTTGGTTTAAAATATGAGGTGTTGACACACATATTGTGATAACCTGTCCTTTCCAAACCAGTTCTTCTTATATTAGCTTTTCCACTCCAGTTGGCTTGAAAACTTTTAATCTCTATCCCTTAATATAGCATCTGGAACACAGTAAGTGCTCAAGGAATGTGATTTGCATGGATGAAACGATCAATACGAATGGCTTAATATTTACTGTGTGCTATGTGCCAAGCAATGTGCTAAATATTCCGTGTCCAGAGTTCCTGCTGTGGCTCAGCAGGTTGAGAACTTGACAGAGTGTCTGTGAGGATACAGGTTCAATCCCTGGCCTTGCTCAGTGGGTTAAGGATCCAGTGTTGCAGCAAGCTGCATCATAGGTTGCAGATAAGGCTTGAATCTAGTGTTGCTGTGGCCGTGGCATAGGCCTGCCGCTACAGCTCCAATTTGACCCCTAGCCTAGTAACTTCCATATATCATAGGTGTGGCCGTAAAAAGAAAAATAGATAGATAGATAGATAGATAGATAGACAGATAGGCAAAAACAAATATTCTATATGCATAATCTTATATAATCCTCACAAATAATCTTGACTTGGGCATTCTTTTTTTTTTTTTCTTGTTGTTGTTGTTGTTGCTATTTCTTGGGCTGCTCCCGTGGCATATGGAGGTTCCCAGGCTAGGGGTCCAATCGGAGCTGTAGCCACCGGCCTACGCCAGAGCCACAGCAACGCGGGATCCGAGCCACGTCTGCAACCTACACCACAGCTCACGGCAACGCCGGATCGTTAACCCACTGAGCAAGGGCAGGGACCGAACCCACAACCTCATGGTTCCTAGTCGGATTCGTTAACCACTGCGCCACGACGGGAACTCCGACTTGGGCATTCTTAGTATTCCCACTTTGCAAATAAGGAAATTGAGTGCTGGAGAGTTTAAATAACGGAGCTGCAGGTACATGGCTAGTAGTGCCAAGTACGTGGTGGACATAGATCAGACTTGGGTTTTGTTTGGCCCAAGAGTCTATGAACTTAGCCACCATAGGATAATGAATGTATACACTTGCTCTGTGGGCACAGTGAATGAAGTTAGAGGAGAATATTAATGGGTTAGAGGGAGAAATTTTACTAAAAATAAAAGGTACTAATAGAGATTTCAAAAACTTACCATTGTATAAAAAATAGACAGGTCTGCAACTCTATGTTCCTTTGAGTCATTTATTGATACCTTATATGTACTATATGCATGCTAATCTACATTGTCCAGAAATATGGTAGCCACCACCCATATGTGGCTATTTCAATAACATTAAATGAAATTCAAAATTCACCTCCTCGGTGGCAATGGTCACACTTCAAGTGCTCAAAAGTCACTTGTGGCTACTGTGTGGGACGGTGCAGACACAGAATATTTTCATCATGGCAGAAAGTCCTGTGGGACAGTGCCATGTCATGTGGACACACAGGTATAACGAGCACAAGGACCTACACTCACTGCCTCCTGTGGGAAAATGGCTCGTAAATTAACAGCTAACATCCAGTCAACTCATGGAGGCAGACAGAAGAGGTTCTGAATTCAGTGTGGTGGGAGATGAAGGGGATGAGGTGGGGTGGGTCTGAGAGGGAGCGTTACAGAGCAATGACTACCTGCTCTAAGTCTTGAGGGCAGATTAAGAAATGGGCCAGCAAGAAAAGATGGGGCCTCAAGATAGGAAGGAGGGAGTTCCAGACAGAGGGGACCAAAAGCTGAAAGACCTAAAGAGGAGAGGGAACAGGGAAGGGCCAGGGAAGAGCCAGTCATTTGGAATTGGGATACTGTGGGAGAATGAAGAGAGACGATGCTGGGTATGTCGGGGTAAGAACAGCCAGTGTCCAGGATGTGGTGGCACACAGAACAGCTGCCAACAGGAGCTCTGTGCTTTAGGCCAAAGGAGATGATCTAAGAAAGGGTCCAGAGGATATTTCTGTGTTGGATTCTATAGCAAAGCAAAGCTGCAGACTCTGCTCAGGTTAGCTGGGTTACTACCTAACCTAAGACCTAGAGTAGCTTTAAAAATGAATCCTGGAGTTCCTGTCGTGGCGCAGTGGTTAACGAATCCGACTAGGAACCATGAGGTTGCGGGTTCGATCCCTGCCCTTGCTCAGTGGGTTAAGGATCCAGCGTTGCCGTGAGCTGTGGTGTAGGTTGCAGACGTGGCTCGGATCCCGCGTTGCTGTGGCTGTGGTGTAGGCTGGTGGCTACAGCTCCGATTGGAACCCTAGCCTGGGAACCTCTATATGCCGCGGGAGCAGCCCAAGAAATATCAATAAATAAATAAATAAATAAAAATAAAAATGAATCCTAAAATCTCAGAAGTGTGTGTGTGTGTGTGTGTGTGTGTAAGAGAAAGAGAGAGACAAAGAGAACTATTAACATTAGATATCTCTTTGAATGTAGCACAGGCAATTGGAGTTTGACCTGAGCCCTCTTTCTTGAAACTTGACCCCCCTTCTCAAATATTTGCTTATTATTTTTGCAAATGACATTAGAATGAATGAGATTTGGGCCACGGTTAGTGCCTTCCTTCAGGCCTTAGACCTAACTGTTGTCTTCTCAGCATTCACATCCCAGGCAAGATGCCCACAATCTGAAGACTCCCCTGCCTTCAGCCTGCGTTACATCTTTCCATTTTATTTCCTGCAGAGCATATGTCCCCGTCTGACCTCATATTACTTAGGTATCTGGTTGGTTGTTTACCAACTTATTATCTGTCTCTCTTCTCTAGGATTTAAGCCTCCCATGTGAAAAAACTCTTCCGTTTGTTCACAACTCTCTCCGCATCACTGGATGGTGTCTGGAGCAGAGTAGGCATCACCAAACACACTTTAAGGAGTTCCCGTTGTGGCTCAGTGGCTAACGAATCTGACTAGGAACTATGAGATTTCGGGTTCGACCCCTGGCCTTGCTCAGTGGGTTAAGGATCCGGTGTTGCTGTGAGCTGTGGTATAGGTTGCAGATGCGGCTCAGATCCTGCATTGCTGTGGCTCTGGCGTAGGCCGGCAGCTACAGCTCCGATTCGACCCCTAGCCTGGGAACCTCCATATGCCACAGGAAGCGGCCCTAGAAAAGGCAAAAAGACAACAAACAAACAAACAAAAACACACATTAAATGAATGAATGGATTCAGCACCACGTGCAATAATAAAAGTTGTCCACCAAGCTTGTGATAGCAGTAACAGTAGCCAGAATGGTGGAAGCAGTTGCTCATAGTTAATAAGGCCTCGTTGCACGCCAGGCCCTAGGCTAAGTGCTCTGAGTGCAGTATCTCAGTGTTTCTCAGAACAAGCCTCTAAGGTGGACCTCTTATAAAACCGATTTTTATAGATGGGAACACTAAAGTTAGAGAAAAGAAACTCAGCCAAGTCACACGGCTCAGTAGGGAACTGGGAATTGAACACTGGCCTTAGTGAGTTCATCGTCTGAGCTCCTAAACTCCTTGTGCTATGGCTTCCTCTTTACCTTCCCTGACTCTGCCTCTCAGATTACAAGATCACAAAATGAAGCCAGAGAGGGAATCTGACCCAGCCCAGGGTCACACAGCTTGTGTGTCAGTGAAAGGTCTCTAACTCAAGACTTCTGACTCTGCATCTCCAATATTTTGCCCTCTTTGCTTTGCTGACTCTTCCTCAAATTTGGAGGCCTTGCATTTTGCATAAGGTAGTGACCTCATCAGTATCTTGGGCTCAAAAATGCTCTCAGAACAGTGCCTAGCACGTGGTTCAGTCAATGTTTGTTGAATGAATGAACACCCATTCACTAACTTCAACACAGCTTTTGGACACAAGGTTCCATGATATATTGCTCTAGGGAGATGTTTCTGACCAATATTTATTGGCGTGTTCAAATAAAATTAGAAATGACTCTTGTTCAAGTAAAAGTACAAATGACTACTCTCTGTTTTATAGATAGCTCAACAGGGATAGCAGCAAAGATCCTTGTGTGGGAAATTAGGTTATGCAAATACCTTCAAAGGCCGTGAGAAAGGCTCTCTTCGTTGGAAGGGATTTATTAGCAATTCTTACCTATTTTCTTTCACATGTGCTATTTTACATTTCTGCTGCATTTAAGTTGAATGCTCCTTCCAGACAATCTCCAGTACAAACATAAGAGTCGAATTAAGGCTAGTGTAGAAGCAATGTTTTTTTTTTTTTTTTTTTTTTTCTAGGAAGCTTTAAGTGCCTGAGCAAATTATAGGCCAGCCAGCCAGAGTGGCAATGAGCCATTCCAATTGTAAATAAACACATGCACGGCCCATGGACAGCCAGGGTGCACTGGAGACATCTCAGGCCATTCATTAGAGCCTTCAAAAGGTTAAACCAGAAGACAAGATTGAATGGGAATCATTTTGTATCCCCAGCACCTAGAACATTGGCAGCCAAATGCTGACTTGATGCATGGTAGGGGCTAAAATAAATATTTGCCAAATGAACAAGTGAAGAAACGGGTTTGGTTTCCTAGAAATAACTTCTATGGTGGCCTGTTTACCTGATGGTAGGGACCATGTGATTTCTGCAGAGGGTCATGAGGGCTCAGCACCTTTCTTCGTCAAGACAATAATATCTTGTTGGAGGTTCCTATGTTAAAAGAACTACGGAGCACCCTTAAAAAGTGCTATTTAATGGACGCTTGCTGTTCCTGCTTGGCTGGCGTTCACATCCCATATTCAGGCAACACCCTCCTCATTCCCTCTTGGGCGACTATCTCTGTCCCATTCTCAGTCGAATTTGGTTTAGGGGAGAAGGCTCCTTGTCCAGCTCTAGGGAAAAGCATGTAAGCCAGGCTGGGCTAAACAGATGTAATATAAATATAGATACAAACAAAATATTGGAGTTCCTGTCATGGCGCAGTGGAAACGAATCCGACTAGGAACCATGAGGTTGCAAGTTTGATCCCTAGCCTCACTCAGTGGGTTAAGGGTCAAGCATTGCCATGAGCTGTGGTGCAGGTTGCTGATGCGGCTTGGATCTGGCGTTGCTGTGGCTGTGGTGTAGGCCGGCAGCTACAGCTCCGATTAGACCCCTAGCCTGGAAACCTCCATATGCCATAGGTGCAGCCCTAAAAAGACAAAAAGATACACACACACACAGAATTCCCCTGGGCAAGTCACGTGAGTCAATTTAGGCCAAGCGGAGCCAGTAAGTCTCGATCCTGAAATTTTGTTGGAACTAGTCAGAAGGAGGTGAGTTTTCCCACTAAAGTTGCTAGGAAGGGGGAGTGAAGATGGAGCTTCTGGCATAATCATATGAGCAAAATGGGAGATGTTGCCTAAAAATTAAGCCAGTAAAGAAGAAAACAAAGCCAAAACATGAGAAGAAATCCAAGGCCCTGGATCCAACCATTCCTGAATGCATGTTACTTCTGAAATTGTAATCAGATAAGCCAATAAATGGTCTTTTTTGCTTAAGCACATTTGATTTAGGGTTCTAATACTATTTATAGATACCACCCTTTTGAAGCATGAGGATATTTCATATACTAACTCAAATGTTTGATATTGAAAAACCAACATCTGGCAAATCTTAATCTCATAGTGCCTTGATAGGCCCATCAATATAGGGAAAAGAAAAGCCTTAAGAACACAAGAGTAGCCAGCCATTAAGTCCACCTCCTTTCCCAACATAATACTTTCAACTTTGCACTATGGATTAAGAGCTATAAAATGTTTACCCAGTAAATTCCAATTCCAATTCCTTAGGCTCTGACCTAAGGAAATAATCTTAATTTGAAATATTTATACTCATAGATATTTGTTGTAGCATAATTTATTTATAATTACATAAAATCAGGAATAACCTAAGTCTCTAATATATAGAAGTAGATAAATTTTACCACAAAATGTTATACATTTATTAAAATTACATTTATTAAAACTTTGCAGTGACAGGTTTACAGTGTATCATTAACTGAAAAGGATGAGGAAAAAATATATATATTGTACAATCACACTATTTTTTTTTAAGTCATGAATAGGAAAAAAAAAAAAAGGAAAGGAAAGAAGCATCTCCACATACTAACATTGGTTATCTTTCAATGGTGAGACTACGGATGGTGTTTTTCCACCTACTGTAAATAAGAATGTAAAGTTTCTGTAATGAACAGATACTAATTTATAGTGGAAAGGATGCTATTAAAAATAACTCTCTCTACCAGCTCCCTGACAGAGGTCAGCCAGCCTTGGCTTGGATATGGCAGTCCTGCTTCCTACAGACCATGAAAACTGGTGAATACACACAAAAGATAAGAGCTACAGCCACCAACCTCTCCCATAATTAAGCTCTGGTCATGTGTCAGTCACCCATTCTATGGGCTTAAAATAAGAATGCGTGAAAAGCTCTTACCACTGCTCTACTTTTACCTCTACAGAGACTTAGTAGCAATAGCTGTTGTTGAGAGTATCATTTCATAATTAACCTTATTAGTGAGGGAAGTTCAAGGTAAAACATTTAATGAATATTGTTCAAAATGACACTTTTCAGGTACTTCTGTTCTCCAGGGTCACAAAAGGAGGTCATCTGGAGCAGAATATTGAGATTCCAATACCCAGAGCTCTGACTCTGAATAAACCAGTAGGCTAGACATTGAAGGCACTGACCCCAGAGTTTGATCTTGTCCGTGTCCTAAAGAATGACTTCAGGCAGGTAAACAGAGCCATTCAGAGTGGGAGAGGCTAGAGGTCACATTGATGAATCAGTGGGCATGGCTGTGCCTGTTATCAGTTGATCTGAGCACAAAAGATGGCTCTGGAACCATGAGCCACATTGGGACCTTAGTCAAACATAGCTCTCCCTCCAAATGCCAAACTTCCTATCCCTCTAGGCCCATTGGAAAGCCATTTCGGCTGCCATTTTTTTTTTTCCTTGACAAATGAATACAAGGCATATTCTGTGCTCCATTGCTGGAATAGCGTACTAAATACATACAAATATGACAATTCTTATGAATTACATGGACAGGGCTTGAAAGCAGAGAAAAAAAGTGGAATGAATAGTTGTCCCAAGAGATGAATGGGTGCCAGGAAGGATTTTCTTCCTCACACTCTTGTCCATACTTAAAACAAATGGAAAAGCAGCAGGTTCTCAACAGAACTGAACCCAGCAGGGTGTGTTTCTTGGTCTCCCCTATTCCATCAAAAGCTGATGTTGAGAATGACCGTGAGGAGTTCCTGTTTTGGCTCAGCGGGTTAAGGACCCAATGTGGTCTCAGTGAGGACGTGGGTTCGATAACCAGCCTCACTCTGTGGGCTAAGGATCCTGTGTTGCCACAAGCTGCAACATAGGTCACACATGCGCTTAGATCCATTGTTGCTGTGGCTGTGGCATAGGCCAGGAACTGCAGCTTTTATTCGACCCCTGAGCCTGGGAACTTCCATATGTCCCATTAAAAAAAAAAAAAAAAAAAAAAAAAAAAGGAAGAAGGACTGTAACAGTCATATCAACCTCAGAAATAACTACTGCTTGGTCATGTCTTTACATTTGGTATTTGAATTGTTTGTAGTGGGGAAAAGCAGCTGATTCCAGAACAGAAAATGATCATTAAGCACTTACCATGAAGCAGCCAATGCAAAGGACTTTCCACACATCCAGACCTTACAACAACCCTGTGAAATAAGTATTATTAGCCTCTGGGGAATTACTCCTCAGTCTTCCATTTTACAGATGAATAAATCAAGGCCCGGAGAGTTTAAACAAATTGCCTGAGGTCACACAGTTAGAAACAACTGAGACGATGAAAACTAGGTCAATCTGATTCCAAAGCCTGTGCCACTGACTGCTTCGTTCTCTAGAGATGTGTACCTAACTGTCTATGCTCTAGAAATACAGTTCAAACAAAACCACAAATCATTCTGCAACGTGTGTATATACATATATCATGTTTTACACTTTACATATATGTTATTGTATTTGTCAATTATTCCTCAATAAAGCTTTTTCTTTTTTTTTAAGTGGAAAAAATGAAACCACTGGAGTTCCTGCTGTGGTACAGCGGAAACAAATCCAACTAGGATCCACGAGGTTGCAGGTTTGATCCCTGGCCTTGCTCAGTGGGTTAAGGATCCCGTGTTTCTGTGAGCTGTGGTATAGGTCACAGATAAGGCTCGGATCCTGCGTTGCTGTGGCTGTGGTAGGCCAGCAGCTGTAGCTCCGATTCAACCCCTAGCCTGGGAACTTCCATATGCTGCGGGTATGGCCCTAAAAAGCAAAAAAAGAAAGGAAACCACAAGTTAAAAGGAAAACACAGCCTGGCCCCCTCTGGGTCCACCCAACTTTGAAAACTTCTCTTTGCCGTCCAGTTTCTCCACGATCAGGGAAAGGCTTCAGACGCTGGCAAAGGACTCTTGGACCCTGGCTGCTAGAGAGAAGAAATGTTTGGGGATGAGCTGGCTCCCGGGTGCCCAGGTGGACCTCAGACCTCACCCTGTTGGCAGCTATTCAGGTCCCTTTCACAGGGAGCCATGGGAGGGACCGTGGGCCATGCTGTGCCATCCACCTGCAAAGGGCCCAGCAGTGGCACGAGGGGGCTGGGCAAGGAGTGGTCCCCCCCACCCTGGGGTCAGCACCTCCAGCAAGTGTGCCTTCCAGGAGACACCCCCTTAGGCTCCAAGTGGCCCTAGCTGACTAGGGAGTTGGAGGAAGGAGGTGGGATCAGGCTCCCCAACAGGGCCCTCTGGCACATTTCTTAGCATCTCCGCTGCTTATAACAGGAAGACAGAGGGGAGCTGGAGGCCACCTCATGAGACCAGTGCTTCCTATGTGAAAAAGACTGATCACTCTTTCCAGAGTCCTCATCCTTCCTTCCTCCAAGTCATTCTTCCCCAGACTCCTCTGCAGTGTTTATGGGGGCAAGTTGAGTGAGGAAGACGGTGGGCAAAGGGGGGCGGGGGACGGAGGGAGCCGTGATGGGTCGTGTCACAATTGCCATCTCTCCTAAACCCTCTGAGGGTGCGCCTGGCAAAGGAAGGGTGAATTCAGAGGAGCTAGAAAGCAAAAAAATGTCTCCGAAGCTTTGCACAACCTCCCCCAGTGAAGCTTCTCGGAAAGGGTAATAATGTAAACATCCAGCCATTAGAGGAAAAAACTTAGCCTTTCTGCCACCCTCCCCGCCATTAACGACACTGGCAGCCCTATTAAAATACAAGTCTGATTTGTGTTTAATGATCTTGAAAGGAAAGTAATTGCTTGAGTATTACCATTCGAATGTTCTTAGAAGCGCAGATAATATTTACAATCGGATTGTCCTTTCCCAGGCGGCAGGCACGCAGCGCTCCCCAGGCCCTTTGAAGCTGAGGGTGGGAAGAAATGACCTTAGCAATTGGCTGGAGGGTCTGGGAGCTCAGTGTGTATTTTCCTCTCTCTTTTTTTCAATGTCAAGATACTCCTGGGAAATAACCCTACCCCTTTCCTTCAGGGAAGGGGGTGCCATGAGGAGCAATTTTATGGGACAAGTTAAACTGCAACCTAATTGTCCCTTAGGAAAATAGCAGAGGGTGTTGTGTTGAGTCCGTCTGTCAGGAGTTTGGAGAGGGCCGACTAGACCCTAGCTTCCCGAGAGAGAAGTGAAACCGAATCAAAAAACCAGCAAAAGGAGGACATCAAATGAAGTTGGAGCCCAAACAGATGGATTTAAGCGTAGGCCAAATTACGTAGGTTCTCTTATCCATAAGCGGCTTTGAAGACCGGAGCATCCCTTTGCAGATTTATGAAGCCAACGTTGCCATTAAGGAAATACGTAGCTGGACGCAAGGAAACTGGATAAAGGCGTGACGTGGTGACCACCCAAACTATGGAGACCGATAGTTCCCTGTTCAAATCCCAGCTCGGCCCCCTAGTGCTGGATCCACCTCAGGAGGAAACAACTTAACGTTTCTGAGCTTCAGTGCCCTCATCCGAAAGATGGAAATGAGAACTGGACCTATCCCATGGGGATCCAGAGAGATTCGGGAATAAAGGACTTTGCACGGTGCCCGGCAAAGAGTCGGTGCCCTACGGATGTCCCTGATTAATGTTAACATTGGGAAAGGTGCCCAAGGTCCTAACTGCCTTCGGTACATGGCTTTATAAAGTCACTATTTCGATGCTTGTACCCTCGACATTAATAGTTCCCTGGCCTTTTGAATCCTTGCTCAGTTCTTGGTACTCCTGCATCCAGGAGGATGGAAACCATGGCAATTTTTGTCCATTTTACCGATGAAGAACTTGACAAAAACCTTGCCGAGGCCATAATCGCTCAGAGACCTCAGACAGGAATGAGTTTGGTTTGGTCTTGTTCAGTGTTCCCTCTCCCAGGCTGGGGTGTTTTCTATCACTGTTTGCCATTTATGGACAAATCTGGTCTGTACATCTTCTATTTGAGCTAAAAATCTGGGTTTAGGAAGGCACAGACCATTAACCACTGTAGTGCGAACAGAAAAAGCCATTTTCCTCTGATTCTGGAAAACAAGCAACGTGGCAAAGAAAAACCATTTCATCCAAATCCTAGAGCGTGGGGTGCCAGCCCCAAGCAAGAGGTTGAAGACAGCAGACACCCCCCTGCTAGCATTCTGACCACACCATTTGTGAGCTGCATGTGCTTTCTGAAATTCCCTTTCCTCGCCTTCTTCCCTATGGCCACTTTCCTACCTCACAGAATAGGGCTAATGCTTTGCTAGGGGAGAGATTTGGTCCATTTCACTGGATAATTGCAAATTATAAATGACTGTCTCTCTCTCACCCAACTTTATTTAAAAAAATGCAGACCCTTGTGTATTTTATTCTCAAATTTTAAACTACAATCTGTGGGTGAGGGTAGCCTCACATTATACCTGGAAATTTTCTTTTTCCATAACCACTTCTAACCCTAGAGTCTTTGCATGAAGAGGAGCCATAGAATTTTATTGCCAAAGGAGAACTTTGGAATCATTAAGGCCCATTTGGTCATTTTACAGATAAGGAAACAGGCCCAGAGAGGTTAAGCAACTTGCCTGAGACACACAGCTGTTCTAAACTGGGCCAGGATTTATGACTCAGGGTCCCGGTTTCTCAATGAACATAGTGATGACTGAGATTATATTTGTTGGGGATTTGATCCAGCGTGTGTGTATGTGTGTGTGTGTGCACGTGTGTCTGTGTCTGTGTAAAACTGTTGGCCCTTCTACAGGGAGGTGGGTGAGATAGAGATGGAGAGGTTGGGAATTAAATAGTAGCATTGGGGTGGTTCCCATCGAGGCTTAGTGGTCACAAACCCAACTAGTATCCATGAGGTTGCGGATTCGATCACTGGCATCGCTCAGTGGGTTGAGGATCTAGCGTTGCTGTGGCTGTGGTGTAGGCTGGCAGCTGCAGCTCCAATTTGACTCCAAGCCTGGGAACCTCCATATGCCATGGATGTGGCCCTAAAAAGCAAAAAAAATTAAAAAATAAAAATAAATAAATAAATAAATAAATAAATAAATAAATAAAAAGCAGCATCTGGAAGCACTCCCAGAAGCCCACAGGACTGTCTCTGACTTTTACAGAGCTTAACACTGCTCCTTAAACGGGTGGTCCCTAACCCAGCACCATTTGGGAGCATGTTAGAAATGCAAGTGTTCAGAACACACAGGGGACCTCGTGCCTCAGAATCTCTAGAGGTGGGCCCAGGAATCTCAATTGGATCAAGACCCCACCACCACCACCACCATGAGTCTTTGTGCACTCACGTGGGAGCCGCCCCAGGTTAGGAGCCATCCCGTGGTTATGGGATGTCCCATACCAGAGAGATTATAAGCATGAGCTTAGGCTAAACAGACCCGAACCCATGGCCTTATTTCTGGGGAAGCCTGTTTCAAACTCACTTTTCTTCCCTTTGTTTCCTTACCTGGCTGTTTTCCTGGTGCTGTTCTGTAAAAATCATCTTTGTCCTTGGAAGGTGCTCGGTGTACACCCCTCTATACTGAGATTGGGATTGCTTTCTCCAAAGCCTAACCCCAGGGCCCTGACTCTCTCTGGCTTATTTCTTTACCCTAACTGAGCAAGGACCCAGTGTGGGAAGTGAGGTCTTCAACTCCCTAGCAACCCTTGACAAAAGCAACCAGATACGTGATCCACCGGGTGAGACTTGAAAGTGTTTGCTGATATGTTTGGCTCTGGTGGGTGAGGACCCCCCCATGCCAATGAATTTTCTTGCTGTGGGAGGTTGATGTATTGTTCCCGAGTGTTTACTGCATCTCTCTGAGGAGCCTGTACTTCCTGTCCGGGTGACATCAGGCGTGGGTATGTGATTTATTTGGTCAATAGTATTTGAGTGGCAATGACATGCATCATATCCAAAAAGAAATGATGAGAGCCATTGTTTGGTTCTGTCACTTGTCACTGTCATTGCTCTGTCAGGAAAGCTGCACAATCCATGGAGCAGCTGTTTCTTCAGCCTGGATCCCTGAATGAAGACACATGAGCAGAGCTTCAGGCCACCCAAAGCTGAAATGTGATATGAGCAAGGAACTGACTTTTTTGTCAGGAACAGAGATTTAGGGCTGCTTATTATGATAGTACAACCTCGGAAAAATGAATGCACCATCTTTTTTTTTTTTTTTTTTGGCCATGCCCATAGCATGTAGAAGTTCCTGGGCCAGGGACTGAACCCACACCACAACAGCAATCAGCGCTGCTGCAGTGACAATGCCAGATCCTTAATCCACTGAGCCAAAAGGGAACTCCTGAATGCACCACCCAAAAGGGGGAACACAGTGCTGTCCTGGAAGGCCTAAAACGGGAAATGGGCTCTGCTTTCTCCTCAAGGGAAATAACTTCTCCCGTACCATTCACAGAGCTGCTTACCGTGAAGACCCTCAACAGGTTGTAGATAACAGTGAACATGCAAGTGGCTCTTTAGAGATTACCAAGGACTTTTTTTTTTTTAACTTTTTTTTTTGTTTTGCTTTTTAGGGCTGCACCCATGGCATATGGAGGTTCCCAGGCTAGGGGTCGAATCGGAGCTGCAGCCGCCGGCCTAGGCCACAGCCACAGCCTCAGCAGCTTGGGATCGAAGCCACATCTGTGACCTTCACCACAGCTCATGACAATGCTGTATCCTTAACCCGCTGAGCAAGGCCAGGGATCGACCCATATCCTTGTAGATCCTAGTTGGGTTCGTTAACCACTGAGCCAGGAAGGGAACTCCCTACCAAAGCCTTCTTATTTGCCCAAGTTCTCATTTGGCTCCAACCACAACGTGCTAAGATGTGGTAGACAGGTATTCCTTTTCCCGTTTATAGAGAAAAGAAGTGAGAATCAAATGGTTAAGGCACTTTGCTAAGGGGCTACGACTCTTCAGTAGGACAATCAAAACCAATACCCAGGCCTTGTGCCTCCCAGACCACCTCTGTTCCACCGGGCTGTCCAATGCCGATGTTGCAGGAGGAAAACCGGAGGGCTGCCTAGCGCATTGTGTGTTCACGTGCCTTGAGAGGTCACAGGAAACATCCTCCCAGTCCAGCAAGATAAGACAGAACCGTAGGTGGTTCTATATCCCACTCCACTTACCTAAATGCTCTTTGAACATAACACGCAATATAAACATGTGTGGGCTTTAAGCTGGCTTTTAGGGAAAGGCAATGGCACTTGGAAACATTTCCTCTGCAAAATCAATGGATCAGAAACTTGTCAGATATTTGCTTAGAACAAATAACAGCTATGAATCACTCTGTAAAATTTCAAACACACACGGGACAAGACTTTTGCTGAGACTTTTGGGGCCAAATTTTGGACTAATCAGATTTCGAGCTAGTGCAACCAATCAGAACTCAGAAATGCCCTGGATGGCTCTTCACATCTGATGATTCAGCCTAAAAAGGTGAATGAGCCACGGTTAGTGACTAAATAGAAAACTACAAGTAATGTATATTAATGGAAATAATATGTCAATGTTGATCTACCTATTACATTTGCACTGACATAATTACAATAAGATGATTAATGATTAATAAACTTGAACCCTACCCTTAACAAAAGTATACATTTTAAATTAGATGATGTAAGAAGGCAAAAGGAGATGACTCAAGAAGTAAGCATTTTGGGGTGACTTGAACTTCCCAAGGACTCCATGAAATCCCAGGTACCAAGTTCCACAACCCCTCATTTCTGGGATGAATTCACCTGAAAACCCAAGGCAGATAAGATCTAGAGAAACATCCATCTGCTCCAGCATTTTCTCTGCAGCAATTGGCTATTGGTTTAAATGTCCAGGCTAGAGCCATTTCTGAATCAGTTTAATTGAATTTTGTGTTTATCAAATGGCTGTTATAGACTTCGTGGTGGACTAGATGTTTGTGAATTTGTAAAGCAGAAGAAGAGGGGTAATTTCCCCTTCAATCTCCATCACTTAGCACTCAGGCACCCACTCCCTATATTTATGCCTTTGCCTCTTCCTCAGCGTTCACCAACAGCCGGGATTCCCTTTATGCGTCTGGCTCAGAATTGGCTCAAATTTGATGACACCAGAGGGGAACAAGAGAGAAGTCAATAGCAACCAAAAAAAAATTACTAAAATGTAAGTCTTTCGACTTGTGCCTTCATCAGTGCAGTAACCAAGGAAGTCTTGGGAAGAAATCCATTTCTCTCTTGTGACTGACTCCAGTAATATTAGCCATGATGTCCGCTGTTGGCCTGTACTGGGGTCTTTCTTCAGAGCAATCCTGACACATATACATGCAAATAAATACATATTCCCATCTTAAAACATTTTAAGGAAACCCTGGGTTCATATACCAATATGTGGACTAGTTCATAACGTGTCTCGATAAAAAAAAAGGAATGTTTTTGAGCAATAAAAGTGATGTAATAATATTTTGCAAAATTAACTGATTAATTTTCCCCTTTACCACTCCCATCATGAGCAAATTGCAAGGGTGTTAGGAGTTCTGTGCCAGAAAGAGGCACAGAAGACCAAGTGTATAAATCACAATATCACAACCCTGTAGTCTTGAATTGGAAACGATGTATCAGTATGAACTCATGATGATGTATTTTATGCTTACTCCTACTTGAAAAGACCAGGAAACAACAAGCAAACTCGTAGAATGTACAACTCATAGAATGTACAACACCAAGACGGAACCCTATGGTAAACTATGGACTTTGGTTGATAATGATGTGTCCATGTAAATTTATCAATTATGACAAATGTGCCACGGTGGGGATTTGATAGTGAGGTGGGGGGGCAGGGAGGATAAGGGAATTCTCTGTACTTTCTGCTCAATTTTGCTGTGAATCTAAGACTGCTCTAGAAAGATCTCTCTTTAAAAGGTCGGGGAGGGGGGGAGGGGACATGATCACACAGGTTTCTTACCCCTGGATGAATGTTGCTACCCTGTGCTAGGGCCTCGGTCGCCTTAACAGGGCAGATATGTCCTGTCGGTGGCCCGGCTCTTATGAACTCCCTCCAGGCCTTCCCCACCACCACCCCCCACCCCCGGAAAGGCTCATCAGCAGAGACTTGCTCCCACTCAGCAACTTTGGAAAGGAAGCCCCCTCCCCCCACCTTCAGAAAACTGCTCTGGACCGATTCCAGAGGCGGCCTGAATCTGCTTGAACAAAAAAATGTTTGTCTCAGGAAGACAAGTGCCAGTGGCTGTCACAGAAAGCAGAAGGAGGCTGAGCAAACTGCAAGCGGCCAGCCAGGGTCACTTCTGATCTCTCAACTCCGCTCAGAGTCGGGGGTGAAAAAGCAACATACACTTGATTATCAATGGACGGTTTCAGTCTGTCTCTACATAAGTCGCATGTGAAAAAGTGGGTTAAAGTTCATATGAGAAGGAAGTACAGAACCTACCTCGATGGGGCCGGGGGTGTTTCTTTGCTCTATAATTTGACATTCAGAGTTAGCACCGATAACATGAGTGGATAATGTCAATAAGAGGCCTCAGTTACTTTCCTTGCTAGTAAGTGGACAGTATAGACATAGAGCCTAATGGTGGTTCTGCCCTGGGGCTGTCCGAGTGACTTGGTCTAAGGCCCAAGCATCAGTTTGGTACTGTTTGTCCTGCTGCCACCAAGTAGAACATTCTCAACTGCTGCCGAGCCCAGAGGAAGGGACCCGACCGGCCTCTGGGTTATTGTTGGACAAAACATGGTCTGGCTCTGGGTCAAAACAAATTTGGCCCTTTGAGGTCTCTGAGGGTTGAGGCAAGTTCTGGAAAACAGTGACAAGGCCATAATAGGTCCTTTATGAGTATTTCTGCTTTTAAATGACATGGAGCCTGGTGTTCGCAGATGCTGAGCTCAGAAGGGCCATCCCAGGAGCAGCCTGAGGCTGCAGAGATGCTGTGCTATAAATGGATGCTGTGCAGCTGTGAGGGGAGCTATTTTGGGATCCCAGGGGGTCTCATTTGTGCTCAGGTTAGGAGGCTTCCAAATGAAGGAGGAGCCTTCTGTGGGTGGCGGAGAGAGACCGGTCCAGACATAGCCCTCCTCCCTCCCTCCCTGCTCCCCTCCTGCGGAGACCGCCAGGCCCCACACCGTCTTCCTTTAAAGACCTCACGGGCAGTGGGTGCTGGAGCCCTGTGGGAAGAGAGGAGAAACAAGAGGGAGAGAGGGAGAAAGCTCTCTCCCAGCTCAGAGCATTGTGGGACATTACCTCCTTTCTTGATAAGACCGTCTGACCTTTGCAGGTTGGGCCGGCGGAGATGCCAAGGCCTCGGGCTCTCCTTGCCTTTTGCGTCCACTTCAGTGGCTTTTGAACAGGAAGTAACCTGGGAGCTGAGGTGAGAAAATAATGTATCAGACTCATTTTCACAGCTCAGTTCTGGCCCACGCTGAGGGCCAAAGAGGCTGGTTCCTCCTCCCTCAGGGCCCAAGTGCCCCAGATGAAGCTGGTGTGGCCTTAGAGCCCTGGGAGCAGTGTGGCTCCGAAGGGCAGCTCTGCTTTGCCTCCCCTTCTACGTGGCTTGGACTCAACTCATTAGGCAGGTTAGGTGAGAAGAAATGGCAAATCAACACTGTCTTCCCCCTTTAGCCCACACTTAATGGGTCACAGAAATGGCTGCCAACTTGGAGTTCCTGTTGTGGCTCCGCAGATTAAGAACCCGACGAATATCCATGCGGACACGGGTTCGATTCCTGGCCTTGCTCAGTAGGTTAAGGATCTGGTGTTGCCGTGAACTGTGGTGTAGGCCGGCAGCTGCAGCTCCGATTTGACCCCTAGCTAGCCTGGGAATTTATATGCTGCAGGTGCAGCCCTAAAAAGGGAAAAAAAAGAAAAAAGTAAAAAGAAAAAAGGAAAGGCTGTCCTCTTGAAGACAGGCCACAAACACTGTGAAGCAGCTGCCACTGCTTGAGCGTGAGCTTCAGGCCACGAAGACTGGGCCGCCACATTGCTACATCCCAGCTGTGCGGCCCCTGTCAAGTCTTTTCATCTCTCAGGGATCCAGGCCGTCACTGACAAAATGAGAACAACAGTCGCATCTGTCTCATGGAGTTGTTGTGAGAATTAAATTGTGGCAAAATTCTTAGCACCAAGCATGGCACATGATCAGGGCTTCCCATTTTGCAATGGCTCTATTACACCCCTTCCTCCTGATGGATGGAGAGAGCCACGTGGATGAGGAGCACTCTTGAGGTGTGGAGCTGCATTAAGACCTAGTTCTGACTTACCAGGCCTCAGGCTGGCCCTGGCTGGTTGAGCTACGAGGAGCTCCTGGTACTGAGAGCCCAGGAAGCCACGTATTTAAGAAAGACAGATACCTGTGCCTCTCCTCAGGCTGTAACTTCTAAACTCTCAGCTCTAATTATAACAATGAAACTAGGAGTTGCCGTTGTGGCACAGTGGAAACTAATCTGACTAGTATCCATGAGGACATGGGTTTGATCCCTGGCCTCGCTCAGTGGGTCGGGGATCCGGTGCTGCTGTGACTGCTGTGTAGGCAGGCAGCTGTAGCTCTAATATAACCACTAGCCGGGGAACTTCCATATGCCGCAGGAGCGGCCATAAAAGCAAACAAAACCAAAACAAAACAGAAAAAATGAAACTGCAAGGGACTATAGAAATAGAGTCCATAGCCTCTACTTGTGTTTTGTTTTGTTTTAGGGCCACACCTTTGGCTTATGGAGGCCCCAGGCTAGAGGTGGATTTGAAGCTGCTGCTGCCAGCCTATGCCGCAGCCACAGACACATCCACAGCAGCACTGGAGCCAAACCACATCTGAGATCTATACCACAGCTCACAGCAAAGCTGGATCCTTAACCCACTGAGAGGGGCCAGGGATCGAACCCGCATCATCACGGATTCTAGTCCGGTTCATTACCGCTCAGCCATGATGAGAACTCCAGATTCTACTTGTGTTTAAGAAAGACAGAGACCTGTGCCTTTGCTCAGGTTGTAACTTCTGAACAAGCCTCTCAGCTCTAATTATAACAATGAAGCCACGAGGGACTATAGAAATAAAGTCCACAGCCTCTTCTTACACAGGAGGAAACAAGAGCTCTGAGAAGTAAAAGGACGTAGCCAAGGTCACATGCCTGAGAGCAGCGGAGCTCACACAAAGAACCAGGACCCCTCCCAGGCCAGAACTGTATGAAGTGCTGTAAACCCAGACAATATCGTTAGACAGGATTTTTAGAAAATGTGTTAAGTTGAACCACGTAGCTTTTTGTTGTTGACCTTAGGTAATATCAATTTGAATGTAAAGTGAAGGCTTAGACTTTTTAAAAAATATATATTTTTATTATAGTTGATTTACAACACTTTGTTAATTTCTGCTGTACAGCAAAGTGACCCAGTCATTCATGTGTGTGTATATATATATACATATATATATATATATATATATGTATATATATATGCACATTCTTTTTCTCACATTGACTTCCATCATGTTCTATCACAAGAGATTGGATATAGTGCCCTGTGTATACAGTAGGAAACATTTGACTTTTTATGAAAATCTATAATGTGTAAATATAGCACGTCTCCACAGTGAATCCTTTCCCAAATTTCACTTTCTTCTGATCAAGCACAGAACTCTGCTCAAAGAGTGTCTTCATTCTCAAAGGAACCCAATTCATCCCCAAAGCCTTGGTCTTTCCGAAGAGCAAGTGAGGACCCTGTTGGCATCTTTCTCTGTAAGGGCAGACACTGAAGCCATTATCTGTCATGTTATTTGATGTCCCTTACAGAGAGTGTGACCTTATAGTATATCCTACAAACCAAGACACTTCTGAATGTGAAAGTAGCAAGTTCCTTGGGACAACATGTATGAACTGTGGTTGTCCTGGTGTATGAGTGGGATTACCCATTCTTTTTTTTTGGCTTTCTAGGGCAGCTCCCGTGGCATATGGAGGTTCCCAGTCTAGGGGTCTAACTGAAGCTACAGCTGCCAGCCTATGGCACGGCCACAGCAGCGCAGGATCCGAGCCACCTCTTTGATCTACCACCACAGCTCATGGCAACACCGGATCCTTAACCCACTGAGCAAGGCCAGGGATCGAACCCGAAACTTCATGGTTCCTAGTCGGATTTATTTTCACTGTGCCACGATGGGAACTCCGGGGTTACTCATTCTTTAAAATTGACATCCTATTTTCTTCTTGAAATGTAAAACTTGGAAATGCATGTCTTCTATAAATTGATGCCTTTCTTTTTTATCAGACAATGATGAAACGAGTAGAAGCTATGTAATCTGATATTTTTACTTTTGCCTAGGCTGCTAGGAAGCTCAGTTAAGTTTTATGCCATACTCACCCCTAGCTTCTGACTCCCAGTACAATTTCTTTTCATCCCTTTCCCCAACCCATTCTCTACCTTCCACACGCAATGCTCCTGGATCATGCTCCCCACCAACCACATAACATTAGGAATATAATCTTTGTTTTAACAAGTTATCTTAAAATCCTTTGTCACCAGATCAGCTAGAACACATCTTGGATTTTCTAAGCCTGTCCTATTATTACACATTCAGCTGTATTTTCCTCATAAACTGTGTGACATTCAAATGCATACAACTGTTTTGCCCTCATTAAGCAAGCACTATTTGAACTCCTACTATGCACTGGAAAGGCGACAGGGATATAATCAATCAACAAAATACACACATATTCCTCACTCCCTATGAAGTGTGAAGTCAGTAGATGTGGCCAACAGGAAAGCAGGGAGGTCAGATAGGAGGTAGCAGTGGAAGTGGTGAGAAGTCTGATTCTGGGTAAGCGTTAAAGGTATAACCAATGGGATCATTTGCTAAATTGAATGTCAAGTGTGTGAGAAAGGAGCCAAGAATGATTCTGGAGAATGAAGTCTGGGCAACTAGGAGGATGGAGGTATCATCCTTGAGGTGGAAAAGACTTTGGGTGGAGCAAGTGAGAAGGGGAAGAGCAGTGATGGTCAAGAGTCCAGTCTTGGACCTGAGAAAGCTGAGATATCTGAGCTGTCCAGCAGGCCACTGGATAGACATGTCTGGGGTTTAGGGGCAAAGTCCAGGCTAGAGAGATGATTCCAGAGTCAGCAGCATGTGGATGCTCTAGAAAGCCATGAGAAGGATGTGATTTCCCCATCTTGCTCCTCGAAGCAATGCAAAAAAAACCCTTTGGGCAGATCAAATTTTTGTTTCTGGCCAAAACCAATCAGAATGCTCATTCTCCAAGGCCCACCATAAATCTCATAAATCATGAGTCTTTCCTAATTACTGAAGTCCCTATGGAGCTCTCTTAATTTATATAATTGTCTGCCTCACTGATTCATCAATTAATAACTATCTATTGAGCAAATTCTGCATGCATGGCCCAGTGCTTGGTGCTGGCAGGGGATGTGAAATGGGGACACCTGATTCCTACCCTCAAAATGCTGACGCCCAACTGTGCAAACAGAACAAATGTCACCCAAAGTAATGAAGAGCATCAGGTTTTTAAGTCGGAGTCGGAGTCAGTGACACAGAAAAAAAAAATCTCTTGAGTTGAGTTTTAAATTAAAAAGGCAGCTTCTGGGGACACATTTTTGGAAAACCTGTGTAGATAGCCTCTCTCCTCAGTGTCTTCTAGTTCTAAAAAAATCTGTCTCAGCGTTCTTGTCGTGGTGCAGTGGAAATGAATCCAACTAGGAGCCATGAGGTTGCAGGTTCGATCCCTGGCCGCACTCAGTGGGTTAAGGATCCGGCATTGCCGTGGGCTGTGGTGCAGGTCGCAGACATGGCTCGGATCTGGTGTGTAGGCCGGCAGCTACAGCTCTGATTAGACCCCTAACCTGGGAACCTCCATATACCACAGGTGCGGCTCTTAAAAAAGGACAAAAGACAATAAATAAATTAAATAAATAAATAAATAAATAATCTGTCTCTGTGAATCTAGGGAAACTGAATTTTTCTCTAGAGAGTGAGAAGAGTGGGATGGGGCAGGAGACACACCAGAAGTATGAGTCCAAGTGAAAAAAGAAACTGTGAGCAAGGTCTCAGAGGCAGGAGTGAGCGTGCGGTGGGAGAGGAGATGATGAATGATGAGGTCGGGGCAGATCATGAGTCTGAATATAAAGGAGAATCAGAACCCAGCTAAAGTTTGAAGTCATAGGTGGCAAGACGTGGATGGGTATCGGCTGCTGTTAGGGGGTAGAGTGAAGGAAGGGAGTGGGCAACAGTAGGGGGGAACCTCTTGTCATTATCCAGACATGATGTAGTAAAGGCTTAATTTTGAAAGAGTTGTCCAGAAATGAGGACTAGCTGCAGAATGGGAGACCTTTCAAAGGAGAGAAGGAACAGTGTGGCAACAGAAGAGAATAAGGGCCGAGAAAGGGAGATATGATGCCAAGATGCCAGAGCCGAGAGGGGAGGAGCTGGGGAGCCATGCATGCCCTGATGGGGGCAAGAGATGGCCACGGTGAAGAGCTCCGTAAGAGGGGGTTGGTTGAAATAAAGCATGGAGCACCTAAGAGCAGGGAAGGGTCAAGCTCAGGTAGGGATGGAGAAGTGGGAGGCAGCCCCGTAGAGCCACATGGAAGCCCTGAGACAGGAGAAGCCAAAAGGAAGCTAGACCCCTTGTGTTTAGGAATTAGTGATCTGCGCACGTCCGCATGTTTCATCTTCCAGATGCTTGACATCTTCTTTCTTATATCCTCACCGTCTGTTGGGAGGCAAGATAATATAGAGATTAAGCTCATAGGAGCTGGTGTCACCCTTCCTCCATATGAGTCCTGGTTCTACTCAGCACTGGTCTTGCTCTGTGACTCTGGACACATTAGTTAGCCTCTCCAAGACTGAGTTTCTTCATCTGTAAAATGGGGCTGGTTGGGGGCGGTGGGGGGAACCATATTAATTGCCATATAGTTCGAAGACTTGTGAGGATTCAAATAGACGTGGCATATGGAAAGAATTCAATCATGTTGTCATTACTACACATGGTCACTCTCAATAAATATTTGCTGATAGCAGTGGACGAGCCGGTGGAACTAATATTTACTTTTTTTTTTTTTTTAGGGCTGCACCCATGGCATATGGAAGTTCCATGGCTAGGGATCAAATTGGAGCTACAGCTGCCAGCCTACGCCACAGTCACAGCAACGCTGGATCCAAGCCAAACCTGTAACCTACAGCACAGCTCATAACAACCCCAGATCCTTAACCGACTGAGCAAGGCCAGGAATTGAACCAGCATCTTCATGGACATGAGTTGGATTCATTTCTGCTGCGCCACAACAGGAACTCCAGAGCAGATATTTAAAACCGTGCAATTCCCTAAACCAGTTTACCAAAAGGAAGGTTAGGGCAGAGAATGAACATTTATTGATCACTTGTATATGCCAGTCACTTTGCTAAATGCTCAGCTGACTCTTACAACAGCTCTATCATAAGGTACCTATTACCCCCATTTTACAGATTAGAAAGAGCATGACAAAGGTCATACCCACAGCTACCGCATGGCATGTATTTATAAGCATTTAAAAATTCTGAAATGATACATTCCAAATTGTTATCTTCCTTCTTTTCTATAGCTCCATATTATTTAACGTCTTCAATAAGTATCTATGATTCTTACGATCGATCGGTAAAGAATGGTGTTTCCATTTCACGGCAGGAGGGAAGGGGAGGGGAAGCAGGGCGGTCCCCCAAGGTTATGTAGAAATGAAGAGCCTCAGGGCTTCCCTGTAGAACAGCCAGCCTCTGCTACTGTGTTGCCTTGAGCCATGAGGGAAAGGGCAACCTATGTGCAGCTCGAGAACTTAAGAAATCTTGGGGGAAAAGACAAAAAAGGAAGATGGGTAAGCGTGTAATGTATTTGAAAGAGATTTCCATCTAAGATCATTAAAATAATAGAAAAGTTTTCATGCTTAAAGGGATAAACCTCCCTAATCTGTCACATACTCTTAATCCCTAGATGAGATGTCTCTGTTCTTGAAGAGTGAACACGACTTCCCTATGTGTTGACCCTTTAGGACTCAGACAAGGCAAAAGCATGATTACTTCTGAAGCACCAGTAGATGTTAAAGGGAAACACACACACACACACAGATGCAGGAATCTAGAATCCAGATTAATTCCCAGGTCAAAAGTTGGTTCACATTGTATCAAATAATAACCTCCTGGGGGGGGGGGGAAATTATGACGTAAAACCCATGATGAAGGAAAAACCACTTCTGCAAAGGACGGCTTCATTTCATTGAATTCTGCTTTAAAAAAAGTATCTCAGATCCGTGTTGTGTTATTTGTGTATTTTCAATCTGGTAATAACAGTAGGCATGTCATATATTAGAAGAGGTGAATTAAAATAAGTTTGTTGTCTTTTTAGGGTCATGCCCAAAGCATATGGAAGTTCCCAGGCTAACAGTGTAAATGAAGATGTAGCTACAGGTCTATACCAGAGCCACAGCAATGCCAGATCCTTAACCCACTGAGCGAGGCCAGAGATCGAACCCGTGTCCTCATGGATATAAGTCGGGTGTGTTACCTCTGAGTAACAATGGGAACTCCTAAAATTATTTTATTTTATTTTATTTATTTATTTATTTTGTCTTTTTTTTCTATTTCTTGGGCCGCTCCCGTGGCATATGGAGGTTCCCAGGCTAGGGGTCTAATCGGAGCTGTAGCCACCAGCCTACGCCAGAGCCACAGCAACGCGGGATCCAAGCCTCGTCTGCAACCTACACCACAGCTCACGGCAACGCCAGATCCTTAACCCACTGAGCAAGGGCAGGGACTGAACCCGCAACCTTTATGGTTCCTAGTCGGATTCGTTAACCACTGCGCCACGACGGGAGCTCCCTAAAATAATTTTAAATTACTGTATTTCTAAAAATGTCATAGAAGGGAATACATCTTTTACAGGATTCAGTGAGGTGAGCCTAGATTCCTAAGGAAAGCAAGATGGTCTGCCAAAGAGTAAGATGAGGTGACTTAAGGCGATCCTGATGAGAGAGCGAGAGAGAGAGAGAGAGAGGAAGGGAGGAAGGGAGGAAGGGGAAGGGAGGGGAGGGGAGAGAGGGAGGAAGGGAGGAAGAATCTATGAAAGCATACATTTCACCTATTCCTTTCTAAAGAATTTTGATTCCAGCAGGTGCCTGAAATTCAGATCAGCCAATTAATTTCTGAGCACCTACTGCATTCCAGGCATACAAAAACGAAGAAAGACATAGTTTCTCTTCTCGAGAGGTCATAAGTGTTTGCAATACAATGGGATAAACTCCATCTAGACACACACACACACACACACACACACACACACACACACACACACAAGCATGGGGGGATGAAAGATAGGGTAGCCATTAATCCTTCAGTGGGTCAAAACGAGGAAATCAAAGAAAACTATCACGAGATGCCTTGGGCTGAAGATTTCTTTCCTAGCACACCAGTGATCAATTTAGCCTTCATTTGCATCTTGCTTCCCATAGGCCTCCTGAGAGTCAAGAAATTAGTTCTGCTATTCCTAACTTTGCTTTAAGAAAACTGCTTGCTATTCTTAGCTCTCAAACAAAGTCTAGTGGGAAAGCAGTAGAAATTCTGGATATTAAGAATAGATTGAAAAAAAAAAAAAAACAGATTGAAACCTTTTTCTCAGAAGCTGGACAAATTTTTTAAGTTTCAGCCTAAGAGGAAAGAGGCAAAATAAAAACCAGCTTCCTCCCTCCAACAGGAAGCTGATGTTACTTGGTAGAGATGGAAAGGAAAGAAATAAAAAATTCCACCCACCTCACTTTGACTCCTACTCCCTCCAAAGAAATACTGTCATCCCATCAGGTGTAGGTAGGAGACAGGGGCTAGAGGAGCCTGGGGTGCAAACCCAGCTACTTCTCCTGGGTTCCACCCCTACCTCAAGGCAGTTGGCAAAGTCAGGGACCACAAAGTTATAACACATTGACTGACAACCTCCCAGTTCACCTCACAATCCAACCCAAGACCACATTCCCACACCCTGAAGGTCTGGCAGCTCATATGCTCATTGTGTTGGTCTTGAAGATCAGTCCACGTGGTCTCAAGTGACCAGGTTACTCCCTGACTTAGTGGTAGTGATGCAGATGATGAGGTTTCCTATTAGTTTTCCGTGGGACTTCAAGGCTTCTCCAAGGAGATAAAACTCAAAAAGCATCTGGCCCTGATGATAGGAATTCTCAGACCCTTACCATCCTACCTTTCTCACTGTAATTGGTGCAATGTTCCTAAGGACCTCCCCATCCCAGCAACTTGGCCTACTCCTTCCTGCCCCCTACTAGGAAAGGTATGTGGCCCACTCCTCACCTTCTCCCCTTGATCAACCTGGCCTACTCCTTCCTGCCCCCCACTAGAAAAGATATGTGGCCCACTCCTTACCCCGCCCCTATAGGGGCAACATATACCCTCAACCAACCAGCAAGTGTATCCAAAGACCCTTGGAGTTCCCGTCGTGGCGCAGTGGTTAATGAATCCGACTAGGAACCATGAGGTTGCGGGTTCGGTCCCTGCCCTTGCTCAGTGGGTTAACGATCTGGCATTGCCGTGAGCTGTGGTGTAGGTTGCAGACGTGGCTCGGATCCTGCATTGCTGTGGCTCTGGCGTAGGCCGGTGGCTACTGCTCCGATTCAACCCCTAGCCTGGGAATCTCCATATGCCGCGGGAGCGGCCCAAGAAATAGCAACAACAACAACAACAACAACAAAGACAAAAGACAAAAACAAAAACAAAAACAAAAACAAAAACAAAAAACAAAGACCCCATTCTTCCCCAACCAATCAGCAGGTCAACAGGTGTATGGCAAGACCATTCCTTGCACTCGCCTGTCTTTGGGCTATAAAAACAGACACGACCATGTGCCGAGTGTCGGCTCTCCCTGATGATCAGGAAGTCGGCCCCCTGTTTCTCTTGACAGTGTCTCTTGCCTCAGTAAAGTTGTCTTTTCTATTATTTGCTTTGAATCTGGAAAATCCTTTTTCCACCCATGTGCAGAGACCACCACACTTTCCTTGAAAACTCTGGCAATTTCATCAGTGTCCCAGGGCCTGCCAATATAACCAATGGGTTCTCTCTGGCCACCTTTAGCTACTTTCAAAAGTGCCAATCCTCAGACCCCTGAGTTGGATGGCCTTCAGTCTTTCCCAGTGATCAAACTACTGACTTCCCTAGTGGTATCTGGCTCCTGGTCTTTCCATCCCTTTAGCTGCCCCTCAGGCATTTAGATAACAGTTGTCCTTATTTGACCAGAGAGAGAGAGAGAGAGAGAGAGAGAGAGATTAAAACACAACAAGACAAAACCTTAGAAACTTTGACTTTTTTGGTGACCTCTTAGTTACCAATTTCTCCTCTACCTCTAATAAAGGGGTGGTGTGTTTCTTTATCAGCTCTTTGTGCATAGTTTACCTAAAGGACAATCTTCTATTGTTTATATGTGTCTAATAAATTGAGCCTCTTCCTTGGGTTATGGTACAAAGCCAATTGCTTCAAGAAGGACAGATTCCACCAAAATGGTAGATACAAAGCATCATTGTGTGGCTAAATCCATACAGGTTCTGTTCCTGGAAACAGTTTCTTTAGAGTTTATCTCTCCATCACCAATGATTTTTCTTCTCATGCCTTTCAGATTACCGTATTTCAAGGCCCATGATTTACCTCCCCCAGGAAACACTTTCTGGTCATTCTAGCCCATAGAGAAAAGGCATAGGCAACTCACAAAGAGCAGACAACTGTCAATATAGTGACTTCCAAGGGGACCTGCTAGGGCTCAAGCACTCAGTAGTGGTGAATACAGGGTCCTTGGGATTTGGGAGTCAGATGGTGATGAAATGTCAACCAGGAAGTCCCTCCAGGGCTAGCTTGTCATATTGGGGCTCAGCAGGAACCAAAACAAAAACTATTACATTTAGAATAGATAAGCAATGAGGTCCTACTGAATAGCATAGGGAAGTATATCCAATCTCTTAGGATAGAACACAATGGAAGATAATATAAGAAAAAGTTACTTTTTTTTCTCATATTATAACTGGGTCACTTTGTGGTACAGCAGAAACTAACTCAATATTATAAATCAACTATACTTTAATACAAAAAAATGATTCCAGAGCATAGAAGCCCATGGGGGTGGAGAGAGCTATACTTTGTTGGGTAACTAAAGCCAAGAGATCATCATAGGATACACATCCTGAAAATACAGGAGTCCAGGACCAGCCATAGGGCTAACAAAGGCTGGTAGACAAGAACCTGAGCTCTGGGAGTTCCAGTCATGGTACAGCGGAAATGAATCCAACTAGGAACCATGAGGTTCCAGGTTCGATCCCTGGCCTTGCTCACTGGTTGAAGAATCCAGCGTTGCCTGAGCTATGGTGTAGGTCACAGACAAGGCTCGGATCCTGCGTTGCTGTGGCTGTGGTGTACGCCAGCAGCTGTAGCTCCAATTTGACCCCTAGCCTTGGAACCTCCATATGCCACGGGTGAGGCCCTAAAAAGCAAAAAACAAAAACAAAACAAAACAAAAAACAAAAACAAACAAAAAAAGAAGAACAACAAGAAGAAGAAGATAAGCTCTAGAGTCTGGTTCAGGCCCTGACACTACCCTTTAGTAGCTTACTTAGATTTAAGCCACAGCTTCTCTAACTGTAAAACAGAGATAATTTTACAACCTACCTCTCTGGATCATTAATAAAGATTCAGTGAGATGATGGAAAAAGAGTTTTCTCCATGCTCAGCACACATTCCATCCATGTCAGCTATTGCTATTTTTCTAGCCCACAGCCTGCTACCTGGCACATAGTATATGTTCAATGACCGTTCATGACTGGATGGTGGCTAAATGGATCCTGGGCCTGGGAGAGAAATGAACACCAAGCCCTAACCAGAAAGGAAAGTCAAGGGAGCTGATGGGGTGGTCTAAATTTGCCTTGCTCTGGTCTAGCTTCGTCTGGACTCATCAGCAAAGCAGAGGATGAGTGTGGTTATGGTCAAGGAGATGAAAATAGGGCAGGAGAGCCAGTCTGACAAAACCCACTTGTTTCTAAGTTGCCACAGAGATGATTTTGGTTTTTAGAACGTAGTCACGTGGTTCTGGGGGTGGGAAGACAGGGCAGGTATGAGGCTGGACAAAGTACCTGGGCATCAAATAAAGGAAAGGCTACACAAAAATATTTTCCATTTGCCCCTTTCCAGAAAAAAATATGCCTATCCCTGGATGAAATTAAAAAAAAAAAAACTTTTAAATCTATTTCCTAATTTTAATAATTGTACTGAGATTATATAAAAGAATGACCTTATTCTTGGGATATTCACACTAAAGTTTTTAGGGATAAAGGGGCTGCAACTTGCTCTCCACTACTCAAAGAAAGAATTCAGAGAGAGAAGTCGGGAGGGAGAGAATGATAAAGTAAATTGGGCAAAATATCAACAATTGGTGAATCCGCGTAAAGAGTGTGTTCTCTGGGGGTCTTTGAATATTTTTGCACATTTTATGCGTATTGGAAATTTTCTCAAAAAAAAAAAAAAAAAAGAGTTTGAAAAAAATGGCAGGGGCTTTGCCCAAAGTAACGCTCAGGATGAGCCTTTCTCTCCATGTACTCTGTGAAATGCTGCTACACCTACCTCCCTCAATTTTCTCCCTGAAGGCTTCTCTCGATGTGCAAGTCCCGGTGGCTTTCTGCTTCCTTGAATCTGTGCAGGATGTGCCCGGTGCGCCGGCCCTGTGTTCTGTGGGACCATGCTTCTGCCCCACGTTATCCTTCTCTCCTTGGCTGCTTGAATAGCTCTTGGATTGAGGTTCAATCTAAACAATTCCCACATTGAACAGAAATATGGACTCTATGAAACATCCTGCATGTTACAACTAAGCATTGCCCCTCCCTGCTGTGGCTGGGGTCTGTTTCAGCTGATATTTTTTTATTTTTTATTTTTTTTGTCTTTTTGCTATTTCTTGGGCCGCTCCTGCGGCATATGGAGGTTCCCAGGCTAGGGGTCTAATCAGAGCTGTAGCCACCAGCCTACGCCAGAGCCACAGCAACGCAGGATCCAAGCCTCGTCTGCGACCTACACCACAGCTCACGGCAATGCCGGATCATTAACCCACTGAGCAAGGGCAGGGACCGAACCCGCAACCTCATGGTTCCTAGTCGGATTCGTTAACCACTGTGCCACGACGGGAACTCCTGTTTCAGCTTTTAAAATGTTTGCCCTCACTGTCACAGAGGCCACAAGTTGACCTACTGAAGAAGTCCTGCAAGCCACAACACCCTTCACCGTGGCCACTGCACACTGCCAGACCCCCTCAGCCATGGACCTTTCCTGGGTCCTGCTGAGGAAATTTGAGGAAAGGCAGTTGATACCTATTTTTTTTTTTTAATGGCCACACCCACGGCACATGGAAGGTCCCAGGCTAGGGGTCTAATCAGAGCTGTAGCTGCTGGCCTATGCCACAGCCACAGCAACTCAAGATCTGAGCTGCATCTGTGATTTACACCACAGCTCATGGCAACACTGGATCCTTAACCTACTGAGCAAGGCCAGCGATCAAACCCACATCCTCACAGACACTCTGGTTCTTAACCCATGGAGCCACAACGGGAACTCCTATGCAGGGTCTCAACTGGACAGACTTTCATCCTAAGATGTGAGCTTTTTTTAAGTTCCTATGACTTCACATGTGTTTGTATGGAGTAGAAGCGTCTGGCTCATTACTCTAGAAACACACCTGATCATAGAACTCTCTCTGTACACCCGAGCCATTCTCTCCTTGACCAAATTGGGTGAGACTGGCCGGAAACCTTCAAGAAAAGGCAGAAAAAGATTCTCTTTCCCCTTCTCAGAGATTATCTCATGTTGTCCACACAGCAACTCAAGGAGGGAGGTGGGTGGGACAAATATCATTGTCTCCATTTTCTAGGACAGAATTCTGAGATGTGGAGACGTAAACAAACGACTAACCTAGGTCACACGGGTAGAAGTGAGGGCACCAAGAAGTGACAACCAGGCAAAGAGAGGGCACGAGGTGGCGTCAGAAGAACAGAGGATGAGGAGCAAATATCCCAGCACTGATCTTCTTCCGGCGGTTCTTTCCTCAAGGCCGCAGTTTCCTCCTCTGCCAAATGTCTTGAGGATCGGCTCAAGCAGAGGAACATAGGCGCACCACTGCCAGGGTCGAGCAGACAAAACACATCACGACCTCCCTTGGGCACCCGCCTCGATCTGATGTGCCCTCCCTCTGCCGTGGGAAGGCGCGAGCCCCTGGGGAGGGCCCTCCGAGGCAGGCTGGGTTAGCTGGCGTGAGCCTCTGCACTCGACACCATCAGAGATGGTTTACTGCCACATAAAAGGCAGCGCTCACAAGGACTTGTATTTGCTAAGCGCAACTTGTGAAACACGTGCCAATACACCGGGGGCGCGTCTCTCCTTCTTTATGATTATTTTAGGGCAGCCTCGGCTCGTCTTCACATTCTCCTCCACGCTCGAATGGGTCCTTAGGTGAGAGAGCTGACATCCCGATCCTGGACAGAGACATAAAGGCCTAATGAATGGGATAAATCAAGCTCTTTTTTTTTTTTTTTTTTTTTCCTCAGGGCCACAACCACGGCATATGGAGGGTACCAGGCTAGGGGTCAAATCAGAGCTGTAGCCACCCGACTACGCCACAGCCACAGCCACGCAGGATCTGAGCTGCATCTATGACCTACACCACAGCTCCCAGCAACGCCGGATCCCTAACTCACTGAGTGAGTAGAGGGATTGAACCTGCTACCTCGTGGTTCCCAGTCGAATTCGTTAACCACTGTGCCACGACGGGAACGCCAATCAAGCGCATTTTTAAGAAGGACAGGAAGTAAAGTCAATTTTTTAAAAATTATTAACTCGTAAACGGTTACATATTCAGACCTCGTCGGCATGGCCGAGTGAGCTGATAAATGAACAGGCCCCCCCCAAGACATGCTCCTTCACAACAGGGGGACTGGAGACAGAGTCCAGGGCACTGGACCCCGACGAGTGAGCTGGCTGCACAGAGCCTCTAATCGCTAGTCCTAAAGCAGAGGCCCGGCTGGTTCTTCCCACCCCAAACTCAGGCTTTGGGGACTCTTGCATCATCTGCCCAGGATGTTTTTGCCACAAGCGCTGCAGATGGTTCCAGAGTCAGGCTGAGGTGCTTTCTGGAGCTGCCTGGATTCTGACCAGCCAGACACAGCCAAGGGTGTTCCTCGGTGCTCACGCATGTCCCATCAGCCATGGTCCGCAGAGAGCTCTGGCCACCTGGGAGGTCGGTGGGCCGGACTCCTCACCCGGCCAGCCTATTTATCAGAGACGTGGCCCAAGGTCACAGAGGAGATCTTGTGTGTGTGTCAAGCACATCCTTGGAAGGGCCACCTCCCTCACACCAAAAGGCCAAAGTCTCACTCACCCTGCCGGGTCACAGAGGCCATTTTTTAAAGTTAAAAATGAACCCGACTGAAGGAGTCATTGTCTTGGGACACTCCCCAGCCTGAGGACAGAAGTGACTGTTTGGGGGGGTGACGTGGACTTTGTGTCGCTAGACCTGACAGGGGAAGCGTCCTGCCCCCCTGCCTGCCCATTTGGTTCCCTTTCTACCCACATCTCTCTTCTCAGCAGCTCCCTGGTAATTTTCTCAAGAGAATTGGGGATGGGGTGGGGGCAGGGGAACGGGGACCTGACTCAGCCATTGTGTGTGAGGCATATTTAGACATGGGAAAAAAACCTCTTGCCTCATTAGAGGTCTGGGCACCAGAGCTTAGGCTAGGCAGACTGCTGGGGGGACTACACACTCCTTGTCCCCTCCCACATTTGTGAGGACACAGGCCAGGAAGCTGATGGGAGGCTGTGTCAGACAAGCGTGAAGCAGTTAAGTCAGCCTTGGTGAACTTCCTAAGAGCCTAACTCTTACTAAGGTTCCGTGACTCCAAGATGGCCTTCAAGTGCCCTGGATGACTGCCAGTCTTGTGTTTTGGATATAAGAAGCAGAAGGAATGATTTTTTAAAAACGACTACTTTTCCCTCCTATATTACCTAAAAAGCCTTTGAGTGAAAGACTTGGGTGTTCCCACTGTGGTGCTGTGGGTTAAGAATCTGACTGCAGCAGTGTAGGTCGAAGCTGCAGCTGGGATTCAATCCCTGGCCCAGAAACTTCCAAATGCCTTGGGTGCAAGCATTTAAAAAAAAAAAAAAAAGAATGAAAATATTTCTTTCTCTTCTAATAAGCAAGGGTGCTACTGAAAAATCCCATTGGTCCCTACCCCCTGCATTCAGGCAGGTAAGAATGGCCATCCCTATCTCAGAAAGCTCAGAGAGGTTAATAAACTTCCCCCAAGGTCACACAGCCAAAAGTACCAAAGATGTGTGGGGAAAGGATTACGTAGGGCTTACATTCTCTAGCTCAGAATTGCCTGGGTGGGAAGACGCTCTTGTCACTATGTGCTCTGGGCAGGCGGCTTCAAAAAGGAAGCTTCTGTGATTCCAAGTTTTTCCTAATCCTAGACAAAAATCAGAAAAAGAAAAAAGTAGCAGATGACTCATGCAGCCTTCATAGCACCTCCTGAGAGCACCCGAGCAGACCGAGGGGCAGAGGCAATGACACCCTTCATGTCAACTGGGACAAAGGTCCAGGGGAGGGGCCTCGGGATGCAGTTTTGCACTTGTCCCTGACCTAGGCGGGACCAAAAGGGCATTTCTATCCCTGTGCCTAATGAGGGGCCTGGGAGATTCCTTCTCCATCACACTGGGGACCAACGTGAGGACAGATATGCCCTCGGTCTCCCCAGAGGATGTGTGGCTCCGTGTAATTACACCTTTTTCAAGCTGGGTAGAATGGGATCGTTGGAAAAGCCCCATTGATTGTGGGCTTGTGAATCACTGGGCTCCAACTGGGACAGCTGATAATGATAATGATCTTGCATTATACAGACCTTTTCATCCAGATGGATCCATAGAGCTCAGCAAAATTTACAACTGATTGTACAAGAGCAACGCCAAACTCTGCCCTCTGAGAGGTGCTGCCAGCTCCCAGAGAGGTCACCATACTGCTGGGGGGTCTCCGTTGACATTGTCTCTCCAGCAGGAGCATGTTCAGGATCCGTGCACTTGCAGTAGAGAGGAAATTTGCAAATCACGATAGCCCCAGAACAAAGCAGACTGCACAGGGCAGCTGGACAGCGGGGACCATGGAAGTTGCACCTGTGCTAAGGAAAGCAGGATTCAGCTTTTTGCTGAGTGTAGACCCCATCCTTGCAGGCCTCGCTGGAGAAGGAAGGGGAACCCAAAAGTTGGGGAGATAATTGGGTCCCCCCAAACTACTCATACTGCCTCCAGGTCAGCATTTCCCTAAGTGTGTTTCTCACATTAATCCTTCCAACAAGACGATCTTAAACAGAAATAAATTTTGAAGTCAATTAAGTTTGGGAAAAGCAGCAATTGGATCACCTGCCTGGAGATTCAATTGCCCACGAGCATATTAAAAGTCCTGAGAAGTCCTGCAGTCAAGAAACCTACTTAACCATCACTGGGCTTGTGATCAGACCACAGTGACCCTTTTTTCCTTTGACCCATCCTGCAGAATGTGGTACACACTTTAACCTAATGTGTTGCTGAATTAGACCAGTCTGAAGTAAGGATTTCCATCTGCATCCATTTTTGATCAAAAGTGGATATATTCTGCTTAGACCTTGGATATTAATCAAAGAGCTGAATGATTGTCATAAATCTTTTTTTTTCATTTTTAAAGTTTTATTGACATATAGTTGATTTAAAATGTCGTGATCATTTCTGCTCTGCAACAAAGTGATTCGGTTATACATATACACACATCCGTTCTTTCTCAGATTCCTTTCCCATATAGAGTATCACAGAAATATTGGATAGAGTTCCCTGTGCTAGACAGCAGGTCCCCATTGGCCAGTCACTCCATAGACCACAGCCAAGCCTAACCCCCCAGTCCATCCCTCCCTGCAACATGTCCCGTTTGGTTACCCTAAGTTTGTTTTCAAATTCTGTGAGTCTGTTTCTGTTCTGCAAATAAGTTCATTTGCATCCTTTTTTTTTTTAGATTTCATATATAAGTTGTTCCATATGATGTCTGTCTTTCACTGTCTGACTTACTTCACTTAGTATGATAATCTCTAGGTCCATCCACGTTGCTGCAAATAGCATTAGTTCATTCTTTTCATGGCTGAATAATATTCCCTTGTATTTATGTACCACTTCTTCTTTATCCATTCCTCATAACCTGAATGCTCTGTTATAAATCATCTTATTCAATCTCTATAGTAACCATGGGGAAACTGAGACCCAGAAAAGGACGTCACCTGCCAGACTCACGATGCCAGATTCATACACGTCCCATCGTGGCAAACCTGGGACCAGTCTTAGACCTCAGTCTGGCTCCCTGATTCATTATACATAATATGACTATGAATGTCATGACCTACTTTTAAAAGAAAAAATATACACATGAGGTACAGCAAAGCAATTCCATATAACCCTTGCCTTGTTTCTTAGATTCTGTTGTTTGTCTACTTTTTTCAGGTAAGCAGTTTTCTGTATGTGATAGGATGTTCCATTATTCTGAGTCTGAAATTTTTGTGGGTTGATGGTAAATTGTAACTGGATCCATGGGAATTTATGCAGCATTCCTCTACACTCATTAATGCATGCATCACTTCCCCCGACACATATATACACACATGCACACAAATGCATGTTCACATACATACAAAACAATCTTCCAAGAGAGCTGAGGTGAGTAGGAAAGAACTACTGAGCAATACAAACCCAAACCCAAGCTGCCCAACACAGTGGCCACTGGCCACACGTGACTATTTAACATTGTAGTTTATTAAAATAAAAGGATTCAGTTCTTCATTTACACTAGTCACATTTCAAGGGCTTGGTAGCCACATGTGGGTGGTGACTAAGATACTGGACAGTTCAGATGAGAACCTCTCCATTGTCACAGACAGTTCTATTGGACAGCCCTGCTCTTGACTCAGCCAAAGCAGCTCTAGGCATAGGAGACTTTTTGCATTTTCTTGGGGGCAAATGTATAATCCTGGTTTTCTTAACGGGGTGGAAAAACCTGAATGTTGAACAGGAGTACTTGTGGATCATCAAAAAGCAATTATAGGAGTTCCTGTCATGGTTCTGCAGTAATGAACCCGACTAGGATCCATGAGGACACAGGTTCAATCCCTGGCCCCACTCAGTGGGTTAAGGACCCAGTGTTACGGTGAGCTGTGGTGTAAGCTGCAGATATGGCTCAGATCTGGCGTTGCTGTGGCTGTGGCATAGGCCGGCAGCTATAGCTCTGATTTGACCCCTAGCCTGAGAACTTCTATATGCTGCAGGTGCCACCCTCAAAAAAGACAAAAAAAAAAAAAACATACACACACACAAAATGAAAAGCAGTGGTATCTTGATGCAGGAATTAAAGGCAATGATCACCGAATGACCTTCAGGAATAAAGACTCAGATAATGCGGCAGCCACACTTTTATTTATTTCCTCCTTCCCCTTTCCAAATTAAAGGACCCTCCGCCATCAAATGGACCACTCCACACCAAGATGTGAGCAATTTCATGTTACAGAGATGTTTAGGGTCTCCTTAATCCTTTTTTACTACATTTACCTTGACAAATAATCACTGTTTACCTAGTATCTGATTGCTTGTCTTTATGGCCCAATACAGGAGTTGGCTTTTGGACCAGATGATGAAGACGAATGATTGACTTCTTTCCAACAGCTGTTCAGTAACTCTTTACTCAGCCCCCAAGATGGCACTATTACCCCCAAAATCAACCTCTTTTACAATCTTCCTTTTTAAAAAGAAAGTTAATAGACTTATAAAATGTTAGAGTAGAAGTTCCCCATGGTGGCACAGTGGTTAACGAATCCGACTAGGAACCATGAGGTTGCGGGTGCGATCCCTGGCCTCGCTCAGTAGGTTAAACGATCTGGCATTGCTGTGAGCTGTGGTGTAGGTCACAGACGTGGCTTGGATCCTGCGTTGCTGTGCTCCGATTAGACCCCTAGCCTGGGAACCTCCATATGCCACAGGAGCGACCCTAGAAAAGGCAAAAAGATAAATAAATAAATAAATAAATAAATAAATAAATAAATAAATAAATAAAATAAAACGTTAGAGTAGTTTTAGGTTCACAGTGAAATTGAGCAGGAAGCACAGAGAGTGCCCACATACCCCCTCCTATTCCACCCACACCCCTCCCACAGCCTCTCTCATCAACAAAATCCCCGCACAAGTGTAGCACATTTTTTTACAATCCGTGAATCTACAGTGACATCTTAATATCACGCAAAGTCCTTAGTTTCCACTAGGGTTCACTCTCAGTGTTGTGCATTCTACGGCTTTGGACAAATGTCTAATGACATGTATCTGCCATCGTAATACCTGCAGAATAGTTTCACTGCCCTGAAAATACTCTGTGCTCGGCCTTTTCATCTCCCCTTCCCCCATAACTCCTGGCAACCAAACCCCTTTTTCTTTCTGGACATTCCTAAACCTAGCTGCTGCTGACAGCAACCTTACAAAGCAAAGAGGACAGCAGATGTGTGTCTCATCTTCTGAGGTCCAGAAACCCAGCAGAGCGGTGGCCAAACTAGGGATGGAGCCCCCGATGAAGGCTTTGCTCTGGGCTCCTGGCTGCCGGCTCCTGGGCACATTCGCTGTGCTCCTCAGGAGCCCTCCCCCTTCTCACATTTGTCACCATGACCTCATCCTCCCCACTGTGCGGCCTCCCAGCCAGACCCGGGGCCGCAGGAACATCATCGCTGCCGATTCTGTTCTGGGATTCGGATGTTCATTCTTTTCTCAGGATCCCCCAGGTTGCTCAGACAGAGTGGCTGCCAGTCAGCCCCAAGAGTCCTGGAATTTGGCCTCAAACCAAGTTTGCCTGGGGCCAGGATGCTGTGTCTCCCCAGCCCAGGCTGGCAGTGAGCGGGGGAAGACAGAGCTAAGCTCCTTGGCTCAGGGAAGAGCGCTTCAGACTTGAGTTTTAACGTCCAGCTTTCTTGAAAATTCTTGAGTCAACCTTACATTCCTCAGGTGGCAAAAGTATGCAGTATTTCCCTTGTTTCAGAAGCATGGTTTTCTTTGCTCTCCATCATCCAGAGTGAGTCTAGCTTCCAGGGTCCCTTTCCAGCTCTGCAGTGACAGAGCCTACCCTTCCCCCTCAGTAATAGAATTTTTCGCTGGGCTCCATGGCTGCCCAGAATAACATTACATTTCTCCAATCCCCTTGCAACCAGGTATGATTTCAGTTATGGCATTAAGATTTGTGCAGGACTGGGGTGTGTAACTTTTAGGAAGAAAAAGAGGATGAACTTCTTCTCCCATTTCTTTTTTCTTTCAGGCTGGAGTAAGACATGATGGCTGGAGCTAGAGCAGCCCTCTTGAGCCACGAGGTGGCCTTGGAAATGGAGCTATGCATCGTAGATAAATAAGATAGAAAGAGCCTGAATCTCTGGCACTAGATAATATCATGCCAGCCCTGGACCATCTTCCTTGACTTTTGCATGAGAGAGAAGTAAACTTCTATTGTATTTAAGCCACTTATTTTGTATTTTCTGTCATTCATAGCCAAACCAAATGCTGACCAACATACCTGACCTAATAGTAATAACAATAATAATAAGGAAAACAATAGCTCCAACTCTGAACACTGAATATCTTTCAGGCACAGTGCTCAGCATATTCATTACAGAATCTCATTTAATCTTCATAACAGCCTTACAAGGTAGATACTGTAATTACCACTTGCCAAAGAGAAAACTAAGGATTTGAAAGAATAAGGAAACTCCTTTAAGCCATATATTTATAAAAGCCAAGGATGGGACCACAAATACTACTGTCTAACAAGAAGAGATGAGGCCAGGGATTAGGAAAGGGGGAGAAGCAGCAGGTCAGGCAGGGGAGAAGGCAAGCAAACAACCTCCTATTCCTAACTGCACACTGAAGCACCCTGGGGTGCCACGGAGAACCCTCAGGGCTGCCTCAGGGGGTGTTAAAATTTCAAGGGAAACACAGCAGTCCTTGACATCTGTCAGACCCAGTACAAACCTCTAGCTCAAGGTAGCTCACAGTTTCCACAGTATTTATTGCATTACATTTCTTTCCATTCTAGAACCATTGGGGGGAAGTTGTCCTGCTTCTGCTGAGGGTACTAAGCAGGTAAGAAGTAAATCTGGAGTCATCCTCGATAAAATGGAGTCAAAACAGAAGAAAGGGGAGTCAAAAGGTACATGAGAGGCCTTTCTAATACCATCACTTGAGCACCTCTACCAGCCACATCTGAAGTCTTGCCTTTTTAGCATCACCAGCAATTTCATCCTTAAACCACTCTGACTTGGCCTCTTGCAACAGACATCTTAGGTGGGCCTTGAAAATTGCTCAATGGAAGGGAGCTGACAAAAAGGATCTTGCATTTGAAGTAATTCTTTGGAAATTTAAAGACATCAATCTTATGAGTTCCCATTGTCAGGTAAGGACTTTTAAGAATTAGGGCGAGAGAGGGTGGGATGAAGAGATGATGTTATTTGCTATAGTCCTACATCATTGTGAACCACTCAGACACAGCGGTTTCTCTGGCAAAGAGGCAGAAGACATCCCCCACCACTTTTTAGACTTGAGATGCTATCACATTGCCCAAGATGCCTCTCCAGTTTCCTGTCCTTACCAACAGTGCTCCCTCCTGATACATTTTAATCCACTTGCCCCATAAATCAGTATAAGGCTAGGATTGAAGGCTGTTGACCATTACCTTAGCCAATTATGTTCTACATGATTTTGGATTACTTCCTTGTCAAACCTCAGCTTCCTTATCTATATAATGGGTATATTAATCCTCTGCTAAGCTTGTGAATATTGTATTACAAAATGCGTGCAAGGAGTTCCCATTGTGGCTCATCCATAATGAACCCAACTAGTATCCATGAGGACTCGGGTTTGATCCCCAGCCCCACTCAGTGGGTTAAGGATCCAAGATTGCCATGAACTGCTGTATAGGTCACAGACACAGCTCAGATCCAGCGTTGCTGTGGCTATGGTGTAGGCCAGTAGCTGCAGCTCACATTTGACGCCTAGCCTGGGAACTTCCATATGCCACAAGTGAAGACCTAAAAAGCAAAATAAATAGATAAATAAAAATTCTCTTTACTCTCATCAAAGTGAATGAAGACTGCCTTTTTATATTTAGGTTAAGTTATCAAGATCTGAATGAAATGATAAGGGTTTTCTGAATACCTTCCATGTGCCAAGTACCACACTTGGCCCAGTGTTAAGGAGGTGAATACGACACAGCCCTGATCTCAGGAGGTTCCCAGTCTGAACTTGACAATGGGATATGGATAGAGGAAGAGGAGGATGTTTACAGAGTGAAGGTGCCTGCTTTACAAAGAGCCTGACTTTGGGAGTTAAAAATAACATAATGAGCCTTTGATTCCAGCTGCCTCTCCACTCCAATCTGACACGCACAACCTGATGCAACACACCCGTGATTGGTCAGCCTGTGCTTGAACGCTTCTCCTGATGGGAGACTCACCTCCCCCCGAGGTTGCCTAGTGTGTCTTTGCCCAGCTCCAACCATTAAGAACCACAGATAGGAAGTTTTCTCTGACCTGAAAGTGTCAGCTATTCTATCAGCTCTCTGCCTGAATCTGACAGGGAACAAAATGGGAATTAGATACGTGTGGTGGTTTCAGCATGAGAGAGTTACTCGGTTTAATGCCAAATACAAAACAGAGAAGAAGGGGGAATACATGTGCCAAAGGGAACCCTCCCCATGCGCCTTGGCTTGGCCCCAAGCTGTTTGACAAAGAGCCACAAAGATAGCATGGTCAGAGCACATCAACCGAATGGATGCGTTGCTTCAAGGGTGGAAAAATATTTGGCCTCCATGAAAACTATGTTTTTAATTATTTAATTATTTTAAATTAGTGTGACTTATGATGGCCTTTCAAGTTAGAATTTGCTTTCCTTTTCACTTTTTCCTTTTTCAAAAAATCTCTCACTTTCCCAGTCATTGAAAACTTTCATCTTCAGCATCACCCCTTCCCTTCAAATCAGTTTCCTCAGTCTAGAGCTGCACTGTCCAACACAGTCATAGCTAGCCACATTGAAATACATTTAAAAATCATAAATGGATGTTGGAGTCACTCAAACTAGCCACATTTCAAGTGCTAAGTGGCCGCAAGTGGCTGGGGGCTGCCATATTGGACAGCACGGATATAGAATAGCTCCATCCACACAGCAAATTCTGTTGAATGGCCTCAGTACACTTTAGAATGGCTTTGACCTTTATTTGCTTATTCTTATGGAGTAAACAAACAGGAACTCTTTAACCAGACAGACCCGAGTCTAATCCCAGCTGCACATCTTTGTGACCCTGTGACTTTGGACAACTTAACGGACCTCCCTGAGCTCTACTTCAAATCCCTCCTTCCCTAAGATGCGGCTCAAGATGCCTCATTCACGAGCACACTCTTTGCACCTCTCTTTACGTGGTTGGCAGCACGCTGCCTTAGGTCTGAGCTACTCATGCATGTTTCCAGCTTCACAACTAGCCAGTGGGCTCCTGGAGGCACAGGCATCTCTGATTCCCTCGTAGTGCGTAACAACACAGCATTCAGCTTAGGGCAGGGCTTCGGTGGATATTAAATTGAATTAAATTAAATCACCTTCTGGGTACTGTAAACATTCCATTAGACAGGGTGCAATTCATGGTGTCTCTTGCTGCCTCCCAAAATAACCCCCAAGACTTGAATAATGAAGAGGTTGGTTGAATGGCACATTCGTGAGTCAATATAACAACAGCACAGTAGCCAACACTGGATGAACATCTGCCATGTATTAGGCATTGTGCTAAGTGTTCTCCATTTAAAAATCTTCATAAAAATAAAATTGGCACAAGCATCACCCATTAACTTGCCGATGAGGAACTGAGATTCAGAGAGGTTGGGTGATTTCCCTTAGGGCACACAGCCTGTCAGAGGTGGAGCTAATGTTAAATCTAGGCTGACTCCAGAGACCACAGGCTGGGACACTGTTCAGGTGCTTCATTTGAGACATTAATGGGGGTGAGTTTCAGGCCCTACTGCTGCCCTCATCCTGGAGCTGCAGCTGCTGAGTCACAATCACCAACAAGATTATTGGAAGTTTCCAAAGCTGGGATTTGCACAATCATACCGGCCTTAGGAATTAGGTCAGGGGTTGACACTTAGCTTTCCAAATCATTCTTTTGAAAATCCTGATAGACACTGAAGATCTCTGTCCTCAAAATACGCATGTATATTCACTTTGACTTCACGATTTCTCTTGGAGAAATTTATTCTAAGATACTTACCAGGAATATGCATGCACCCCACTTTAGCCACAAGGAAATTCATTATAGCACTGCTTATGAGAGGAGGAAAAAATGGAAACAGCCAAATATCCAACAATGGGTTTGATTCAATAAACCATGTTCCATCCATAAATTGCAAAACTAATCAATCAAAATTGAGTGGGAGGATTCAAGCAATGTTTTCCCTTCCTTCTGCTTATATGTATTTTCTAGTTTTTCTACAATAAATTGCAGGATTTAGCATTTATTTTTTTTTAATGGCTGCACCTGCGGCATGTGGAATTTCCAAGGCTAAGTGTCGAATCGGAGCTGCAGCTGCCAGCCTACACCACAGCCACAGCAATGCCAGATCTGAGTCACATCTGCAACCTATGCTGCAGCTTGTTGTGGCAGCGCCAGATCCTTAACCCACGGAGCAAGGCTGAAGATCAAACCCGCATCCTCATGGACACTCTGTCGGGTGCTTAACCTCCTGAGCCACTATGAGAACTCCCAAAGTTTAATGCTTAAAATCTAGGTTTTAACATTTTTTCTATCATTTCACCATATATATAGAATTATTATATTGTACACCTAAAGCTAATATAACGTTTATGTCAATTATATCTCAGTTAAAAAAAAAAAAATCTTTCTGTGAAATTCCCATTTCCACCCAGGCCCTCACCCCAGCTCCCACTCAGCTTCTTAAGGAGACGCTGCCTGGGGAGAGGTGGGCCCTGGGCTGGCGTGCAGTGGTCCACACCCCATGCTTTCCCATTCCCCAGGCTCACAATTGGCCTGCGGTTTTTATGTGCAAGGCTATTTATTTTCCAATCAGAGGCATTGAGTCGGGACTTCTGGGGGTAAACTGGTAGCTCTGGGCAGCTTTGAAGCATCACAAGTGGGAGGTTTTGTCCCCTGAAGATTTAGGAGGGCAGGCTCTCTCAACTGTTTTATTGGCTTCTTTTACATATGTATAGCCGCTGGCTGGGTGGGGGCTATGCTGCGTGGGGACAGACCTCTCCAAAGGCAAAACCCCTCAGAAACCAAGGCGGGGAAACGCAGCAAACTTCTCAAACTTTGGCCTCTTGTCCCACACCTAAAACACACCCCTAACGACCCCTTTCTTTCTCCTGTATTTTCTTCTGGTAGAAGTCCATCTTAGAGGTGAAGATTGTGGACTTTGGAATCAGAAAGACCTGAGCTAGAACCAGAGCAATTTTCTCAATTTCTCTGCAATGCAAAGAAATTTCTCATCTGTAAAATGGGCCAATAGTCGTTGCCATTTCATGTTACAGATTATCTTTAGAGATAAATAAGAGAACGCCCATCAAAGTGCTTAGCACAGTTCCTGGCACATAATAGGCACTCATTCTGGCCTTCCTTCCTTCCCCCCTCCCTCGATTCCTTCCTTCCCTCTTTCTTTCCTTCCTTCCTTCCTTCCTTCCTTCCTTCCTTCCTTCCTTCCTTCCTTCTTCCCTCCCTTCCACCCATGGTTAAAGCTGAACTGGCACAGTCCTGCAGCTAGAAGTCCAGCACCATTCTCCTCTTTCCATCAGTCTCCTAACCCTCTGCCCCAGGAATTTTGCAAACGTCCCAGCTCCAGACACACATGCATCCTAGTCCTGCATGTTATTTTCAGTGTGGCCTTCACGTTTCCCGTTGATTCAGGCCCTGGTGCCGGGACAAATTGGATGAGCGGAGTGTAAATGTTACCCCTTTGGCTCCTCCTCAAGAGGGGCTGAGCACAGCTGTTTGCAGGGGCAAGCACAGCCCGGTAAGAATGGGGGCATTGTGTGCGGGCTCACACAAAGGCCCAGTGGCCCCTCTCGGCTGCCAGCCTCCCGAGCATCCCCTCTTTACGCATTGATTTATTAGGCCAGGGATGAATGAAAACGTAATTAATATTACTGAAGCATTAGAGTCTATTTAATTTAAATGCCACTGAATATTTCACTTTCAGCTGGGAGTGACAATGTGCTCAGGCCCGGCTGGTGAAAGCTGGGGCCATCTGTTACCCCAGCGAAGGAGGGAGACTGGGGAGGCCGAGGGTGTGGGGCTTTGTGGACATTCCAAAGGTCCAGGATCATCATTCAACTCCAGGGCAGCCGAGCCGCATTCCTCCATGCCAGCGTGCCCCTCGGCTGGAGGGGGCTTAGCAAACAGGAGGGGCAGAATGCAGGAAAGGAAGAGACCTTCTTCCCTCTGTCTGCACCAAGAAAGCCCACCGGGAGGACAGAAAGCTGCAGTCGGGGCCGGGGGGGGGGGGGGGGGGAAGGTCACAAATACAGGGTTGATTAGGGAACTGCCGCCTTTAAGGAATAAGGGCTGACCAGCCAGAACTGTGCCATCCCACATGGTAGCCACTAGCCACACGTGGCTCTTTCAATTAAAATGAAGATTAGGAGTTCCCGTCGTGGCGCAGCAGAAACAAATCCAACTAGGATCCATGATGTTGCGGGTTCGATCCCTGGCCTCACTCAGTGGGTTAAGGATCTGCCGTGGCCGTGAGCTGTGGTGTAGGTTGCAGGTGCAGCTCAGATCCTGAGTTGCTGTGGCTGTGGCCTAGGCTGGCAGCTGTAGCTCCAATTCGACTCCTAACCTGGGAACTTCCATATACCTCGGGTGAGAACCTAAAAAAGCAAAATAAATCAAATAAAATAAAGTGAAGATTAAATAAAATTTAAAATTCACTTCCTCGGTCCCACTAGCCACATTTCTCCTGCTCAGCAGCCACATGTGGCTTATTGGCTACTGTGTTGGATAGAGCAGTAACATTTGCTTCACTGCAGAAAGTTCTGGCTAGACTGTTCTAGAAGGCGGTTGTGGAGGTCCTGGTGGGTTAAGGGTCTGGCATTGTCACTGCAGTGGCTCAGTTTCCTGCTGCGACGTGAGTTCGATCCCTGGCCCTGGGACATCTACATGCAGCAAGCGCGGACCAAAAAAGAGAAAGAACTAGAAGTTGATTGTGTCCATATAGTTAATGGGAGTCACCCCCAGGAATTCTGGCTGAAGTATCCTGATTGGTTGATTTGGGGAGCTTTCTGACATTTCAAGAATCTCACTCATGGTCAAAAGCAGGTGCAGTGACAGATCATGTGGTTCAAATTCCAGCTCTGTGGCTCGCCCTTGAACAGGTTCTTTAATCTCCGTCTACCTCAGTTTCTTTATCTGTAAAATGGAGAGGGGAGTAGGACCTGACTGATGATGCGATTGGGGAAAAGAATTATAAAGTGCTTCCAATAGTGCCTGGCACCCAGGAAAAGCACAACATACATGAGCTGCTATTCATGGAAGAGGCTATGGGGAGAACGATCTTGGACTTGAGGGGAAATGATGCCCTGATGTGTCTGAGTCTAGGGAACATGTGGGGTTTGAATTCAAGAGAACAAATCTCCAGGCAGCCAGCTGGGGGCCTGGGTCCTGGACTTCTGGAGTTCCGGAGATGGGGGAAGGGGGTCTCCCAGGACACTTAGTGTAGGCACAGCAGCAGCAGCAACAGCAGCAGGAGGGGGAGGTTCTGTCCTTAGTGGGACGATAATTAGCCCGGTGGGTTCTCTCATAATTGGGATCATTTGTTCTCCTGGTTTTTTTCTCTGACAAACTGATTCCATGCCAGGGGAAAGCCGTGTGACTCACACCTTGCCATGCCAATTAGCTGATAAACATCAAACGTAAACAAAGATGGCCTAATTAAAACTAGTCACTGAACCTCTGTGAGCATCTTGTCAAAATTGCACCAACATTCTGCACCCAGGCTCGTGCTGGGTCTCGGGAGCTAAACGAGGGATTCCGTGGAGAATCTGCAGATGTCCCCTCAGGAGGGGCCCTGGAGGTGACAGAGGAAGCAGGCAGAAGGCAGAGGAAGGGATTAGCTCAGCCACTTGGATCGGCCCCTCTGGCTATCCCAGCTGCAAACCTCCGCACGAGAAGGATCTCATGTGCCCGTGTGGCATGTCCACGGCTGCACCTTCGCACTGAGAACCATCTCCGGGTTATTTTTGTTTCCGTGTGTGGTTTTCAGATGGTATCTGTTCTGTACTTTGGATGTCTCTAATCCTGAAACTCAAATCACTGTCACGGAGTCAATGAACCTCTCTGACTCAATTTTCCTCCTGAAGATGAGAATGATGATACCTGCCCAATTTACCTCTCACTGTCATGGTCAGATTCCATTGCGCCTGGGTACATGAAACACTTCGCAGAGATAAAAAGCTTCATTCCACTTGAAGTTGTTCTGTCTGGCCCAGGGTACAGAGCACCGCTTTTGGAACCAGAGGCATGTCAGAGCAAACCTCAGCTCTGCCACTTAACCACTCCAAGCCTTAGTTTCCTCACCTGGAAAATGGGGCTGGGGAGGTGAGCCAGAGGAAAGATTAAAGGCGGCAATGTGCTCACCACAGGGTGCGTACGTGGGTGCTAAAAGATGCTCCTTTCCTACCCTTTCATTCCTTTAGAAAAGGGGAGGAGAGGGGCTTATGAAACAGAAAAGAGAGGAGGTGGAGGAGGACGAGAAAGTTTCATATGCCCTAGCCCCACCTGCACAAATACCGCTCACCCCATCCTTTGCCTCTTTCTCCTTGTAATTTATTTTGATTTATTATTATTATTATTGGCTTTCTAAGGCCGCACTTGGCACATATGGAAGTTCCCAGGCTTAGGGTCGAATCTGAGCTATAGGTGCAGCCACAGCCACAGCTACAACCTCACCAGATCCAAGCTGCGTCTGCGACCTACACCACAGCTCCTTAACCCACTGAGCGAGGCCAGGGATCAAACCCCGCATTCTCATGGATCCTAGTCAGGGTCCTTACTGCTGAGCCACAATGGGAACTCCCTCTTCTTGTAACTTAACCACATTTACGTCCCAACTCCTTAGACTGACAAAGGCTACCGGGGTCGGGGTCCTGCACAACCCTCCAGTTCTCTGAGTCTGTACTCCCTCCCCCCTACACTCTGCACTCCAGCCACACTGAACTTCTAGCAGTTTCTCAAATGCACTGGCAGTGTCACACCACTGTCATTTTTCATATGCTGTTCCCTCTACCATGAAGTATGTTCCCTACCTGGCAAAACTTTTTTCAGTTCTCCAGCCTCTGCTCAAGTCTCTACAGAGATTTTTCCAACCACCCTCTGCTCTGACTCTCTCAACCCAGAGATATGACCTGTAGGGTTCTTCCTTCCATGCATATCTTGTATATTCAACAGCTCTGTGGTGAAGCCAAAGCGCCTAAATGAATGGATGCCTGAACCACATGGCAGGTATTTATTTGTACCAGTCTCTGCCCCCAAGGATGCAAACTCTGGTAGAAGAGACAGACTTGCAAACTGTGATGGGTTAATGTGTTACTGGGTGTTTAACTGAAAGCACAACTTCCCCACTCCCACCCTGGGACCAGGATGCCCTGGAGGGCAGTGACCTTGTCTAAGGCATAACTGCATCCCAGCATCCACCACAGTGCCTGGACACAGCAGGGGCTCCATACTTCTTTGAAGAAATGAATAAATAATTGACTCAATACACGAATGAGTAAATGAGCAACCCCCTCACTTTGTATCAATGATTTGTCTGCCATCAGTCACAGTGGTCCCTCCAACTGATTTTCTGTGAATGCCCCTGGGACAGAGCCCTGGACAAGGGGGATTCACTAAGGACTGTCTCTTTTTTTCTAGTATAATTTTTTCATTGTCCAGCCTGTCCCCACAAAATATATATTTTTGTAGAAAATTAAGCCAAATGAAAACGTTAGTCACCTGTAGTTAAACAGTGTGAACTCTTTGGTCTACATCCCTCCAGAGCTTGATCTACACTGGTCCCCATGGTCCAGAAAGATGATGACATGCACCCAGACTCCCTGGGTTCGACTCCCAGCTCTGCCACTGAACGGCCGGTTGAACTTTGGTGGTGTGTTTCAGCTCTGTGTCTCAGTTGCTTCATCTACACAATGGAGAGAACCATTACGCCTCCCTTCCTACTGTTTCCAAGATGAACCGAGACATAAGAAGTGCTTGGTGCCTGGTACACAGGGCGGAGCGCAGCTTAGCTGTTTTGCTCACCCTCTTCAGCAAAGATTTCCAGGGCCCGTCTGGCAGCTCAAAGCCACCCATGACCATGAGGGGTGCAAATGGCTTGTTGGTGACTCTGAGATGAGTCACCCCACATTGCCGCTCTGAATGTTATGATGATTTCTCCCTGAAAAGGTTTCTGGGTCAGGACTGAGAGCAGACCTGCGACTGAAATGTGGTTCCAGCTTAAGACAATGCTGGTTTCACCCAACGCTCTTAAGGTAAACAGAAGGATTAGCGCTGCTCCACCCCGTGAGGCCAAGTTTGCCAGATAAATAGAGACACAGTTCACTATCATCTTCCTTTAAACCGCGTCACCTGAACGAGGAAATGCCCACTCCCTGACAGGATGCAGGCCCTTACCCGTGCCCTTCTGCCTTCAAGGCAGAGAGCCCTCTTCCGCCTTCACGCAGGTGCCTTAGAAAGGGGCTTTGTCACCAGCATCGTCCCCCAGAGCCTGGGATCTGCATGTTGCCCGGTCTGGAAGAGCACAGGGCCCTCCCTGCACCAGGAACCCAAGGTTGGTTTTGGCAGTGGCCCTGTTTCGAGAATAGTCTTGGAACATTTGGTATACTGGAAGGATTATAGACTCTGGAGCCAACCAGATTGAGATTTCAGTCTATACTCTGCCATTGATTAGTGGGGTAGCTTCAGCCCTCCTTTTCTTATTCAACCAAGGGATGCCTGTAGCTCCCGGCTACAGTGTTGGGAGGAGACACCCCGCACACAGTAGGTCATTAGAAGCCCATCCAGGAGGGGAGGTGGCAGTGGTGGCAGAGCTGGGAACTCAGCAAGCTGAAGTTCCAGCTGCCGGTGTCCCTCTTGGCAATGATAGCACTCCTGGGTGAGAGACTGGCAAGACCCCAGGCTGTGCCAACAGGGAATCTCTTTCCTGTCCCCAGGAGCAGGGGCAGTCCCTGCAGAATGAGAGGAGAAGGGCGCTGTCTGTGATACTGCAAGTGGAGACAGAACCTCCTGAGCAAGTGGAGAACTGCCTTCGTGCCTTCACAGGGGCTGGGGAAGAAGAGGCTGCAGGAATGAATTCAGCCCAAATTCGCTCCCCACTCCCAGGAGAGCTTCCTGCAACTTGAGGCTCGAGTCCCTCCCTCTTCAAATGCAAACACCAGGAGGCGCCTTTGCCAAGCGCACGGTGGTAGGATTGACAGACAGCAACTTTGCTGAGAGCCAGAGCAGACCCAGAGGGGTGGGAGAAAGAGGTGTGGCCAGGAGGTAGAGAGAGAGGTGGCGTGGTCTGCAAGGGCCCGATGGGAGACCCAGCTCCAGCACGCCCTCTGCCCTCCCGGCCACACACGGAGGCCTGGCTCTGGCCAGGGAAGTGCCTCTGGGAAAGGCAGCTAAGCAAGATGCATTCACAGGGCTGAGCCTCTGAGTGACCTTGATGGAGCCTCTCAACTTCTCGGTGTCTGTTTCTCCATCTGTAAAATGAGGACAGGAATACCTACCCCCGCAGTGTGGTGAGGATGGCAAACCCTAGCACCCAATAAATGCTGGCTCCAGATAATTTTCCAGCGGAGGTGTGTTCAGCTCAGCCCTCCAAGGCTTTGAGTCTAAAAAATCAGCAGATCTGATGCAACATGGAATCCTGGATCATATCCTGGAATGGAAAAAGGCACATTATTGGAAAATCTTGGTTAAATCCAAATAAAGGCTGTAGTTTATGGGGTGATATTTCCAAAGGTAATTTGTCAGTTTTGATCAATGTACTGTTATGTCAACATTAGGGGAAGCTGGGTGAAGGGTGTAACCGGAAGTCTCCATGCTATCTTTGCCATGCTGTCTAATTCTGTAGATCTAGAATTATTTCAAAGTAAAAGTTAAAAAAAAAATTAGCAGGAAGTCTTGGCCCTTCTGGAAAGAAAATGAACAACATCTTCCTGTCACATTTTGAGAGCAAGAGTCCATTCCTGTTCTTCCACACACATTTCTCCAGATGGTAAATAACAAAATGTAAAAATAATGACCATTTTGGGGCTTACTATGTGTCAGGCTCTAGACTCAGTGCTTAATTTGTGCTGTCTCATTTTATCCTGACAGCAACTTTTTTTTTTTTTTTTTTTGCTTTTTAGGGCTGCACCTGTGACATATGGAAGTTCCCAGGCTCAGGGTCGAATTGGAGCTACAGCTGCCAGCCTATGCCACAGACACAGCAATGCAGGATCAGAGCCAGATCTGTGACCTACACCACAGTTCATGGCAAGGCCGGATCCTTAACCCACTGATCAGGGCCAGAGACGGAACCCAAATCCTCATGGGTTTGTTTCTGATGAGCTGCAACAGGAACTCTGTGACGATTCTGAAAGCTGCTTTTTCTATTCTCACTTTATAGAGCATGAAAATACCATAAAGCTCATGAGATTGTCTGGTAAAGAAATGGCAGAGGCTTCTAACCATTTCTGCCTGGTTCCACAGTCTACACTCTTTCCACTAGAGGAATAAAAAAATGGAGATAAGTGGAGGCTGCAAGCTTTCATCTCTGACAGAACTGCAGATTTAAGAAACTGCCTCAGTGGGACTAATCTTATGGGTCGGAGACTTACTCTCAGAGGAAAGAAGGTATAGAGACACACCGAGCAGTGCGTGAAAACTGAATTAATAACAGTACCGATACTCATCACTGTTGTTTACTATTTTTCCTACAGCGAAAAAAAAAAAAAAATAGAAAGCTTAAATGTGAAATAATTCGGAATTTTCCAGAGCTATTTCTCATATACCCATACAATAGAATAAGCAGCCATTCAAAGTAATTGTGTAGTTTTCTTTGTGGACAGGCCTCAGTTAGAATACTTAGGGCTATAATTAACAGAGAGACACAACTCAACCCATTTAAATTGAACAATATGAGGAGTTCCCGTTGTGGCGCAGTGGTTAGCGAATCTGACTAGGAACCATGAGGTTGCGGGTTCGATCCCTGGCCTTGCTCAGTGGGTTGAGGATCTGGCATTGCTGTGAGCTGTGGGGTAGGTTGCAAATGTGGCTCGGATCCTGAGTTGCTATGTCTCTGGTGTAGGCCAGAGGCTATAGCTCCGATTAGACCCCTAGCCTGGGAATCTCCACATGCCATGGGAGCAGCCCTAGAAAAGGCAAAAATACAAAAAAAAAAAAAATTAAAAATAAAAATAAATAAATTGAACAATATGAAATGTATAATCTAGAAAAACAAAAACAAACCACCTGCAGCTGCTGTAGTTTCAGCCATCACAGGTAGGAAGGACAATCCATGGTAGAAGCAGCAAGGAAGTTGCAGAGTATCTCTTTGAATCTGGGAAACCCAGTCCCCAAAACCGGCCACCTGTCTGGCCCTTGCATTAGGCAGAATTATGTCAATTCCATTGTTATTCCTGTCACTGGCCAGGAGAATGGACTGCTGTTTTAGAGAAGCCCAATCATCTTTTACCCTGGGGATTGGAGATAGAATCTGCCTTCCTGGAAACAAATTGCCACTCGAAGAAGGGCGGAAGCCTGGATTCACACAGGGACTCTGTTAAGGGAGGAAGAAATGGCCAATAGCTTCTGGGTAAGAAACCAACTGTTTCGTGCTGCAACATAGAATAATCAGCATAATACTGAATAGAAAAAAGAAAAGACATTTCAGAAGAGCTCAAGGTATGATCCTGGTTGTATAAGTAGGATTTATATAAATACTCCTATATTTTTGTGAGTATGTGCATAGAGAAATACCCGAAAGGATATTCTCCAAAAGTTAGTAGTTACCTCTAGATGGTAAGACTTCAAGAATATGTTACATTATTTAAACTAAGCTGAATTCTTTGGGTTGAGCACTATTGAATTATTTGCTTTAGGTTGTGCTGTTCTTACAAAGACAGTAAGTATTTGGGGTAAGGAATATTTCTGCTTTGTTTTTTGGGGTTTTTTTTGCTGTTTTTGGGGTTTTGTTTTTTGCTTTTTTTAGGGCTGCGCCCGAGGCATATGGAGGATCCCAAGCTAGGGGTCAAATTGGAGCTACAGCTGCTGGCCTCCACCACAGCCACAGCAATGCAGGATCCGAGCCGCATCTGCGACCTACACCACAGCTCCCAGCAATGCCAGATCCTTAACCCACTGAGCGAGGCCAGGGATTGAACCTGCATCCTCATGGTTCCTGGTCAGATTCGTTTCTGCTGTGCCACAGCAGAAACTCCTGCTTTGTTTTAAGTAGGCAATATCTTTGTGTGGAAAAGATTAGGAGCTACTGGTAGTTCCTGCTGTGGCTCAGTGGGTTAATGATCCAGGTTGTCTCTGTGGCTTTACCAGTTCAATCCCTGGCTGGGTGCAGTGGGTTAAGGATCAGGCATTGCCACAGCTGTGGGGTAGGCCACAGATGCGACTCAGATTTGATCCCTGGCCCGGGGAACTTCCGTATGCCACTGGTGAATCCAAAAAAAAGGAAAAAGAAGAAAGAAAGATTAGGAACTTCTGTCCCAGGTTTTGGAGATTTTTCTGAAGAACTAAAAATTAAGGAGATTTTTTTAAAATTTATTTTTTATTGTTATTTCCTCCAACACACTTTTTTTCCCCACTGTACAGTATGGGGACCCAGTTACACATACATGTATACATAATTTTTTCTCCCATTGTCATGCTGTGTTGTAAGTATCTAGACATAGTTCTCATTGCTACACAGATTTTTTTTTAAGATTTTTTATTTATTTGCATGTCAGATTTAAAACATGTCCATAGGTGTTCCTATCATGGTGCAGTGGGTTAAGAATTCAACTGCAGCCGCTGGGGTCACTGTGGAGGTGCAGGCTCGATCCACAGAGGCTCAGTGAGTTAAAGAATCTGGCATTGCCTCAGCTGGCATAGGCAAAGCTGTGGCTCAGACTCAGTCCCTGGCCCGGGAATTTCCATATGCTATGGATATGGCCATAATTTTTTTTTAATGTCCACCAATTTTTGGACACTCCTTCTATGGAAATGTGGAGTCTATGTCACTTCTACTTGAACCTGGGCTGACTTGAAACTGTTTCAAATAATAGAGTATGTCAGATGCAACACTGTGTCTGAGTCTAGGTCACAAGAGACCGTGCAGCTCACATCTTGTACTGTGGAATATTTGCTTTGGGAGCCTTGAGTCTGCAAGTAAGTAAGCCTGACTAACCCACTGCCATTTTGTGAGGAAGCCCAAGCCACATGAAATGACCATTGGCTGAGCCCTTGCCAGGTGCCAGAGGAGTTAAGCCCCAGCTGTTCAAATTATCTCCAACCATTCAAGTCTTCCTCTCTGAAGCCCCAGATAATCATGGAATAAAGACAATTCCCCCACCCCACCCCGTGCCATATCCAAACTCTTGACCCACAGAACCCAGAAGCATATAGCATGGCCGTTACTTCCTACAACTCAGTCTGAGGTTATTTGTAATGTAGCAATTCAAACAAACTGGCATATTTTGTTTTTCCAGTGTTTGTTTTTTCCTCTATAGACCGGCCTTCACAGGAACAAAGTGTAGAATCTAATGATTTGTCCTTAAACATGTCAGAGAAGCTGACGGCCAGAACATGCAAAAGACAGGAAGGCATTAGAAGCCACCAAATTTTCCCGTATTCAGGCTGGAAGGACGGGAGGAACAGAGACATGTATCCCCTGAGGCACAAGCCAGACAGGAGTAAGGCAAAAGTGTTAGGTTTTGTAACCAGTGTGGCAGGCGACAAGAAAAGAAAGGAGACATCTTGGGAAAGAGCTCAGAGCAGCGTGGATTGCTGAGGGAGGGCCCCCAACCCCCCCAGAGTCATTAAGGTGAGACTCGCTCATTTCTACGCATTTGTGTAGGACATTGAGCAAGACACTCAAATTCCTTGCAAAATGGAGATCCCTCCTAGTCTTGTAAGGATCCATGAGCTAACGTGTGTATAACTCAGGGGACCTGTGTGGAAATGCCTCTTCCCTATATGGAGCATAGATGTACTCTAAGGACCAAAACCTCCCTGCTTTTTTTTTTTTTAAATTTATTTTTATTTTTTTTGCTCTTTTAGGGATGCACCCACAGCATATGGAGGTTCCCAAACTAGGGGTCAAATCAGAATTGCAACCTACACCACAGCTCATGGCAATGCCAGATCCTTAACCCACTGAGTGAGGCCAGGGATTGAACCTGCATCCTCATGAATCCTAGTCAGATTTGTTTCCACTGCACCACGATGGGAACGCCCCTGCTTTTTTATTGTCATGGCTGCATTCAAATTGAAGAGTCCACTCACTTTTAAATATATATATAGGAGTTCCCGTTGTGGCTCAGTGGCTAACGAATCCGACTAGGAACCATGAGGTTGCAGGTTCGATCCCTGGCCTTGCTCAGTGAGCTAAGGATCTGCCGTTGCCGTGAGCTGTGGTGTAGGTTGCAGACGTGGCTCAGATCCCGAATTGCTGTGGTGCTGGCGTAGGCCGGTGGCTACAGCTCTGATAGGACCCCTAGCCTGGGAACCTCCATATGCCACAGGAGTGGCCCAAGAAATGGCAGAAAGACAAAAAATAATAATAATAATGATAAATAAAAAATAATAAAAAACATATATATTTTAGGAGTTCCCTTGTAGCACAGTGGGTTAAGGATCCAGTGCTGGCATCCTTGGCCTGGACACTTCCATATGCCGTGGGCATGATCAAAAATATATATAAACATAAATATATAAGTGGTCTTTGGCTGTGAATGTAGTGAATGGACAGAGAAGAGAGTGTCAGAAAGAGAAGGAAGTTTTGGGAAATTACCAGCAGGCAGAAAACGAGGGACCAGGGTGGAGACTGTGAGTTGCTGGTGAGGAGCCCTGGCTGCAGGTGTCACTCTGCACCCTCCAGCCCTGGGCCTGCTGGGCTGTGTGAGGATCAAAACTCTGCATCACAAAGTTCCCATCATGGCTCAGTGGAATCCAACTAGGAACTGTGAGGTTGCAGGTTCGATCCCTGGCTTCGTTCAGTGGGTTAAGGATCCAGCATTGCCATGAGCTGTAGGGTAGGTCACAGGCATGGATTGGATCAGGCATTGCTGTGGCTGTGGCGGAGGCCAGCAGCTGTAGCTCCGATTTGACCCCTGGCCTGGGACCCTCTGTATGCTGCAGTTGCAGCCCTAAAAAGACAAAAGACAAAAAAAACAAAAAAAAAACAAAAAAAACAAAAAAACCTCTGCATCAGGCCCCCACAGACACACGGGGGGCTGAAGGGAGAAGAAGCCCATGGACAGGCTGGCTCGGTCCCTCAATGTCCCTTTGTGCGCCACTGCTTGCAGGGCTGACAACTTTGCATAGAGATTTTTGGGCATCAGCCACTCATGTTGGACTCACACCAGGCTGGAGAAGACGTTGCCAAAACAGCCAGACGCCACTGGCCTTACCCTCATGGTCACCCCTACCTAGCCACTACCACCCCTACCTGACCAGTGACCTGCCAGCCTCCCTGTGCAGCTGCCTGCTCCATGCTAGGTCCCTCCAGCAGCCCATCCAGCCTCTCTCAGTCCCTCCCTTCCAGGCCCAGTGCAGTGGGGCAGCCTGGGCCACAAAATACCCTCTCCCTCGTCTCCCAGCTCTAGGCTGTGCCCCAGGGACTGTCCCCTGCACTTCGGTTTTGTAAAACACACAAATTACATCCTGTCACTCTTTGTCCAAGACTCTTAACCACCAGCTTCATCCTTAGAATAAAACCTAAACTGCCTTCCCTGGATTCAAAGCCCTGCTCACTCAGCCTCATCTCTATTGCCAAGTTCCCTCCTTTACCACGGATCTTCTCCTCTGGTCCTTCAAACAAGCCATCTCCAGAGTTCCCTGGGGGCCTAGCAGTTAAGGATCTGCATTGCCACCGCTGTAGCTCAGGTTACTGCTGTGGCATGGGTTTAACCTGGGCCCAGGAACTTCTACATGCCATGGTCATGGCAGACACACACACACACACACACACACACACACAAACACACACACACACCCATCTCCATCCCTCCCAGGCTTGCTCATCCTGCTCTTCCCAGCTCTGCACAAACAGTCACATTCTCCTCCTTCAGACCTAGATGCAGACATCCCCTCTTCAGAGAGGCTCCCTGACCACCACCACAGCCACCCTGCTCCCTTGTCATAGCTTCTCCACATCTATAATTGGTATTGGAGAATATCTAATTTATTTATCAATTATATATCATTAACAAATAATAAGTATTGACTAATAAATCCACTATTTCTATTTAGTAACCATATTCTAAGTTCACTTAGGATCTAGCTACCTCCACCAGATGGGAGCGACTCTTTTTTTCTTTTTTCTTTTGCTTTTTAGGGCTGCTCCTGCAGCATATGGAAGTTCCCAGGCTAGGGGCTGAATCAGAGCTGCTGGCTTTCGTCACAGCCATAGCAACGCCAGATCCGAGCCATATCTGCAAACTATGCCACAGCTCAGGGCAGCGCTGGATCCTCGACCCACTGAGCGAGGCCAGAAATTGAACCTGAATCCTTACGGATACTAGTCAGGTTCGTAACCTGCTGAGCCACAGCGGGAACCCCCCAGGAGCTATTCTTTCTTGATCACCCTTGTATCTCCAACACCCAGAAGCGTTCATATTTGTTGACTGACATCTATGTGCTCCCTACTTGAAGAAGCTTTTCCTGGCTATTCCTACCCTCTCCAATTCCTGTATCTGAGAGCTCTGAAATTACTGATTTGGTACCAATCTCAAACTCACATCTTTCCTGTCAGATGTGACATGCCTCCCAGGGACACTATAACATCCTGCATCTTAAACTGTCTCTCTGCCCCTTCCTCTCCCCTCCCCACCCCCCGTGGTACGTAGTACAGGGCCCCTGCACAGAGATGCTCAAAAAAATCTCTGCTACGTGGAGTGCCCATCGTGGCTCCGAAGAAACAAACCTGGCTAGTATCCACGAGGATGCAGGATCGATCCCTGGCTTCATTCAGTGGGTTAAAGATCCAGCGTTGCCATGAGCTGTGCAGGTCTGGTGTTGCTGTGACTGTGGTGTAGGCTGGCAGCTATAGCTCTGATTCGACCCCTAGCCTGGGAACTTCTGCATGCCGCAAGTGCACTCCTAAAAGACAAAAAAACAAAGCAAAACAAAACAAACACACATCTCTGCTACTTATCTGGCTGATTGACACTTTTATCCTCTCTCCAGTCCCCATCTCACTTCCTTAGGCTGAACTTTGCCCCTAATTGTTGTCCTCCTGTGGTTAGTGTCATGATTAGTTCCAATTTTTCCTTCGTCGTGAGATGGACTTCATTCTCGAAGGTGTCTTGCGACGGACATATATGAGGGTTCACTTGCAAAGTGAGTTCCCTCATTTCATGCCCAATGTAAACACAGGCAAATATATAATTAAGCAAGCATTATTACCACTTGTAATTACCCTGACTCCTCAGTCAACACTGAGAACTAAAGAAATGAGCATGAAGAGTGGAATATTTAAATCTTGTCCTCGTGCCCCTCAAAATATTTATTTTTCAATCATAGCTCCAAATAGTTTAATTATGTCTTGCTGCCAAATTAGTGCATGTATGTGGAATTTACAGGCCATCCGGAGTAAAGCATCTTAACTTTCTAAATGTCTGCATCTCACTGAGTGTCCCATCAAATATTGCTCAGTATTCATTTCCAAGGCACCGTTTTCAGATTGCGAAAAACTAACATCAACAGTGTCTGAAAGGAATTAAGAAGCTCTCTGAGTTTATTCAGTGAAGGATTTCCCAAAAGTCCAGCATTGTGGACAGCTCCCGACATGGCGTCTCAAGAAGTGTACAGCCCAAATTGCCTCCCTCAGACTGTCTTGGGATACTTTAGAAATGCTGGTTGCCTGGCTCATACCAGACTCAATAAATTGGCATCCTAGATTTTTTAATACACTCCACGGTCCATCTCAGTCACAATGGAAATTCACTGATGAAACCACTTCCCTGTCTTCTCCTTGTCCTCTGCGTTGCTCTAATATCTGTTCTGGAACAACAGGGGAAGGGGAAGTTGTGACAAACGAAAACATGGCTGCCTACAGAACACTCTGCAAATCTGGTCTCCTGGAATTATTCAATGTGTCCTCAAGAAAATTAATATACTTGTGTTAGTTAGAATGTCAGTTGGGCTGCCCCTACAAATGCCAAATTAGTTTTTTTTATTTTTTATTTTTTGTCTTTTTAGGGGCACACCCATGGCACATGGAAGCTCCCAGGCCAGGGATCGAATCGGAGATGTAGCTGCCAGCCTATGCCAGAGCCACAGCAATGTAAAAGCCGAGCCGTATCTGCGACCTACACCACAGCTCACGGCAACGCCGGTTCCTTAACCCACGTTAAGGCCAGGGATCAAACCCACGTCCTCATGGATATTAGCTTTATTATCACTGAGCACGATGGAAACTCCCAACAGTGGCTTTAAAAAGATACATTATCTCTCTTACATAACAGTCTGGATGTAAGCAGGCAGGTCCCGTATGATATTAGGGATCCTTCTATTTTTTTGCTCTCCCAAACTCAACACATAGCTTCAATCTCATATCCCAAGGTGGCTGCGCTAGCTCCTGCCATCACATCTATGTTCCTGTCAATGAGAGAAAAAGGGAAGTGGAGAATGTGCCCCTTCCCTTTAAGGGCATTACTTAATTCCACTTCTATCCTTCTGGCCACTTCTAGCTACCAGGGAGGTTGAGTAATAATACTCCCTTTTCTCTTTTCCTATGCTCAAAATAAATTCATAAGTTCTAATACTAAAAGAAAGAGAGAAAATGATGTTGGATGACAAAGGGCAGTCTTTGCCCTAGTACCTTCACACTTACAAAAGAGAGAGAGAGTGTGTGTGTGCGTGCAACTCAATATTCCAGTATTCTTTTGATTACCTTATTTGCTGCAGTCATAGAGATTGCCAGATGAAATATGGGATATTCAGTTACATTTTAATTTTAGATAAGCATCAAACAATTTTTTTTTGTCTTTTTGCCATTTCTTGGGCCACTCCCACAGCATATGGAGGTTCCCAGGCTAGGGGTCCAATCGGAGCTGTAGCCACCAGCCTACACCAGAGCCACAACAATGAGGGATCTGAGCCGCGTCTGCAACCCACACCACAGCTCACAGCAACGCCAGATCCATAACCCACTGAGCAAGGGCAGGGATTGAACCCTCAACCTCATGGTTCCTAGTTGGCTTCGTTAACCACTGAGCCACGATGGGAACTCTAGCATCAAATAATTTTTAATACGTGTCCCAAATATTCAGATTTACTTCAGTGTCTTGTATTTTTATTTGCTAGATATGGCAGTCCTATGTAGTCAGAGACCAGAAATTGAGATACTAGGAAAAAACACGGGTTTTTCACCTTAAAGTTCGGAAATGGTACCTTATTACAGCTCTATGCCAAGAAGCCAGTTCATTTCCCTCGTATATGAGGGGGTCTCTGCTGTGAAATGAACTGTCCCTCCCACAGAGAAGAGAGTTAGGTGTTAGGAATGAACCATGGAGCAGCAGAAGTGTAGACCACGTGCAGATGTGGTCAGAACTGCCCACCTGAGTCCAGGTGAGCCCAGAGGCAAATCGGCAGGAGCTGACCCAGAGAGGGCCTGCAGCCTGGAGAAGATGATTGAAAGCAGGGAAATCAGCACGTGTGGTAGAGAAGGTCCAGTCTCCAGGGAAAAAGAAATGGACAGCAGAAGTGCATGAACACAGGCAAGCAAGGAAACAAGCCATGAAGATCTGCGGCTTCTGCAGCTTTCCTGGTGAACAAATTTTTGTCACTTTTTATTATGATCATTATACAACTACAGACGTAATAAATTCATTTGAGTAATTTAAAAAAATACCAAAAAAAGAAAAAAAATAAATAAATGTATACTCTACACACAAACACACACACACACACACCAAAAAAAAAAAAAAAAAAAAAAAAGAAGAAGTTTACAAACCCCTGGAAGTGCATGGACCTCTACACAAACAGTCTGGATCAAATCCCAAGTTGCGGAATTGGTCCACAGGGTCGCACAGGGCAGGCACATGCTGGCCGAGGCAGGAGCTGAGCCATCCTGGGCCAGCCACTTACCACCGATGTCAACCTTTCCTCCTCCTCCATCTTCCCCGGGTTGAGACTGACCTACAGGCCCTGTGCATTCATTCACCACCCATCTTTGGCGAGTTTATTGATGGCCTCCTCCTGCTGCTTCACTCTGGAGCCCCTCCCTAAACCTAGCCTTAGGATCTTAGCTACAGTCACTCTCTGGTTAGTCTCCAGTGCTATTAACCCAGCTGAGAGGCCTTGTGTCTCAGGATTACCTACCAATCCTTTGGATTTCTGCCGGAGACTGAGGCCCTCAACCTGAATGCACAGGAGACCAGGGCTCACCTCCCTTCCATAAGAGCTAAACTTTCTTCTCTAGTGTCTGGACCTGCTCCGAGGGGTCCTGCCGTCCACAGTCTGATCTCATAATGCAGTTGCCTCCTCTGAATTGCATGGCCAGCTGGACACCCCTGGTCCTTGCTCCGTGATCTTATCCCTCTGCCTGCGGATGGTCATCAGAATCATCCCTGAGCTGGCTGTACCCATTACCTGGTCTCAGTCAATAGGAGCCCATCAAAACCACTTGTGGGGCTTTTTCAAAATCCAGGTGAGCAAGCCCCACATAAACCTACTGGATCTCCTGGGGGAGGCCCAAAGGTTACATGTATTTTTGGAACATTCTATAGATGATTCTGATGGGCTGGCTGGATGAAGAACTTCTGCTCAAGACGCTGTGCTTTGAACTAGGGAATGTCTTCTGTAGCCAGCTTAGGGTTCCCCCTCCCAACCTACCTTTTGCCCCTTCCCCCTGCCACCATGGTGCCAATATGCCTTGCCCCTGAATCGTCCAGAGTTGTGATGTGGGGGGAGAGGGCAGTGGGCTTGGGGGGAGGATCAAAACTGAATTTACACCTGCCTAACATGTTATGTGTCACTTAGCTTTTGTTAAGATAATTTTCCACGATGAGAGCAGTTTATTCTCAAAAATGCCCTCTAGGGCGTTCCTATTGTGGCGCAGCAGAAACCAATCTGACTAGTATCCATGAAGATGCAGGTTTGATCCCTGGCCTCACTCAGTGGGTTAAGGATCTGTCATTTCTGTGAGCTGTGGTGTAGCTCGCAGGCAAGGTTCAGATCTGGTGTTGCTGTGGCTGTGTTGTAAGCTGGTTAGATTCATCTCCCATTTGACCCCTAATCTGGGAACTTTATGCTGCAGGAACGGCTCTAAAAAGAAAACGAAATAAACAAATAAAAAAATAGTACATAAAAAAATAAAATAAAGTGCCATCTAAAAAGTCCCAACTGAAGGACAATAGACAAAAATAGTTGGTAGCGGCTGCACGTGACCTGAGCCAGCCTACTGACCATGGATTCTTAGGGACTCCCCACTCTCCCATTTGGTCTGTCTCTCCTGCCGCCCATCTGAGGATTGGGGGAGGGTGGAATAGAGAATTAAGTGACAAGTGTCATAGAATGCAGTGGTTACATCTGTGAAGCTACATCTATGCATATATTGGCTACAACAAACTATGATATTGACCATATCTTTGCCACACACAAAAAAAATGACAAGGGAAAAAAACCCAAGATGTGAAAGTCACATCTTCTTTTATTTCATCCCATCACCTCAAGACTTGCTCAGCACCCCTAGCCCTCGTGCACGCCTCAGACCCAATCTCATCTCCAATTCACACCCTTCTACTTGGCTGGGACTGTATATTGATGTGCCACCAACCCAGCCATTCAATATGATTCTGTCAGCCCACTGCATGTTTAGTCAGAACACCATCGAGCATCAGGTTTAGCTATTTTCTTTGAAATTAACCAAATATTTTTCTGCTGGAGATATTGAATCAATTGGGTATGTAGACACAGCATGACCTTCTTTCGAATAAAAGCACCCCTGTGCTCTGTCTGGCAGCAGTGAAGGCTACTTTTCCTCAGCTTCCTCTGGTTCCCTTATGCCCTTACCACTCAGGGCACAAGTGCCTGAGCCTCTTCAAATTCAATTCGTGTTACTTTCACCAAGAGTTTTCCCATTCCTACCTTGGAACCTAAAGAATTAGCGACTTCCCTTTGAGACACATCCATCCGTGCTATCATTCATCTGTTTCTTGAGTGTTTACCATACCTAAGGCATTGGCAACCCAAGGCTTCTTAAGATTTAGAACCTATACTGGGCTGCAGTATTAAGGGGTTTTAGTTGCAGGCAACAGAATCCTTCACAGTTGAAGCAGAAAGCAACATGCTAGAAGATATTTGGCAGATGACAGAATTTCCAGGACAGTCAGGCTTGGAGGCTATACATCCAGAAAAAAATACCTTTCTACTGACACCAAAGGACTGTTCTAGAGGTGTCTTCATTTCTGCACCCCCTGAGATGCCAGCGACTGAACAGTAGCAATGCTGCCACCTGGAAGAACCAAATGCTTCTACCATCATGCTTGCCAGGACCATCTACCCATTTCCATCTTTGTTGCTCACTTCAACTCCATACATCAGGTGGGTAAAGCCGCTTGATGGAAATTCGATCACACGCCTAAGTTTCCTGCAAGTAGTTTTGTCTATTATCTACAGTAAAGAAAAGGATATAGGAATTCCTGTCATGGCTCAGCAGGTTATGAGCCCCACTAGCATCCATGAGGATGCGGATTCAATCCCTGCGTTTGCTCAGTGGGTCAAGGATCCAGCATTGCTATGCGCTGTAGTATAGGTTGCAGATGTGGCTCAGATCTGGTGCTGCTGTGGCTGTGGTGTAGGCCAGCAGCTGTATGGGTCATAGGTTGACCCCTAGCCTGGCAATTTCCGTATGCTGCCGGTGTGGCCCAGAAATTTTTTAAAAAAGGAGGAGGGGAAGGGGGAGAGGAGCAGGAGAAGGAGGAGAAGAAGAGGAAATAATAAAGAATGGGGATGCAGAGAGAAAGTCAGAGGAAATTTTATGGCTAAGTGTGAAGGCAAGGTGTTCACCAAAAGCATAAGAAAAAGGCAATCCCCCCCAAAAAAGAAAAAAGAAAAAGATAACCCAGGCAGAGGGAAAATCTTTTTTTTTATATATATATTCATCCAAATTTGTTTTTTATTTTTTTCATTTCTGTTTTCTTTTTTTTTTTTCCCCACTGTACAGCAAGGGGGTCAGGTTATCCTTACATGTATACATGACAATTACATTTTTCCCCCACCCTTTCTTCTGTTGCAACATGAGTATCTAGACAAAGTTCTCAATGCTATTCAGCAGGATCTCCTTGTAAATCTATTCTAAGTTGTGTCTGATAAGCCCAAGCTCCCGATCCCTCCCACTCCCTCCCCCTCCCATCAGGCAGCCACAAGTCTCTTCTCCAAGTCCATGATTTTCTTTTCTGAGATGTTCGCCATATGATATCACTTATAACTGGAATCTAATATCCAGCACAAATGAACATCTCAGAAAAGAAAATCACGGACTTGGCGAAAATCTTGAGATAAGGCACTGAGGTGTGAAAGAGCAGGCATGTTGAGAAAAGATGAGAATTTATTGTGGCTGGAGCAATGGTGAATATGCTGAGGATAGGCAGGAGTGGACAGAGATGGGAGCCAGGAAAGAAGACAGTGGCCACCCTGGGAAGGGCCTCTTTATGCTCTTAGAAGCTGGGTCTTTCTCCAACCAGGGCCAGATTCAGGTAGTTTCTCCAGATCTGGCCAATGTTTATAAATTGCCAGTCAGGTGTTTCTGCCCCAAACACTGACTCTCACGTCAATCATTTTCTTTTTTTTTTTCTCACGTCAATCGTAGCCCTGTAACGTAATGCCCTCACCTCATTCCCCTACTGAATGGGAAAGAAGACAACTTTCCACAGGGTTGGTTAGATCCATAAATAAAGAAGTATTTCCATCACATTTTTGGACTATTTCCATGGTTCCAATATGCTAAAATGTAAAAATGAAATATGATCAAGAGGATTTTTCTGTTCCACCACCTTTACCTTTCCCAGTTCTACAGTGTGTTCCCTAACAGGGCCATGTGGTGACACTTGAAAATGGGGTTCAGATGCTCCCTCAAGGCAAGATACTCATTACTTCTGTTTTCTAATTTAATATTTTTTTATTTTATTACTTTGTTAAAGGACATGTTTTGGGATATCTTCTCCAACTACAGTCCTTCTCTGAGAGCTGGATACATTTTTGCTGCCAGGGCCCCCTATAATCTTGCCTCCTGGCCAAAACGGATTGGACCCAAGCTGAGCAAATAGGGTTCTATCTCCTAGAAATTTAGAAATTCATTTGTTCTTCCATTCAACCAATATGTATTGAACCCTAACCTTGAACTAGACATTGTTCTAGGAGCTGGGGAATACAGTGGATATGTTTTCTCCTGATAGCCCACCCCATCTTTCCGGGTTCAGTTAGACACCTGTGCTTCTTATCCATTCTCTCTGTGTTTCAGCTGGTTCGTTGGATGTCTCTTCCTTGCATCAAAAGAATCCTAACACAACTTCACATTTGTTATTTATTATGGGGAAATGCCTTATTTTCTTTTTTGGTAAGAAACTTGAGAAATCTCTTCAACGCTTTTTTTTTTCTTTTTTCTTTTCTTCTTTTTCTTCCTTCCTTCCTTTCTTTTTTTGGTGACACTTGGGGCATGTGGAATTCCTGATCCAGCGATTGAATTCACATCACAACAGCAGCCAGAGCCATAGCAGTGACAAGGCCTGACCTCTTTGTTATTATTCTTCTTTTTTGGCCACAACTGCTTCATATAAAAGTTCCCTGGCTAGGGTTTGAGTCGGAGCTGTAGCTGCCGGCCTGTGCCACAGCAACACCAGATCTGAGCTGCAGCTGCAAACTACCCCACAGCTTGCAGTGATGGCAGCGTTGGATACTTAATCCACTGAGCAAGGCCAGGGATTGAGCCCACATCCTCACTGAGACAACGTTGGGTTTTTAACCCACTGAGACACTGAAGAACTCTAAAGTTTTCACCTGGTAAATTTTCTTTGATTGGGATTTCATTCGATGTCAATAAATCTTTTTTTGTGTGTGTGCGTCTTTTTAGGGCCTCACCTGCAGCCGATGGAAGCTCCCAGGCTCGTGGTTGAATCAGAGCTACAGCTGCCGGCCTACACCACAGCCACAGCAACTCAGGATCCAAGGTATGTCTGCAACATACACCACAGCTCACTGCAACACTGTATCCTTAACCCACTGAGCAAGGCCAGGTATCAAACCATCGCCTTATGGATGCTAGTCAAATTTCGTTTCCGCTAAGCCACGACGGGAACTCCCCTGATGTCAAGAAATCTTTATTTTGAGATTGCAACTGTACTACCTACTTTTTGAAAACATAGAGAATATCAAGTAACATGTCAAAGCTTTCTACCAAATCCTGATAAATCAAGATCTCTGCCTTTCTTTATAGTAATCACATGACAGCCTGCCCCACCCTTTACACACACACAAGCATGCTCAAACACAAGCACGCACACACACACACACTCGAAACCTCTAATAAACATCTGTGTAAGGAAGAAAATAGAAAGGCAGAAAACTCGAGTCATTAGAAGTGTAAGGTTTGCAAGACAAACCTGAGTTTCAATACCCCCTCCTCTGGTGATCTTGGGAAATTTCAAATCTGTGAAAAAGAGATAGTAACTATTTCACAGGATTATTGTGAGAATTAAATGTGTGCAAAGACCCTAGCACATAAAATGTGCACAGAAAGTGATCATCACTAAACAGGTATCATTATTTATTAGTGGGATCTTGATTTGTGAACCACAGCATATTCATATATAAATATGGATATATACATAATACATATACATATGTACATGATACACATAATATACATCATACACAGATATATTTGTGTAAGCCAGTTGAACTCCCTCCTGCCTAAGGAGAACCTGGAGGTAGTCTGGGCCAAGAGCTGATTCAGTTCCTTGTATATCACCAATTACAAGACTCAACAGTAAACTGTCTTCTAATCCAACGGTGTAACCAACCACAAGTGCAAATTTCTGCCAATTCAGGATCCAGTATTATCCTTAACAAACCCTCCTCGCCCTGAATGTGTCTAAAGGCTCTAAAGGCTTTGGCGGAAACTGAGGGGTGGGGAGGGAAGTGGGTAGTGATTGCATTTCTTCAGGGCCCAAATGCTGAGCCGTTTCAACACCGAGCTGCAGCACTCTTCTGTATCCCAAGGTCTTCAAAAATCACTCTTTGGAAAGACAGTGATGATACCACGCACGGTCCTAGCAAGCCCACACTTTGGTGCAGCATTCCCCAGAGCTCTTATGGACTGCCATGGGTCCCTGGTTAATGTGCTGTCTCTGGAGTTTGACCCCCAGTGTTCAAATCCTGACTCAGCTACTTGTGAGTTTGGTTCAGTTCCTTGGCTTTCCTCAAATCTGGTCATCTCGTCTGTACATGGGTATTATGACAAAATTAATATATTAATATCTGCTATATTGGTATCCTATGGCCACAGATACTAACACAATTTTTTTTTTTTGGTAGTTTGTCTTTGTTTTTTGTTTTTTTTACAAACTTGGTGATTTAAAACAGAAATTGGAGTTCCCGTTGTTGCTCAGTGGGTTAAGATGCTCCCCCTAGTATCCATAAGAATGCAGGTTTCACCCTTGGCCTCACTCAGTTGGGTTAAGGACCCTGGTGTAGGTTGCAGATGCGGCTTGGATCTGGTGTGTGACTTGCATTCAGGGTCAGTAATTTTACGTGTCGATTGACTGGCCATGGGGTATCCAGATTAAACATCATTCCCAGGCATTTCTAGATGAGAGTAGCATTTGAACGGGTGGACTCAGGAAAGTAAATTGCCCTCCCAATATGGGTAGACATCATCTAATCCAGTGAGGACCTGAACAGAACAAAAGGTGAAGGAAGGAGGGATTTTTCTCCTTTCTTCCTGCCTCAGTGCTGAGCTAGGACACCTCCTCTCACCTTTTCTGACCTTTAGACTGGGATTTACACCATGGTTCTCAGGCTTTCAGACCCGAACTGAACCACACCACTGACTTTCCTGGGCCCACAGCTTGCAGATGGCAGATCATGGGACTTAGCCTCTGCAATCTCCAGCTAATGCAAGGCCAACCTAGATGATTTTCCTGTCTGCTAAGACCCTTTTATGCTATAGTGGGGAACATTTACAGGTTCATTTTCCAGCCTACCACATTAGCCTTGTGGTATTATGAGGATTGAATGACATAAATCAACAAAGTACAGTGGCTAGAACATGGGAAGTATTCACTAAGAATGACCTACCAGCCTGGCATTGCCATCATGGCTCGGTGGTTAACGAATCCGACTAGGAACCATGAGGTTGTGGGTTCGATCCCTGGCCTTGCTCAGTGGGTTAAGGATCTGGTGTTGCCATGAGCTGTGGTGTAGATCACAGACGCGGCTTGAATCTGGTATTGCTGTGGCTGTGGTGTAGGCTGGCAGCTGTAGCTCCGATTAAACCCCTAGCCTGGGAACCTCCATATGTCGTGGGTGTGGCCCTAAAGAGAAAAAAAACAATCTTGCAGATCCTGCCTACTGCAAAGTGACTTTGAAGGAACCTTGTCCAAAAGAGTGAAGAGGAAGACAGGAAGAGGACAGGTGAAAGCTGACCTTTGCCTATAGCATTTGAATATTTTAAAATGCTTTATGTTCCCACAAGGACCTACTGTAGGGCACAGGGAACTCTACTCAGTATCTTGCAATAACCTATAATGGTGGAAAAGAATCTGAGAAAGAGTATCACTTTGCTGTACACCTAAAACTAATACGACATTGTAAATCAACCATATTTCAATAAAAAACATTTTTAGTGCTTTATGTTTGTGCTCTTAGCCTGTGCCTTTCACAAACACCTCTATAGGTTATAACTCCTTACATGATAGACAAATGGGAACATACGTATGGCAAAGAATCCAGAAATCAGTGCAAAATAGTTGATTCTCTTATTCTTATTAACCCATACTTGAAAATTAGAGGGTTCACAGGGACTTCATTTTCATTCCAGTTCTAAAATAATGATCAAATTCTGAATGAAGAAAACATCTATATTATGGAAATTTTTAAATGTTCACATTGGCTTATAATCTCCTCTGTAATCTTTAAAATAAGCTGGGAGTAATGTCTTTTCAATATTGGCATAAAATTGTTATTTGTTGTGTCGCCTATAGTCTCTGTTAGTTTCAAAAGCAAAGAATAAAGATCAAGATTTAGGAGTTCCCGTCGTGGCGCAGTGGTTAACGAATCCGACTAGGAACCATGAGGTTGCGGGTTTGATCCCTGCCCTTGCTCAGTGGGTTAAGGATCCGGCGTTGCCGTGAGCTGTGGTGTAGGTTGCAGACATGGCTCGGATCCCGCGTTGCTGTGGCTCTGGCGTAGGCCAGTGGCTGCAGCTCCGATTCGACCCCTAGCCTGGGAACCTCCATATGCCGCAGGAGCGGCCCAAAGAAATAGCAAAAAGACAAAAAAAAAAAAAAAAAAAAACAAGATTTAGGAGTTCCTGTTGTGGTGCGGTGGAAATGAATCCAACTAGGAACCATGAGGTTTTGGGTTTGATCCCTGGCCTCGCTCAGTGGGTTAAGAATACAGCGTTGCCGTGAGCTGTAGTGTAAGTTGCAGATGCGGCTCAGATACGGCATGGCTGTGGTGTAGGCCGGCAACTGTAGCTCCCATTCGACCCCTAGCCTGGGAACCTTCATACGCCGAGGGTGTGGCCCTAAAAAGCAAAAAAAAAAAAAAAAAAAAAAAATCACGATTTAATATTTAACAACTCATCCTTCCCATGGGGCTTGGCAGGTCCAGGCTGGGAACAGATTTTCACTTACAAAACACTTTCACAGACATCCATTTAATCCTCCTAATAATCTTACTATATGGATAGGTAGCATGAGTTCCACCCTAAAGACTTGGAAAACAAAAATGAGAAACTTTAGGCTCAGAGAGTGAAACAGAACTGGTCAAAGGCAGAGCTGGACTGACTCCGAATGACATCCTTAGTAAGAGAGTAGGACGAAGGATAGAGAAAGGGGACCCTAAAACAGGCAAAAAAAAGGCCACCTGGAAATTCAAGCCTGAAAAAGCCTAAAGGAAAAAAGTTAGGAGATGTGAAATGAGAAAAGTCAAAAACCCACATCAACCTTCTGTTGGTTCCTAGTTTAAGGAAAAAACAAGGGGGGGGGATCAGATTCCAACAAGCCAGTGGTTTAACGCACGCCCACGCATTCTGATGATTCTTTCCCCGGACTGCTTTCACAAGCCATGTAGAGGGAGTGCATGACCTTATTCGCTAGTTCTTTTTCTAAACCACATTCTCTCACCTGGGCAGGTATCTGAGCAGGTGAGAGGTTTCTCTGCATGACTGAGACATTCGACCGCCCTTTGTTTTCCCCCAAAAGTATTTCCTCAAGGAAGTTGAAATCCAGCACGCCCAGGTGAATCAGGAAGTGGGGACTACCTCAACGACATTAAATTACAATATTTATAATAATATCAGTGATCATTGATAGAATAAATGTACCCACGTGTGGGCATTACTGAGCTCCTTTTTCATACTATAATTCCCTCTTCTTCCAGGAGGGTGTCAGTTTCCAAAGGGACTGCATTTCCTGTTTTTCAACTTTTGCAGCATTACTTGAAGGTTTCATATAGGGCAGGCGATATTACAGTTACCAGTCTTTGTAATGACAGGGCCATCAGCACTGCCTGCGGAAATGGATGGGCTCCCTGAAACAACCTGATGCAAAAGGAGAAACTGGGTGTGAAACTACACATTTAGAATTTCAAAATATAAAGCAGTGGTTCTCAAATACGGCTGCACATCACAACTTCCTTAGGGACAAACTGGTGACTGGGCGCCAACCCAGATGATTAAAAGTTATTTCTATGGGTGGGATCTAGGTATCTGATGATCTGTGAGTACCCAGGATTGAGAACCAGTGCTTTGAATAAAAGACTCGATGAAAAGAAAAGAATACCCGAACCTCACCCATATCCTTTGTAGATATTTGAAATACATACATTCATACCATGGCAAGGGTATGCATGTTGTAAATATTATTGGTAGTGAAGATATGAGAACAACCATTGCATCTACCACACTAGGTATCAGTAAACAAGAACTAGAAAGGGTGAGAATTCTGTTATACCTAAACACATTTTTAAAAATATTTTCAGAAGTTACTGTCATGGCACAGTCGGTTAATGATCCAGCTTGTCTCTGCAGAGGCCCGGGTTTGACCCCCAGCCCAGCGTGGTAGGTTAAATATCTGAGTTGCCGAAGCTATGGCGTAGGTCACAGCTCCAGGTCAAATTCAGTCCCTGGGCCAGGAACTTCTATATGCCAGGGATGTGGCCAAAAAATTATATTTATATATATATATTTTTTCAGGGTGTTAACATTAGGAGATGCTGTTAAAAGGTATGTGAGAACTCTGTAAATCTAAAATTATTCCAAAATTAAAAGTTCATTTTAAAAGTATTTTAGTGACTTCATCAAGATTTCTAGGGAAATGTTCCACATCTGTTACCGTCATTATAGGCTGACCACTGTAGTTCTCATCCTGTGATTGCAATGGGATTCGTAATTCCACAAAGAAATAATTTTTTTCCATTAGCCTGACTCTGGGTGATATGTAACATTAATAACAACAGTTAATGACATTTACTGCATGCTGGGTTCCATGCTAAACACACACATACATTATCTCTTTAAATCCCTGCTGAAATGTTACGTGTAAGTATCACCCCCTTTTCATAGATGAGGAAACTGAGGATAAGAGAGCTAAAATTATTTGCCTAATGTCATATACTAGTTAATGACAGAGCTGAATGTGAAACCTAGACCTAGCTAATTACAGGGCTTTTTTTTTTTTTTTTTTTTCTGTCTTTTTCTAGGGCCATATCCATGGCATGTGGACCCCAAGCTAGGGGTTGAATCGGAGCTGTAGCCGCTGGCTTACACCACAGCAATGCAGGATCCAAGCCACGTCTGAGAACCTACACCACAGCTCACAGCAATGCTGGATCCTTAACCCACCAAGTGAGGCCAGGGATCGAACCCACAACCTCATGGTTCCTAGTCAGATTGGTTAACCACTGAGCCACGACCGGAACTCCAGGGCCTATGATTTAAACCCCTATATCATTTCAGCTCCCAAATCTGTGGATTGTTTTTTACTACAACGACTAGATCTGCAAACAAGAAAGTGTTTTCTGTGCATTTGCAATGTGCAGTGCTGGCTCTGACCAGAATGAGAAAACTTCCTCTGTTCTATGCCTGCTCCTTCTCACTCTCCTCCCCTAACTTTTGGCACATTCTTTCTCCCCAGATGTTTCCTGCTGTCTGTTCATTTCCTGTTTCTCAGTTACCTGATAGATTATATTAATTCACTCTAAGGAATGAATAATTAATAGCATCTTCATGTGTTGGTCCTTAGAGGAACTAATCCATTTTTTAAAGAATTTCTAAAAAGAGTAGTATTTATCCAGAAACATGGAAATAGTGGACTTTATCCACTGCAGCACCTTAATGGGGAAGATATTTCAGAAAGGGGCCTTTAAACAGAAAAATATACTCAATAAAAATCATTCTCTGCAGGAGATCCCGTCGTAGAGCAGTGGTTAACGAATCCGACTAGGAACCATGAGGTTGTGGGTTCGGTCCCTGCCCTTGCTCAGTGGGTTAACGATTCGGCATTGCCATGAGCTGTGGTGTAGGTTGCAGACGCGGCTCGGATCCCGTGTTGCTGTGGCTCTGGTGTAGGCCGGTGGCTACAGCTCCGATTCGACCCCTAGCCTGGGAACCTCCATATGCTGCGGGAGCTGCACTAGAAAAGGCAAAAAGACAAAAAAAAAAAACAAAAAACAAAAAACAAAAAACAAAAAACATTCTCTGCAGAATTGATGTGCTCAAGGCATCATAATTGACATTAAGGAGAGCTAAGAACCCAATAAGGATTTACCACATAGCACAAGGAACTATACCTAATATCTTGTAATAATCTATACTAGAATATAATATCAAAAAAAAAACTGAATCACTAGGCTGTGCATCTGAAACTAACTATTGTTAAGCAACTATAATTCAATTTTTTAAATGATCAAAAAAGAGAGAGAGAGCTAAGAAACAAGAAATAAGATTTGTCATTTCCTTTCTTCAGAAATGTATCATGTGGTCAGAAATATGACACTCATGAAATCATACAACAGTAGCAAATCACCCCATCACGCGGTATTTTGCGTTGTCCGAGGAGACATACAGGAGTTGCAACAATAGGTAGGTTCACCGGTCCAAAAATCAGCCTGAAAATTAGGATTTCTACTGAAAACAAGTGGTGGTAGTATGCTTCTTATTTGTAATCAGCTTGAGTTTTAAGAGCACTGCTTCTGAGCCTTCATATCCCGATGTTGTTTTTGCTGTCGTTGTTACAGGAGACTTTATGGCATACAAACCACTTTCCTCACGCTATTTCACTTTTTTGGCCAACTTTCCTTTGAGGTAGGTATTCTTCACATCTTTTAGATGGGAGAACAGACTGAGAGAGGAAGTGATTCGCCCCAGGTTTTACAGCTAACGAGCAGTGGCCCCAGGCTTCAAACATTGTTCTGTCCCCTAATGCTTCTCATCATCTCTGAGCTCCTATGGGTGTGTGTGTGTGTGTCTCCTGACATTGATCTGATCAGAAGACAGAAACCACACTACTAATTTGAACAGGAATTATCTAATGTAAAAAAAGAAAAAGAATGATGGATAGATAGATGTAGATCTATCTATCTATCTATCTAGACTAGAAGATTAAGTACTGAGGGCATTTAATTGTATATGACTGCTCATTGCCCTTTAAGAATTCTTGGTATATTTTCTATCCCCAGCCAGCCTGTTAACTCAAGGGCAAGAAAAGTGTTTGTGCTTCTTCCATATTCTCCACTAATGCCAAGCACAGTGCTGGCCACAAAATAACTTGGGCATTCAGATCCAAGTTCAAATCCTAACTCTGCTATGTACTAGCTGGGTGACCTTGAGAAAACTGCATAGCTTCCTATGCAAGGGTTATGAAAAGAATAAAGTGAGTTAATGAATGCAAATGACTCAGCTAAATAAGCGGTGGCTACTACTACTATTACTATTATAATTATTATCATCATCATTATTAAGATTCCCTAGTTCTTTGTCTTCTGAAATGCTGCCTAGTGTAATAATTGGGGCAATATTTGAAAATCCACAAGACATTCATTGACCTCATTTGCAGGCAGATCTGTCCTTTGGTCTGCTGTAAGAACTACCATATGGTACTCAGCCCTATTTTGAGCGTTGACTTTTTTTTTTTTTTTAACTGAATGCTAGTGTGAAGTCAACATTCATCCTTCCCCATCAAAAATCCCTCAAGCACAAGCCTCCTGAAAGTCAGCCTTCTTTAATTCAAGGATGATATTTCTGTGCCTGGTTAACTTTCTTTCAGCTTTCAACATGAGCCAATTGGCTGTAATCACAGGATGTTATCGAAAACGATTGGGCAGATTATGGGTAGTAATCGAGATAATTGCCAAGGAGAAACAAGGAAAAAATAAATGAAACTTCCATCTCAGGGAGAAATAAATGGTTTTATTATGGGGTCAGGAGGGATGGGTCTAAAATTCCCTGTCCGACAGAAAATGCATAATGGTAGTTTGGGAGTTGGCGAATTTGGCAGCAACAACATCCATGGATCAAAACAGCTTTTAAGGGCCAACCTCAGGGGACAGCACTTCTATAAAAGGAATGCGATGCTTTTCTCTCTGCTGCAGAAAATGCAGAATCAGAGCTGACTGGAAACACAGCTAGCTGTCTGTCATTATCTGCAAAAGACAAGGAGGAAAATGATGTTCTACTATTTTAGGGTGATAGGCAAAAATCTCTCCGAGTTTTCCAATATACATTTGGGCAAGTCTCAGGAAGCAGGAAAAACAAAATGAAACAAACAAAAAAAAAATACTTTAACGTAAAGCCTCGTTGAAAATGAGTTTTTCTGGAGTTTTCTCCATAATATTGTATATAATGAGAGCTTTTACATTTGAGCCCCATCTCCCCTCCTTCCAAATGCACCCAGGCCAGCAGCGTGGAGTTGGGTTTGCCCTGAATGGCATTTTAGAGCAAGCTGGTAATGTGAACCGTCTCGTGCCACAGGACCCCATGCAGTTCAGCACAGATTGTCCTGGGACTCCCAGTCAGCACCAGTCCACAGACCTCAGTTCTGAGCAGAGCTCCCAAGGCCCACCCTGCCCCGCTCTCAGAGCTGACCACCAACACGCAGGGAATCCTGGTGATGAGGATCCAAAAAAAGGCTGAGAGAGAAATATCATGACTACTGCAGGAGGCTGGTTTCCTTGACATTGACATTCGTACCCCTGACGTGTTTTAGAACTCCTCTAATTTCTAATACGCTGTGTTACATTTTCCTGGAATAACTTCTTACCGTCTTAAAGATTTCGATGCCTGCCTTGTGCAAGAGAAGAAAACAAGGACTCAGAAGTCAGAAAATGGATTCCAAGCTCCTTTAGTCTTGGTGGAGGGGAACCTGACCACCCTAGAATCCCAGCAGAGGAGTTAGCCCTCTTCTGCTCTTCAGCTCTCCCAGTCAGGGAGTTAGCCAGCCTGGGACTGGCCCTGAGGGATTTCCCTGGTTGCCTCCTAGGGAATGGTAACTCCGTAATGGGAAGGATTCCAAAACCTTATGTCTAGACAGCAAAGGCTATGCGGACACAGGGCACAGTGTGACAGATAAAGACTTTCAGGCCCCAAGGTTATTGCCCAGGCTCCTGGGACTCGCTAAGCTGATAGACGGAATGTTAAATATTCACATTTTCAACAAAGCATGTGCCTTATCAGTATCTTGGATTCATCTTCAATAAAGGCTTTCGATAGGGGTTCCCATTGTGGCTCAGCAGGTGAAGAACCCAACGAGTATCTATAGGATGCAGATTCAATCCCTGGCCTCGCTCAGTGGGTTAAGGACCCCAAGTTGCAGTGAGCTGCAGCATAGGTCACTGATGTGGCTTGGATCTGGCATTGCTGTGGCTGTGGTATAGGCTGGCAGCTGCAGCTCTGATTCAACCCCTAACTGGGGAACTTCCATATGCCGCAGGTGTGGCCCTAAAAATAAATTATAATAAAGTATTTTTATAAAGGCTTTCAACAAATGTAAATTCTTTTGTATATTTGGAAATACTTGGAAGACCAGTATTATAAACATTGAACATGCAGGTATAAATAATTACTAGGACTTGATTATATCATTCACTCTATCCACCAAATTTTATTTTTAATAAGGGTTATATCTGTTTGAAATTGCTTAAAACTTGTCATTATTTCTCCTCATGCAACTGCAGACATCAGGATTAATTCGAATGAAATTCTGTGCCTTGAACAAGTATTCTATCAACATTAACTTTCTGAACATAAATAATCCACAATCCACATATAAATCATTTTATATACAAATATATAATATTTTTATATATAACCCTAATATAGGATTGAGAGATATTATAGTTCAAGTCACAACATTTGGATTTTAAAATCCATTACAAAGATGAGAAAATCCATTAATTATACTGAACTCTATTTATTGTACTGAAAGAAAATACGTTTTTAGTAACCAAAGACTGTGCACCCTTGGAGAAGGTAAATTGCAGCCCGCTTCTTACTCAGGCATATTTCCTGCTGGTTGAAATCTCCTCCCAAGGTTCTGCTCCCCACATGAGGCTCTCCCTGCTCTGGCTTTGAACCTCTGGACTCTGGAATCCATTGGAGCATTATCCCTACTTTCTACCAGCAGCCCCATCTCCAATCCTGAGCAGTTTTTTTTTTGCTTGTTTTTGTTTGTTTTGCTATTTTAGGGCCACACTCGAAGCATATAGACGTTCCCAGGCTAGGGGTCGAATAGGAGCTACAGCTGCCAGCCACAGCCACAGCCACATCCACAGCAACACCAGATCTGAGCCGCATCTGTGACCTATACCACAGCTCATGGCAAGGTCAGATCCTTAACCCACTGAGCACTGAGCAAGGCCTCGAACCTGCATCCTCATGGAACCTAGTCAGGTTGGTTAACCACTGAGCCACGAAGGGAACTCCCCTGGGCAGAATTGTTTTTATGATGGAGTTTGATTATTCGTGTGTCTATTACCCAGAGCCGAGAACTCTTGGGGTGGGGGGGGCTCTACCTAAGAGCAATCATAGCTTATTACTGGTCTGAGATTCAAGCCTGGATGACTTTTAATTGTTTGAGGCCTAAGGTAGAGAAAATAGAATTGCTTTTGATTGATGCTGCTGAACCCTGCACTACATACTCTCCTTTTACTGTTCAGTGGGTCACAGGAGGCCAACAGCACAGACTACTCAGAGAAACCAGCGCAGCGGAAAGACTGGGTGATGGCCATTTACCAGTCCTTGGCTACTAGCTCAGTTCATTACCTGGTTAACTTTACCCAAGTTACTCAAAGTCTTGGAGTCTGTTTCCTCATCTTTCAAAATGTGCTTAGACAAGCGGTGGGTCTAAAGAGCAAAGGAAATGACATGTCATATTCTATATATATGATGACATCATATGTATATGCGGGTACTATGATTTTTTTTTTTTTTTGGTCTTTTTAGGGCCGCACCTGTGGCATGTGGAGGTTCCCAGGCTAGGGGTCTAATCGGAGCTGTAGCTGCTGGCCTACGCCACAGCCACAGCAACGCCAGATCCAAACCACATCTTGACCTACACCACAGCTCACAGCAACGCTGGATCCTTAACCCACTAATTGAGGCCAGGGATCGAACCCTAGATCTCATGGTTCCTAGTCGAATTCATTTCCAATGCGCCACAACGGGAACTCCTGCAGGTACTATGATTATCTATAAAATACAGAACTATGCCTTTAAAGATACATGGCATGTGCATCACACAATAGAGCACTGCTTTACTAACATTAGAGAGAAGATGATAAACTATGAAGGAGATGTCTGCTCCAATTATCTTCTGGAAAGGCTATTAATAGAACTATGGTGAAACCGTTAACAAAAAGTACAAGGTCTTAAGAAACTACAAGGCAATGCTCCCTTTTTCAAATTTTGGTCTATGTTGAATTGTCAGTACAGGCTGGGCCAGTTTCCTATAGATGTATGAGCCTGGAAGGAGCGCAATTATATTTTCATCGACAAACAATTCCACTCCCTCTATAAATCAACATCATTTCCTCCTGGCCCCCTCCAAGATTCAGCAGCTGTCATAAGGTTGCCAGGTAGAATAATGATTCAGGACCCACAAACCACACTGTCTTATTGAACTGCTCCCAAGCTCACTGGCTCCGGGACCAATAAATCATTGCTTTACAAGTCATCTGGAACACAAGGTGCAGACCAGAGTCAAGAGTCAAGGTTCCTCAGTACTGTTAGGAGGCACTGGTTAGGAAAAGACTTCTTTTAAAAAAAAAAAAATGTTTTTTTAAGTCACAGACTAACCATTCTGCTCATCTTTTGAATGGTTTCCTATCTGCATGTGTTTCATCCTCTGAATATTTAACAATGCCAATTCAGTGTTCAGATACCACTGTGGTTTTCTTCTCTTGATTTTGAAGCTCTTCCAGAGCCCCTGCTGTGTTTTAAAATGTAGAACTCGGGCTTCTTTCTGGTATGGCTTCCACCTCATTCTATCCCACTTCCCATGGAGATTACACACTCAGTAAAGAGCCGGCCTGTTTTCGGTGTCCCTAGCAGATGGAGACAAAGTTATTCCCCACTTTTGTTCCAAGAAACAAGGCAATATTGTGTTGTCAAGTTTCTGCTTTTTTATATTGAGCAGTTTGAATAATAATAATAGTATTAATCTCCCCTCTTTGAAGGAACTTTATCATTTTTACATTTTCTCCCCCTCCATTCTCTCACCATCCTGGTCTCTCTCAGGAGAATTGACTGTGAAATGTGCTTCATGCTGCCAAGAAGAAAAATAGGTGAAGGATAAGGACTTTGTCTCTTAAGCAACATCGAAGATGCCAGAAGTTATAAGATTTGCTGATGAAACTGAAAATGCAAAAACATTTCTGTGTCTTAATTTCTGCCTAAGTATTTAATCACCCCATTTTGTTGATAGTACCCTCTTCTGGTTCTTTTGACTCCTTTTCTTGATTTTCATAAGAAATATCTGAGCTAAAAATTGAGACCTGTTCTTAGAAATTAAGAACTGTGGTTTGACTTCAAAGTTAAGACTAGAAAAAAAGGAAAAAACAAAACCCCCTCATTCTTATTCATCCAGGAGGAATATTCTTTGCCATGCCTTCTGCTAATTATAAAACTAAACTTCAAATTTCAAATGGGTTTAGGAGCAAGGATTTGCATTCTTTGTACAAAAAAAGAATCCAGGAACACCACAATACTAATTGAAAAGGGCAGACAAAAGCTCTGATGAATGCTAAAATTAGTGCATGACATTTTTTAAAGAAACTGAATAGTAGCATAGACTCGGAGTATCTCCACTCAAATAAACTGCTGTGGTGGTTTTAACATGTGTCCATCAATAATCTGATTCTTCTTTCTCCAGGAGGTGGGACTTTATTCCCCTCCCCTTGAATGTGAGCTCAACCTAATGACTTGCCTCTACTGAATGGAAAGGAAAAAACTGTAACTTGACATAGACACCACCCCAGCTAAGTGATCGAGGTTAACATTACTGTAATAAGACATATCAACCTTTTGTATCCCCCAGTATGATGGGATGAAAAGGGCACATCGTCTCTGTGATATACTTCCCCCAAATCCATAACTCCAGAAATCATGAAAAACATCAGATAAATCCACACTGAGGGACATCCTACAAAATAGCTGATTGCTACTGCTCAAAAGCGTCAAAGTCATAAAAGACCAGAAAAAAAGAAAGAAGGAAAACACACGGAGGGAGACCAAGAAGACAAGATAATCAAATGTAGTATGGTATTCTGGATAGGGTCCTGAAACAAAAAAAGAACATTAATGGAGGGCGTTCTTGTTGTGGCTCAGCAGTAACGAACCCAGCGAGTATCCATGAGGACAAGGGTTTGACCCCTGGCCTCCCTAGGTGAGTTAAGGATCCAGTGTTGTCGTGAGCTGTCGTGTAGGTTGCAGAAGTGGCTCAGATCCCGAGTTGCTGTGGCTATAGTATAGACCAGCGGCTGCAGCTCCAATTTGGCCCCTAGCCTGTGAACTTCCTTATGCCACAGATATGGCCCTAAAAAGCAAATAAAATAAAATAATGGAAATGCTGGTGAAATCTGAATAAAGACTGTAGTCTATGTACTACTATTGTATCAATGCTAATTTCTAGTTTTGATAAATGTCCTATGGCTATATAAGGTGTTAGCATAGAGGAAGCTGGTGGAAGGGTTTATAAGAACTCTATCTTTGTATATCTAAAATTGCTTCAAAATATAAAACAATTTTAAACAATCTGCATGTTTATTGATAAATTTAAAGTAAGCGTAGACAAAGCTTACATTCATTCTTTCCTTCAGTTCATTCTACATATATTTATTGAGTGTCTGCTTTGTGCCAGGCACTGCTCTAGGCACTGGAGAAACAGTGCTAAAATGAATGAGGCTCTCACACTCGTGGAAATTCTAGCCTAACAGGTATAACAGGTATGATGAACGATGCAAAGGACAGGCTTTTCTGGGTGCATATAATTGGGTCCTCACCTGTTCTGAAGGGAAAGGAAAGCTTCCCTAAAGCAGAGGATGTTTCAGCTGAGACAAGAAGCTTAATATTAGATGCGGTGGGAGCTGTTTGGACAGAAAGGGAACCCTTTCAGGCAGAAGAAGAGGCATGACTAGCAGGGAATAGGGGATCAAAAAGAAAGCCAGGAATTTGAGTTCAAGGGTAAAGAGAGGGATCTAGATACAAAGGCAGGGGGTAAATCATTCAAGGTCGTATAGGTCAGAGAAAGGGTTTGGGACTTCAACCAAAAGTAATGGGTAACCACTGGAGTGTTTTAAGTAAATGATGTGATGATATTGCAATCCGCTTCTTTTTAATTCGTGTATTTCCTCGCTCCTTAAGTCAGTATTGTTCATGTTTGAGAATGGCTTAAACTTCCTAATTATTGAGTTTTCATAAGAAAGGTATCATTTATTTTTCACCCTGACCCCTATCTCTACTTTCTGGCAATGAGGAGTTGAAATCTCCTTCAATCATTGAGCCATGTTGTGAGTAAGCAAAGATATTTGTCGTGGGTTCCTCAGCACTCAAACAACCTTCCATTTGGGTATTCTCTTCATTGTCAGAGACTTTGTAGAAGGCATGGCCCTACCTCCCCCTAAAAATGCCCATGACTTAAGCTCAGCTAACTTGTCTCCCCATCCACATCTCTGAATCTTGAATAGATGGTGCAAAAACACAAGGGCAATCTAGAATACTTCCGGGGGATGAAGTACTGGCAATCAGGTCTGGGGGCATTGGTGGTGGCAATATCAGCAGAGAGGTCCATAAGCCAGGCAGATCCTGTGGTATGACATGGGCTCTGGTTCTGCTGCCAGCCTCCTCTTGACTCCTCCCCATTTGTGGATCCTAATTCCCTCCATTATCTTCCCAATGATTTCTTTATTTGCAGGTCTTTTTCTGACATTGATGACTAAAGACATTGACAACTGCATTGATAAGTAATAATCAGAGTTTACTTTTATATAGCACTCATTATTTGCCAAGCACGGTTCTAAGTGCTTCTCTATACCTATTACCTCCTTCAATACTAGTGAAATAGAGAAATAGATTTCTCTGCTGAGAGAGGGAAGCCTTGTGGCAGAATCATTTATTTTATTAAAAAGAAAGAGAAAGGAGTTCCCATCGTGGCACAGCAGCAACGACTCCAACTAGGAACCGTGAGGTCGTGGGTTCGGTCCCTGGCCTTGCTTAGTGGGTTAAGGATCCGGTGTTGCCATGAGCTCTGGTGTAGGTTGCAGACTCGGCTTGGATCTGGCATTGCTGTGGCTGTGGCTGTGGCATAGGCCGGCAGCTGTAGCTCCGATTTGACCCCTAGCCTGGGAACCTCCATATGCCACAGGTGCGGCCCTAAAAAAGAAAAAAGAGAGACGTATAGACAGAAAACTTTTTTCAGGCCAAGAGATTAAAAAGGTGTTTTTCTCTAACAGCAAGAAATTGGAAGAAACCTGAAATGTTTGACAATGGGGGACTAAATAGGCAGATTACAGTATAACCACTCAAGGGGACTGGTATGCAACCAATTAAAATACTAATTAGCAAAACGGAGATGTGAAATAAGAAAACCTTGTGATTGTGAAGGTGGGAAAATAGGAAAGCAAATGGTCAAGGAGTTGGAAGAGTTATGTAAGCATTCTGAGCCGTTTTGTTAGGGTGCTGATTATAGGTGGGGTTTTCTCCCTGTTGCTACACTCGCTCTAAAGTTCCACTCTATCTATAATTTTAAAAGGAAATACACTTTCCCTCACTATCTATTTATCCCAGTGCTCCAGGCTGACTCCTCTCCAAGTGTGGGGAAATCCCTATAATCCTCCCCTTAGCAACCATTTAAGATAAGGAACTTCAGGGCCACTTTTAAGTCTGTGCTGGCAGGGCAGATATTGATGGCAAGGTTGAACTGAAGTTTTCAGTACCAAATTCCTAAAGGGACCAAAATTTCAATTCTCATCAGCTTCTGTTGTGAGGTTCAAACCCTGATCCAGATGCACATATTTGGGGATGGGGGCCACTGCTGCCCTAACCCCCTCACTCTTGCTGCACTCCAGTTTTCCACTTCACGCAGGGAACTGGGAAGTCAGTTCATGAGAATTTGCAGAAATGAGACATCAGTCCTTTGATTCACACTTTTACCTTCCGTACAGGCTTATTCTCAGGAGTCATCTATATCCTCAGTTTGTGATGCTTTTGTCTGCTTTCCTGACCCTCGTGCCTACCTCTCTGCTTCCCAGCCTCCAAAATCCAATTTCCCTGTGAAACCTTTCCTAGTTCCCTGGGGAATGTTCCCTAAGATACCAAAATATAAACTTAATATTAGTTGAACTGCTTATGAAACAAAAATGTCAATTGCAATGTCTGTAGATCAAAAATGGCTTAACATCTACCATTTCACCTGGCTCAGCCTACAGTGTACAACATTAGCAGCCCCTGCAAGTCACATTTCAAAGCCCCCAAGATCCCTTACTCTTGCCCATCAGGATCAACAGGGCTCTGTGTGTCTACCTTAGCACTGCTTTGGACAGGTGGGCCTCACCTCTCTAACTCATGCATTTTTCATATATACCAGAGATCTGTAGTTGGCACCTAATTGAGACATTTCTAGAAAGGACCTCTGAGATCCCTTCTGACCTACGTACTAATTTATATATAGCCGGGTGATCTTATTAAATAAGAATTACTAGGAGTTCCCATTGTGGTGCGGAGGAAACAAATCCGACTAGGAACCATGAGGTTGCGGATTCGATCCCTGGCCTCTCTTAGTGGGTTAAGGATCTGTAGGTCACAGACGCAGCTGGGCTGGCATCTGTAGCTCCAGTTCGACCCCTAGCCTGGAAACCTCCATATGCCACAAGCGCAACCCTAAAAAACAAAACAAACGATTACTAAAGAGTTCTGTTTAATCACACACACACTGATTATCTTTCAAAGTTAAAAAAATGCATGAGCTCTGTGACCTAGCAATGCCATGTCTTGATAATTTGTCCAACAAATATACCCCACACTGAAACAAAATGATGTATGTTCAAGAACATTCATTGCTACTTTGGTTTGTAATAGCAAAAGATTATGTTTAACTGATTAAATACATTTGGCACATCAATATGGTGAATTGAATACTGTGATCCCAAGATACAGCATTAAGTAAAGAAGCAAGACAGTGCTCTGATATGTTTCCATTTAAAATGGTTACTATTGGAATTCCCATCGTGGCTCAGTGGTTAACGAATCCGACTAGGAACCATGAGGTTGTGGGTTCGATCCCTGGCGTTGCTCAGTGGGTTAAGGATCCGGCGTTGCTGTGAGTTATGGTGTGGGTCACAGACGCAGCTCAGATCCTACATTGCTGTGGCTGTGGTGTAGGCCAGTGGCTACAGCTCCAATTAGACCCCTAGCCTGGAAACCTCCATATGCCATGGGAGCAGCTCAAGAAAAGGCAAAAAAACAAACAAATAAATAAATAAAAATAAAAAATAAAATGGTTACTATTCTTGTAAATACTCCACTTTTTTATTAGCCCAGAATGCAACTGGTCTTTGAATATATGAAAAATGTCAAATTTCATTAATAAATGCAAATTCAACTCAACAACAAAAATATAAGCAACCTGATTGAAAGGAGCTGAACAGACATTTTTCCAAAGAAGACATTCACATGGCCAGCAGACACCTGAAAAGATGTTCAGTATCACCAGTCATCTGGGAAATGCAAATCAAAACCACATTAAGATACTACCTCACACCCAAACAAGAAACAACAAGTGTTAGAGAGGATGTGGAGAAAATGGAACCCTTGTACACTGTTGGAGATAATGTAAATTGACTCAGCCACTATAGAAAACAGTATGGAGTTTCCTCAAAAAATTAGAAACAGAAATACCATATGACCCAGCTATCTCACCTCTGGGTATTTATCCAAAGAATATGAAAACCCTAATTCAAAAAAATGTACGCACCCCTATGTTCATTGCAGCATTGTTTACAATAGACAAAATATAGGAACAACCTAAATATCCATTGATGGGTGAATGGATAGAGAAGATGTGGTATATACACATACAATGGAATACTACAAAGCCTTAAAAAAGAAAATCTTGCCATTTGAGACAACGCAAATGGACCTTGAAGGTATTATACTAAGTGAAATAAGTCAATTGGAGAAAGACAAATACCATATGATTTTATTTATGTGTGGCATCTGAAAAACAAAGCAAATAAAACAAAAACAAACTCCTAGGTAAAGAGAACAGACTAATGGTTACCAGAGGGGAAGGGGTTGAGGGGTGGCTGAAATGGGTCAAGTGGGTGGACTGTATGTTGATAGATGATAATTAGACTTTCGGTGGTCCCTTTTTTGGAACACTTTGAAGTGTATACAAATATCAAATTACAATGTTGTATACGTGAAACTTATAAAATGTTGTCACCGATTTTTACCTCAATTTTTAAAAAGCAACACAAGTTAAATTCTGTTATTTCACCTGTCATGTTAGCAAAGATAAACATTACTGTTACTATTCAATATCTGCTACTGGATGGGAAAAGAAACACTCATAATTTGTTACGGAATCATTAGAGAACTGAATGAGGAAATTGTGAGGCATCCATAGAATAAAGTGTTTATCAATGTCCAAAATAATATATGCAAGACAGGGCAATTAATACTTTCGAGTGGAAAAAAGCAGTCTACAAGAATATGGCTCATATAAAAGCAGATTGTTTCTAGAAAGTGTTTTACTAAAATGTTCTCTTTGAGTTGTAGGATTTCACGTGTTATTTTTAAGATTTTATTCACTGTATTTTTTGCATTATGTGATTGTTTACTATAAATGTGTCAATTTCACAAAGCCCCTAAAGCTCTTCTTTGTAAAAATCTAAGGGAATAATGAATCTCCTTTGGAAAGTATCCACTACATATATGGAAAGATTCATTTTTCTTGGGGCTTTTATTACCCATTAAAATTAACTGCACATTATTTCTTTACTGCTTGAGGTCCTTTGAATGAATTTGTGGGTGTTCTCTTCTAAAGACTCGGTCTGGAAAGATTAATCTGTGGTCTTGGTTTAAGAAATGAAGTCTATTAAGTGGTCTTAAAAACAAAAGTGGGCATCAATGTTCATGCAAATTATTGGTGCTTTAAAAATTCTGAGCTTCATGGAGCACTGGCTTTCTCTTCTTCTGCGCTTTATTTTAAATCAGCAGAGCAGGCAATGGGGAGGGCATCCTGTAACAGAAGTTATCTACCCATCCTACGTACTTGCAATGAAGGCCAATAGACCTTCTAAAGTTGGGAGTCTGAGTGAGCCTTTGAGATGACGGTGGGGCTTTGATTTTGTGATTACAATTAAAGATCAAGGTGAGCACCCGGTGCCTGCAGACGTTGCCTGATGGAAATGAATAAACACTTGGCTCTAAGACTATACCCAGCCAGAATACAAATAGAGCATATTATCAGCCATCAGAGCATGTCGTCCCTGAATGGCAGTGGACTGTGGAGCAGACTTTAAAGTGAAGGAGAGTGCCCCAGTGCCCCTCATCAACCATCCCTCAGCTGGGCTCCCCATGGAGCTGAGACATGGGGGGGAACCCCCGCCTTAGGCAGCAGAACAAGCTCTGAGACTCAACAAGGTGTCAGGTGAATTCATTGTACACAGATTCTCATTTGCCTCTTCCGCTTTCTGACAGATTGCTTCCTTGCAGACCTCCAGAAGGAGGCAAATTACTGGGTAGGGTGTGGGGAAAGAGGCACACTCACACATAGCTGGTGGGAGTGTAGACTGGTACATGATTTGGGGAGAAGGACAATTTGGCAGTGTCTGTCAAATTTTAAAATGCACGTGCCATATGACACAGAAACTTCATTTCTAGGAGTCTAGCTTCCAAACTTTTGGCACAAGGATATATGTACAGGGAAGCATATTACAGCATTGCTTATAATGGGAAAAGTTCCAAACAATTGAAAAGTCCATCATTGTGGGACCATTAAAGTATGTCCTATCCACACAGTGTGATATTGTGTGGCCATTAAAAATGAAATACTGTGGAGGTCCCGTTGTGGCTCAGCAGATTAAGAACCTGGTGGAGTGTCCATGAGAATGTGGGTTCAATTCCTGACCTTGCTCAGTGGGTTAAGGTTTCGGCATTGCCGCAAGTTGCGGCACAGGTCACAGATGCAGTTCAGATCTGGTGTTGCTGTGGCTATGGCGTAGGCCGGCAGTTGCAGCTCCGATTCGACACCTAACCTGGAAACTTTCATATGCCGCAAATGTGGCTGTAAAAAAAAAGAAAGAAAAGAAAAGAAGAGAAATACTATGGCAGTGACTTAGAAATTTATCTCTCTTAAGTGATCCACTTTGGGAGGGGGACTCTTATTTTCACAAATAAGCACACACATGCACACACACATATGTATATGTCTAGTTAGCATCAAAAAGAACTTGCAATGGTTGATAAGGATTACAGCTAATAATGATTCTTTTTTTTAAAAAAAAAAAATATGTAGTTAGAATTGAAACAGAAGAGGAAACTCACTTCTTTATTCATTTCTGTATTGTTTAAATTTGAAAATTTTCCTTATGACATTTACTGATATTTCCTAAATGATACATGTTTAAAGGGGCCAAACCTGTCTGTTCACTTAGTAGATCAGGTTGACATTCTAGTTCAAGGTGATACTAACTCTGTGGCCCTTAACATCTCCCAGCCCTGAGAATGTGCATGCCAGGTAGCATCTCAGAGTTGGATGGTCCTTTGATAAGCTTTGGGGCCAGGGCTTGGTCACAGCATGGCCAAGTAAGCAGCCCTTCGTACTGACCCTACGTATGAAATCAGAGCGGAATCACTGCTGAGCTGTACACCCTGAATCCAGTCCCCTTCGACTTCCTCTATTTCTGAGCTTTATCCCTCCCCAAGGCATGGGTGGGGCTGAGCCCACAGTGGAGGTCAAATTGACTATGATCCAAGGAAGGTAGTACCTGGACCAGAGGGCAGAGAGCATTGCCTCGGGAAACTGAGTCTCCATCCCAGCTCCAGACCTTTCTAGCCACTGGGCCGAGAGCAAATTTCGCAATGAATCAATTGATTCCTACAGTGTCCTCTGTTTCAGGGAAGCAGCCGGTGGTGGGGGAAGGTGGGCAGAATGCGGCATTAGAAGGCCAGTCCTCTTATCTCCTCCCTGGGTGGCCTTGAGAAAAACCACAGCAACTTCCTCAGGGCCCTCACTCTTGTTGTCCTCAGCAGTAAAAAATAATGCCCAGGTGGCATTGTATCAATTTGAATAATACATTTTATAAAGCGGCTCTCCAAGTCTCTTGGAAATCTAATAGTCAGTAATTATCATCCAGGTCAACAAAGGCTGATAAACCCATAAGCCAAAAACTCTCTTCAAGTAAGGCATTATGGGCGACCTTTGATGGATACCTCAGTGACAGGCTATAGCGGGGCACTTGAAGCACGGAAGGTCAGAGGATGACAACAGCGCCATAACAGGTATTATGCCCTGGCTGGGCAGCATGGCACATCCCACTGGCTGTTTCTGAAAGCTGCCCTTCTCCTCCCTCTTCTTGGGTAACAAGAATATTATACACGGCTTCTTTGGTATAGAAGCTGCTGGAGCTTCCTCCTGTGGCCCTGTGCAGAGGAGCTTATTTGGTAAGTTCTGAACATACTAGACCAAACTGGCTGTCCATATTTCCTCTTGAGAGAGCGCTGTTCTGTCAACCTGAGTAGAACATGAATGGCCAGGAACACAGCTGCCAGGGAGGGGCAGCAAAGCCTTGTCCTCCCAGAGACAACATCCCTGTGTCTGCCAAGGGCTAAGAGCTGATGGGGCCACTTATCATTTCTTTTTTTTTTAATTTTTTCCTCCTCCTGATATGTTAAACCCTATGTTCTAAGTAAAAAAAAAAAAAGGAGATCAAAAGGAAAGAGCAAGAGAGGAGAAAAGGAAAGAAAGAGGAAAGGAAGGAGTTAGGGAGGAAAAAACTGGGAAGGTCAGTGGAAAACCTGAAAGATGAATGAAAGAGAAGGCCAGGGGGATGGAGAAAGAATTTGGAATAGCTGGAAAGAAGAGTCCTATAGAAACAAGAAGGGAGGGAGGGAAGGGGATGTATTGGGAGTTTGGGGTTAGTAGATGCAAAGGATTACATTTCAAATGGATAAGCAGTGAGGCCCTACTCTACCGCACAGGGAACCATATCCAGTCTCTTAGGATAGAACATGATGGAAGATAATATGAGAAAAAGAATGTATATGTATGTTCATATATGTCTGTGTATATGTATGACTGGGTCACTTTGCCATACTGCAGATATTGGCACAACATGATGAATCAACCATAATTTTAAAAAGTCGCATATCCGTAAAATAGATGAATAAAATTTCAAACAAGTTTGATGGGAAAAAAAAGAAACAAGACAGGAAGGTCCGGGAGGGAGGGAGTAAATTAGAAGTCATAAAGTCTCAGCCTTCCCAGGGGGACTAGGATATGGGAGATTCAGGATCCCCAGGGATTGGGTCCATGTCCTAATCTGCCCACATCTCTGTGCCCAGGTCTTTCCTTGGCACAAGCGCCTCTATCCTCTTTTCTGAAGGACCCCTTTGCTTTCTACCTCTGACACTTGGCTTTTACTCTGCAGTTTTCTCACGTGGCAGCTGCTTCTTTCCCTGCCCCTCACATCTCAGAACCTGTTCTCTCTGACACTTTCACACTTGTCTTTCCCTACTCCCTGAAGTGCTCCAGCTTTGTCTCTCCCACCATCAGACTATAGCATCTACCATCCTGAACGGGTGGTCCAGGTCTATAGACCCCCCAGGTCTTTCCTTCTCATTCCTTGAAGACTTTCGCTCCTATTTCACCATCCTTCTCCTCAGCACTGGTCCCAACCTAACTCTTGGGAATTTCAAAAGCCATGATCCTTCTGGTGCCCTAACCTTTCAGTTCCTTGACTTCTTTGATGCTAATCACTCTCGTGGTCTTCATGTTGACATTAATTTCACCTCTATATCATTTCAATTTCATCCCACCCTCCAGCCACCGCTCCTTATCTTTCCATCTCACTCCATCCCTTTGACAATCCATTGACCCCCTAGAACCTAAAATTCTTTAATCCTGTCACCTCTTCACTGGCCTTCACTCTCTTGGGTCTTCATTTCCTTTCCTACCTGGCTTAGATCCCAAGGAATCATCTCCTTGCCCACATAAGTAATGCCCTCGCCCCCTCCCTCCTCATACTGTCCTTGCCAAAGGCTCAACTGTAGCCAAATCCAACGTCTGTCTACACTGCAGCTGAGCTGACTGCGCCTAGAGAAAAATATACATCAATGAGACTGAGTGGGTCCCCAGAGATGCCCAGAAACCTTGTGCAAGCCTCCAACCACTTCACACATGCCTTCTCTAGGTGGCTTTCACACTTTCCCAATCTCACCTCAAACCCACAATACCTCCTTCTTCATTCTTGCTTTAGAGATAACCTGATTTACTATTTCACTGAAAAAATCAGATAAGAACAAGTTCCATCTCCACCACGTGCATCCCACTCTCTTTGAGCCTATCTGCTCTGCTTTCCTCAATTTTTATGAAAGACCTATCCATGCTCTCACCAAGACCAACTCCTCCATTTATGCACTGTATCCTATTTCTTCTTGCTTTTTCATGGTCACTGGGAAAACTCTCCTCTCTCCTGCATTATTGATTTTTCCAGCTCTGGTGCAAGAGTTCCCACCAGAAAGCAAACATGCTGATTGTTTTCTCCCATCTTTAAAGACAGATCTTTACCTCTATCTGCTGCCTCATTTTTCTGCCCCTCCTGGCAGCAAGAATCACATGAATTCATTTCATATATTTGTATTGCCTCAAATTTCTCCCCTCTTACTCCGTTTCGATCTCATGCCAGCAAGATTTTATTCACACTTTTCACATTTCCCAACACTTCATGACAAGCTCCCCGGGTGACCTCCACATTGATAAATCCCACAGTCAATTCTTCAACCCTACCTGACCTGACCTATTTATAGCATTTGATGCTGTAGTTGATCACTAGCTCATCGCTCTTTCTTAAAATGGTTTCTCCATTTGGCCTCCTGTGGATCACTTTTTGGGTTCTCCTTCTGCCTTCCTGGCTGCTCTGCTCAATTTCCTTTGCTAATTTCTCCTCGACTCCCAGAACTCTAAACAATGACATGGCCCAGAGCTTGATCCTTAGGCCTCTTCTCTGGGTTCATTGACCTCTTCACTGATGTCATTAAGTCTCATAGTTTAAACAATTATCTATTTGTTAAGAATTCCAAATTTACCAGCCGGGGCAGATCCTGTGAACACCACAAAATAAGAGTTGATGCATGCAACTCTTATTTTACCTGTCCACTTGCGTGTCTGCAAGGTACTTCACATTCAATATACTTAAACCCAAATTATTAATTTTTCTCCATAGCACCCACACCCACCCCCACTGCCCCAGGCTTCCTCTTCTCTATAAATCGCTCATCCATTCTTTCAGCTTCTCAGGCAAAAACAGTGATTCCTCTTTCTCTCACAACCTAATCCAATCCATTAGGAAAAAAAGTAATTAACTACATCCCAAATCTAATCACTTCTCACAACTTCTGCTGATACCCCCATTAGCTCTTACCTGGATCATTGTCCCTCTTTCCTGACTGCCTCGTGCATTGTTGTGGATATTGCCAGTTGTTTGTCACAATCCATTAACCTTTCCTTTTTTGCATGTGGGTTGATAACATTTCCTAGTTCTACCTGTAGTTTACTGTGGACATGTGACTAAGTTCTGGACAATGGAATGCCAGAAGAAGGGATGTGTGCCACTTCCAAGATAGACCTACAGACCATAGGCTACTTCCTGCATCCTCTTTTCACGTCCCATGAGCTACAACCCACAGGAACCTGTAAAAAAAGGCAATGGAAAGAGGAGAGAGGATCTGAGATGTCTGAATAATCATAAAAAGCAGAGCTGCCTGCTGCTCAGAAACATACACCTCCAGCTGTTCGTCCAGAGAGGAATGAACTTTTATGTTCTTTAATGCACTGAATTGAAGAAGCTTAGATTTATCTTAATTAATACAGGAATCTCAGTTATGGAACTTGAAACATACAAGCTTTGCAAGGGTTTGAAAAGATGTTTGAATGTAGCTCTCTCCCTCCAAAAAATTAGTAACTCCAAAATATTAAAAAAAAAAAACCTATAAAGTCAGCATTAGTAAAGGTTCACATGACTAAAAGAGTTAACCTGTCAACAGGCCAACGGCAACTCAAATAATGTGTTCTATATGATCATGAAAACAACATGAGTAATGCATTCCTAACAAAATTCAAGATTCTTCCAGACAAGTTTATAGAAAATCATCATGGTCAAGTACAGTTTATTTTTTGATGTGATGGGGAGTACGGCCTCAAAGTAGAAGTGTTTATAGTCCCTAATGTGGACTTAGGCAATGCTATCTGACTGATATTTATTAGCTGAGTTATGATAATCAATTCACTTAAAGGCTGAGACTTGGTTTCCACATCCAGTAAAATAGGAAGAGGGCAGGAAGATACTATTTCACAGGGTTGCAAGGAGAATCAAAAAGTACATTTATCTTGGAAATACTCTGCCCACATTATGAAAATGTGTGAAATGAATACTATCATAGTATAGGTTTCCATAAAAATCTCAGTGTTTGAAGGTAGCCTAGAAATCAATCAACCCTATGGTGCCCAACCCAACAGAATTACCTTGAAAGGTTTTAAAACCTGATGGTAAGACCCTTCTCGCCAAAAGAGTCGCATAGACTAGGCTTCAGGATTCTATGTTTTTGAAGCTCCTCCATACATAAGAAACTTGCAATATTAGTTGCTTCTAGTGGTTGTGAACTGATTGGCTGGGTGGCAGGTTAAGAAGGAGAATTTTCGCAAAATATTTTTGAACTTTTAGAATTCAGAACCACATGAATGCATAATTGTATGTGAAAAATAATCATATTGAAAGTATTTAATGTATTAACCAGTAAATAAATAAATGTTCCTTGAAGGATCTTGACTCAGGAGTTTGGGGAATAAGTCAATTTCCCCAAACATTGTTCATGCAGATTTAACCTTCACTGCATCCCAGATCCTACATACACATTCCCAAAGTCTCCACAGACCTCACCTTACAAAGCAGACCATTCGGTTGTCTGACAGCTATAATTGTTCTGAGCAAGTCTGTATTAATGTCAGGGATGTTATAAATATCATCATGGAAGCGGGGACATGATTTGATCTAAGCATAACTGAATTCATCGACAACAGTGAGGAACTTGAAGACAGGGATTATCAGATATGATTCTGGTGGGTCCCTGTCTGTCACCAAGACAGAAAACTGACATTGATTTTATCTCTAGATTTTTGCTTGACCTCCTGATGTGATTGTGGCTTTGGTTAGCAAGGGGCTTTCAAAATAGGATATGAATCCTTGTTTAATCAGCAGTCTTGTCCCTGATTCTTATTATCTAATGCAAATGGGCTTCCTTATTACCTAACGTAGTAGCTTCAAGCAGGGAGAGCCAAGCAAACTGAAGCTACAGAATTCAGACAACTGAGCACTGTCTTGTCCTAGCAACAATGTAAGATTTCTTGGTAAATGAATGCATCAATGCCCCAATCCAAATGCTCTACAATATTCAAAAGAGAAGAAATCACTCTGAAAGAAATGAGCGGGAAGTGTTTAATTTTGTACTTGGTTCCATGAATTTGGAATAGAAACCAATCCTTTCAACCCAATTGCTCCTACTTTATCCCCACCTCCACTACCAAATTCCTATTATTTGTTCTCATTTGAATGGACTGAAACTGTCAAGCAACAGAAAGGTTGTTATCAATACTACATCAGCCCCAGATGCATTAGAGGGAGAATGATGGTTGTGGTTCTCTTTAATCCCTCCATCGATTCCAGGATTCTGAGCTTCTCTAGGGAATGTGGCAAAGCCACAGGAAGTCCCCAAAGGCAAGATGTTGCAGGCTGCTCTCTGGTTCAGCTGCCAAACACAGAAAAAGTAATGCAGGAGAGAAAATGAAAAGAAACTCTTCTTTGCCTGCAACTCAGAGGCAGGTGAGAGCATGTTTCTTTTTTCTTCTTTTTTTTTTTAATTCCTCCTGGAGTCCAACATAGCTTGTCAGTCTCTAAGGAATACATGCTTCCATGTATGTCTTCTGTTTCCAAAATGAACCCCAAAGCCACCTGCTTTAAGTAGCCTCATACAGAGTCAGGGATGTGTACTGATGTTGCCTCCAGCCCAGTTCTGTTTCCAAGTCCAAAAATAGATTTTGAGAGAGGCTTTGAACAAAATCTTTATATTCCCTGTGCTTGAGTTCCACTAAACTGAATGACATCTGCCATTTACTTTGATCATGGAATTGAGAAACAGCTACAATTTGTGTTAAAAGAAAGATTTTGGAGCGGATTGTAAAGAAAGAACAATGAAACATAAAATAGCCATTCTTTACCCTTTTAAGCAGTCGTTGATATTTATTGAAATTCACAGTGCACACATAAGTTACGAGAAGGTAGTGAGGCAAAGAGAGTATAGGCAAGCATTCTTATGGCAACATAGAATGATATGACAATACTATTCGCTGAAAAACTCAGATTCCTTTACACACACAGACACACACACACACTTAGGACCACAAGCAATTTGACAGACAGTTCTAACCACATTATCTTTTTTCTGCTTTCAAGTATTTTTGTCGGCATTATGTGAGACTATGTAACTCTCAGTATTATGCTTTATTTCATTAGAATGAATTTCCTATAAATGAGATTAAATTTTCAGATGTCTTGGTCACACACACACACAGAGTACTTGCTTTTAAAAAGGACTTAAGGATGCCCAAAATGTTTTGTGTAAAATATTCATTAACTATAGGAGAATAAGAGAAATAAGCACATTACAGGTTGACTTCCTAGAGTATCCAGGCCCTAATGTGACCACAACTGACATTAACAGTCAGGGTATTTAAAAATCAAGACTAAGATAACAACTTTAACGACAACAAAAACAGAATGGACATCAACATTTTTATATCATATCTACGTTTAGAAATATTTTCAGACTATATAATCATAGGTACATCAATATTGAGGAATGTTTGCTGTACATTTTTTGAAAAACACATCATGCGAGAAACGCATGATGTGTTATGCCTCCTGGCAATTTTTGCTTCATTCTGAATGAAAACACATTTGTTACATTATTTGTATTACATACAGAAGCTAGAGAAATTCCTCAGCACGATTTCCCTCCTTATTTTTGTTCTTCTAAAGAATGGACTTTGCATTCTGTTTCAACATATCCACTTTGTATCAAGAACTAAACCAGGAAGAAGAAAGAAATCCCCATTTCAAATACACAGAACTAAACAGGGTTTTTATATTTTCAAAAATTACTTCTATTTTGCCCACTTCATGCACACGCCCCTCAACAGGAAACATAGAAGTAAGAAAAAAGAAGGAAGCAAGGTGAAATTTGATCTTGCCACAACCCCACCAAAGTCCTGATATGTTGACTTGGCTTCCTTGCAAATAACTGGAAAGTAGCAGTGACAGGAAAAGTCCTTAAAATTTGGACAAACACTAGGCATTCTTCATTTCATTATACAAATAGGGAGTTAAAAGGTCGACACTAGTTCTGTGGGTTTCCTCCGCAAGAAGACTCTTAACACCCAAGTTTGAAACTATGAACTACAGTATTCCACAGATGATTGTGCCTGGTGTTTAAAAGGCCCCTGCAGAGGTCTAGTCAAAATATTTACATTCCTCTCAGAAACTGTAACGCCAAGGGAAAGAGAAACATAGTGAGAGGACGAATCAAAAGAAAAACTTTCCTTCCCCCGCAGCGAGAAAAGGTGTCAGGCCGCTGGGTCTTCTCCAACGCCAGTCCTGTTCTCTTCGCTTAAATCAGGCGTGGATAGCACACCTTTCCCGTGCACTTTAGTCTCTGGCAAGGTGCATTAGTAGAATTTTGCGTCAAAATTAAGGTTTATCAATTTCCGAAAGAGAGTAACAGAAAGCCGAAAGTGCGCGTGTTTAATTGTCCGTGCGTGCTCCCCCCGGGCACTGCACCGGCGCTGTGAATGGGTGAGTGATGGGCACGTATATTTTTTCCATAAAGTGCAGCCACTGGCTCAAAGTGAGTCACACTCTGGCCTGGAAGCGCGTTCGAGGCTGGGCAGTGGCGAGGATGCGGTGCGCGTGAAGAACAGAGCAGGCGGGGGCGATGATTAGGGAAGGAAATGACCCAGCTCCCTCCCTTCTGTTCCCACAATCTGCGTCACGCTTCCGTACGCTCCGAGCCCGCGGCTGGCGAGCAGGCGGCCGCGCAAGCCAGGTCAGGCTGAGCACCCGCCTGACGGTCGCCTTCTCGGCCCCGGGTCCTTCTGCCCCGACGCCGCCTGCAGGAGGCCCCCAAGAGAGGCAGAGATGGGGACCTGGCCTGGTGCCTCCGGGCCAAGCCCGGAAGCCGCAGAACTTCTAACCGGCGCCCCTCGACGTGGGTGAGGAGCTGGGAGCCCAGAAGCGGAATCTGAAGCCGCCACGGAACCCGGCCTAGGCTCACCCGCCGCGGGGCTGCGCCTGGCCGGTGAGAATGGTGCGCGGAGACACCCAGGCCTGCCCCGCCTCGGCCGCGCCACTCCTGCGGTTCCACGTTCTGGACGGAAAAGCACCTTCTGACCAAGCATTAGTAGTAATACTCCATTATTCCTGTTAGAACAAGTTAATGTAAGGGTTGGGCCACGAGGCCCCGGGCGGGGTCACGTGCGCCCCCGTCACTCCAGCTCCCCTCGCCTCTCCGGTTCGAGTTATGCCATCAAGCTAATATATTGTGACTGCTCTTCTCTCCTGTGACAAAGGCTTGCAGCTGCCTCCAAATCAATAGACGTCAAAGAAATATGAAAACAATCATGACACAAAACTTAAATCCTGGCTGGAGCCTACATAATCAGAACCGTGCTTCTGTTCTCCAAACCGCCGATTAATTTATCCCAAAGTTTAGTCAAATTTTTATTCCAGTACCTTTTTCCCAGCAGATCCCGCTACATCTGTCGGGTTTGTAATGTAATTTGTAATTACTGCCCTTCATGTGGTCCGGTGCCTTGAACCATCTTTAATTAAAAGCATAATTAAGGGAAGATCTAAAGAAAGACAATTACCAGATGGTCTTTTTTTAGAGGCGGTTGTTTCGCGGAGAGGGGCGTAGGGTCTGTCCCCGGGACCCTGCGCCTGGGGAGGGGGCGGCGGGCCGGATCAGCGCTTGCGCACTGCGTAGGCCTTCGGCCGCAGCCCACCCTTCTCCCCTGCTCTAGCCCAGAGGCTCCGCCAAGGCCGCGCCCCAAGGTGAGCGCGGGCGTCCTTGCGGTGCAAAGAAACCCTGCCTTCCTCCGCTGTTTTCCTGCAGTCGTGGGGTGTGGGTGGCTGCGGGAAAAGCTGGGGCAAGGTCAAGGCCGAAGGAACTTCAAACCCGCGAGGCGGACCCTGGAGACTCTCCCGCTTGGCCCCGCACGCGAGCCTGGGAACTCAGAAGCTGAAACAAGGAAAGGACGTGAGGGCTGGAAGGAAGGGGAAAGGAAGAGGGAAAGGCGGCTGCCCCAGAGAGGGCAACCTAAAGAGATCCAGCGGGACTAGTGTCGGAGCTGGGGAACTTGTCCTTTGCGGGTCCTAGAACCCCAGGGGACAACAACCCCTGCCACCGTCCGCAGCCCCTTCGGGCAAGGTGGCCCCTTGACGGCGATTGTCTCGCTGTTGGCTCCTCGTTGTCCACTAGTCCTGGGATTTTCAGAACAAGTTTCGCCGGGGGGAGGGGACAAACCCATTCTCCACCCCTATCCCACCCCCACGTCCCCGAAATGAATAATGCAGGCAGGAGCCAAGATTTCTGCATTTAAAGCCTCGTTGCCCGGGCGGCTGGCGCTAGGATCCCGAAGTCGGATAATGGAAATTAAACTGTTGTTGTACGGCGGGGATGTCGTTATGTGACTCTTCATATTCAAAGTCAGGCAGCAATGAATTGTAATCATTTCAATTATCTTCAGTACACTTTCTTTAGGACACAAGTTGTCAACGATTTAAAAAAAAAAAAAAAAAAGATTCTTGCGGCTCTGTGGGTCCATTTTCCAGACGGTTTGTTGCTCTTGCTGCCTGATTTGGCTTCGGCTTTTATTCCCCAGCCTCAGATTCTCTTACAGAGACTCCGGCAGAGTGAGCGAGCCCGGGCGGCCCTCGCCGCTTTTCTGGCGCTGCGGGCCGGCTACGGCGCGAAGTCCGGAATTGGCCTCTGTGCGCCTGGCGCGCATTTTGGTTGCTTTCAAGTTTAATTAACTTTGAACAACAAATATGCCTGGAGCTCTAGATCTGGTGTCGCCTTGGGGAAGGGGGCCGCCCTATTGTATGCTGTGTCCTCCCCAGCCCAGGAGGGTGGGCTGGCTGCAGCAACCTGCGCCCCCGGAGGCTGGCACCGTGCGTCAGAAAGGCACGTGCCCGCGCCTCCGAGATCCGGGAGAGAGCCCAGTACCATCTTCTTCCAACCCGGAGAAGGCAGAGAAAAGCCAGGACCCGCGGAACCTGCTCTCCTTTGTTGAAACTACCCCGAGTCAGTCCTTGCTTTCTCTTGTCCCTAAACGTGAGGCACTGGCGAGTTGGGTGTGGTGTCCTCGGATGATGGCAAAGCGCCCTCCGCCCCTGGCCCCGGGCAGAGAAAGTAGGGGTCGCCTTTGAAGCCCACGTCCATCGCGTCGATTAGGACTAATCCCGATCTTTACACTAATATCGCCTCTCGGGTTTTTATTATACTCATTTGGGAGGAAATGAGCTCTTGCCAGGCAAATAGCACCCCGCACCCCACTTTTCATAGCTGCGCAGGGCTGGGGCCTGAACCACCCCGCGGGCAATCCCTGAGCTGCCGATATTATATTTGTGAAATGTCCTTTTGTTGAAGCTTTTAACACCTTCTTATAACGAATCATTTGTCCTTTTCTCTTTAATTTTGATAGACAATTAGCCATCAGAGATACACCAGTTGACTGTAACCGAGCATTAAACTCGCCTTTATGTAACGCTAATTTAGCATAGCTGCTTTGTTTAACTTTGCTATATAAGAACCAGGTTTTGTAGGGGAAAAAAAAATAGGTGTAATTTTATGTGGGGCTTCATTTCTTTTGGCCCTGTACGCAGCAAGCCCTCTCCTCTTTGTGAAGCGTTCTGCTGGGGCCTGACGCCATTTCCCGGGCCTAGCACCTGCAGGCTGGGGCGGGGGGGAGAGAGAGGGAATTAGCATTGATATAGATTTAGTTGAAATGTAATCTCTTAAATCTGTCCAAGATTCGAGAGATAATTACACTTTCACTGAATTGCTAGGGGTCAGCGTCTCAGAGGACCTGAGGAGTTGATTTACCAACAATAGTGTTACATAAAAAATGGCGTTTGAGATTATAATGTTAATGGCTGTGGTCGCTGGGGAATGCAGCCGCTTCCAACTAATTCCCTGTAACTTGTTTTTTGCCTCCCTTTTCTTCCCTCCCCTTCTTCTCCATCTCCTTCTTAGGAAAGATTCAGGGCTTTCATTTGGTGGCAGACACCAGGAGGTTAGGATGCTGGAGCTTGGGGTTGATGCTGTTTTTCAGAGCGTCTGTGATGACAGGTAGTGTCCTCCACAGCAAGGCTGGGCTCTTCCGCAGGATGAGGGTGAGGGCTTGGAGCACCAGGCACCCCCACCACGAAGCAAGACTCTGGCTGAATTGGAGTGCGGGGGCAGTGGAGGCGGGCTATGGCCTGGGGAAGAAGCTCGGTGCCCTCCCAGGCTGGGCCTCCCAGAACTTGACCTGATCTGCTGCCACTGGCCTTGAGTTCCGAGGCTGGGGGAGGATGAGGCCTTGTTCTATAACTTAATGTCTCGCCCAGACCTAGGTTCTGCTCCTGGGGAATGCATCCAGCATCTAACTTTACAAAGTTCCAACTGGAGTTTGGTGAGAGGCTGGGACATAGGTACAGAGAGGGACTGGGGACACCAGGAAACACCCATAGAGTCCAGATTCCAGCTTGGATGGGACCCATCTTTAAAACTAAGAGGTCAGCCTCCTTTGGGCTGGAGACTGTTAAGGAGTTTGCACCCCTCCACACACACACACACATTTAAAGTCACATCAAAATTTACCCACCTTGTTCTCCAACCACAGACCCTAGACTCCATCAGAAATCCCATGGCTTCCCCCAAAATAGGGGCCCCACCTGGTAATTCCTAAGCTTTACTCCTCCTAAACCTCACTCACCCTACTTGAATGGCCTCAGGCTCCCCAGGGACCTTCCCCACCCCAACCCCACCCCACCCCTAGGCCAAACAAGGAGCCTCTAAAATTGTGTACAAAAGTTGAGGGGTGAATAGGGAAAAGCAGCCCCTCATCCTGGGTAGGACTAAAAGAGCTGGTTTTGTGGCTGGTACCCGAGAGTGGTTAGGGACTGAGCATTTAAAGCATGAGTCCAGAGCAAGGGAATACCCTCAGGCCAGGCCAAGGTCCAAGGTCCAAGGACCTTGGCCTGGCCTGAGAATGTGGCTATTGCTGATATCCCAAGACCAGGAGCTCAGATTCCTTCCTAAGGGCAGGACTTCTTCACCTTGTGAAAGGGGGGTGTCACTGCCCTCTCCCTCTTACTCCCTACAATCAGGGCTCATCCTGCCAGACTTGGGCACAGGCCTTGCCCAGACTCTTCCTTGGGCTGGGTGTTCTGCTTCAGTGAAAAAAGGGTATTGGAACCATGATTTGTGGGTCTGAGCAAAGACAGGGTCACCCCTCAGCCTAACACACCCTTAGCCAACTTACACAGCCCAGCCACGGTGCCTGCGGGCTGGCCAGGCACCCAGGGCCCTTGGGTGTCTCTAGGGCTCACTCATGATTGCAGCCCAAGTGGCTCGGGTGCCCAAGCCCTTGGCGCTGGGGGGGGTCCCTGAGCATCCCAAGTGTTTACATCAGCGCCCCCTTATCTTATATGTAACAGCAATATATATGTTAATTGAAAACTTCTGAATTTAAAAAGGTTGTGACAAGTTATAATTTGTCCTGTCAATGCCTGGAATCCTTATTTATCTCTTTAGCTTGCCTCCCGCTCGCGCCTGTCAGCTAACAGCTTGCCTAACTCGTTGACTTCCTCACTCATGGCACGGAAATGACAAATGTGCTGTTTTATCCGTACAATTTATTTCATTATTGTTGCCAGCACGAAGCATCACAATCAATCATAAGGAAGTCCAGTTGGCAGGTGTCAATCTTGGTGTGTTTTTGTACGTCTCAGTCTATATTTAATCCAATTATAAGGGTCACAGAGTAAGTGGCAATCCTCTTGTTACAACTCACATCTTATTTAAGATTTAAAGTAAAAAAAAGTCAACTTGATCACATGGACCTTTTGGGGGAAGGGAGGAGATGCCTTTAAAACCCCCATCTTTCTCCTCTCTCTCCCCCCTCTCTCTCTGCCTTCTCACCTCCAGTTTAAATTACACAGCCATCCCTTTTTATTAAAGAGTTGCAGGGAATCTGAGTTTTATGAGCATTTGTGTGCAAATGAAGGCTCTCGTTATTTTGCTAAAGTAGAAGCAGGCTTAATGATGAGAGATCTTTCCGCTCATTGCCCATTCAAATACAATTGTAGATCGAAGGCGGCCTTGTCAGGTTGAGAAAAAGTGAATTTCTAACATCCAGGACGTGCCTGTCTACTTTCAGCGAATTGCATCCAATCACCCCCAGGGAATTCAGCTAATGTCTCAGTCTCCACCCGGACGAGGGAGAAAAAGAAATCAAACATGGGCCACAGACTGACTTAACACGAAAATGTTTTAAAAAGGCAAAGAAAAGCGGAGTTTTCTCAAATTGATTGTAATAGAGATTTTCTTAGTGAGAAAGCAAGCTGGAAGGATTGGGAGACTTCTTTCAAACATCCAAGAAAACTTTATGGTGGCATGGAACAGATTAAAAAGAGAAGAAACTAAGTATTTCTTTGAATGAGAGCAGGAAAAATAATTGAGTAGCTGAGAAACAGAAGAGAGAGAAACTAAGTATTTCTTTGAATGGGAGCAGGAAAATAATTGAATAGCAGAGAAATCACAGTATAGCACATAATCACATCATTGTGCAGTTTTTTAGACCTGGGTAAAGCAATGGCAAATATTATCTATTAACTATTTCCCTCTTTGACACTCGGATTCCCAAACATTCCTCCAGTTTTTATTTAAGATGAAAATCGTGTTTAAAAAGTTTTCCATTTAAAAAGGAGGCAGTGGAAGGGAGGGAAGGAAGAACCAGAGCCACTAGCACTGCCCAGTAAATTTAATTCCTGAGATAATATATGGAATTCTGGCTTGTACAGCTATTTAACATGACACACAATATACTGAGTATTTTTTTCCTCAATTAGTCCAACTTCCCTCTCCCTCTATTAATTTTTATAGGGAAAAGCTTTATTAAATCCTTTTATAAATTAGCACCCACCCAGGAATAATAATTAAAAACAGAAGTTAACAGCATGCATTATCATCCAGACTTAGTAAAATGAAATTAAAATACTGAAGTGGAAAAATCCATTTCTACTTTTCAGCACCCATTCTCAGGAAAAAGAAATACTTCCCACCCACCCTGCAGCACAGATCCAGCAGGAGGGGCTCCACCAATCTGGACACCGCTTTATTTGCATAAAGTAGTTAAAGGAGGGAGGGAGAAAGACAGAGAGGGAGAGAGGAGAGAGGGAGAGGGAGCGAGAGAAACATACCTTGGACCAGAACAGCAAATCTCAGCTACAATTCAAACCTTTCTCTCCCAGTCTCCTTCCAAGTAAGCCAGTTCTATAATAACCTTTCCTCTAGCTTCCTTCCTCCACCTCTATAGGCTACCTCAGGCCCCTCAATCCCATCCTCCTCCCACCTCGGCTGGAAGGGAAGCTCTGTGTTGGGGCCGGTGGTGATCTGGGAATCTCTGAAGACCCCTTGGCTACTGAGCTAGCTCACTGCAGCCCTGGAGAATCGGAGCTTGGGACCGCCCTGGGTGTGGGAGAATTTCAGTCTGGGCTAGCCTGAGGTTGGGGGGAGCCTGGAAGGAAAGAGCTTCCTTTCCCATTTCTGGCCCCTTGCACCCCACCTGTGGGCCGCCTCAGGTTGCACTCTACACCCCCGCCCCCGACTGAGAGTCTTCGATGACGCCCCGGCCGCCCATGGGGTCCTTCTCTGGGCGCTGCTGGCCGGTGCGGCCTGCGGAGTCTGCCTCTGCGCAGGTCAAGGACCGGGCCTCGCAGACTGGGCACTCCTAGGGGCTGTGCCGGGCTGAAGTGCCCGCAAGGCCAGCGGTGGCTTGAAGGGGACCCGTGGCTCTCGGGTTCTGGGAGGGTCTCCAGAGTACCCCCGGTCACGAGCTAGCTGGGGTACCGAGCTGTGGCAGCGGCTCAACTTGCGTTCTCCTCAGTGGCCACCCGCCCTGCTTCCTCCCGCCCTGCCTTCAGTGCCCGGGGCAAATGGAGAGCGGCTTGTGCGTTGGCCGGGAGCTCGGAAGGGCCTAGTCCGGCCTCGCCTCCACCGCCCGGTGCTCCCGCGCGGCCCGAGCGCGCCCTTTATTGACAAGCAGATAAGAAGGCGGCGGCCGTGGCGTTTCCAGCGTCGCTCTCGAGCACCCTGCTGGGTTGCAGGGATCCGCGCACATTTAATGGCCAGGACTCCTAACAAGCTCTGAGCAGCCTTCCCGGCGGCCTCTGGTCCGGATTGAGGGGGCGGGTGGGGAGCGAGCTGTGGACGGAAACTAGGGAGCTCCGAAGGCCTACTCAGGCCTGGGGCCTACCTTAAGTCCACACTCCAAGGCAGACCATGGAGCGGGGGAGACCTCAAGAGACGTCTGTGGCTGGGTGCTGCACCAAGTCCCGGAGGTGAGCTAGGGGCATACCAAGAAACTAGGTCACGCGAGGTGGCCGATGGCAGCGGAGGAACCCAAGGAAACTCTTTCCTGAGCAGCACTCTCCAGCCAAAACGGGTCGAGGAGACAGGACCACTTAGGGTCCTAGCCCAGATTAGAGTGGCCGGTGGGGAGGATGGATGCCCCTTGCCCCTGACACGGGAAGACCAGGGGATTGGGATAAAGAGGGTGTAGAGAATGTTTGTAAATAAAAAAACCACCACGCTTAAGACCTCTACCAACAGGCTTCCATTCTCATCTCTACCCTACCCTCGACGAGGTGAACCAAAAAAGAGAAATCAAGTCCCACAGGGTGCTGGCCTGACTCAGAGGACGCGGCAGGCAGGCTGCCTGGAGCCGCCTCCCGGCTGGTTGCGAAGTCACCTATCCAGGTGTGCCGGGGGCGGCAGCGGGAACCGCTCGGCCCCCGGGCGCCTGGGCGCCATCTGTGCTCCACTCTCCCTTCGCCGCCCCCACCCAAGTGGTGTGCGCAGGAACTGGCCCTGGGGCCCTTCTCCGGCCTAGGCGTGCCCCTCCTAGCCTCAGCACACACGCGCGCGCACGCACACACACACAGACACACACACACACAAACACGGGATCTACCAGAGCTAGGCCCCCCACGAGTTGCGGAAAGGAGAGATTCCACGCCCCACCGCTTCCCCTGCTGCCACTTTGTAAGGCGCCCCCTGCCCCTGAGGGCCGGACCTCTGTCACTTCCAAGTTCGAGACCCAGAGGGAGGCAGAAAAGCAAGGGGTTGGACACAGAGAAGCCCCCTCCCCTGTTTGGAGGGAGGGAGGGAGACAGGAGAATGACAACGTGGGTCTAAGTCCCCGTCACAAGATAGCCAGGTCCAGCTCCACTAAGCAGTCTCCTTGTCCACAGGGGTGAGGGGAAAAGAAGCACAGACCACCAGGTCAGTATCCTACCAACCCTGCCCCAATTTCTGTTGCTTCCTCAGCTCAAGGGGAATCTTGACTTCAGAATCTGGGACTTTCCTATTTTCCCTCTCTAGACCACAAAGACAACAGATAATTCCCGAGTCAAAGATTAATAAAATCATCTACATTTTCTTTGTGACTAGAGCTTTTAGCCGTAGGGGCGGAGGGAAGCCTGGGCGGGCGCCGTTTGGGGAATCCAGCGGGCCTGGCCAGGACTTTGGCTTAGCCTGCGGGAAGAGATAGCCCGTCCTCTCCCCAGCCCCCATCTATGTCCACCTGTGACTTATAGGCACGATGGCCAGGTTGGGGTACCATCGTTTCCTCCACCTCCTCCTGAAAACGACTCCTGCCAAAAATTCCTCTTAACCCAGTGCCGCCTCCGGTCCCTCTGATGAAGTGATTTCCTCGGAGGATCTGAGGAGGGGATCTGGTGGGCACCCGGAAAGACAGCTGGTCAGCCTAGGGGCAGGGTCTCGCGTGCCAGGAGAGGAGGAAGAGCGTACTCAAGAGGACTAGTTTCCTTGGGGTTGACATTACAGCCTAAAGGAGGGCGGGGCAGCCCAAGATGGATTGGGCGTGGGCAACCAAGGGCCTGGCCCAGGACCGCGGTGGCAGTACGGGGAGCGGGCCGGACTCGGGATGGGGAGGGGAGGCTCCCGCCGCGCACGAGCGCTAGACTGCGCGGAGCGGAACCCAACTCTGGCCGCCATGACGTCACGCGAGTCGGGCAACCAATGAGGACCGCGCTGGCATGGATATTAAGGAAAGTTAGCGCCTGCCTGAGCACCCTCTTTTCTTATCATTGACATTTAAACTCTGGGGCAGGTCCTCGCGTAGAACGCGGCTGTCAGATCTGCCACTTCCCCTGCCGAGCGGCGGTGAGAAGTGTGGGAACCGGCGCCGCCAGGCTCACCTGCCTACCCGCCCTCCGCTCCCAGGTAACCGCCCGGGCTCTGCCCCGGGCCCGGCTCGGGACCCACGCTCCCTCTCCGCTCCCCGCGACGGGAGTCCCCAAACCAAGCCCGCCCCAAGTAGCCCAGGGGCTTGATTTTTCTTTGAAAAGGAGGCAAAGATGGAGGGGAGTTACCGAGGGCGGGATAAGATCGAGGAGGGGATGTCTTGTCTTTGCTGAGCGTGTTTGTCTGCAAAAGTAGCAAAATATTCCAGTCTTCTGAATGGACTTCCAGTTGAGTGCTGAGGTGGGAGGAGAGGGGGGTAGAGAGAGAGACACAGGGATCTGCTGCTACAGTCTGCAAAAGCCTCTGGCGACCATGAGAAGTGCAGGGGCTGGGGGTGGGATGCAGTTTGCACCCGGAACTCCCCCAATAGCAGTTCAGGACATTCTCGCGTGCAGAAGTCCCCACCTGCGCCTGGAGCGCGTGGAAACCCCGCGGGTCGGGGGAAGTGCAGCAAAAGTTTGCGGCGGTTGCAAACCATAGATGGTTGGACCGAAACAAAGTCTAAGAGATGGGAGTTCGTTTCTCATAAAGGAGAGGAGGACGAAAGAATGCAGCCCGCAGATCTGGGCAGCGCGTAAAGCCCCCAGCGTGTGATTTGAGCTTCACTTGGGAAGACCTAATAATTAGCGATTCTCACTGAGCTAGAACGCGGGCTCGGGTTACCGCGGGCGCTGGGTTCGCTGCCTCGGTGGGAAGCTTGTGGGCGCCAGAGGAGCCGGGCCTCTGCGTGCAGGGGAAAGCAGCGCCCAGCCACTCTCCTGCCCCCGGACGACCCAGGCCGGGAGCCAGAACTTTCTTCAAAATGGGTCAGGGAAGAAACGACCCCAAACAGACTAACTTGTGGTTCCGCGGGGCAGTTAAGTTTTGGGAGTCCAGCTCCAGGCAGCCGGCGACACCAGTATGGGCTTAGGCAGGGCATGGAAGCACCCGCCTGAGAGGTTAGGGAGGCCTCTAGGTCAGGCCTGGCTTGCCCCAGACTCCCACTCGTGCTCCTGGCGCCCCGTCTTTAGACCTCTTGAGGGCTCCTTCAAGGGACATTTATATCTAAGGCATCTGTGACAGGTGCTGGGACCACCGCCCAACTCCGAGAGGTGGTCGCCACCTGCCCACCTCGTCCGGAAAGCAGGGAAACAAGAGAAGTGACCACCGGGCCGCGCGCCTTACCTGGGCCTGGGTCCTCTCCTCCGCGGATTCCTTTCTCCGGGTCTGGGCGGTGAGCAGGTTGCCCGCTTCTCAGTGGGAAATGGACCTTCTCCTCCAGTCATAAATCAAACCCAGCCATCCTCGGGCCTCCTCCCTCATTAGAGATGTTTATTGGAGATTGTGTTTATTCGGCTGTCACAGCGAGAAAACGCAGTGACATAATTACCTCTGACCAGAGTCCTCGCCGTGTGCCCAGGGCGAGCCGGGGACCTCTTCTGTCGCCTTCTCACTCTCTTGCCCTACTTGATCGGAGGGCACATGCGGTTGGCTTGGGGTTTTCCCAAAACCTCTCATATAATTTCATTTATTGAATGAATTACTATTCCAATTTCCCCAGGGCCTGGGCATATATTACTTTTTTATTTTAGAATTTGAAAGGAAAACCCGAGGGGACTCTAACGCCCCTCCGGGGCAGAAGGGGGCAGCGCGGGAGAGACACGGAAGGAGAGTCCCTCTCGCTGCGCAAACTTTCCGGCCCGCCCCGCTGCCGAGCGCGGGGCCAAACGCCACCCTGCGCCGGAGCCTGGCCAGAGCAGTGGGGAGTTGGCCGGGAGGGATGCATATCGATATTTGTGGTGATATTTATTGTTTTATTCATCATTCCCTTTCCTCTTGGGGGAATGAATTTGAGGCTTCGGGGCCCCAGGCTGAGGATTCTTAAACTCTTGCCGGCCGAACTCCGCGGAGCCAACCAACCGCAGCACCTCCCCCGCTATCGCGGGTGGCTGGCCCTGGGCATCGGTTTTCCTTGCTAACCAGGTTTGTAAGTCTATGACTCTGAGTTAGGAAGTGATGAAAAGCGCCGAATTGTTTTCTAATTGAAACTACTTTGGGGGGAGGGGAGAATGCACTGACAAATATCTGGGATCCCGGCTTTTGATCCCTCGCTGCCGCCTCTGTTCTCCAATCGCTAATAAAACTCACATTGAGCCCCTTAGTGCCTTGATTAACAGGCAGATTAACTCTTACTGGGGTGGAGAACAGCTTGTCCCAATCAATGTCATTTTAAAAGCCCGTCAGGATATGCTTAGCTCCGGTTTCCTGGCTACTCCAGCGAGCCAGCCATGACATTTGCTCCTTCCTCCTTCCCCTACCTCAAATCCCCCAGAAAAGCCCCCCAGTTGCCAGCCCGAGTGTTCTCTGCTCCACTCTAGGACAAACAGCAGGACTCAGTCCCTGGCCTTTAAAAGTGGCTGCTATTTAGAGAGGGGATCTCCAGGGAGAAGAGACTGAGGTGGCCTTGGCTTGCTTTTCGTTTGAAGCTGGACTCATATCTTGTCGGCAAGGGTTACAGAGAAAAGAGATGGAGAACTGCCCCGGGTGATGAAATGGAAAGCAAACTTTCCAGAGAGCCACATTTGCAAAAATCAGGGAGTGCCACTGATTTCAAGTGTCCTACACATCAAGAGTTTTAAAAGCCTGCTTCCTATTTGGACTACAGAATGTAGGGTCTCAGAAAGCACAGGCTTGGGAGTCGGACCTACTGGGCTTCAGGGAGCTCTTTGCTGAGAAACACAGTTGGACTTTTTTTTTTTTTTTAAGTATTTGGGTGAGAGAGGGAGAAAAAGAGATTCTTGCTGCCTAATGGAAGAGACTCGAACTCAGAGAGTGCCCTGACATATTTGCCATTTGGCAGGAGGCGAGGAAGAGCGAGGGCACCGCGGCTTTCTCCAGCCTAGCATGCTACAGCCTGGAGGCGCCACCGGCCGGCTCCCAGCTCTCCTTGGCTTCCCTGCGCTCTAGGCTCAGGGAGGCTGCCAGTGAGCTGGAAACCGGCAAGTTGCTGGTGAAAAGAGGGAGAAAGTCCTCCGGGAGGAGGCACCCCGAAGTGGGCAGCAGAGGTGGGCTTCTTTGCCTTTGGGGCTCGTTTGACCCGTTTTGTCAGCTCCGATATCCAGGGAACCCACCTTCCCAGGACCTGAAGGGAGAGAGCCATTTGAGGCTCTGCAAAGTGGCTCAGGTGTCTGCAGAGACTTTCCTTCAATGAAAAGCTCATCCCCACCTTTCCCAACAGGACAGAACCGTGCCTCTGCTTGGCAGTGAAAAGCTGCAGTTCAGAGGTGTCACAACACCGAGAGGGAGATTCTTGGTTCCGAAACTGGGACCCGAACGTACATTCTCCCGAGAGCTGGGCAGATCTTTGCCTCGCTAGAGGCCGCCTCCAGACTGGAAACCTGGAGAGTGGGCACGGGCTAATGCCAAGGACCGCTGAGGGTGAGATGCTGCCTGATCTCACACTTAAGCACCAATACTGGCCAGAGGCTCTGGGCACTCTTGGGCAAGAGGAGATCCCCCAGCGTGACTCCTTCGGCAAAGACAGCCTCCTCCTACCGGGTGGGATGACCCGGCAGCCCCTGCGGGAAGGGGCCGAAGAGGAGGCCTCCTCGGGCGCCAAGGGGAGGGGGGCGGGTGGGGGTGGGAGAGACCTGGGGAGAGGCGGGAAAAGGCGAGACAGAAACGGAAGGCGCGATCCCCTCCCCCCGCCCCCCGGAGGGCAGCAAGTGGGCCTCGGTGGTGTAGGAAGCCGCAATTAAAATGGCGACCTGCGAATTGTCTCAATTTTGCGCACACCTCTGGCCCTGGCCCGCTGCACCTCCGTTCCAGGCCCCCAACGGACCGTGTCGTCCCCAGAACAGGTGCTTGGCAGAGGGCGCGAGGTGACCTGCGATGTAGAACAGCACCCCTACCCTCCTTGGGACTAGCCCGGAGAGAACTGCAACTCCCCACTCCGCTCTCCTTAAACTTTGAAAACTCTGCCTCCCTCCGGGCTGAGCTCCCCTCCACCCCCGCAAATATTGACATATTGGAAGCTGCCAAGTCTTTTTTTGTTTCTTGTTTGTGCAGAGGGGTTTCCAAGAACCCTTCTCGGAACCCCCACCCCCACCCAATGACGTCAGTGGCATTCACTCCCGGCTTTCGCCTCTTATGATTTTTGTTGTTAAAACTTTTCTGCGAGGTGAGGTGGGGGTTGGGGGAGTGGGAGAAGGAGTTGATTCAAAGAGCCAGTGCCCTGAGGGGAAATAGCAATAAGATTACGGCTGCTTCTTTCCGAGGCAAAGCTTAAGAAGGTGCTAATCCACTCGGTCGCTAATTGAAAGGTTGTAAAAATGATATTCGCCTCGAGTTCGGACAGTCTCTGGGCTTCCCTCACCCTCCGCGCTTAGGCTCAGTGGACTTGAGTTCGAGCTTCTTTAACGATTGTTTGAGAAGTAAAAGGGAGAGAAAGAGAATGCAGGCTCTCGCTGGTCTGGGACCTGGGCCCGCCGCCTCACTTCCTGGGATCCTCCGAAAGTCGCGGTCCTACGAAGCCTCGCACTGGAGGCAGCCGACCGGGGCTCCTGGCGCCACCCCCTTAGCCTCTTTGATTTGGGTCTTCTCCGGGCGCTGGTTGGGAGGTACTGGGCCGCCGGAGGACCGTCCCCAGGCCGAGATGGTGAAGGGGTCGTGCTATTCCCAACCTGGCCCGGGCAGGAGAGGCCATCGCTCACTCCTGAACTCTTCCCAGACTCCTTGGCCGCGGCATTAGTGGGTCTGGGTTGAGGAAGAGAGGGTGATACCCACAGTAGGCCCGCGGCTCAAGGCAGTCTGCAGCGATCATTCTCACTGTCCCAGCTCCCAGGGGCCGCAGCCCATCAGCGCTAAGTTCAGACTTTACTGATGAGCTCTGACTTTCAGCACTTTTCACAAGTCCAGAGGAGTCAAGCATACCGGTGGTGGCTTCTTTTCAGCCACCCTGCCTCAGCTCTTCCAATCCCATTCTCCTTTACCGGGTCCTGGGGTGTGTGCCCCATGCCAAACTTTTCCTTTTCCTTGCATCATGGCCTGCAAGCTCCAGAGAGCTCAGCACTTCGCAGGACTAGGCAGCCGCTCCCTCCCGTCACCTTAACTGCGGGCACCAAGGGGAGCCTTTGGAGTGTACTGAGGTGTGTCCTAATTGTCCGGCATTCAACAAATGGACTTCTGGTGTGTGGTCAGAAGAGAAAAGCCATTTACTTACTTTCCTCCCTGGTTTTCTGGCAACAGCTGAGGGGGAGCTGCCTCCGTGGAATGAGCAGACCCAGGAGAGGGAATCGTGATAGGAGACTCACGCACCACACAAGATAACGGGTGACACACAGCGATACACGCTGACACACCGACATCGCTGGCAAGCGCTCAAGCGCGCGCGCACATTCTCTCTCTCTCTCTCTTTCCCAGCATTGGTCGTCTCATTCCACTCCAGGCCTCCACCCCCCCCATCTCCCCCTCGCGTCCCCTCCTCTCGGGCGCCTGGAAAAGCAGCCGCACTTAGTCAACAAATGGCACGTGGGAGAAGTTGGTGAGTGTTTGGTGAGGACTCTTCAGGGCTTTTCACAAGAACCCTCTGTACACAAAGTAAGTGGCGTGTTTGCTCGGGCCTCTCCAGCCCCGGCTGTGCCTCCGCTCCACTGCGCACCGCGCCTTCCCAAAGGAGAAAGGACAGAAGAAAGGGCCTGAGGAGCGAGGGTGGGGGAAATGGGCAGGCCCCAGAGGCCTGTACTGGGAAGGCCGTCCAGCCTCGCCGAGTTTCCCAGCTTGGCTGTCTCCTCTCGGCCTAAGCTTCATCTCGGCCTCCGCGGGAATGTGGCTGCCCGGACTCAATGACTCTCACGCTCCTTTTTTTCTTCTCCATCCCGGCGGCCAGGTGGGCTAGGGAGCGGCCGCTGCTGTGCTCCGCGTCCCGGCTCCCAGACGGAGATGGGGTAGGGGCGGGAGGGGAGGGCGGGCGGAGGCGGGGCGGCAGGCCTTGCTGCGTTGGAGTTGCCAAGAAAGGGCCGCGCAGAGCTGAGAAAACTTGCTCCCTCCATCAGCTGGGAGTCCAGGGCCCAGCTTAAGGGAGGTGGGGGGCGCGACCCCCAGCACAGCGGCTTTCACTCGACCCCTCAAGTTCGAGGCCACAGTGCGGGCTGCTCTGATTCCCGGAGCGCTCCGAGCATAGAGACGTCTCCAGCGCCAGCCCCAGAGCCCAGTCACGGGGGCCCTGCGCCGGGGAGAGCGGCCGGGACCCACCGGCGGGGCCGAAAACAAGTGTATTCATATTCAAACAAACGGACCAATTGCACCAGGCGGGGAGAGGGAGCATCCAATCGGCTGGCTCGAGGCCCCGGCGCTGCTTTGCATAAAGCAATATTTTGTGTGGGAGCGATCCGTGCATTTGCATGTTGCGGAGTGATTAGTGGGTTTGAAAAGCGAACCGTGGCTCGGCCTCATTTCCCGCTCTGGTTCAGGCGCAGGAGGAAGTGTTTTGCTGGAGGATGATGACAGAGGTCAGGCTTCGCTAATGGGCCAGTGAGGAGCGGTGGAGGCGAGGCCGGGCGCCGGCACACACACATTAACACACTTGAGCCATCACCAATCAGCATAGGTGTGCTGGCTACAGCCACTTCCCTCACCCACACTCTTTATCTCTCACTCTCCAGCCGCTGACAGCCCATTTTATTGTCAATCTCTGTCTCCTTCCCAGGGATCTGAGAATTGCTCTCACACACCAAACCAGCAGCGTCCGTGGAGAAAACTCTCGCCAGCAACTCCTTTAAAACACCGTCATTTCAAACCTTTGTGGTCTTTAAGCAACAACAACAGCAAAAAAACCCCAAACCCAACCAAACAAAACTCTTGACAGGACCTTTGACGAGGGAGGATGCCTCATAAAGGTGAGTCTGCTTCTTTCTTCTCGCTTCATTTTTATTGCAATATTCAGGCAGGTCTCCCCCTTCCTCCCCCCCTTCCTTCCTCCCTCTCGCCGGTCCCCTCCCCCACTGCTACGCCGGGAGAGTTGGGCCAGAGAAGTTTCCACGCAGGAGCCCAAACTTTCTACTTCCAGCGAAAGCCCGCGTCGGAGGGCGACGGCCGGTGAGCGGGAGCGGCGTGGGGCTTGGGGCTGGCGGCCGGCTCAGCCCCAACGCCAGCGCGGGTTGAACTCGCAGGAAGAACCGAGGCTCCGTGCTCCGCAGCCGCCGCGGCTCCCCGCCACAGCGTCGCCAAATGCTCCTGAGCGGCGGGAGAGGACGAAGAGGCTCTGCGGTGCCGCAGGCCGGGGAACAGCTGCAGAGACCGGCCGCCGCCGGCCGCTTTGTCCAGCCGCGGGCCCTGCGAGCGCGCAGAGAGCGGCGCGCCGAGGGAGCGCCGAGGGAGCCGGCTTGCCGCGCCGCCGCCCGCCCTCCGGCTTTGTGCGGCGCTCGCCCCGGCACCGAGGACTCCGCTAGCGCTCGAGCGCCGAGGGCCACCGCGCCCGCCGCCAGCCTGAGCAGTCACTTGGCACCGCAGCCCCACGCCGGAGGCGGAGAGAAAGAGCGAGAGAGCGTGAGCCGGGAAGGAAGCCTTCAGGCCGAGGCGGTCGAACGCTCGCTCCGAGGGAGCTCCGGGCCGAGCCGGAGGATTGTCCGCTTCCACCAAGCCCCCAGGCTCGGGCCCCCAACTTGAGCGCAGACCTCGGAACTTGAAAACTCTCTGCTCCCCAGGCTTCCCCCAACCTTCGCCCTCGCCCTGCGAAAGCTGGGGTCCTCCCTCTCCTCCGGCCCCCAGAGCTTGGTGGGTATTTTTCCTTGTCTTCCTCTGACAAAGCTGCACCCGGTGTTGCCATTCCCACAAGTTTCGAGGTGGTGGAAAGGTGGATTTTTTTTTTTTTTTAAACGCAAAGCTCTTTTTTTTTTTTCCCCCTTTGTGAGGCCTTTAGAAAAATCAATATGAAAGCATTGGCTTTCCCCTTCGCCTGATCACATCCTTTCCCAGCTAATTAGTCTGAGTAATTTGAGAGCTGTTCGATTCTAAGACCCCAGGAGGAAAAGTGTCTTTTCAAAGTTCATAAAGTTGTTGCCTCTTTCCTTGTGTAGATTTTCTCAATCTCCCTGCACCATAATAGCCCTGAATTTTAGCAAATGCAATTGGGGAAAATGGAGTTGAATTTCAAGTGGAAATGCTTTCTTTTTTGAGTGCTAAAACCTGGCCCTCCAGCCATGAGTGATTGCTAGAAAGTTTAAAAACAAAGTGAACGGTGGATTCTTTTTTTCCTCATATGATCCAAAGCTCCCTAAGCCGTATTGGATGTTTAACTCGAACTTGGGAAGATTTGAGGAGGGGAAGGGAGCAGAAAATGAAATAAAAGGCAAAGAGCTTGAAAGCCTGGTGAGTTTACGGAGGAGAAATAATAGTTGTTACCGTTGACATTACAGTTTTTTATAGCTGATGACCTTTGCCAACATCTGAAGGCAATTTGATTAGTTGTTATCTTATTTGGCCCTAGAGGGTAAAACTTCGTCATCTTAATTGGTAATTACTCTTTGACTGGGGCCGGGAGGACCAAAAGCCAGCTCTCTCCTACACCCCAGCTAAGAAGTTTAGAGATGGATTTTGAAAATTAAGTAATTAAAACAACAGCATTACAAGCTGAGGCAGGGATAGGGAGGCAGTGGTCCAGTGGCCTCGTGGACCAAGGGCTGGGAAACTCTGAGGTATCTGAAGACTCCTTTTCTGGAGTGGGTCTCTGAACTGGCTGGGGTCGTAGGAAGCCCGGAGCTGAGCTGGTGTGTGTGGGGGTGTCCTTGGCTGCAAGTGAGGGGAGGGGGTCCAGCCTCCGGCTCACGACTGCTTCCGGGTGTCGGGTGCCTGGCTTCCCAGGTTGCTTTTGCACGAAGGGTTAACGATTACTTAAGTAATTAGATAGCTTCTTAGTTGAGGGGGGGGTGGGAAAGGAGCAGAACCAGAATTTGAAATGCTTCCACCTTCCCAGCTGCTTCGAAAATTAATCGGCTAGGCCTCTCTGGAATCAGCCAGTGAATTTTTAAAAATGGCTCCAAGAATGTTCGTGCCAGGACGGGAGCATTATGTTGCAGTACTGTGTGGGTTACAGCATGGGTTTAGGAAGTTTTACCCTTCTAGAGGAGTTCCACTTCCCCTCTCTCCCTACCTGCTACTGTGCAGTTTCAGAATCTCACTGCCGGGGGAGGAGGGGAGCTTTCCCTGCAAAGTTGGGTTTTCTGTCTGTCCTGGATGTGACTGTGGTCTCGGTGCCTGAGAAACTGGAGGGAGGCCTTGGGAGCCAACCCTGCTGGGGTGACTAGGTAGCCCTCTGTCGTCGCCAATATTTACCAAGCTGCCTTGGGAAGCTGGGAAAAAGTCCTCCTCTTAAGTTTATTTTTATGGATTTAACCTGCCTCCCAGCTAGTTAATAAATTAGACCAGGAATAGCCTTGAAGAGGAAAAATGTGTTTCTTGGAATTCTTTGCTTGCAGGTGGGCAAAATTAATAATCATAATAGGCAAAGAGGAAAAAAAAGAATGACTATTTTAGTTTTATTTAAATGAGGAGAAATGATGCTGTGACTATTTAATTATTTTACCTCTGTCTTTCTCTCTTTTTTTTTCACAAACCTTTTGAATGGGTTCTTTATTGTAACTCTCTCTTCCCAATTGAGCACCCCACGGTGCCGTTGTATCTTTTTACAGCCCCTAACAACTCACACCAGTAACACAATTACCTCCAGATATTTATAACAAGAAATTACTTTTCTATTTTCTCCCCCACCCCAGAACCTTCTTCTTAGGGGAAGGCAGGGAGGGGTTGGTGGAGGACGTAGTACCCTGGTGGGACCAGCACTGGGTCAGGACTTACAAAGCGAGAGAAGTGTCCCTCTGTTCCCTTTGTGAGTTGGTGCGTTGGGTTGTTGGTACCTTTGGTTGGAAGCTGTGTTGCTGGTTAGCGAGACTCGGTTTTGCTCTTTGGGTTTGGGGAGAGCTGGAGAATAGAAGCCATTGTTCGTGCTGTCTGTAGGCTTTGTCGACCACGCTCACCCCCTCCTGTTCGTACTTTTTAAAGCAGTGAGGCGAGATAGACAGCATGTGTCACAGTACTGTAAAAGGGGGGACGATCTAAACACCAAAGGAGAAGTTAATCACAATAAGTGAGGTTTGGGGTGGGGGGGAGTTGCGCTCGCCACTTTCAAAGTTCCAGAAAGGCTGGGAGAGTGGGTAGAGAGAGGGTCTGACCTGACAGGGAAGCCTGGAGGGGGAAAGTGAAGGATAGAGGGGTAACCAGAGAGTTGGGTTCTGAGAGGGTTTGGGGGCAACTGGGGTGGTGAAATTCTTTGAGGAAGGAGCGAGTAACAACTGTGAAGCCCTCCCAGTTGGCCCCAGCCTGCACTCTCAGGCACCCTGAAGTTCTGAGATTCCCCCTTCCTTCTAAACTTGAGGCATGAAGACTTCCCCCCGCCCCACAGCTCTATTCATCACCTCTACTCATTACCCTACAGTTTCTCTTGTTCTCCTCTTTCCTTTTCCTGTTTTTTAAAAATTATTATTATTGATATATTTTTGCAAAATGGGGCATCAACGTGTGAGGTTCTCCACAACTCCCAAGCCAGTCCCAAAAGGTGGGACTTCTGCAGGATAGACTGCAGAAAGGTGGGTGTAACTCTGGCTTTTAGGGTTTCATGGCAATTTGAGCCCTAGATGCATTTTTCTTTTTTTTTCCTTCCAGAGAATGTGGATCAGAGAGTCCATGGGACTATGCTTTTGAGCCACAGTTTGACATACCTTTTTCTCCTTCTGTTTTATCTTAGGGGGAAGACTTTAACTAGGGGCGCGCAGATGTGTGAGACCTTTTATTGTGAGAGTGGACAGACATCCCAGATTTCAGGCATGTTCTCCTTTTGGCTGCTTTGGGTTCCAAAATCTGAAAGAGTCAGAATGCTTCTTTACTGTTCAGATGGGAGAAAATTCAAAATCAGATAATCAGTTTTCCTGATTCAAGGGTTAACTACTAAGAGATTTGGGGAGAACAGATTGGGGATATTGGAGCATTTGTAGTCCGAAGGGTAGATTTTGCATGTACTGAAGGGCAGCTGGATGACCCTCAGATCACCCCAAATGATTGAGTGGCTCATTTCCTTAAAAGACGGGGCTCTCTCCTGTTCTGGCTTAAGGTCATCCTCTGTGGGAAGTTTAGACCTACCTGATATGGGCCTAGGATTAATGTCTATATTCTTGCTAACAGAGCCCTATATTCGAGCCTCGTGGGATCCCTCGGCCCCCAGCCAGCGCCAGTATGCAGAACAGTAAGTGCCTCTGGTCTTGGACTTCGGGCTGGGGAGGTGAGGACTCTCGGGTCAGAGGAGGTCGCAAAGGTTCTCGAGGTCCTAGCTGGCCAGGCTGCTCAGTGCGGGGAAGAGGCGAGGGGAACCAGAGGCATTTGTGCCCGGCTCCAAGCCCCACAACCTGGGAGGGAGAGGGCGTTTGCTCTGCTGTTCTCCCTCCTGGAAGAATAGGGGCTGGGCCCTTCAGAACAACCCGCAAGGGTTTGCAAAGCTGCAGTAGAGAAACCCCATCCCCCCCAAATCCTGTAACTCACACCCCCCCTCCCTGCCCCTGCCCGGGCTCTGACCCCAGAGAGAGGGGCTGGGCCCAACAGGGCGGGGCGGAGGCTTCTGCTCCTTGAGAGAGAAGGAGGCCCCTTTGGGCTTAGCCAAGACTGAACTTCTCCACAAGCCGGCTGGGGTGGGGGCTCCCCTCCCCTCCCCCAGTCGCTCTCTGGGCAGCTCCTCCCCTCCCCTGCCCAGCAGGCAGACCCCAGCTGGGGGCCTGGAAGGCAAAGGATCGGGGTACCCAGGCCTCTGCTGGGGTGGAGGTGGTGCATTCCAACCATGGGACTGTTACAGGGTGCTGGTAAGGGCAGGTTTACTGGGTCTGGGAAGAGAGTGGGTGCCGCGCCAAGGAGTTGGGAGAAGCCCTGTCCTGATATATCTGCAACTGTGTGGGTCCGGGTCGGTCCAGGCCCACAGTACCTTTGATTCTCCGGCTCTTGTGACTCCCATCCTGCCTCCGCCCAGGTCCCTGGGGCCCCAGCCCACTGTCCTGCTCGCTTCCTGGGTGCTGGTATGTGGCTTGGCGAATCTGGAGCCCAGGCCCAGAATCCTGGAGACCCAGCGAACCTAGGCGTCCGTGTTGAGGTGCGGAGTCTGGACACGGTTTAAGGCTCAGCTATAAGGAGTGCAGAAAGGCCTGAGGCCTCTAGCAACCTTCCCTTGCGGAACTGCAGACTGAAGAGGGTCCCTAGCGTCCTCTTCCCGAGCCGCTTGCCTCCCCCTGGCGCTTCCGTGGCTGGTGGGCGCCAAACGCCGGAGAGAGCGCAAGAATGGTGCACCTTAAGGCGGATTAGTTGTGCAGAACCTGCCGGACCCCGAGACTTGGCCCGGTAGGAACTCTCCTCAGCGGGGCTGAGGCTTCTGTCCACCCTTCCCGGCTGCTGGGTTCTCCCCCTGCAGCTCAGGGTCCCCAGCAGCAGGCTTTGCGGGCGGGCGGGCCCGGGCGCGAGCGCGGCGCTGAGCGTTTGCCGCTGCGGCCTGGCTGGCGGGCCCCGAGGGGCGCGGGGTCGCGGGCCGGCCTGCAGGGCTTTGTGCCGCTCGCTCCCGGGTGTGCGCGAGGCGCAGAGCATCCAAATTGACACCATATGTTTTCCTATTAGATGCTTCGCGGTCGAATTCTAGGCGCATAATCATCGCCACTGGGCGAGAGCGCCAGCCGTCCCTAGGGAAGGGACACAATGATTGAGGCTTAACCTCTGAAAGGGAACTTCGGGCTGCGCTTCCTCGCTGCCATTTCGATGCTGGCAGAGGAGACCTGGCCCTGGGCAAGCACCCGCCGCCGCCCGGCCGGTCGTTGCGGAGGTGGCGGGCACGTTATTTTTTGCCACTGGGGAGAAGGAGGGAGGTCTAGGGCTGGGCGGCCGCACACGCCCTTGGCATTCCTAGATTGGGACCTGCCCAGGCTGCTCGTGAAGTCTGGAAAGTCTTTCTCGCTTTTTCTCTGGGACAGCCTTTCTTTTTCTTGGAAGGCTCCCTTTGCTCATAGCTGCAGTCGTAGAAGCGCGTTTCGAGGCAAGGGAAGTAATAAAGGGAATTTAGGAGAAACCGGAAGCGTGAACTAGGCCTTGCTCTGTGGGAGAAGCGGTGTCCCCGCGATGTCCCTGCTCGCGCTGGGTCCGGCCGGAGCCTAGCTCCCCCAAACGCTTGTCACTTCTCATCGAGTTGAGGCTCCAGCACCCCCCCTCAGTCACGGCCCCCCCCTCCCCTCCAGGCCTTTGGCTACCCTGAAAACGCGGCTCCCCTCCAAGGGGAAACGAGTGCAGTTCAATCTCGTCTGAGTGATCTACAAATAGGGACGGAAAGGGTCGTTTTATCACGGTCCCGTTTGTCGTGACGATGCAATTTCCCGGAGCGGAGCACTGTCACAAAGTGACAAGGCTGCCACAAGCGCCCCGACTGATCTTTTCAATTAGCCTTCCATGCATGATCCGGAGCGACTTCCGCCTATTTCCAGAAATTAAGCTCAAACTTGACGTGCAGCTAGTTTTATTTTAAAGACAAATGTCAGAGAGGCTCATCATATTTTCCCCCCTCTTCTATATTTGGAGCTTATTTATTGCTAAGAAGCTCAGGCTCCTGGAGTCAATTTATCAGAGGCTCCAAGGAGAAGAGAGGAGAGGAGAGGAGAGGAAAGGAGAGCTGAACGGGGAGCCACGTCTTCTCCTGGAAGGGCTGCTCTCTAGAGTCGGGGCTGCAGGTTGGAGATTTTTAAGGAGGTGGAAATTGGCAATTGGCTTTATTTGTGAGCCTGTGGTTTCTGGGGAGGGGGCTACAGAGGGGTGCTAACTCCCTCTCTCTGTTCTCTAAGATTAGACAATGGGTGAGGTTGTGAGATAACAGGATGAAGGAGGGATGGGGACACTGTGGTGTGGTCTTTTCCTTTTCTTCTCGCTTTTTGATTTTTGCTAATATCTGTCCTTGGCTGTGGGGAGGGCCAAGTCTAGCAGGGGAAGTGAGCTGTGGCTGGTGCGAACAGACTCCCAGATCTCTGCCCCACTGCAGCAACCAGACTCCTCTGTGGTTGGAGCCGATCTGGGGCTCTGACTTCTGAGCCTGCAGTGGAGGCGATGAAACCCAGGTTGGGGTTCACTAGCCACATACTTGCTGTTCCGATTCTTCTCTACTTTACTTTCTTTTTCTAGCATTTTTTTTTTTTTTTAAACCCTGGTGCTTGTGTGGTGTCTTCGCCAGAGTTTTGAGTGTGACAGCAAACGTTTCTGGACTCTAGTGTCCGAGGGAGCACTGAAGAGCTGTAGAGTTTCCTATCACAGTTTTAACAATGCAGAGACCTTGGAGATTCAGTGTGGGTTCTGTAGGACCCCCCCCCCCCCCGTTTGCCTTGACACTCGAAGAGATCTTTGGAAGAATATTTTTGAGCCAATTATTTGCACATGATGGGTTCAGAGGCTGGCTAGGGTGTTTGTGGTGGGCTGGGAGCTCTGCTGGAGTGAAGGCGGTAGCGAGGTGCGTGTGTTCTCGCTCATTGGCATGTGTCTGCGCGGTGCTTCTGCGGTCTGCTGGGCAGGAGCTCGGCTGTGTTTGGGTTGGGCTGCCCGATGCCCCACATGGCTGTGAGGTCCTGTTGTCATTTTTGATCGATAGCAAGGACCTGATCACTGAGGTTGGCCTGGGTTGGCAGGGAGCTGAGGATGCATTGTGGTTGTCTTTTCTTCTTCCTCTTCTTTCTACTTCTTCCTCCTCTTCCCTTTCTTCATCCTCCTCCTCTTCTTTCTCTTTTCACCCTTCCTTCCTTCTTCCCTTTTCTCATCCGTCATCCTCTTCTTCTTCCTTTTCTTTCTCCTCCCTCCTCCTCTTCACTCTTCTTTCTCTCCTCTCTGCTCTGCTCTGCTCTCCCTTTCCTCAGGTCACAGCGGAGTGAATCAGCTCGGTGGTGTCTTTGTCAACGGGCGGCCACTGCCGGACTCCACCCGGCAGAAGATCGTAGAGCTAGCTCACAGCGGGGCCCGGCCGTGCGACATTTCCCGAATTCTGCAGGTGATCCTCCCGGCGCCGCCCCACTTGCCGCCCCCGCGGCCCTCCACTCCCAAAGCCCTCTCTTCATTTCTTACTGTAAATGCTGCTAATTATGGATCCCCCACCCTCACCCCACTCCAGTCCCCACCCCACTCCCCTGCCCTGCGCTTTCCCCTTGCCTTCCACCATCCTTCCCAATCTCTTTCAACCTGGGTCAGTCACATAATTCATCCGCTTAAGGAAAAAAAAAAAAAACAATTCTGTGTGTGAATTAAAACAACAACAACTTTCTCTTTTCATTTAGTAAAAACATTCATTGTGCTAACAGGTTATGGACTATAATAAAATGAGTTGTATCAACCTGCATAATTTCATCCCCCGCTCCCTCACCCTATGCTTACCTCAGAGTTCGAGAGATTTGTGTGATTTCTTCATATTCATGAAGAAGGTATATTGATTTTAACAAACAAATGCTAGTTACCTTCCTCCTCAAACTCATATTTACTCAATTGGGCATATTTTTAAAGGACCAATACCTAAAAATTCAGTTTAATTTTTCACTTCGCTCATTAAAACATAACACCCCTTTAAGCAAGGTCAGCACAAAACAATTCATCCGACTTCGTTTTGATGCATCTTCAGGCAGTGTTGATTTACAAAAACAGTTTTTTAAAACTTTTACAGTATTTTTTTTTTAGCTCAAACTGTTTGAAAGTATCATCATATTTGTAGTTTTTAGGGCTACAAATGTAATTTTAAGAAAAAAAGCTCTCTATAGTAAGTTCTCGTACCATTGAAGGTATATTTTTGTGTTATAGACCCATGCAGATGCAAAAGTCCAAGTGCTGGACAATCAAAACGTAAGCTTGTCATTGTTTAATGCATACTTAAACAATTTTATTTTTGTCTTGAAATTATTAATAATGTGGTTTTCTGTCCACTTCCCCTATGCAGGTGTCCAACGGATGTGTGAGTAAAATTCTGGGCAGGTATTACGAGACTGGCTCCATCAGACCCAGGGCAATCGGTGGTAGTAAACCGAGAGTAGCGACTCCAGAAGTTGTAAGCAAAATAGCCCAGTATAAGCGGGAGTGCCCGTCCATCTTTGCTTGGGAAATCCGAGACAGATTACTGTCCGAGGGGGTCTGTACCAACGATAACATACCAAGTGTAAGTTCACTGAGAACATTCCCCCTCCCTGCCCTAAGCTCCACTCTTTTTCCTCTTTACCATCTCTTTCATCACCTCCCTCTGCTCTCCTCCCTGCCTGTGTCTTTCTCTGTCTCCTCCCTGTGCCTTGTCTGTCTGTCTCTTCTGTACCTGGGGGTCTTGAGAGGAGCACCCTGACCTTTTTTGACCTTCTCAAAAAAAACGGGAGTCAAGTGTAGGGGGTTCTTCATCTCATTTGCATGCAGCCAAGTAGAGGGCCGAGGCGCCCAAGGAAAGGCATTTGAACCTAGAAGGAAAATGAAAATGAAAAACCAGATTCTAGCTTCCTCCAAATCTACCTGCTTGAACCTTCCTTCAGGCATCAGACATCCAGGTCTGTCCATTATAAAGCAAAACGAAAGAAAGCTCTGAGCCAAGTCTCAATATTTTGTGGGGAAATCTGTAACTCAACAAAGCAACCATGTGAGTTAGGTCACCAGAGACATGAACAGCAGTGAAGGACCCCCCCCTTCAGCCCTCCAACTCTCTACCCAACTCGGTGTCCATGCCTAAAGTGATGGCTGGCTTTCTTCCCATGATGTCTCTGCAAATTCACCCACTGTCCCAGGATGGCTGGGAGTTGTTCCTTGTTGTTGTTTTAAAATGTATTAAGGGTCATTCTTGAAGGCATGGGTGTGCTGAGATGGGAACTAAAGATAGGACAAATGTGTCTTCAGGAGACGCTACAATTTGGTTTGATTTTGGTTTGATTTGCAGGTGTCATCAATAAACAGAGTTCTTCGCAACCTGGCTAGCGAAAAGCAACAGATGGGCGCAGACGGCATGTATGATAAACTAAGGATGTTGAATGGGCAGACCGGAAGCTGGGGCACCCGCCCCGGTTGGTATCCGGGGACGTCGGTGCCAGGGCAACCTACTCAAGGTAAAAACTCAAACACCCATCCTCAAACTCTTCACATATGCGGTCTCTTGCCCATCCTCTTCTCCCTAACCTTTTCCCTCTCTGGGCTTTTGTGCTTGGAGAATGTAATGGAGAGACTCTTCGAAGGTTTGGGACACAGTGACCAGCACTGTATCTAGGTGGTGTTTGTTAAATTATCTGGTTGGCAAGGGAATTCAAGGTTGTATATGTTAGAAGTAGTATGAAGTGGCTGGTGTGTGTGTGTGTGTACACTCAAGTGTGTGTTATGAGCAGGAGTATGTGCATGCGTGTACAAGCTAGCTGCATGTTGTCCTATTCAAATTTGCCATTAAAATGCACTGAGAGCCCCCTTGCTGTAGAAGTGTGACAAGTTAACACACTGTCAGACTGCAAGGTAAACATAATTGTATCATTTTGTTTTTTGCTGTAATTGACAAATTATGTGACTATGAGTACTGTGCATATGAAAAGGTGAGCAGTGATATGCAGGGCAGAAGTGAAGATGGGGCATTGCCTCTCCATGGTGGTCTCCCACCTAAAACGACCCTACCCTCTCCTCTCCTACCCTCCCTCTGCTCCTCTGGGCCCTCGGGGGTGGGGAGAGTCAGTCCTTATCTCTGTGGGTGGTGAGTGCCTAGAAGGGTAGGGTGAGGATACTGTGAGCCGGGACCTCAGGGTGCAGGAGGGACTCTGAGGCTGGGAGGAAAGATAGGATCTGGCCGGATCTGTGAGAAGTGATGGAGGAAGAGGAGCAGATGGGGGTAGGGTCGGGTCAGTGGGCTCTTCCCTCCCCTACACACATGAGGTAGTTTGGTCAAGAATAGGAAACAGTTTACTCTGAAGATTAATCGGTATTTGTTGTCCTCGTGACAAGGAGATAATATACAGGATAATGGGACGTGGCGTCTCACTCCCCGGAGCCCGACGAAGCCTGGGGGCTCCCGGCCAGGGGCTGCCGTTGGGGGACGCTGACCCGGCGTCCAGGCACTCTCGGACCCGCTCTGGGTGCCCTGCGCCTCCACGGAGCCGGGCTAGGGAAGGGAAAATCGGTAACAGTATGCGAAATATCTGGTACAAAGGATGCTTCTGTCACTCGCAAGAATTTGTTATGGGAACAATCCTGTCGCTCTGTAATTGCTCATTAGAGAACGTTTTGTTTCTCATTAAGGCGACATGAATAAGCGTCTAGTTGAAGGAGACAGCTGTAGAAATGTTCCACAAGAGACCTCTGGACACGATTCGGCACCAATTGCCAATTAGACATGTCAGTTTTAAGAGCAGAAAACAATATAGGACGGACACTGGGAAGATAGGGAGCAAAGCGCTGGCTCCGTGTTTCCCAGCTCAGCCGCTTGGCCGGCCGAGGCCTCCCTACGCGCGGGGCCAGGCTCCCCTGGGCGATTCGCCCGCCGGCTCGCGGGATCCGCCGAACCACCGCCTTCCCGGGTGCAGGGTGCGCGGCGGGCTGCACCCGAGGAGGTGCTACCTCTGCCCAGGCGGCAGGCTGCGGCCCACTCTGGCCTCTGGTGAGGTCGGGGGAGTGACTACCTTACCCTCACCTGACCTTTGAAACTGTGGGCTTCCCACGTGCGCACACAAAACACATCCTAGTGACTCCCGAACCATTTAGGACCCATTGTCTCCCCTCCCAATCTGAGGGCCCAGTGACTGCTCCCGAGCGGAGGCTGGCTGGCAGGTCCGAGAGGTCTTGGGGGAGGGCGCGGGGCCCAGAGGCCCGGCCTGGGAGAGCTGAGCTCTGGGTGCGAGGTCTCCGGTTTGCTTGGTGCTTAGAGCCTTGCCAGCCCCTCCGCTGCCACCAGAGGTGGCGCCCGATGGGGGCGGGTTTTCGTCCGGGACGCGTGAGCGTGAGAAGGGAGATCCTAACTGCGAGGACCTGGTGGTGATGGTTGGGGCGGGAGGTGGCGCTAGCTTAGGAGCTTTGAACTTTCAGGCGCCGAGGTGCTAGAGCACGCCCGCTCACCAACCGTGAAGTGCCCTTCCTCCCGCCCCGTAGAAGCCCCATTCCCATGCTCGGTCCCCGGGCGCCGCCCGCCACCCCCGCTGCGTGGGGAGGAAGTGTTGCGCCAGCTGAGCTCCGAGTCCCGGGCGTGGGGATCCGCGGGGCGCGGGTGGCCTCGGCTGACATGTCCCGCGAATCCTCAGACGGCCCTCTGTCCCTCGCCCTCTTTCCCGGCTCGGGAAGCCGGTTTGGGGTTTTAAAGAGTCCATTGCTCCGAAAGCATAAGGCGAGGTTAGGTCTCAGAGGGAGACAAATATGGTTTCCATCTGATCAACGCCATGCTGCGGTGAATAAAATTGTGACGACGTGGGTTGACAACAAGAGACAACTCTATCCAGCCCCAATTCTCCAGCGATTTGGTGGTTTTAGGGATCACGGAGACACTTTTTTTCTTATCTCCTCCCTCCTCCCCCCCCCCCCCGCCCCCAGTAATACCCAGGCCCTCTATAGGATTTAGTCAGTCTCTTTTTCAACAGATGCTACAATGTTTTGATCCGCGCTCCAGAGCTGAAAAGGTGCCGCAACCGGGTTGCTATCTTTTCTTGCTTGTTTTCCGCCTCACTGATTCAGACACTAAGAAACTAAGGAATGATTTTATTTCCCAGCGTCTTTTTTTTTTTTTTTTTTTTCTCTTCTCCTTCTTCCAGGAAACAAATCCTATCCCTAGCGTCAGATGGTCCTGGGGCTGGGATAATGGGAGGCGCTTTCACTCGCCTTCTCACGGATTAGGCTGGAAGGTGGACGGCGCCCATTGAAGGCCCCTTCTTTGCGCTCCGAGGGGTCGCCTTTTAAAGAAGATATCTTAATTGTCTGCCACTTAGGTTTATCATGTGGGGAATTCGAGATCCGACTTCTAGTTTTATTTTGCTAAAAGCTTTAAGAGAAGAAGGTAAATCCATTAAAGAAAAAAAAAAAAAAAAAAAAAGCACAGGGGCGGATGAGGGTTGCGCGGCCAGTCTAAGAGTGACCTCTCAGGCGGCGGCAGTACCGCCTGGCTGCGAACAGTTGCCACTTTGAAAGTAGCAAGCCAACTTTGAGTGGTGCACGCTCGCTCCACCGGGGTAGTGGAAGGATCCTGCAGCCTCCGGTTTCTGCCGAGCGGCCTCTAAAGCCACTGCCGCATGTTTGTTTTCTCCAAAGAGGTTCAAAAATGAGCTCTCCTCGTCCTTGTTGACTTCCTCCCCTTAAACATCAGTTCTCAAGCCCGTCGCTATGCCTGCCCTGCGTTCGTGTGTGTGTGTGTGTGTGTGTGTGTGTGTGTGTGTGTGAGAGAGAGAGAGAGAGAAAGGGAGGGAGAGACAGAGACAGAGACGGTGGTGGAGGGAGGGAGGAAGGGAGAGGGAGAGTGTGCTCAAATATCCATGTTTTAAAATTAGGAAAATATCAGTGAAGCAAACTGGAACAGCGAATGCTCTCTGCGGGGTCCTCTGAGGCAGACCGGGATAGCTTTGTTTAATTGTCCAGGTCGAATGTGCCAGAAAAAAGGACTGGGGTGGGGCCTCCTGGAAGGCGTGAGTGACCACCCCGGTGAGATGGGATTGTGTTCTGCTCAGCACTCCCCTCCCTAAAACGCCGCATGATGGCAGGTTTTTGTTTGCGCTTTCCAAAAGCAATAACTGATGGGCCTTTCTAGTTGGCCCAAAAGGTCTATTTCTAAAGTCTTCCTCGTTGGTGGAATCCGAAAATAAAAGGGGCTCTTCATTTCATTCCCTGAAAAACACTTTGAAAAGTCACCCGGAAACTCGGGGCAGTAAATTAGCACCGACACTGGTGCCTGCACACGTGAATGAGCTGCTCTCCCTCAGCTAAGTAGCGCCTCTCCCCCCCCACCCCCACTTTTCTGATGAAGAGCAAGACACCCAAAGTAGGGCCAGGGCCCATTTGCTAATAGTCTCTCTCTCCCTCATCTCCCTTCTTCTCTTTCTCGCCCCCTCTCCTTCCACCCCCTTATCTCTTTTTCCTCTCAGCATTCTTTTCTCTCCCTCTTATACCTTTCTGGCCTGTCTCTTTGGAGCCCTCTTTCTTCCTGCATCCTTCTAGACATGTCCCCTCCCCTGGTCCCCCCCACTCCCTCCCCCACCCCCTGACCCTGGTCTCCACCCTCCCCGCCTGCCCCCCTCACTTCCCCCCACACTCGGGTCCTCTTCCACCGCCCCTGCGTCCCCCCACCCCCTGCCCCGGGCCCCCCATCCACCCTCCATCCCCCCCAGCCAAGCGCCTAAATAGCATTGAGGCGACCGCTCTCCGGACAGTGATTAATGATAGCAGAGCAGAGGGGTTAACACACTTCACTGAAAAGTCTGTTGACTGGGCTTCTTGTAACACAATGTGGCCCGCTGCACGCCTCAAGAGAATCCTTTTGTTGTCCGCGCTCATTGTGGCCTCAAAATTCTGCCCACGAAAGTTTGCCAACGCTCCTGCCCCAGGAGTTTAATAGTTTCCCTTACTCGCGGGGCATTGTGCGGCGCTGAAAAGCAGCCCCTCGCTATTCAAGTGTTGGTGGTCATCTCAATAGATCTCCAAGGGCCCATATGGTGGCCAGTGCCGATGAATCCGCCTGTTTAAATGGGGGAGAAAGTTGGGGTTTTAAAACATTTCAAAGTTCCTGAAAAGATCCCACTAGATCCTGTCACAATTCCCTGAACTCTTTGATGGCGCTGCCTATTGTCTCCAGGTTATAAATGATATTCCTGGCCAAGTCGATTCCCACCAAGGCGCCCCTAGAGAGCCCTCCCCCCCAGGTTTCCAGGAAGGGAGGGGGCTGCCCCTGTTGGTATCCCCTGGGGGCCTCAGGACCCAACACTCAGGACCCAGCAGGCAATGGCCCAGGAGGCCCAGCCAGAGCTGGGTCCTTCCCTTCCGGGAGGCTGTGGCCTCACTAGCAAGGTGCAAGAGGAGACAGCTAGCTTGCCCTCCAAGTAGCAAGGGAAAACAATCAAACTTTCCCCTGTTTAATGATAGAAATTACATTAAAAGTGGTGGAAATGCCCTAATTAAAAATGTACCACTTAAATGATATGCCAAGGATTCAGCTGCAGCATAGCATATTGAGCTAGTTAGTGAACTCTCTCCTATTTCTTTTTTAAAATTACACGTTAAAAATTTAAAAGAAATCTTACTTTTCTCTGGTGCAACACATTACAAAGAATGGACAGTCCTTTTATCTAAATATAAAATTCCATTTTCAGCAATTATAGCCTGTTCTTGGTGATGATATAATTACAGCTGTGCTCGTAATAGGTGTCAAGGCAGAGCGCACTCATACAATAGTTGAATAAAACTGCAGAACAATGCGAGCACTTCTAAATTCACAACCTTTAAAATGAAATTGACTGTGCAGAATTCAAATAAAAACTAGATAAATATTTTTTTTAAAGATTACAAGCTTGGTTTGGTTTCTTAATAGCATTTTCTACAAACCTATCAACATCTAATTGATTAGCTAGGAATTACTGATTATAGATCAGCCAAAATCTTGAACGTCACTCTTCTATTTTCCCAACACAGCCACAGGTAAATAAATTCTCTGAGGAGAGGGAACTGGGGGAGGCATTTGGAGAGTGGAGGTTACTTATGAAAGATCATTTTCATTGCAAACTTTAGCACTTGTTTTGTTATTTAAAGACACGCCACTCTATAGGTATCTCAGTTATACAGCCTCATCTCGATAAAAATAGAAACGAACCCGGTGGTCAGGTAACAAATGGCGCTAACAGCTTTTATTAAAAGAAGGCCGGCAAGTTGCCTTGGGAATGTTTTGGTGAGACTCAGAATAAACTGCTCTTAGAGTTTACGGCTATATGAGGCCCCTTTCGGAGGCTCCAAGTTATTCCAAATTTCTCTTCCTGTCCTGTTCTTTTTGTTCCAGATGGCTGCCAGCAACAGGAAGGAGGGGGAGAGAATACCAACTCCATCAGTTCCAATGGAGAAGACTCAGATGAGGCCCAAATGCGACTTCAGCTGAAGCGGAAGCTGCAAAGAAATAGAACATCCTTTACCCAAGAGCAAATTGAGGCCCTGGAGAAAGGTGATGGAGTTTTTCAAAGTAGAGAAGCAGTAAATCAAAGTAAATGCCACATCTTCAGTACAAAGAGCTAAATTTAGCCGGGGCCTTTGCACAGAGGCCTGAAAAGGTTTCTTTTTTCTTTCTGTCTTTTTTTTTTTTTTCTTCCTGGGCATCTTTTCAGTGTGTGTGTGTGTGTGTGTGTGTGTGTGTGTGTGTGTGTGTGTTTGTGTGTGTTCTTTCTTCTTTTCATGTATCAGTGATTCAAAGATGAAAAGTCTGACTTCTCATAAAGAAAAAAAAATGATGATTTGGCTAATTCATGCCACAGAACAGACCTTGAATGAATGGCATTCCAAAGAAAATAGAACTTGGTTCTGGTGGGATAGTTCTTCCTAATGCTAATAGTAGTATCGTTTTAAAGGGAATTGTTTGGAAGTGACAGAAGTGGGGAGGTGGGAACCAACTCCATCCAGGGTTTGGTTGACACATTTTGTATAGTTCTGGCACAACACAGAAAAATGCAACTTACTCTTTCAGAGTTTGAGAGAACCCATTATCCAGATGTGTTTGCCCGAGAAAGACTAGCAGCCAAAATAGATCTACCTGAAGCGAGAATACAGGTACGCAGGGGCTGTGCGTTGATGCTTTGTAATTCATGCCATTTGCCTTTTCTAGAGACACAGGTGCTGCTAAGGACACCATTTGTTTATATAAATAGTAGCAATTGATTCTTTTGCTAAATATTTTACCACCACTGGGGGCTGAGGGTGGAGGATAGTGGTCCTGTGAGGGGTGGGGTGGAGCTGGGAGCAGGCACAGGGCTAACCTTTTCCCTCTGATTCCTAGGTATGGTTTTCTAATCGAAGGGCCAAATGGAGAAGAGAAGAGAAGCTGAGGAATCAGAGAAGACAGGCCAGCAACACACCTAGTCATATCCCCATCAGCAGTAGTTTCAGTACCAGTGTCTACCAACCAATCCCACAACCCACTACACCTGGTAATTTGAAATATGAATACTACCAATACCTGTGTTTCAACCTGTGTGCCCTTGGCTCTGCCTCACCATGACCGTCTGTGTGTCCTTCTCCCTGCAGTTTCCTCCTTCACCTCTGGTTCCATGTTGGGCCGAACAGACACAGCCCTCACCAACACCTACAGTGCTCTGCCACCCATGCCCAGCTTCACCATGGCAAATAACCTGCCTATGCAAGTAAGTGAGGCCCATGGCTGCCCATCTAACGGGCCCCTAGGAGAGGAGGTGAGGAAGGGGCTGGGGCCTGCAGACCTCATTGGCTCTGTGTGTATCCTTGGGAGCCTTTCTCGATACTGTGATGGGCTTGACCAGTCAAGTCAGAGATGCAAATGGTCCATCCAGCTGTTTAGTCGACTGATTAATTGATGGACTCATGCGTTTAACGAATTAAAAAGCCTGATGTTCAGTCAAGTTGATCTGCCTTTTGCTCACTGAGCATGGAAGCTTGATAATGTTGGGTGAGAATGGGACAGGTTTTGGAAACCAGTGGAACTTGAATCAGAAATTGAAAATGATGTGGTCAAATGATTAAATAGTAAGGGATTAGAATACCCAATACACATTATATTAATGTGTTTGTAAGTATATACTCTTTCTGTGCATTTTGGACGTTATTTAGGATGTTTGTGAGAATCTAGTGAGGAAGAAAAAAAGGATCAGAAATGGGATTTACATTTGCCTAGTGTGATACACTTCACAGGGGAAAGGCAAGTTTTCTTTTATATCTTACACCAAAAAAAAAAAAAAAAAAGAATAGAGTTTTTAAAAAAAAGGAATAGAAATAGAATTTGCTAGAAATTGTTTTGTTATATTTTGGTTTTTTGGGTTTTTTTTTTTGTTTTCTGTATAGTTTTATTTTTAAAAATTACTCAATAAATGTTATTACATTTATAATTGTACCACAATCATCACAACCCAGTTTTACAGCATTTCCATCCCAAACCCCAGTGCATCCCCCCCATCCTGTCTCATTTGGAAACCATAAGTTTTTCAAAGTCTGTGAGTCAGTATCTGTGCTGCAAAGAAGTTCATTGTGTCCTTTTTTTAGATTCCACATGTGAGTGATAGCATATGATGATGGTGTTTCATTGTCTAATTTCACTTAAGTATTTGCTAGAAGTTTAGTGCACCTTTGCCATGAATCGTGTGATGAGTTTGGGGCATTTCTAGCTGCCTGGAAGGGTTCATGCTAGTCGCTGGGTATAACAGTGTGCCCCTACTCTCAGTTCCATCTGAAATATTTATCAGCCCCTACATATACTAGGCCTGCAGTAGGTTAACCCTTTGTGATGGAAGAACTTGGGAGCTGGAGAGGGGCTTCTTGATGAGGAAAAAGCCTTGGTCTTATGGTGAGCCTTCTGCAGGGCCTTCCCCAGGACTCCTGTTCTGTTTGTGCAGCAATTAGACATGCCAGATAGTGTGAGATGGGCCAGCGAGAGCCCCTGATGGAAACAGATCTGCAGTTAACCCAGATGGTTTCTTCTCCGCTCAACATCTTTTGCTGGATTTCTAATCCAAATCGCACCAAAATAAATGCTTCACAGTCTTTAGACTAATAGAGGAGTAGCTAGATAAGCAACTTCAGAAGAATTATTCACATGTCTATTTTTATTGCATCTGGGTATTATTGGCCATAGAGCAATTTATGTAAATTATGGGATTAACAGCCCATTAGTTGGTGTTGCTACAACTGCCTTGGAATTTTCCAGAAGTTGAGGTTGCCTCAAGGAAGTGATTTCTGGAATTAGAAACAAATGCAAGTTGAAATTCTCTCAGGGCCCTGAAGGCCTGCTTGTCTCTGAACCCGATGTTAGCAGTCATCCTTGGAATTTAATAAGGCCACCGAGTATCTGTTCAGTTTGTAGGTTGTAGCAATGTCTAGGTTTCTACGAAGATAAAAAAATGTGTATATGGGAAAAAATTAGAAACTATTAAATAGATGCTGCTATTCTCTTGGGGTTGTTTCCACACATAGACTGGTATGGGTCAATTTATTTCAAACACTGACTTAAAAATTAGGCAACTATATCATTCAAATCATATGTACATTCATTAAGCATAAAGAAAATCAAAATAGTGATTCTACTGTTCAGAGAAAGTTACTCTATGAACTTTGGAGTAGGGTGAGGGCTCTCTCTGGGCATCAGTTTACCCTGTTGATGAAAAATTTCAACTGTTTTACAAAGGGTGTGTCCTACTCTAAACCTTCTCTTACATGTCACGCTCTCTGAGCAAGTGGATCTTGGAATGATGAACATTTCTCAGTTTGCAGGGCAGAACAGTACTCTCACCTCCCTTGTTCCTGACATTATGCTTCTATTAATTCATCCCAAGCTTGCTGCCCCAGCATAGCTCCACGAGAGCTCATGAGGGGTTTTGTCCTAGCTCTACGTATTTCTTATTTTAGTTAGGATATAGGTTTATCTTTTCAGTACCATGACTCCAAGCACTTAGAGGGTAGCAACACAATTTTGTGGGTAAAACCCAATCTCGATTTTGGGGTCCGTAAGAAAGTCACAGCTAATTCTCAGGATGGGGCTCAGTATTTATTGACACTTCTGACTTCTTTAACCTGAGATCATTAATGATCTGCCTCTTTAAGAATCTTCACATCCAGAAGTCCAACCATGAAAAGGAAAGCTCTCAAGGTCCCCAAACTAAACTTGACAGAGAGCTCCTCCTACTGTTCTCTGCCTCAAAGCTTGAGATTGGGGGTTTGAGGAGCATGCCACTGGATTTCTAAATAGATTGGATTTGCAGGGGTGGGGATATGTGTTTATGGAAGTCCTCATGCTATAGCTTCTCTAAAGATGCCAGCAGAGGTCCGAGATGAAAACGGACAAAAACCTTATTTATTTATGGATAATGTCAACCATCTAGGTGGACAATATCTGAATTGCTGGTACTTTAAAGAGTTCGGTGTGTAGACAGCTTTACTCGAGCAGTGGCCGATGGAAGGCCTGGTTGGAGGCCGGTCTTCAACTTCCCCCGTGGAATTCCAATGTTCTGCTTGAGGGCATCTTTAATGCTCAGCCTTGCTGGCGGAGTTCCTGGGGGAGGAGGGAGCCTGGGGATGTGGCTGCGGATGTGTCTCTCAGTAACCACGGGTTTGCCTTTCTCCTCCCAGCCCCCAGTCCCCAGCCAGACCTCCTCGTACTCCTGCATGCTGCCCACCAGCCCTTCGGTGAACGGGCGGAGTTATGATACGTACACACCCCCCCACATGCAGACACACATGAACAGTCAGCCGATGGGCACCTCGGGCACCACTTCCACAGGTGAGCCGCTGCTCTCTGCGGGCTGCATAGAGGTGGCCTTTGCAGCTTCCTTTGCCAGGTGATCGCCCTTCTCTCCAAGTTTACCTAAAAAGAACCTCCTGGCCTTGTGTGATGGTGTGTTTAACGCTCTGTTGTTCGCTTTCCTGGGGAAAACTGATCGAAAAGGGAAATTCAGCCAAGCTAAGTAGTGACTTGACCAAAGTTGTTTGTCCTGAATTTGGCCACAGACGTTGTATATGAAGACAAGGCCCGAAAATGTAACTTTTCCCAGGAGAGATTAGTATATTAGCCAAAGCTCAATGGTGAGGGCCCCCGAGCTTTATTTTATTTTATTTTTTTGGCTGTTTGCCTTTTCTGGGGCCACTCCCGCAGCATATGGAGGTTCCCAGGCTAGGGGTCCAATTGGAGCTGTAGCCACCAGCCTACACCAGTGCCACAGCAACGCGGGCTCCGAGCCACGTCTGCAACCTACACCAGAACTCATGGCAATGCCAGATCCTTAACCCACTGAGCAAGGCCAGGGATCGAACCTGCAACCTCATGGTTCCTAATTGGATTCGTTAACCACTGCGCCACGCCGGGAACTCCAAGGTCCCCTGAAGCTTATTTGGAAGACTTCTCCGTTCCCTCCTAGCTCCTCTATGCCTTTCACTGCAACTGAAGAACTACTGCTTTGGTTTTCCAGGATAGTTTTGTTGCTAAAATTCCACACAACAAACACATGGAGTTGCTTTTTCTGGGAGTGGGGGGACATCGGGAGGCTTGGGATTCAATAGGTGTGTGTAAACATGTCATCTGGTTTCTGAAGGTGCTGCTTTTCTTTGTAAGACTTCAGAAAATTAAAAAAATACAGTTGAAATGTTAGAAGGTACCAGAGATTTTTTTTTTAATCTTATAAATTCATACTCCATGCCTGTCTCTCAAAGGGAATATCTACATGGCTATTTCTTTCATCCACTTCTAGGACTCATTTCCCCTGGTGTGTCAGTTCCAGTTCAAGTTCCTGGAAGTGAACCTGATATGTCTCAATATTGGCCAAGATTACAGTAAAAAACAAAAAACAAAAACAATCAAAAAAACAAAAAGAAAGGATATATTGTGTTAACTCAGTCAGTGACTCTGTGGACACAACAGTTGGGCGTTCAGGAAGGAAAGAAAAATGGCTGTTAGAAGCACTTCAGTTCTGCAATTGTGTCCTGTGTTGTACCACTGGGGAATGGACTTGAAACAAGGACCTTTGTATACAGAAGGCGCTATATCAGTTGGAACAAATCTTCATTTTGGTATCCAAACTTTTATTCATTTTGGTGTATTATTTGTAAATGGGCATTTGTATGTTATAATGAAAAAAGAACAACGTAGACTGGATGGATGTTTGATCCCTGTTGGTCATGAAGGTGTTAAAAACAACAAAAAACAAAGGAAATCATGATCAACAAGCTTTGCCATGAATTTAAGAGTTTTATCAAGATATATCGAATACTTCTACCCATCTGTTCATAGTTTATGGACTGATGTTCCAAGTTTGTATCATTCCTTTGCATATAATTAAACCTGGAACAACATGCACTAGATTTATGTAAGAAATATCTGTTGGTTTTCCAAAGGTTGTTAACAGATGAAGTTTATGTGCAAAAAAAGGGTAAGCTATAAATTCAAGGACGAAAAAAGTTGATAGCTAAAAGGTAGAGTGTGTCTTCGATATAATCCAATTTGTTTTATGTCAAAATGTAAGTATTCGTCTTCCCTAGAAATCCTCAGAATGATTTCTATAATAAAATTAATTTCATTTATATTTGACAAGAATACGCTATAGATGTTTTATACACATTTTCATGCAATCATAAGTTTCTTTTTTGGCCAGCAAAAGTTAATTGTTCTTAGATATAGTTGTATTACTGTTCACAGTCCAATCATTTTGTGCATCTAGAATTCATTCCTAATCAATTAAAAGTGCTTGCAAGAGTTTTAAACTTAAGTGTTTTGAAGTTGTTCACAACTACATATCAAAATTAACCATTGTTGATTGTAAAAAAAAAAAAACCATGCCAAAGCCTTTGTATTTCCTTTATTATACTATTTTCTTTTTAACCTTATAGTGTGGTGTTACAAATTTTGTTTCCATGTTAGATGAACATTCTAAACCAATGGTTACTTTCATACATACTTTAAATTCTGATTATCCTTAAAGAAATAGGTCTTAGAGAGATCACAAATCGCAAATGTGTTAGAAAAAAATTCCACTTAAAGCCGTGTGTAGGTCTGTGCCCATCTATACCCACAGTACACATACAAAATGGTAACGTTTCCCAGTTTGCCATTTAATCAAAAGCTTAAAGTCTAGATACAATTAAAAAATGCAACAAGCTACTAACTAGGAATTGTCTTTTGAATTAGGGCTGGCGTTTTCAATCTGGGCCGATTTCCATCGTCAGCCTGTTTCAGCAGCGATTTCACTGAAGTAAATTCAAAAGTAGATTTCTTATACAAGATTCCCTGAAAGCTGTTGCCTTTCTCAAATAGGCCCTCTCCCTCTTCTGTCTCCCTCCCCTTTGCACAAGAGGCATCATTTCCCATTGAACCACTACAGCTGTTCCCATTTGAATCTCGCTTTCTGTGCGGTTGTGGATGGTTGGAGGGTGGAGGGGGGATGTTGCATGTCAAGGAATAATGAGCACAGACACATCAACAGACAACAACAAAGCGGACTGTGACTGGCCGGTGGGAGTTAAAGGCCTTCAGTCATTGGCAGCTTAAGCCAAACATTCCCAAATCTATGAAGCAGGGCCCATTGTTGGTCAGTTGTTATTTGCAATGAAGCACAGATCTGATCATGTTTAAAGTGGCGGCACGCAGGGCAGGAGTGCTTGAGCCCAAGCAAAGGATTGAAAAAAATAAGTCTTTGTTGGATGAAAAAGGCCTGTCTGAGACTTTTATTTCTGTCTGTTCTGTGGAACATATAAGTCAATATGGATAAGTTTTCTTCTGCAAACCTCAGTCAAAGGCTAGGGGTCTGGCGGTCTAAATTAAATGCTCGCACAGGCAAAAAACTTCTGGGGGACAAAGACACACCTCCACTGAATCGTACTCTGCTCTTTTTTTTGTTTTGTTTTTACTCCCCAAAGGCAAATGATCAGAAATAGAGAAATCCGTTGGAGGCTTTAAAAAGTAACTTTCTAGTTTAACATCTACTATGTTCTAGTTAAAGAATTACTTGTGAACAGATAATTGTGTTCATCTTTCCGGCATGCTGTATATTAATAATTTTACTCCACCGGAGTTGCTGTGCATTTAGGGACACGTTGACTACAGTTTTTGTGTACGCGCGAGTTGTGTGTTTCACCGGCAGCCTGCCCTGCCTGTGTGCACGCTTCTGGGGTGAAGTGTGCCCATGTATGCACGGTTGGGACAGTTGCCCGTGCAGATATTTCTACCTCCTGACATTTTGCAGCCTACATTCCCTGAGGGACATGTGCCCAGGGAACCGCGAGAGGAGGGCTCTGTGTGTGTGTGTGTGTGTGTGTGTGTGTGTGTGCACGCGCGCGCACGCGGCAGCTGCTGGCTGGCTCACTTCTTCCCTGCAAGAAGGGACGGTTTCCAACTGGCTATGATTTGGGACAGGGTCAGGCAGCCAGTCCTGGCCCTCGGCTCTGTTGTGCAGAGAGCAGAGACTTTGGCGAATGGGGTGTGGCATGTGGGTGCAGGAGCTGGGGATGGGAGCAGGGGAGTGCGGTGAGTGTGGAGAAGAGTGTGCACTTGGGCACGTACGCATGTCCTCTGAGGGTCAGGCTTGCCAGGGCGCAGTGGCTCAGCAGCCTGGTTTGGTCTGCAGAAACAGCCGCTTAGCTGCAGAAGCCTGTGGTCCAGCAGGATGGGATGGCGGCCTTGTCTTCTGTCCTCGCCCTAGGAAGATGAGCTGTCCTTTTGAATGGAGCTCCAGGCACACCCCCGGGGACAGCATGGCAGGCACTGTGTGGAAGCAGTGCCCAGAGGTGGCCTTTTCCTCATTCTTGAAATCATGTTTTGTTTTTTTATTTATTGATAGGACTATTTATATATTTATGAGTGGGAACTCTTCAGGGATGCTTTGATGCTATCTTCCGGGATGCTGGCCATCTCTTTGTGGTGTCCTCTGCAGAACTGCAAGACTTAACAGCCTATGATTTTTCTCCAAACTTGCCTGACTTAGGGAGACCAGGTGAACAGAAGTCGAGCTGAATATCGGAGTAGGAGACATTCTAATTACTCCAAGTAAACAAATGCTTGTGACTATAATGAATTCCCAGAATTTCCGTACCTCCTCCTCCCCACCCCCACCCCAAGCTGTGCCTCCTCTTAAGTGGAAAGCAACTGGCTTCTTGACATAATATAATCATTTCTTCTTTTTTTTTTTAAATTCATAACTAGGTTCCCAAGGGTCGTTCATACAGTAGTATTCTAAGATTTGGCTTTGTGAGTTTTTATCATCTTAGGAGGGTGTCCATCTTCTGCTTATGTCTTTTTGCTCTGGGCCTGAATGTTAACAAGACTTTTTTTTTCTTTTTTAAAGAAAGGGTTTTCTTTTCTGCATGTTTGGCTCACCAAGGTCGAACACAAATTTTTTCCTTTTCTGTACCTCAAGAATAAACCTCATCTATTTTGTATTAAATTCCTCCCCCCCTCGGTTCTAAATGATTGCACTGTTCAGTATTAAAGTTCGAACTCCCTAAGTACTTAGGGTTAGTCTTGCTTAAATTTGGTGGTGTTGATGGTGACTATCTTTGGAAAGCATTAACATGATGCTTTAGAAATGACATTCCTAATGGGCTTAAACAAATGAATAGGGTTCCCCCCCAACACTTTCGCTTTGTATGCGCATTTGTGTGTCTGATTCTTAAAAAGATAGACAGGGAATTGATTGCAGACTGTTGCTTCCTTTTGAAGTAGGTTTATTTTGTCTAGTGTTAGTATTTGCAGATCCCGGAGGTGGAGATAAAGAATAAATGGAAGAGAAAAGTGGAAATTGGTGGCTACTGAAAAGAAATTCAGAAGGTCTTAGAACTCCAGCACCTGAGCAGACTCTAGCAGTCAAAATATTTACCTCATGTTAAAGGAAGGCAAATCTAGCGTAAGAAATGAATACCATAGAGGGTTTAGAAGTTTTTAGAAACATTTAAAAGATATGAGGACTTTCAAATACTGTTTGGCATTGTTACTTAAATATCTTTGAGACAAGTTGATAATCGAAAAAAAGAACTGTTAATAGAGTGTATATTTCATAATATATCAAGATGGCTTGTATACCTGCAGTAGCATTATTGAGGATTGATATTTTGTATCTAGTAAGTTATTAGCATATGGATAATCGATATTTCCAGAAGGAAAATACATTTTTAGGGTGGGTTTTTAATCAGAAAAACAAAAATATGCATCCCTCTCCAGCAGCTTATTTTTACAAAGCCTGCCTAGTGAATCAGAACAACAAAGCACTTGGATCTGATTTTTGGAAAGCCCAGGTACTATTATCGTTCAAAACGTACTTTTACTCAGTTTGAAAAGTTTCTTTTATATTTAAGAGTTCCAATATGCATATTCAATTTTTATAGTATTTATCTATTTGCAAAGCATATATTAACTAGTAATTGGCTGTTAATTTTATAAACATGGTAGCGAGGGTAGTAAATCAATGACCTATTAAGTATTTTTGACAAGCAGTTTTCATATCTGATGACCTCACGTTTCCTTTTCAGAGTCAGATGCTATGTAATTTTTCCGCTGCGTGTTTGTATAAAATGAATCACAACACGGTAAGAAAAAGGTTAGACTTATTAAAATAATAACCCGACTAAAATATTCACTTGAGTTTATTCAGATTGTTCATAATGCTTTCAAAGGACATAGCAAAGCTTTTGTGAAGTATCTGCATATTATTTATTATCTATGGACTAAATTGATTTTTGAAGTTGCTTTAAATTTTAAAAGCACCTTTGCTTAATATAAAAGCCCTTTAATTTTAACTGACAGATCAATTCTAAACTTTATTTTGAAAAGAAAATGGGGAAGAATTTGTCTTTCGAATTAAAAGAAGTGAAAAAAATAAACCAGACGTTCTAAAAAAATAGAAGAAACCTGATTTTTAGTACTAATGAAATAGCAGGTGACAAAATAGTTGTCTTTTTGATTTCGATCACAAAAAATAAACTGGTAGTGACAGGATATGATGGAGAGATTTGACATCCTGGCAAATCACTGTCATTGATTCAATTATTCTAATTCTGAATAAAAGCTGTATACAGTATGTGTTTATGCTACAGTGGGTTTTTTTTTTTAAGTGACTGACATTCATCATATTGGTTAGACAGTTTTAAAAACCCAGCCTTTGTTTTCTGCAATGTTGTCAAGAACAAATAAAGTATAATTTGTGGTATATTAAAAGCAAACTGCTTAAAAATGCTAGCTATAACTGCTTCAAAATAGTCTAACATATTTGAAAATATATTTTGGAAATTCAGTTTCTCCTAACAGATGTTAAGCAGCTTTTTAAAAATTGAGACTCTCTACTTAAATATGCAAGTTACTTTTTTACTCTTGCTTTTTGTCTAGTATTTGCCAAAAGCTTTGAGAATATGGCAATATGATTCAAAAAACGAGTGTTTCATATGAAAAGTGGTTAAATGCTATATATCTCCAAAGTCATGCTTATATGCTTATAAGTGTACACACCCACCAACGTTCCTACTTAACTAAGGGTTTACCTGATGCAATGGAAATCTCAGTTAGCTTCAGTGTTCTGCTTTGTCTCAGACTAATGTTTGGTAAAAATTTCTCACCAGGCTTCAATACATGTTCTTCCCCAGTATCCTCGTATTAATGTAGCTGTCAGTTTGAATTTCAATCCTGAATCATGTTTATTGACATAATTTCATAGTGCTGATTTTGTTTAGGATACTAGAGATTATCAACTTCTTTAAGTTCTCTATCACTCAGGTTCTTTATTAACTACTATAGCAGACTAATTGTCTTTAATGGGGTCTTAATCCCCAAATATTATTTTGTCCTCATCAATTTTATAACAGGATGCATAAGTACAAATTCATTTTATTAGCGTCTTCATATATTAGCAAACACATTTTTTCATTTCTTAAAAAAAGAAACCTTAGCATTTTGGGTGGGAGGTATCTTTTTCAGAAATGAAGAGAACCTATGTTTTTCATTTACAATTTTGAATTTCATAATGTTTTATATGCTGTCCGCTGTTAACATGCACTTTACCGTGAGTGCCTTAAACACACATACACCAATGACCACTGTAAGGCATCTTGAGTTTTGGACATTTTATTTGCTTTTATTTAAAAATAAAATTATCTATTTTCTCTAGATACAGCCTAAAACAATTTTAAAATGAAAGTATTTCTGCTGTACTATTTCTGTATCAAAAGTTGGTTAAAATAATGAAGAACGGTGGCTTCCTTTTGCAATCCTTACTGTGTTTTTCAAGGATTGGAGGGTCAAATCATTAAGAAAAATATTTACATAAGCTATTAGCAATCATAATTAGAGTGTCACATAATTCTGCCTGCAACGACTAAGGAGGAATCACTAGAAGTCCAGGTGCTTCTCGCCTCCGGCCATCATGCCACAGCCTGGGCCCAGCAGCTTGGCGGATTCTGCCAGATCCTGTTTGCCTGAGCGGCTCACTGTGTCTGACAAGTCTGGAGGCAAATGCAGTCGCTATGGCAGAAGATTTCAGAGGAAGGAAAGAAAGAAGAAAAAAAAAATAATTAATTTTGCTTTTGCTAGCACACTTCAGAATACAATATTATGCTCTGTTGATCAGCATTTAGTCTTGCATATAAAATTCCTGCTAAAACAATTCTTCAGACTGAAGCCCAATATAATCACGTCCTATTCCTACCAGATTTTACAAATTGTAGCCATTACAGAAACTGGACCAGAAATATTAGTGGCATATTTCCAGCGTCGAAGCCTAAATGTACTCAGATTTTTCTTATTTAGGTAGAAATGAAAACATGTAAATGCACAATAAAAGCATAATTGAAAAATATCACATAATAATGGAAGGGTTGTTATTCCGTTTTTTTTCACTTTTTTGCTAGGGCTCCAAGATGGTGTCATTCAACTGAATGTAGCTTTTCAGCAATTATGGATTCCCACAAAGGCTTGTTTCCCTTCATCTATTATGTTGACCTGATGATTTTAATTTCAAGGTTATACCTTCTTTAAGGAACTTACAATTTTCATAGACACATGTCATGTTGACAAAATGAAAAAAAATGATACAAAGGGTAATTTTTTTTTCACATGCTCCGTTAACTCAGTCATAACATCAGCTACAAGTCTTGGTAAGTTTGCTTTTATGCATGATATTGGGTCATGTTTCCAAAAATATGTTGTAGTTTTGAACATTTCCCTATCTTAACTTTTTTCTGAAGATATGGGTTGATTTAAAGAGAATTAGTAACTGGCCATGGTTACAAAACAACTGCTATAATTAGAGGGAGAAATATTCATATTTCAAAAGAACTTTTTTTGGTTTTCAAAAGAACTTTTTTTGGTTTTCAAAAGGACCTCTATCGAGTTCCTATAATGTCAGGGCTCCCAGACCATATGATTTGTTTCACAAAAATCTGAACTCCTGTTGTGTTTCAGCGGGTTAAAAACCCGACTAGTATCCATGAGGCTGCAGGTTCGATCCCTGGCCTCGCTCAGTGGGTTTAGGATCCTGTGCTGCCGTAAGCTGTGGTGTAGGCTACAAGGTTATACCTTGCTGTGGCTGTGGTGTAGGCTGGCAGCTGTAGCTCCAATTCGACCCCTAGCCTGGGAACATCCATATGTAGCGGGTGCGGCCCTAAAAGGACAACAACAATGACAACAAAAAAGAACTCAAAGGAACATGTTTGTCATGTGAGGCAGAGTGGATGTGGGCAGCAAGAGGTAAGCAGGGCAGGATAGGGTCAGCCCCCGATGACTAAGCAAAGCCTTTGAGGAGGTGAACTGACCTGGTGACAACGATCTAGAGCCCTTTATTTGGAAACTCCCTTCACTATGGAAAAAAAAAAAAAATCCCAAGTGAAAAATGGAAAAACCATTTTTTAATTTTTTGGTCAAAATATTGTGATCTGCCAGCATATGTTCTGGCTAGTTTCTTTCCTGCTAAAAGGCTTGTTTATTGTCATGTAAACACAAGCTGTGTGCAGAGGATCAGAATATTTTAAAAAATTTAACTTATGAAAATATTCTTCCTTGATTTCAGTTTGCTGGTACAAATACATCTAGGATGAAAGACAGTATTATACAGATACGTGATCCACAAAGATGTCAGAAAGGTCCAGAAAAGCTATACTATCCATGCAGTATTATTTGTATCCTTAGCACCCAGCTTGTCATTTAAGTCATTAAATGTCTATTTACTGCATAATAAAGAAGAACTCAAAGACCTATTTGTTCCTTGGTTTTAAACAATTCTTTATTTCTTCATACCCTAGCTTCAGAAAGGCTTTCAAGTAGAAATCAAAGTGTGAAAGGCTCAGGAATCTAAAAGATAAGCAGGACTCTAAAGTCTGAGGTTACGAATGTCTTTTCTGTGTTACCTCTATCAATGTCCATGTGAGGGAGCAGGAGGGAAAGAGACAATGATACACCTGAGTTAACATTTAAGATCTTGTAGTTATTGCTAATGAGCAAAGGAATAATGACTAGGGTACACGCATGATCTGAAGACCCTCTGAAAGTTAAAGAAGTCACCGATGGAGTTCCTGCCATGGCTCAGCGGAAATGAATCTGACTAGTATCCATGAGGACGCAGGTCCTACCTGTGGCCTTGCTCAGTGAGTTAGGGATCCGGCGTTACCATGAGCTGTGGTGTAAGTTGCCAGTGCAGCTTGGATCTGGCATTGCTGTGGCTGTGGCGTAGGTCAGCAGTTATAACTCTGATTTGACCCCTAGCCTGGGAACTTGCATATGCTTCACCTGCAGCCCTAAAAAGACAAAAAAAAAAAAAAAAAAAAAAAAACCAAAAAAACAAAAAAAAAACAAAAAACAAAAGAAGAAGTAGAAGTTACCATTAAAAGAAGTGTGCATGTGTACCTGTGTGTGAGTACTTTTGGTTGGGACCTCACAAAGATGAGGTCAAACTGTGATTAGGCTGGGTAGGAACTCAACTGGAGTCAACAAATATTTAGAATCTACTGGAAACAAGGCTTTCTAAAAAGAGACGTGAACAGAGCGCCCTCCACACTCTGGGTTGCCTTACAGCTCCAGTAAAAGGCATGAGACAAGCACCCAGGTAGCCCTCAGAGTGAGCAGTCCAAGTCTGCAAGAAAGGCAGAGACAAAGCAGAACCATGGTGGGGGGGTGGGGAGGGCAGGAAAAAGCTTTGTGGAGTTAGGAAGGTGTTAAATAATGAACTGGATTCCGACATGATTTGCTTATTGGTAAGATACATCTTTTTTTTTTTTTTTTTTTTTTTTTTTTGCTTTTTAGGGCTGCACTTGCAGCATATGGAGTTTCCCAGGCTAGGGGTCGAATTGGAGCTACAGCTGCTGGCCTACGCCACAGTCACAGCAATGCAGGATCCAAGCTGTGTCTGCGACCTACATCACAGCTCATGCCAACGCCAGATCCTTAACCCACTGAGGCCAGGGATTGAACCTGCATCCTTATGGATGCGAGTCAGATTTGTTAACTGCTGAGCCACGACGGGAACGCCCTCAATATATCTTTAAGATGCATTTGGTGAAAGGGTCGTACTGCTCCGACAACCTTAAGGAGGGAACTAGTCTAGTTTATTCTGAACCAGAGAAATACAATCTATTTCAGGAGCTTACCTATTTGCTAAAAATTTCTCTTCCTCTGCTTCTCTAGGCAATGAGTGTGAGCCAGTTGGCTGGAAGCCCTTCATAGCAGAAGTAGCTAAATGTGACGTGTGACATGCTTGGAAATCTTTCAGCTTGAGTGGCTTTGAAGAAAAGTCAAATACTGTTCGTGTGTACCTTCTGAGCACAAAAATTTGGGGTGATGTGATTCAATGCTTCTAAGCAAATGTTACAGTGTAAAAGCTGGTTGCATACCCACGTCCTTTGAAAAAAGCCCAAGGATGGCTCTTGGAAACATGTGAATCCATGTGTGATTTTGCAAGCTTTGGCTGATTATTACTGAAGTGAGCTTACCATGCAGCCTACGTTCTCAAGCAGTGGGTTTTGTTTTCTCCCTTTCTAAGCCTCCTCCTGTGCACCATGTCAGTGCGATGTGAAGCAGGGAGGAAGAAGGAGAGATCAGGTTCCAGGCTTGCCAGGTGTGTCAGGCACTTTCCCTTTGAGGCTTCCAAAGCACTTACACACTTGACATGTAAATGCTCAGATGCTGCTGTACCCCAGATCTGTCTTCTGAAAAAATCTGCTGTGAGATACTCTGCCTAGCATGGGTGACCTCCTTTAGACTAAAGCTGCACGGCTGTGGGGGTATATATACATTTTTAGACCTTGAGTAATGATTTCAATAAAAATCAAACTATACAAAAAATCTTGTATATATCCAATCTTGTAAACCAAATCAAGGTATTCTTCTTTCTCATTCTATACCTGGGCTTCTGAGGCCGGGGCCAACAACATACCTTACATCTCTGAGCTAAAATTTTTTCTGCCTGATTTTCTTTGCCTAGATTTTGGGAAGAAAGGATGGTGCTGCTGAGGCAGGAGATGCTTATCTGGCTGGCTGCCTGCCTATTTTTTCCATGAATGCCTTGTCTAAAATGATGATTTCTCTGTAGGCAAAGGGATCTGGGAAGGGTGTGACAACTCCCAGGGTTCTGCAGAGGTCGGGGTGCTTTGCAGTGATCCATCCCACTGGACTAATGGGTCCTTTTTCTTCACTGCTACAAGGGGGGGAATAGCAAAGCTGGCAAAGTGCACTGGCAGATTAGGGGAGCTCCTCCCAAAGGCACCCTTAGGCCCATAGGAAGCCCTGGGTCATGATAAAAAAGCAACAGCAGAAGTGCTTTGCTCTGAGGCTCCAAGGGTGCCAAGGTGAGCCCGACTGAGATTATTCCCCCTTCTGCCTCTCTCTCTGTTTCTAGGTTGGGCTGAGCCACCATCTATATTTTGTTCCTTCTTGAGTCAGTGGCTACACTCATCCTACAGACACACAGGATTGGGTTTTCTGGCTCCACAGTTCTCTTCCCAATTCCTCTTTTCCTAGCCCACCAGACCTGTGACCGGCATGCACAGTTCCCAGACAGAAGGGGCCAGAAAATGTATCTAAATTCCATCTGGATTTGAGACAAACTGCAGGTAAATACCCATTAATATAAGTTTAATCAATTTATAGGTTTCCTACAGATGTGATAAATTCATTGAGGAATAAAAAACAAACAACAAACACCACCACCAAAAAATTGATAGTTTTCACATTTTGCCAAGACGAAACCACCAGGCCCTGCCTGTTTTGCGACAAAAACAATTGCTAGAGGACATTTTAACCCTTAGCGAAGGAGTATTTGTTTTAATCCTTTTAAAACTCAGGATATTTCCTGAAAAGTCGCACTTTCCATTACAATCACAGAAAGAGGGGTTAACCTTTCAAAGTACTTCCTAATAGATTTTTTCTTATTTCTTTAAAACATAGCTGAACATAGCCAATTCTTTTTCTCCTTCCTTTCTTTCTCTCTCTTTTCCTTCCTTCCTTGCTTCCTTCCTCCCTCCCTCCCTCCCTCTCTCTCTCTCTCTCTCTCTCTTTCTTGCCTGTGCCTCCAGTATTCAGAGATTCCCAGGCCAGGGATCAAACCCCCACCACAGCAGAGACCCGAGATGCTGCAATGACAATGTCGGATCCTTAACCCACTGTGCCACAAGAGAACTCCAAAACATAGCCAATTTATTATTTTTTTAATCTCATTTATTTTTTGTCTTTTGTGTTTTTAGGGCTGCATCTGCAGCATATGGAGGTTCCCAGGCTAGGGGTCGAATCAGAGCTACAGCTGCCAGCCTACACCAGAGCCATGGCAATGCCAGATCTGAGCCACGTCTGCAACCTACACCACAGCTCATGGCAACGCTGGATCCTTAACCCACTGAGAGAGGCCAGGGATGGAACCCACAACCTCATGGTTCCTAGTTGGATTCATTTCCACTGAGCCACAACAGGAACTCCCACAGTCAATTTAAATTAAAACTTGTAAACCCCTTGGACATGTAGGTTCTACATTAGTCCCTTCAGAGAGGCAGCCAGCAACAGTTTGATACCTCTCTCTGCCACTCGCTTTCAGTGTGACCTCAGGTAAGTCACTTTGCTTGCTTAGTTTCAGTGTCCTTAGCCATTATAGGTGAATAATCCTTCCCTCACAGGACTGATATCAGAATCAAATGAGATATGAAGCATTTTCTGAATTATTAGGGGTATTAATTTATTTATACTTCTTGCTCCAAGAGGCATTTGAGGTGGCTCATAACAATACACATGGGACAAGATAAAAAAAAAAAAAAAAAGTGAGCTTATTAGGGCTAGGAAATGGCTCTACAAATTTAATGAAAAATATATTATTATAAGCACCAGTACCAGGATATTGGATTTAGCCAGGTCTCATTGCTAAGTCTCAGCATTTAGTTTATTTTTTTATTTTTTATTTTAGGGCTGAACCTGCAGCATATGGAGGCTCCCAGGCTAGGGGTCGAATCAGAGCTACAGCTGCTGGCCTACACCACAGCCATTGCAACTTAGAGTCCAAGCTGCGTCTGTGACCTATAGCACAGCTCATGGCAATGCAGGATCCTTAACCCACTCAGCAAGGCCAGGGATCGAACCTGCGTCCTCATGGATACTAGTCAGATTCATTCCACGACAGGAACTCCATTCCAGATTCTTTTAAGAGCTCTGTGGTGCCCTCACCTGAAGCATGATTTGCTGGTTTCTGCAGCCATATTCCATGTTATGAGGCACTGCTCTGAATGGTAGGGAATGAATGAGAGTATAGGCTAAATAGCTCTAATACAGAGACATCCTGACTCATTCCAAAAAAATGGCTTAAGAAAGACAGATGTTTATATCTCCCCCACTTTATAGTCCAGAAGTAGGCAGTTCTGAGCTGGAAGGACGGGTCTGCCATCCTCAACAAGTGGCTTCTACTTCCGGCTCCAAGGCTGAGTTTTTGCTCTTCTCAGCTGGTGGGAAGAAGGGGCCAAGAAGACAAGACTTGGAAGTTGGACACATCACTTCCACTCACGTCCCGAACAGACATGGCCGTCCTGGAGGCGAGGGAGGATGGGAAATGCTTCAGAATGTGTTAAAATGTTCAGTAAGCCTATTACTATGGAAGAAAGAGCAAATGGATTCTGGGAGACAATCAGTGGTCAGCTAAACATTTGCGAAGGGTCACAGCAAAAGGATAACACTCCAGAAGCATTCCCTCACTGTGTGAGCTCCTGCTGGTGTCATGGGCTCCCTTCTTAGTTCCTGACCAGGAAAATGCACACCTGATGCCTGCACCAGCCCAGAAGTCAGGGGTTAAAGTAGTGCTCAGTGTCTCTTTCATGTCATGAAAAGATGTGCATTTCCTTTGTGGAAAGACTGATTTCCTGCTGGGGGCACTAGGAGGAGGATAGAAGGAATGAAATAGATAAAGCAGGCTTTGATGTATTTCTCATCACTATTATTTCTTCACAAGATTTCAGAGTGTTATTTCAGCTTGCCAAAAAAATCAATGCTATATGCCATTATGCAATTATTATAATTTTACATTATTCCTATTATTCCATAATCATTCTTTTTTTTTTAAGGGCTGCACCAGTGGCAAATGGAAATTCCCGGGCTAGGGGTTGAATCAGAGCTGCAGCTGCCGAACCACAGCCACAGCAATGTGGGGTCTGAGCTGTGTCTGAGACCTATGCCACAGCTCACGGCAATGCTGGATCCTTAACCCACTGAGCAAGGCCAGGGATCAGACCCACATCCTCACGGATACTAGTAGGGTTTATAACCTGCTGAGCCATAACAGGAACTCCCATAACCATTCTAGAATTATACTGCAATGTTATATTGTTTTGTTTTTGTTTTTTTTGTCTTTTTAAGGGTCGCACCTGGGGCATATGGAGGTTCCCAGGCTAAGGGTCCAATTGGAGCTGCAGGTGCGGGCCTACGCCACAGCCACGCCACGTCTGCAACCCACACCACAGCTCACGGCAATGCTGGATCCTTAACCCACTGAACAAGGCCAGGGATCAAACCCATGTCCTCATGGTTCCTAGTCAGATTTGTTTCTGCTGCGCCACAACATTGCATTCCACTGCAATGTTATATCGTAATTATTCTACATCTGGCTCACATTTTACAATATGGAATATGCATTTGCCTAATTTTGGTAACTTTTGTGTTAATCATACATATGAATAAAGCAGTGGAAATCTTGCCAGAACCATATTTTTGCTCTTTTTGCATTGGTAAGTGTGCATTTGATAGTGGTGGAGTATTTCTGGAAAAGATTCTGCCAAAACATGGTCAGGTTTTAGGTTTCAGTGTTGTTTGTTTGTTTAAAACCCAATTCATTTTCAGGGTTTCAGATTAAAATTGTTTTATTGAATGTCATAATCCTACCATATCCTTTGAATTGAAAAAATTCTTTTGGTTCTTCCCGACTGAGCTGAAAATTAGACAAAATTTCAGAGTTGGAACATTGCACACTGGCTGCCCATGGAAAAATGCTCAGGTGTGCAATTATTTTGACCGTCAATTATAACTGACAGGATTGTCTTGCCTCCAAACTCACCTCTCTGAAAGCAGATTGTGAAGAACTCACTTGTCTAAACAAAAGTGTGATTTGTGAAAAGCCATGTGTCTGTGGGAGAGATTGCTAGCTTACTCCCAATATCTGTTCTCTTCCTCTGTGGCGAGTAAAAGAACCTCTGAACATTAGTGGGACATGTGGCCTCTGAGAATAAAGGCCACGTTTCCCAGCTTCCCTTGCCAATAGATGAGGCTGAGTGATTAAGTTCTGTTTACTTCATGTTGAACAGATGAAGCTAAGTTCAAGGTGAGATCCTTAGAGGAGGGGGCGGCGCCATTTACTTCCCTTTTCCCTTGGCATCGCTCTTTGACTCCAGCAAGAGGGCCCTTGCCTCATGGCCTGAGGAATTAATAGGGTGAAGGGGATGTGCCCATCTCGAGCCTGTGCCCTTCTTTATAGGACATGGTCTGGGTACTCAGAACCTCAGCACTCCCTGTGCAAATGGACACAAAGGCTGCAAAGGTCTCTTCCTTAGGTTTGTACCCCATGGGTGAGCTGTGTTGTCTGTGTGTATACCTTGGAGCCCCAGGAGGAGCCAAAGGCTGGCTGTTTGTGGGCGTGGACAGTTTGGATGTGCAGGTGGGGTGTCCCCACGCATGATCACATCACTCACTATGTGTGGCAAGGAGGCAGGGCTGGGGAGAGAAAGGAGATGGGCGATAGGCCAGTTCTTCCTATGTCCCCATGTTCTGGAGTGGAACCCTGACCCTAAATTTATTTTTTTATTTTTTATTTTTTGTCTTTTTGTCTCTTCAGGGCCACACCTGTGGCATATGGAGGTTCCCAGGCTAGGGGTTGAACTGGAGCTGCAGCTGCCAGCCTACGCCATAGCCACAGCCGCGGGGGATCTGAGCCATGTCTGCGACCTACACCACAGCTCATGGCAATGTCGGATACTTAACCCACTGAACAAGGCCAGGGACCTTTGTCTTCGTGGATGCTAGTCGGGTTCATTAACTGCTGAGCCATGATGGGAACTCCCCTGACTCTAAATTTCAACTTGGCTTCCAGGAAAGTCTATTTGTGAAGGAAGGGAGATAAAGCATATTTAATGATTTGTTGTCTCAATAACTTTTAAATATTGCGACATATAAAAATGTGGTCCTTTATTTGCATTCTTGCTCTAGGCTCCACAACGTTAGGGACAAGCCAAACTTCCCTCTTCCCACCTCCTGAAGGGTGGACTTGAGGGCAGGTGCTAAAGCAGCCATCCTGGACCATCGGATAAGCTATGCACTGAGGAGGGCGTAGCAAAACCACATAATTAGTTTAGGGTCTCCTGACACACCATCTGGCCACCAAAAAGAGGCCTGGATCACCAAGGTGAGCTTCTACGTGGTGTGTATTATCTATTATTTCAGCTGCTGCATTGTAACATTTCCTTAATAACAGCCTAACCTATCTCCCTGTTTATAGAGACTTTGGTACCTGAAAAATGGATCAAGCTCTACAATCAAAATCTAGGTTGATTTAGTGGTTGAAAAGTGGGCAGTGAGTTCAGGATTGCAGATTGGAAAGCTGAGGAGCCCTGTTAGGCCTGTGATAATCTGGAAGCAAACGTCATACTTCCTAGTCGGTGGCCCGAGTTGAAATGTTGGAGAAATTCAGAATATTGGTGTGTTAGGGGCTTCCTGCCACGTCTAGCAGAGTTATTAACAAAAGAGACATGAACTCAGGCTAGAGCTACAGAGTTTGTACGAAGATGTAGAGGGTCTACAGATCTGTTAAAGGAGGTGCTCTGTCTGCAGCTCACAATTTAAACCGACTAAAAAGCTCGGTAATTTGGGGCGTCAGAGGGTTGGAAAAAACCCAGCAGTTTCTGCAACTGCATATTGAAGCAGAGAACCTTCCCAGCTGTCTGTGTCCCTAAGCCTTGGGGAAATGCCTCATTAAGAGGCTGGCCAGAAAACAGGAGCCAGCTCAGAGACAAAAGTCAGATTAAGGGTGTTGCCTTCCCTCTCAAGTCGATTATTTCAGATGGCTTCAAGCTAGTTACGAGCAAGATGAAAGAGAGGGGAAGAGGTAGAGGCCACAAAATAAGACACAAGTCTTGAAACAGTTGTGGTGGACATGCATATCCATTTCACCTGCCTCGTGGTGTGTCTGCCTGCAGGTAAGAGGCTGGAAAGGTGTGAATTCGGCTTCTCCAGTTAGATGCAGAGGTACTTGATTTAGAAGGTGGAAGGGAAGCAGCTGCTATCTTCCTGCTGCTTTCACTACTGCAATTTGCAAGTGCTGTTGCAGGGACAGTTTTTTTGTTTTTTTTTTTTTTTTCTTTCCTTTTTTTCCATTCCTGGAACTAGTCAACAGCTTCATAAGAGCAGAGATGCAGCTATGGCAGCCAGCCCAGTGTTTCAGGGTCTAGTGACTTGCTTCATGGGGGTCAAGAAGTGCTGGGGGCAGGGGCACGGGGAACTTACTGGCTCCGAGATTGCAGCCACAGGGCTGTGTGCTTTCAGTGAATAGTTGCAGTCTCCCAGTTCCTCACCTTCCTGATTTCACAGAGGCAGCAGCCTTCCTGGAAGCCAAGTTTGGTGGTGCCATCCTCCAGCCCTTCCCATTATTTCACTAGCTCCCAATGTTCCTGACTGCATAAAATAATCTGATGGCATCTGTTTGCTGCAGCTGAATCCTAGAGCTCTGTCTGGACAACTCTTTGGCTGTGATTACTTGCATGTGGAACCAAAGGGAAGCAGATCGACAGGGAAGCTTCTCAAGTTTTGAGGGGGGTGTTATGGTGGCAAAGAAACTATAAGCCTGGCCAAGAGTCTATGATTACTCAACCCCCAAAGAAATTTTGGGTCTCCAAACCTGACCTATCATTAAGTGGGCTATAAAAACTGTGCAGCCCCCAAAGGGCACATTCTCCGATGGTGATTTCATATAGCCGTCAATGAGAACGGACGGATGGACGGACGGACAAGGAAAAACTTCCTAAAGGGATACAGCGGGCAGTGGACAAGGGTGTTCCTTTCAGAGAGCAGAACTGGGGGCTACATGCTGGGCTACAGTCCTCTACTGCCAGGGCAGAGGATTTTTGCATTTTCTCACCAGGAGGATTCCCCACTCACCCCTGAAGAGGAGGGAATGTGTGGGAAGAGGCTGTTCATGGATATTTGGGTTCCAAAGCATTGTGGACCATGAGAGAGACTGATCATTATCCTCCCCCATCTACTTTCCCTTCCTCCGTTTGTAGAAGAATCTGTGAATATATGGTCATCTTGAATAAAGATTTGACTTTCAAGCTTCCCTTGCAGCTAGTTGTGGATTATGTTCTCAAAAGAGCAGAAGTGATGTTGCAACTTCAGGATACCCAAATGGAATTTGAAGGCATTCTGACCTCACGGTCCATGTGCTCACTCAGTACTCTAATATGCCACAACTTCTCTAAGCACTATAGGTGAAACAGTGAACAAGACAGGCAAAATCCCTGCTTTCAAAAACCTTCCCACATCAGAAAGAAAGGGACAGTACAGAGACACTTACTGACTCAAGGAGAGAGAGCTAACACACAGGACAACCCAACAATGGAGAAAATGATTCAGATAGTGAGAGGTCTTTTAAGGAAATGAAACATGGTGACATGATATTGGCTGGGGGTTCTACTTTAACTGGTGAAAGACTTTCTGGAGGATACATTTGAGCTAAGATCTATATTTTGAGAAGGCACCTGTGATGACCTGGCAAAGAAGTTTCTAGGCAAAGGGAGTAAAATACAAAAGTCCTATGGTAGGAATAAGCTTGGCATTTTTGAAGGATGGAAGAAAGGGCAGTTTTTCTGGTGCAGTCACTGAACAGGAGAGTGGCCATGGAGAGGAGAAGTTTGGCTTGGTAGGAAGATAAGCCATTACAAGCGACTTGGATTTAATTCTTAGAGCAAAGGCTGTGCTCTCACTTGTATCCTTACAAAACCATACATGGACATTTTCCTGAGAAAACAACAGTGGTTGTAAACATGTATATTCTATTAAAGACACAACTTCCCAAAAGGTGGTATCCACAGGCTTTGTAGATCCTGCTTTCTTCTGATTCAGAAAAGACATTCTAGTCACTGAATGACTCACAGGATTCTCCCACCCCCACCGTTCTCCTGGGGCGAGTGGTGGTCCTCAACCTCATGCCTGCCCCATGGGAAGATTCCAGGTGGAGGGGTTGGGCCCTGTGTGAAATGTTCCTAGAGGAGAGACCCTGGCAGTGCTCTTTGTGGCGATGGTTTGCCCAGTTTAATCTTCTTAAAAGGTAGGTCAGAATCTTTTGGACTACTTGGTAACATGAATGCCACCATGTTTCAGTCCCAATGTTCCTGAACTTTCAGACACTGAAGATATGGGGTGATTCATGTTATTTTCCTCCTTAATTCATACCCTGATGGAGAATGAATTAGATTCTTCCTGAAGATCTTAACATGGTTTTACTTTCTACACAAACTAAAGGCAGTATCTTCTTTTCTTTGGGCCTCTCCTTTGTTCTTCTTTTTTTTTTTTTTTTTTTTTTGTCTTTTTAGGGCCACACCCGTGGCATATGGAAGTTCCCAGGCTAGGGGTCAAATTGGAGCTACAGCTGCCAGCCACAGCCACAGACACAACAACCCCTGATCCGAGCAGCATCTGTGACCTATAACACAGCTCATGGCAACATGGATCCTTAACCCAGTGAACGAGGCCAGGGATCAAACCCATGTCCTCATGGATCCTAGTTGGTTTTGTTACTGCTGAGCCACAACAGGAACTCCCTCTCCTTTGTTCTTTTGCACATTTTATTCTCATCAATGTTCTTACACAAGCAGGACAGAAGAAAAAAAAATATATGTATATCATTTAGGTAACAGATGAAATAAGGCACCAAATTGTTACCTAAACTTGGACGGCAGACTGTGAAGCCTTCCCTCCCACCTCCCTTAGCTTCTCCTCTGGATGGAGGAAGGATAAAGGATTGGGGTGACATGTGTGCTCCCACATGGCCACTGTGATCCCCTGGTTGTGCATCACTGCCAGAACGAGAGTCCTCCCATCTTCCTAACGGATTCCTCCCCCCTCCCCGCCCCCCCCATCCATCATTCCTGAATTGCAGCAGGGTTTCTCACTCTGGCAACCTTTTGACTGGTCTCCAACTCTGCTTAACCCAAAGCTTGTATGGGCTCTGGAACACACAATGAAGGCAGGCGCATATGCTCCAGAGTGTGTAGAATTTGAATTAAGCTTCAGCAGGGCCAAGCTGAGAGACTTGAGATCTAGGGCCTACTGCTGCTATGGCAGTCATGGAAGAAGACTGAGATCTTTCTGTGGATAGACTGTCAGTGTGATAGGTTCTTCAAGCCTGCTTTGCCCCTTTTCTACTCAAGGCAAGTGAGGAAACGTTTTAGGAGCAATATTTTGGGTACTATCCCTCGGGCGGCTTAAGAAGAGTAAGATAGTTTATGAACATATGGTGTTTTTAGATCTGAATGTTGAGCTTGGGGAAAAAAAAAACTTCTTTTAGAAATAAATTCAAACTACTGATTATATGAGAATTCCTCTTTATCCCCCCCCCCTTTTTCTTTTAAAGCATATGGTAACTACTCTGGAGGTGGCAAAAGGTAACAATCTCTTTATTTTTGTCTATCAGAATTCAAACTAATGTGTTATCCTTACTGTAATCAAAAACCTTCTACTCAGTAAACTGTTAGCAGATAAATGCTTATGTAAGCTCAAGGTTGACCCCTAAATCCTAGAGGTTTTTAGAACTATAGCAGATCCATTATTTAACTTAGGGACTATAAGAGGTCTCACTGACACACAGCTGATGGAATAGAGGAGTTTTAACCTGTGAAAGAGCGGGAATCAGAGAATTTTGAAATCAGATAATTGCTTGAGTCATCATACTAATGTCAGGCCACTAAATCACTTTCAAAATGGGCAGCTTTGGATGAACCCTCCCTCCACTGTATTTTTTTGTATAGAAGTGTAGCATATATATGAACATATATTGATTTCCTGTTGGCCATCCATGAATGAGTCCTGGAGCATAATGGCCAATGTGTTTGCTTGCATAATGCCCTTCAGCGTATGCAGAACATTGCTCCACAAAGCCCTGGGATGGGGTATGAAGGACTCGGTGGAAATGGCAATGTACCACATCCCGACAGCATTACATCTTCCAACTGCTCTTTAGTTACTTTGAGACCCCCGCGTTTAAGGGTCTGCTAGTTCCTGGGTATGAAGAAAGAATTTTTAATGGGGCCAAATGTAGGTGTTTACAAGGGGGAATTGTTGTTTTTTATTAGGAGCTGCCTTATGTTCAATAGTTGTATTTACTTTGTCAAGCTGGCCAGAATTAGAAATCCCCATTGCTAGGCAGCCTAGAGCGTCTGCGAAGTATTTCTGGGCATTCAGAACTGAGGCATGTGCTGCCCAAAGGCAGGTTTCATTACAGTGTGTTATTTAGTCCTTGTTCGTCCCTCCCTACCCCCACACCCTCAGATAGCAGTGCTTCTATAACAGGAAATCTGGGTTACTTTATGCTGAAACATATTTACATGACTGAAACACGACAATTAACGCATTTGTAAAGCTTGAGGGATAGGCACATTTTAATGGTTTTTTGAAGCAGGCTGATTTCCTGGAGCTTTTAATCTTATTTTATGTCGTTCTGCATGCATGAACAAGTTTTTCTTTACTATAGGTACTTGACAAAGTCTACCTGGTATGAATGTGAATGGAGAGAAAATAATATAAAAATTAACTTTATGCTTTATCTCTGCCAAACCATTCCAAACTGCTTTCACCAGTTCAATGTATATTGAGGGCTATGCTATTATTTTTGACATGTTGCGTTAGCTTTTATACAAAGGCAGTTAGGCACTATGTTTTTGGCTTGACGAAAGGAAATATGGCTTTCTCTATACTGACAGTATAAAAACAGTTGATAATGCATGAAAAGTATCAATTACATCAGTGATCTTCTTCACTCTTCATGGTCAAAGGTACCCTCTCCTAAGTGGTGTCTATTTACTTGCTCCAAACTTAAATTAACAGCCAGGTGGTATCAGGCAGTATTATTTGATAAGTGCTATTGTATGTGCATGAACGTGTGTATAAGTGTGTATAAGTGTGTATGTCATGAATATTTGTGTGTATAAGTGTGTATGTCATGAATATTTGAAAAGTCTATAGATTCATTAATTGCTGAAATCTTGGTAAAATTTAGAAAAAAGTCCTTTCGCATCAGAACCCTTGGAAATGAAATGAAAACTTCCATTTTCCTTTTGATGTCTGAGAGGAGGCGAACTCTGCAATCCCCCAACCCCAACTCCCACTTTAAAAGTTTATGGCAAATTTACAAATTACACTGGTTTCAAAAGAGTCACTCGGTACATCTATCTCTCCCTTCCATAGACCTCCCTCCTCACCAGTTTCAAAGGCAGCTCACTGAGCAGACTGGGCAAAGCGAGAGCCCTCTCTCTACATGCCTTAGGGCAGTGATGGGGCAGCGCCAGACCGAGCGCTCTAGCTGAGGGATACAGATTAGAGATGGGGAACCTAACTCCAAAGAGTAACTCTCTGCTGAAGTGACTTCACAGATGAGAAGTATGCAGAGAATCAATTTAGTCTTAGACAGAAAACCTTTCCATGAATAATGGGAAATAAAGTTAAAGGAAATGAAGCAAATAAAGCAAGAAAAAAATACTGATGATGAGAAAAGAGCAAAACATTTGTGAGTATATAGATAAATGACTCTGCCTACTTTCAGGGACGTGCTGTGTGTTTGTTTATTTGGTTTAATCAAAATGCATGTTTCTACGGAAATGTTAACAAGAGCTAAGTTTAATTTCCACATGGATAATTTAGAAGTAATTTCTCATAGAGATGATTTTCTATTCTTTAAAAACTCATTTGCTTTTCTATGTGGAGGATTTTTCTCCCCACCACTTAATTTTACCATTGAGCTTAATCATTTTACAAGGAGGTCTGAAAGATCCTCCAACTGCAGAAGAACCAACAACTTGATATATCGAATTGGTTAAATTCTGTCTCAGAAAGAGTCAGTCTGGTTCAAGCAGAAACTCTGAAGTTTAGTGTCATTTCAGCCACGGTCTGTAGGTATGCTATGGGAATGTTCCTTTTGATATATGTGAAATTATGCACTAAAATGAAATAATGAAGGAAAGTGATTTTGTAACTGATATATAGGGTTAATTCTCTAAGTTTTCAAGATCTAAGGTAAATGAAATATACATATTTGTACATTTCTGAGTCCCTTAATATTATCAGAGCACCAAAATTTCTCGAGGCATTGAAAGCAAAGAAAAGCATGATTTGTGGAAAAAGATAATCAAATAGTTTCTAAAGTTCAATAGTGACAAGCTTCACAATTTAACAAATGGTGATGAAAAATGGGAGTTTTTCCTTTAAAATTATATCAAGTAGTGGTATTTTTTCTTCTGTCTCTCACTTTAACTTATGTCCTAAAGGGATATTATTTGCTCTAAATCAGTTTAAGCAAATACATCAAATAATTACCCAATTAAATATATGTAAATTATA